>NC_067494.1:9245588-9931838 GCF_947179515.1 Apodemus sylvaticus | reverse complement strand
TCAGGGTGGCTGACAAGCTCCAGATGACTTCCTTCGTTTTCACTTCCTTACAAATGAATGGCTATTTCAGAATACTCAGGAACTAGATCGTTCCATTTGGTCAAAGGTCAACTTGACGCTCATAGAGGACAAGTGTTTTGTGCGTGATGTCAAAGCCCTCAGGGGAGTCTGCCAGTCTGAGAGGACCCTATTCAAGGATCTCACACAGCAGTCTCATGGCTCAGGAGACATCTGGTGCCTAACTTCAAGGACTTCTTAGTTGGTCCCTAGGAGTTACATTTTATAAAGCCTCTTACATGCTCATGTGGCAAGGCTGGTGAAAAATTCACACTTAGCATCAAAGCGGAAGATTTGGTTAGTACACTGGAAAATCTAGTTGGTCCAGGGGGAATGGGTGGGCCCCTTGGCATAGTCCACTTTCCCTTTGCCTTTGATGTTATTCATGCTGTAACTCTTCATCCTGTATTTATAGCTAATGGCTCAGCAAAGGGCCCACCTCTCTCCTAGCCGTGCAATAGGAGGCAGGCAAGGTTAACAAGGCTCATTAGATGCTTTTAATGGAAGCATTTGTAAATATTTTTTCTTGCTTCACTGCCTGTATTTTCAAGGTAGTTCTCCTGCATTCATCTCCCGATCCACCTAATTTCCAGAGTCCCTGCCTCTCAGTAATGGCTGGTGCAAAGGAGCAAAGAGTAGATACTGTATGGAACTTGTACGTACACATATGAATTCAATGGGTGAAAATTAATAACTTGAGATTTTTTAAACAATGCATTTGTTGTGTAAGGACAAGATTGACGTGAGAGAGTCAATGGAAAAATCTGGTGTCTTCCCAAACTTTCCATGCCTCTGTGCTAGGGAAACTATTTCTAGGAGTGAAGATGAATTTTGTCTTTAGTGTTATTCTTTAATTTTATTAACTACATTATTTCCTAGTGCCAGACTCTGAGGATTTGGAAGATGAGTTTACTATTTCCTAACAGTTCCTGAGCTAGATAATTATTACTTTCACCTACTTTACAAAACAGAAAAAATGAAGCACAGAGAAATTAACTTAATTGAAGTTGCAGAGGCGATAGGAGGCAAGGCTGAGACCCGATTCCATTGAATTCGCTTCCCTGTACCAACCCCCATGTTCTACCTGCCCTGATGGCTCCGGAGCTGAAGCCATATTGTCATCTACAGCTTTACCTGCTTACAGAAGGAACTCAGAGAAGGAAGGCAAGGGAGAAAGAAAGAGGAAAGAACAGGAGAAGGGGGAGCAGGAAAAAATAGCGAGAGAAGAATAGGAGTGAAATGTCAGGAGGGAAAGGGAGAGTACAAGTGGTAGTGATCAGTCTCAGTCTCGGTCATCATACACGCATACCATAATAATATATATAACCTATATAAAATATATATGATCAATGCATATTGATCAAAACATAGAAGGAAAAGTTTAAGTTTCAGCATTTTTCCCAAATATAGGATTCTGTTTTAAGATGCAGACCCAATAACTGACTGAGGTTTACCTCTTGCAAAATTGGTCTAAACTGATTTTAGCCTGCCATCATAGATGCGCGGGTTTCCCAGGAAGATTCAGCTGCTCCATAAAGCACCCTGTTTGTGTCCTGGCTCCGCCCACAGCGGGATGAAGGCTACACCGGAAGTAAGGTCGGGAGGAGGAGCCGAAGCAGTGAGTCTTACAGAATGATGCTGACCTTGACTGTGTGCAACCGTTCCAATAAATGCAGGAGAGACTACTTTTATTTCCACAATAACTAATGATAAAGTTATTTACATATATGAAAACAATCAATTGATCAGATAAATTTGCTTCCTAATGCATTAACTTGATAAACATTTTGGGATATCATATTCACAACACACACACACACACACACACACCTTCCTGACTTTGGTGAGCTAAAAGCCCCACCCAGAAGGACCCCCTTTCTATTTGTTTCTTTAGAGCACAAATACATGACTTTTTTCCTGGTTAAAACTTTGTGTCTTGGCTCCACACAGAGTGTTTTGATGAAGTTTTATTTTTATGTAAATATCCTTCTCCACAGTTTTTGTTTTGTTTTACTTCTGATAATACTTACCACATGGACAAAACAATTCAAATTTTCCTTAGGAGAATGAAGGCCTCGTTTTGTACTTTCGTTTTATAGAGCTCAAAATAAAGAAAGTAGGTCAGATGAGTAGAAGACAAGTAGAAATACAGGTGGATGATGGGAAGGGAGAGAGGGGGAGGGGGAGAGGGAGAGAGGGAGGGAGAGAGAAAGGAAGAGAAAGACAGGAAGAGAGAAAGAGAAAATAAGAGAGTGAGACATAGAGATGAGAGAGAGAGGGGGAGAGGGGGAGGGAGGGAGGGAGAGAGAGAGAGAGAAAGAGAGAGAGAGAGAGAGAGAGAGAGAGAGAGAGAGAGAGAGAGAGAGAGAGAGATTTCATGTCTTCCAAATTGACTTGAATTGGCTACATAGCTAAGGCTGGCCTTGTGTACCTGGTCCTCCTGCCCACATCTCCCAAATGAATCATTCCCAGCTATAACAGACTAATATCTTAAAAGATTATTTATGTTAATGAAAAAAATGTATTCCATATTCAGTTTAAAGGGGGAGTTGTCAGGTCTGTGCCCAGCTATGTTGGTTTCCTCTGATCCTTTCTAAGTCATCTATGGTCTAGAATGCTGGAAAAGATGAGTTAGGTTCAGCACTGTATCTCAAGTGTCTAGAAACCCACAGCTACATGGCAGAGGCTCAGAAACAGTGCTGACTCAATGATCAAAGCATTTCTCATTGATACAAAGATAAATGATAAATGTGTGTGTTTCTAAACAAATACAACATAAAAGGATCAGTTTCAATGAATCAAAGAAATGTCTTTTACAGCGCTGTCTCAACATGACTACTCCTTTGAAAAGTCTTGCTTTAGAGTATTTATTTAATTTTTTTTCTGTCTAGAAGACCTCTTATGTGCAAATCAACTGCTCACAAATATATAAATTTGCAAATCCTGGTAGTTATTCACAGGGACTGATTTTTAAAAGATAGTCATTTTATTATAAAAGCTAAAAGAAAAACTATTCAATAGTAGCCCCTTTAAAAGAATAACGGAATTAGTTATCACTGGTGTGTGTGTGTGTGTGTGTGTGTGTGTGTGTGTTCTCTGTGACTGACTTGCTTCTCCTCCATGTATATCCTTGTAGGATCTGTGAGTACCTCAGTGCCTTTTATTGACAAATAATATACTAAATGGGTAAAGACAATTTTCTCTTGGCTCAGTGGTGTCTTTCTATCACACACAAAGGAAGGAAAATGATTCTTTTTTGAAAACCAAACTATAGTTATATGAATCCAATTCTATAGTTTGGATCTTAAAAAGTAGAAATTTCTAAAAATAATTGATACAAGAAGTGAGATTTAGTTATGAAATAAAATCTTGCAGCATAAAAAATAGGCACACACAATTTCCCTCTTTATCCCCATGCTGACTAGTGTCCTTCAAAGCCTTGGCCCTCAAATACGCCCGATATCTGTCACTTTCCCTACAGAGATAAATGCTTAACTCTAGATGTTCCTCTTCAGGGGAAACTTTATTCTTTGTTTGTTATTCTTGATCTCTTCGCGGCCTTTGGCTAAGATCAAGTAGCATCTGTTTGTTATTCTTGGTAACGGCCATAATGACTTCACTTGAGATTTTGGATATTCAAATTTAGTTTTATATTTCTGGTCTTCATGTTCTTTTATTACGATACAGATTATAGTCTATTATTTCAGTGTAGTATAGGCTTTACTAAATTTTCCCAAACATGAGGAAATCTGGAATCAAGTGCGTTATCCTGGCCCTGCCTGCCATTGTTAAGGGTGGTGTTACATTTGCCTTCAACTTTGAATTGAAGTCATGATCCTATTTTGATAGAAGGCATGCTTTCTTTAAGTGGATGGCTACAGAAGTATAGAAGATAAAAATATTTCAGTGCCAAGTCTGGCAGAAAGGTGATGAATGGGGAGTTAGAGGCTTGGATGAGTAAAGTGTCTTCCCCTCTCCCTCTCTACTCTATACTCCACGTCTCTTCTGAGCTGTCAAATTGCATCCAGTGGAAAGACTCCAGTTTCCTCTAAGGGGAGGGCATGAAACAGGAGGTAATGTTGATTGTGTTGGACAACCCACTTTCCTGCTTATTTAATTTGAAAACCTGTATTCTGGAACAATTCACTTTCCCATAGGCCTCATTTCCTTTTTCTGCAAGATGAGAATAAGGAAGTTTTTTATGTTTCTTTGCAAAGCTGACAATACCGAAAGTACCTTAGCCTTTGGTCACCCTCACCTCCTCTCTTCCTGCAGTCGCTGACCTCTCAGGTTATCTGGTCCCCTCAGAAGTGAGATCTAACAAGACCTTAGAACATAGGCATTTTTCTAATGTTAAGGATCAGTCAGGCAAGAGCACAGTTCCAAGGCCCATCCTTGCTAGACCCACAGGCATCTTTCAGACACGGCTCCATGTTAACACAGCTGAGTGTGGAACACCTTGCTGATGTCACTGTGCTTCCTTGTGAAGAGGAATTCTACCAATCAGTAATAGAAAAAAGTTTTGCTTCCCCACCCTACAACCTCAACTTTTTCAAGTTAAAGCTGCTGACTTTCAGAGCATGGTTCACCAATAACACTGAAGTGTACGTCTTGTCTTGCCTGAAGTGGTTTGCTTGCTGTGATCTCCAACAGGTAGAACCCAAGAGTGATTTTCATTGTCAAGCAGCACTCATATCAAAGTCACCTCTATAATCTAGGTATTAGAAGCAAATCCACTTGATCCTCATTCTTTTTCTTTTTCTTTTAAATCATCTTTTTAAATATTTTTATTGAATATATTCTTCATTTACATTTCAAATGTTACTCCCTTTCCCGGTCCCCCCCTCAGAAAACCCCTAAGCCATCCTCCCTCCCCCTGCCTCCATGAGGATGCCCCTCCATCTAACCCACTCCCACCTACCCCCCACCCCTCGATTTCCCCACGCTGGGGCATCTATGGGACATTCATAGGACCAAGGACCTCTTCTCCTACCAATTCCCAATGAGACATTCTCTGCCACAAATGCAGCTAGAGTCATGTGTACCCCTGGGCTGATGGCTTAATCCCTAGGAGCCCTGGGGTGTCTGGTTGGCTGACATTCTTCCCATGAGGCTGCAAACCCCTTCAGCTCCTTCAGTCCTCCCTCCATCTCCTTCTTTGGGGACCCTGTGCTCAGTACTGTCACTCACAGCAACAGTGATTTCAATTGGGAGCACACCATCAACCCATGTGGGCCACAGCACCTCTTGCCTGACTCATGGGGCTTTAAAGGGCCAGCCCTGCTGAGCTCTCCAAGGCAAAGACCCGGCTGGCTTTAAATGTTATCACTGTTTTCCTGGAGATGAACTGAGAGCTGGAAAGAGTGCATTTCAGAGAGACATCGCACGCACTTCAGCTTCAGTCTTTTCTGTCACTGGCTTGGGGATGAATTTGAGCTACCCACCAGTGCAGGTTGGTTATAAAGCGAGAAAATGCTTCAAGTTTCCTATTCTAGAGTTGAAGAACTGCTGAACGCTTACATAAATATTTTTCTTTGTGCTCCCTAGAAGACAGGAACTTGATAAATATTTAGTATTATTGTTACTCCTTAGGTACAAGGAAACAGGAGAATTATGATCTTCCCAAGAAGTGCACTCTTGCAGACCTCCTAGCACATACCAAATGACCTTGCTTTGACTTACCCCCACCTGCCTGTCTGCTGGCTCTCCTTATTTTCTTCCCTGTTTAGTTGACTAATGTAGCAATATAAATAAACTTTAGCACCAGAAGTTTGGGGTGGGGATGGCGGACGCTCAGCTTGGGTACAATCCCACCGGCTGATGTCCCGCTGTGTACCATCACAGGAGGAGTATCTACATTCATATTAAGTTTTGAGTTCCAGAACAAAAACTCTGAGAAATGATCTGGCTGAATGTGAGACTCCACGTGATTCTAGTTCTCTCCCCCACCTCCATCTTCCTTTCTTCCTTCCTTCCTCTTTCTTTCTTTTCATCTTCTCCCACAGCCCGATCTTTGTGTTCCCAGGACATGGGAAGAAAATAAGCCTCACTCAAGGGTTTCCAGTCACTCTGTTTATTTCAAGTGGCGTCTTCACAAAATTAATTCACTTGTTGGCACATTCTTGCCCAGCAGGCTGTTCCTGGGATACTTCCACGCAAGCAGATCCCGGAGACAATGTCCAGAAATGCACAGAGTTATGTTTGGATGACAGATTTTCAGGTTTTTCTGTAAGATTACTTTCTTAACCCTGCTTTCCAGAGTTTCCTGACTGCTAGATTTTATTTTTACAAAATCAATAGCATAAAGGATGAACATGAACCCTCTCTATCTTTAATCTCATTCTTGTCTCTGCTATACACAAAGTTTTAATGGACCTTCCTGCTTCCTCCCTTAATGTTTTTTCCCCCATTGCTAAGGATCAGATCTGGTTAACTACACTATACAGTTACTCAGCCACAGGCTAGGTCCCTTCTGTTTTCCTTATAAATTGAAGACAGGCATTAGTGCAGTAACCTATTTCCAAATGAATTGACAAGAGCGTTTTGCCCTAGAGAACTCAGGTACTTACAAAGGGAACATAACACAATTTTCTATTTTATATTACAGTACTTGGCTAGTTCAAACCAAAGTAGAGTGTCTCTCTTGAGTAGGCATTGTGCTGATAGATTTCTATGCATTCAACTAAGCTCAAAATGAACACAATAGTGTTAATGTTTCTCGAGCCCCAGAAGATTGAGTTATAACACCAATCATGACAAAGTACAGTAATTCTTTTTTATAAAAACTTTCATGTCACCAAACTAACCTTTCAATGAAATATGTAGAAGCCCATGCCATCACTGCATTAACCAGCGGGGTTGGCGAGGGTTGTTGTGTTGACTGACACATACACACAAACCCAATGGTGTTTAAGTAATTGTTAAATACACAAAACTTTAGTTACCTTCTTGTATGTGGATTATTTGCGAAACTGTTTTATATATTTTCCAAGAGCTTACATATGTAATTTTAGTTCCATTATTTATTGATGATATTAACATTTAATGTCATTAAAATCTATTTTCTTCTTAGAAAAAAAGAAACAAAAACTTCATACTCCTTGATCTTCATGAATCCAACTTACAGCTCTCTCTGTTGTGTATTCATGTGTGGTCTCTTATATTTTGTCTTAATACCCGCTTTGGTCAGGGTTTCTATTGCTGTGATAAGATACCATGGCCACAGCCACTCTTAAAAAGAAAATTATTTAATTGGAGTGGTTTACAATTTAAAGGTTTAGTCCACTATCATCAGGGTAGGAATCAGGGCAGCAAGCAGGCAGACCCGGTGCTGGAGAGGTAGCTGAGAGTTCTATATTCTGATCAGTAGGCAGCAGGAAGAGAATGAAACACATTTCTTCCAACAAGGCCATACCTCCTAATAGTGCCACTCCCTTTAAGCTATGGGGCCATTTTCTTCCAAATCATTACAATACCGTGTAAATTACAGCATTCAACCACAGCACTAACGCTCACCCTCCCTAGATCAGTTTGTTAACAGGACTCTTAGAGGATAACCTAGAGATGTTTAGATTTGGTTTTCCTGCAGATAGTCAATCAGTATCTGTTCTCTGCTTGTCTGTTCGCTAAGCAATGTGGCAGTTAAGAGGCCAAGCATGTACACAGACTGCACATGCACCAATATGTACTGGGTGATACCGGACATCTGAAACTGTTCTCGTGCTGCCACTGAGGAACTGATACCACCTGACTGAGACATGCGCACAGAGGCTCAGGAAATATTCCCAAGGGCAGAGGGGAGACAGGGCAATCCTGACAGAACAAGCAATCTGTAAAGGTGTTGGGACACGAGCCAACACGGCTGTCTGCTGAGAGTGGTAGGCTGTGGGGCAAGTGCAACAGTGTCACCAGACAAGAACTAGGAAGGCTGAGCGGATTCCGAAACCCAGGAAACTCTCATAGCTGAGAATGGTAGGCATTTCATCTACTCCTGACTTGGTTTCTGTCCTAGAGCACGTGACCACGACACCCCTCATGAGGATCTGATCGTGACAACTAGTCACATAGCATATAGAGTCCAGAGTTCTGCATCCTAATGAGGTAACACTAGGTTGGCTGATTCCCAGTGTTTAGCCAATAAACACTGACATTCCCAGACATTCCTTCCTGCAAAAGGTATTTAACCACTGGTCCACACTGATGAAGTCGTAGTCACACATTTTCCACGACAAACAATGAATAAATGGTTTGGGCAAGCAAGGACTGTCTCTCTTCTCAAGGACTGCAGGAGGGGGAAGGCTTTGTCATACACAGCCACCTAAGTCTCCCGCAGAAGGTCCCTCCATGCTTCGCATGCTCGCCCCGAGCTACCCCAATGCCCCAAATCCTGCCCAGGACCTGTCGTCCTCCTTGCGGTATCCAGCAGCATCTGGTTGTCCTGGAGTTTGGGAACCCCAGCTTTAGGCTCAGCCTGTGTCAGTTCTTACCCAGGCTGGAACCCCCATCTTAGGCCACCAACCACCACACTTGCTCCTGGGGTTCTGGGAACCCGGCACCAGAGGATGAGATGTAACTAGCGCCTCTCCCGTTTAGTCTGGCAGAATGAAGACCCACAGTAAAGGGAGTGTACTCCTACCCAGAGGCAGTGATTGAGGCAAGCAATGGGGTGAACAGAAACTTCAGGCAAATCTTATAAGGAATGGTATCACCGTGAGACAAGACAGAAAACGTCCGGGCAGGTGTGAATTTGGAATTTATATAGGGATCCACAGGAAAGCACATTGAACTGATGCGTTCGTTTCCAGGGTAACAAAAGGGTCACAAAATAGAAGGCTTAGCTTTCATTGTTCTGACATCCCTGCCACTGAAGGCAGAGGCTACGCAACACAGGAAGTCTGCCTGTGGTGGCACAGCAGTCCACTTCTCTTGTGTCGGCTCTCCTACTCTTTCTATCCACATCAGTCCTTCTTCCTCCGGGTGGAATCCAGCAACAGGAGCTGCAGTCCTGGTAGAGGTTGAAGTTTGAAGGCTGCCGCCATCTGTTGCTGTCCTCAGTACCTTCCCAGAAGGCACTGCGGCAGCATGGTTGACACCCAGTTGCACTCAGTACCTCCCCAGAGTTGCACTGGGGTTCCATTCCCCTTGCTCCATCTCTCTTTTTTTTTTTTAATTGTTTATTTTATTTATATGAGTACAGCATAGCTATCAGACACACCAGAAGAGGGCACCAGATCTCATTACAGATGGTTGTGAGCCACCATGTGGTTGCTGGGAATTGAACTCAGGACCTCTAGAAGAGCAGTCAGTGCTCTTAGCCTCTGAGCCACCTCTCCAGCCCAACTCTTTCAAGACTCTGGTAGCTCTAACTTAACCCAAGATCCTCACATCCCTCTTTTCTGATGATGTCCTGTCGTCACCGGCTAACCCTTCGGACAGTGGTCCCTTCTTATCTGGGAACAAATCATTTCTCCAGACAACTGCTCAAATCCTTCAGGAGGCAGTTCCATCTCAAAACTGCTTTCAGAAAAGACTATATTTATATATAATATAAATATTAATATAAAACTTAATTGACATTATTATGGCTACTTTAGGAATAATAAACTGGAAAACTAGAACAATAAACATTTCTCTTCATAGGGAAAGTGGCAGATTTAGGGCACTAAATTGAGAAATGGGTGGTAAGGTTTTGAAGTACTCTAGTCAATACAGGTAGAGAGAAGTTAAATATGTGTATAGTTATTTCACACGTTGCAAGATTTTACTTCATCTCTAAGCCAGAGCTCTAATTTCAATATTTTGAAATTTTCTACAATGTAAGCTCCACACTAGATAATTAACTTCATATAGATATAATTTGGTTTTCAAAAAGAAATAAGCTTGATACCTTCTAACAGAGTTTAACGATTTACAGGTTTTGCACAGATACACACATACACATATATACACATGCATACACAAACACACATATACACACATACAACACACAAATGCACACATGCACACAGACGCACACATATACCCACATACACAGCACACATACACAAACACACACATACACACAAACACACACATATACCCACATATACAACACACATACACAAACACACACATACACACAAACACACACATATACCCACATACACACCACACCTACACAAACACACACATACACACAAACACACACATATACCCACATATACACCACACATACACAAACATACACATACACACAAACACACACATATACCCACATACACACCACACCTACACAAACACACACATACACACAAACACACACATATAGCCACATACACATGCCACACACATCATACGCACACACAACACACTCAGATACACAGAAACATACAGACTGTGTTGGAAGCTTTGTGTCAACTTGACACAAGCTAAAGTCACCTGAGAGAAAGGAGCCTCAGTTAAGGAAATGCCTCCATAAGATGGGGCTGTGGGCAAGACTGGAAGACATTTTTTAATTAGTGATTGATGGGGGGGGCAACCTGTTGTATGTGGTGCCATCTCTGGGCTGGTGGTCTTGAGTTCTGTTTCTGTAAGAGTACAGGTCAAGAGGAGCAATCTAGCAAGCAGCACCCCTCCATGACCTCTGCATCAGCTCCTGCACCCAGGTTTCTTTCCTGCTTGAGTTCCTGCCCTGACTTTCTACATGATGAATCACAATGTGGAAGCATAAGTCCAGTATATCCTTTTCTCCCCAGCTTGCTTTGTCGCGCTGTTACATCAAAACAATAGAAGCCTTAAGACATGTGTGCGAGCACCTGCATACACATGCACACACACGCGCATACACACACACACACACACACACACACACACGCTCACACACACACACAGGCGCGCGTGCACACACGCGGGAGCGCGCGCACTCATACACACACATGTGCGTGCGCGCGCGCACACGTGCACACACGCGGGAGCACGCACACTCGTACATACATGTGCACGCGCACACACACACAGACACACAAACACACACACACGCGCGCACACACACACACACACACACACCCTAGGCTGACATCTACGTACACTTGGACAGAAGTAGCACAGAGAGCAGCAGTGCGCTTGTCTGTATTCTTATCCATATTTTGGTCTGATCTCCCTTCTTTCGTTATCCTATTCGGTTTTGGTTTTTGTTTGTTTGTTTTGTTTTTTAAATCAGACGAGAGTTTGCTTCTGAAACATGGTAAAGCAACATACACTAATGAGGAATCTAATGTGTCCTCAACCTAATGAGTCCTGGGCATCTGGACTACAGGAGTGTTGTGTTCAAAGCGGAGCAAGACCTGAGATTAACAGGACCTTGGCCAGAACTTAAAAGGATCGCTGGTGGCAGTGGAGGGGGTGGAGGTGGGACGTGAAGGGACTCAAAGGAAAGCTGACCTTGATTATTCCTCTGCTGTGGAGGCAGAAGTCATCCCTTCACCACCAAACCGGAGAAACCAAATCCCATTGGAAAGCTCCGAAATCAGCAGGAGGACTAAGAGTGGTACTCCACCTCCCCGGCCCTGCCTTCTCCCAGAAAAGAAGCAAGGGAAGGAGAAATGCAGGCATCGCTAGGTGCTCCAGCTGAGGAAATTCAACAGCCAGGAATGCAAACTGTGCAGTTACCGTCTGGGGGTGGGGGTGCTTTCCCTTTCTCTCCACCACACCCCAAATTCTCCTAGCTGTCTCTTCCCACCTGTGGTCCTAAGCGGGATGTTTTTTCTGTCCCATCACTTTCCAATTCTTTCCCTAGGTCCTTCCCTCCCAGTCTGCACTTCAACTCTTTTACCCCTCCTTTCCCTCTACCCCGCTGGGTCCCCTTTTCTCCGCTTCTTCCAGGAAGCTTCTTGCCTTCCCGCCCTCTTAACACAGACTTCAGGGACAAAATCGGATGCAGGGTGGCAGCAGGTGGATGCCTGGGGAGAGGCTGGGGAGTCTCCTGGTAGGACCCAGCGCCAGCAGGGGCGGGGACAGCGGGCGGGCGGGCAGGCGGGCGCGGCCAGCCCCGGGGCGGTCCCAAGTTGGACTCCCGGGTCTTCGCCCCCCAGTGGCTGCAGCCCAGGTGCGGAGGGACAGGAGGATGTGCGGCTGGCCGCTGCTAGTGCTGTGGGCACTGCTCCCCGCGACGGCAGCGGGGAGCTCCGGCCGCTCGTACCCGCACCGCGTGGTCCTCGACCCCGAAGGCAAGTACTGGCTGCTCTGGGGCCGGCAGGGCGAGCGGCTGGCCTTCCGCCTGGAGGTGCGCACAAACGGCTACGTGGGCTTCGGCTTCTCGCCCACGGGGACCATGGCCGCGGCAGACATCGTGGTGGGCGGCGTGGCCCGCGGACGGCCCTACCTCCAGGTAAGTTCAGGTCCCTTCGGGGAGCTCCCTGTGCTGGGATCACCCCGGGAACTAGATGGGCAGCGAGGCTGATACCATCTATGCAGCGGAGTCATCCTCAACTCCTTTGTCACCTTTTGCTCCAGGGTCATCCAAGCCTGAGCTTGCTCTGGGGTCCCTGCCTATGTCATTTGCAGTCTTCACGGGGGTTGGGGGGGACGTTTCCCTCCTTGGGAAGCTCGCATCCTGGTGTCCCACTTAACAGACCGTTGTGCACAGGCCACATATTCCCCTCCACCCCTCAAGAAAAAAAAGGACACAGCTTTGGAGACAGGTCAGATCTGCATGGAAGGGCAGGGTGCACTTGCCTGTCTATGGCTGGGAATTGCAGAGAGTCTCCAGAGGTTGGTTTTGGGGGCACCGCGGAACAGGATCAACATTTACTAGACTATGCACAAGAAGCATGAAGGGCCCTGAAGAATTGCTTAAGGAAGTTTTGTTATTGACAGCTGTGGAGGAAACCGGGTTTAGCGACCTGTGCACAACCCAAGTCTCCAAGCAGAACCCTCTATTCAGGGATAGATTTTCCGCTTAAAAGGCAACAAATTCATCTGATTTGTTCGCTGCCCATTAGTTCTAGGGGAGAGAGCTCTGGTAGATGCTACCTGATACAGGCATCTTTATGTATAGGGAAACTACCAGAATTCTGCAGCTCGGCTTCCTGGATATTGAACAACATCTGGGTCAGAGTGGCTATACACACTTTCTTACCACCCAACTTCCATCCAAGAGCGCAGGCCCTTGCTAAGAAGCCTCATGAAGACTTCTGAGATTATCTCCCCTTGGGCAGCATAGCCTCTTGTGAATTTCAACGTGTTTGGCTCAATCCTTCCTCCAGTCTTGTAAGGATTTTCACAGCACTCTGACTGAGGTGCTATCATATTTTAGCTTCAGCTCTGACGCTGAAATAGTTGGCTAGAAATAAACTGACAGCAATTCGAACTTCCAAGCCACCCTAGCGTGTGTGCGTTCACTTCTCCCAAGTCACCATTTCCTCGCCATGCGCCTCTGATGGGGCTCGCTCTGCTGACTTCCCCAGTGTAACTTTTCTAAAGCTGCATCATCTCAGAGATGGAACTTGTTGCCTGAGGATTCGATCCCAGGCCCCACTAGCCAACTAGCTTGCTCTCCCATAATCTGAGTAAGATGCTACCTTATTTTAATACCTACTGCAACCAAAAATAATAATAACAATTTAAAGCTTTTTTTTTTTTTTTTTTTTTTTTTTTTTTTAGTATCATGACCCCAGCACAGCCTATAGAAGTAGGCATGAGGCATCTTGCTGTGGTAATTGCAATCTGGTAAACCTCAAAAGTTAACCTGACACTGTTTTTGCCAAAACAGCAGCATTTCTGGAAAGCCCACACAGTTAGATATCAAGTGGAAAATCCAAGGGAAGAATCCTGATCCAACTTTCCTTAATGGGCCCATCACAAACATTTTGCTAAGACACAGAATTGTTGCTCCTTGTGGGTGGTTATTCCTAAGATTTTGTAAGAATTAAGTGTTTTTCAGATTGATTTAGAAACTCTGAACTCTTCTTAAGGCAGTAGTTATATATTAATGTGAGATGCATTAAAATGGACACTGTATGTGTAATGAATGGGAAATATCCTTTTCTATTTCCCATTGCTCCAGAAATACATTCTTTGATTTCATATGTGAGTTACTCAGTTTCTTATTTGCCTGACTTCCTTTACCACTTCATTTCCTTAGAGATTCTTCTGATTTTAGGGCACGTATTAATTGGTTAGGTGGCAAGAGAGCCTATTTAAAACCTCTCTAATGAGGTAAAATATTAATAATATTAATAAAAAGAAATGTTTTGATTACAGCCAGAAATCTAGAGTGGGAGATCTTATTTTCTAATACTTAAAACCATCTTTTTTTTTCTCCCTAAATATTTATTTAAGATTTCTCATACAGTGGTATGATAGATGTGCCTTAATTAACTATGTTCAAACCAAAACATGCTTCTTTAATGAAACGTATATGATTTTATTAGTAGAGCTTGGATTTCATGCGGTTTTGCTTCCAGTGGGAATAGACTGCATAGAACAATGACACAGAACGCGTTGCTTCCCTGGGGCATTAGTGTAAGTGCAGCATGCGCCCATGGCTGGACAACGGCATCAGGCTGTGTGATTTAACCTGAGCTGACACCTTGGTCATTCTCTTTTATGGCTTTCCCCTAATAGTTCAGCCCTTTCCATCTAATTTTGAACTTGAACGTTCACATTCTTAATATTTTGATTGTATTTTTAAAGATTACCTATAAACCCTTCTTGACAAATGGGTATTGACTCTTGCATGACTATTGGTGATTCCTAAGCAAAAAGGAAGAAGATTTTTGGCTCCACATAATGCCGCAGAGCCAAATGCCTGGAGCAATCAAGAGGTCAGGCTATGCAGAATGTGGCTTGAGGAGAAGAGGGGAGGTTCAAGAACAAGTGGAGCTTGCGGGAGAGCCATAGTCTCAGTCAGTTACGCTGTCAGGGGAGCACACATCCAGTGTGTGTGTGTGTGTGTGTGTGTGTGTGTGTGTGTGCTTCTGACTAGTCAATACTGCGCTCTTTCGAGTCTGCACACAGTGCACACATGTACACTTTCTACCGAGGTCTAGCTGACAGATGATGCAATCTTGGACCAAGAAGGAAAAAAACTTAAGTTGAATCAATTATCAACATAAATTATGGAAGTCCATGGGAGAGCAAAAGGCAAGTCTAATTCCCTTCCAGGGTGTTTATTCTATGCCAGGAAAATGATTTCAGTATCTGGGAGTCTTTGCCATTATCTGGGCTACTGACTTAAGAAAGTTAAACTTTTTTAACTTTAAGAAAGTTAGAAAAATTTTTACCCCAAGCATAGTATTTTAGCACATCACTTTCATTTTACTCAAATGTATGTAGTTTGAGCAGGGCTTGGTGGAATCAGCTGCGGGTCTCCATTCTGGGTCAGCTCTAATAGGCGTGGTGGGAAGTGTCTGAAGGCTCGCTCACTCACCTTTCTGTCTGTCTGGGATGGAGGGTGACCCGTGGCTGGCTCCTCACTCGGCCAGCTCTGTGGTGTGACTGTGGCCTCTCCACCTGGCTTCCTCACAGCAGAGCGGCTGCTCTCAGACTCATCATTCCCAGAGGCCAAGGTAGAACCTCAGCGAGGCCGTTGATGACCTTCCATGTGAGTCAGCCACTGGCGGATTTTACCGTTGTCACGGGCTCATAGATCACGGGCTCATAGATTCAGAAAGGAGCCCAGACCTTCCTTACCTTATAATGGAGTGTATCAGTGTGGCCATTTTTGTAAAGCGGATTCCACCGCTCACTCTACCTTCACCACGCCTCTGGTCACTCTAGCCACTTAGGTATGCATGCTTACTCTATGTTGACGTTACATCAGGAGCCGATGCTCATTCACTGACCAGTCCTCTCCTTCTAATGGTATTCACCCACACCACCTTCTGTTTAGCCACTCAGTTCCCTCTCTCTGTGAACTTTGGCAAACTTTTATTTTTTAATGATTCCCAATCATTTGTTCAGGTTAGACCCAAGGAAACTACCTGTAGATGACATTGTAACATCTGTTGGCTGGCTTACAGATACATACATATATATATATATGTGTGTGTGTCTGTGTGTGTGTGTGTGTGTGTTTGAGGCTGTGGGGTATATATATATATATATATATATATATATGAACAGCACTGAGACCTAAGGGCCTGTTTATATATATATATATATATATATATATATATATATATATACACTCCACACCATCACATATATATAGGTATATATGTATATAGAGACATATATATGTATATAATATTATATATGTTGTATTATATTATATATGACATATATTATGTATAACATAATTATTATGTCGTATATAACATATATTCACTATATATCATATATCATATATCATATGTTGTAAATATATCATACATAATATTTTATTATATTTCTATGAATCAGCAAGGCAACAGGCTTAGTAAGTCTTTAAAATATACCTAGGGCTCCACATGGTGGCACACACTTGTAATTCCAGCACTAGAGAGGCTGAGGCAGGAGGATGCTGAGGTTGAAACCAACTTGGGTTATATAATAAGATGTTATTTCAAAGCAAACAAATGAATGAACAGCACTGAGACCTAAAGGCCTGTTAATTATGGAAGTTCGATTTGCCCATTTGGGGATCTTCTGGCCTTCTGAGAAGTATCATCATTTGTACCAGTCCAGCTACAGTCAAACTGGGAAGGGTGTGTGTGGGGGGTGCTATGAAGGGAAGCCTGCCTCAGGATAAAATATGTGAAGGATAAACAGGGCATTACGCTTACAGAAGTACAGTCCCTCTGGGGTGCTGGGCAAGTCGCTTTCTAATCTGTCTTTTACAGCAGGAACCTGGCCGGGTGGGAAACACTCTGTCCTTTCCAACTGGCTTCTCAGAACCCCAGTATTTTGTCTCATGCGTCAGCCGGACTTTCAATCCTCTGATGGATTCCTGTCCTTCCCCTGTTCTTTGCCCCTTTGACACAACCACTCCACCCCCATCGGAACCATTTAGCAACTGCGCGAGGGCCCATTCGAGGCTGGTAATCCTGTGTTGGAATGAATGCCCAGTTTGTGTGAAGGAGAGAAGAGAGCATCATTGTCAGATGTGCTCTTGATTGGCACAAAAACGGATTCACCCTTCCCTATGGGGGTAGACGTCGCTAGTGAATGGAGTCCGTCCGACCCATATGTCATCATTTGTGGTAACCTCGCTTGTCGGCCCATTCAAAAACTGAAGTTTTTCTGTGTGTGCAGCAGTGTAGAGCAGCTGGGTCATTGCTGCTGGGCCCCTCACGGAGGAAGTTCCTGCAAGAGAGCTGAAATCGCGGAAAACAGGGAGCATTCTTTGTGGTTCACGCTGTGCTTCTCTTTAAGCACACCCCAGCCAACTGCAACAAAGCAACATTGGCAAAGCACACTGAAAGCATGCAAACACCACACAGCTCAGCTGCAGCTGAGATATTTATAAATCTCCCGATGATGCCCCGCCCCCCGCCCCCCCACGGCTCCTCCCCTCAGGCCCCGACTACCAGATGAGGAAGGGGCCTTTCCAAGCTTCTGGCTCTCAGCACTGCTAAACAAGGAGACAAGCCCCACTGTTCAAATGCAAGATGATGGTGCTCAGCTGTAAGCTGTGTGCCTCTCCTGGCAAGAGTAGGAGGTTTCATAATTAGCCTGGAGAAAGGAGCCGAGACCAGATCGCAGAGCCAAGGAAACAACAATGCACCTGAATTGACAAACAGAGTTCGAGGCTTTGGGCTAGCGGAGGCAGATGCTGGCAATCTTGGAAGGAGAAACCAGAGTCCACTTCAAAGAAAATGAATGACGCTTGAGGGATTCATAGTTTGTAAAGGGGTGCTGGGGAAGTTACTCACGAAAGAGATGAATTCATTATGCAGTACTGTGTTTATGGGAACGCTTGCTTCACGTGTAGTAACAACAGCCACAAGACAGTGCATACTGATGCCTCACAATGCTTTGCTGTAATAGAAATTAATCACTAGTAAAGAACTCTCAACTAGAAAGAACCTTCAAGTAGGAGCAGATCATTTCTTTAGGAAGCTTCTTCCAAATTTCTCTCTGTCTCTGTCTCTGTCTCTGTCTCTGTCTCTGTCTCTCTCTCTCTCTCTCTCTCTCTGTGTGTGTGTGTGTGTGTATGTGTGTGATACCTGTGTGGCTATTCAACGGTATGTTTTAAAAATGGAAACACAAGGTGGTTGTTCTTAGCGAGGGAATGCTTCTGAGATGCATTTAATGAATTTGCCCATAGTTCTAAGCATGTCCCCAAATTCACACACTGTGACAAGAACAGTAGTTTTTATCCTTTGAGTATAAGTGTGTGCCAAAGTACAATTAGCAAGGGGTCTTTCTCTCCTTACCATAGCCCTCTTTATAACTACACACCTTATGCTGGCTTGTACTAGCTGTTTTTCTAAGCAACAGTAATATCTACCCACACACAGGGTAAAAGGTAACTGTTATGTGTTGCCACAGGCTACCTTATTTCTTTCATTATTAATGGAAGGTCCTAGGCTCTAGGTTATCCCCAGTCTATAATTTCTCCAAGAGGAGGGTTCTGATTAGAAACGTTTCATTAGAGTTAACAGTATGCTTTCTTTTATATTTGAACACACTCTCTAGTGTTTTTTAATAACATAAATAGACAACCTTTTCCTCCCTCCCCCATTCTGTAAGATGGGTAATAAGCTGTAAAAATACCCTCAGGTTATCCTTGCAGAGGGAGACGGAGGAGAGGTACAGGAGTGGTAGATAATTAGTATCTTATTAGGGCATGGATGGAACATTGTAGGTTGATGACTGTCAGCACTGCCAAACCTCCCTGAGGTAGCAGGAACAATTCCATGTGCTTGGCAGAATCTCAAGAACTGATGTGGATAAGACCAGGAGTCTTCTAGGCTGGGTATGAGCCTCAACAACGCGTGTGCTTAATTCTTGTGTGGCCCTTGGCAAACCCTTAGCCCTCCCTAAGTGGCAGTTTCCTTTTGTGCAGAAGGGAGATAATGTTCTTTAGCTCATGGGTTTTGCAAGGATTAAACAAAATAGGCATTGAAGCTCTTAGCAGAACTTTATAATTGAGAGCTATGCCTATAATGACTCCGTAGTGAATTATGGGAACTTCCCAGCTTTCGTAAAGGCATTCGCTAAGTATACAGATGGGGGCTTAAAACGTGAGGAAATCTGGAACAAAGTGCAGGCAGTTGGGTGGTGATCGTTTTGACCATTAACAACAGGAGGCCAACTTGTTTCCGTAAACATAATTTATAGGATGCGACTACATTTCCTTTGCCTCTGAGTTGTTCTTGTAGGTTAAGGCCTTAAACAAATGGTGCATCTGATACAGTAAAGCACCTAGTTTAGGGTGAATAAAACTAACTGTATACGCACAACCTTGTAAAATTGTATTAAATCTGCTTCCTGTGGTAAAGTTCTTAGGTAATTTACTAAGCATGTTTCATTTCACGGTAATGGGCCTTGTAAACAGAGGGTTGTATGAGCTAGTGATAGAGCTGTTCACATCAAAGGATTCAATAGTGACACTGTACTCTGTCCCAGGAGGATTGCGCCAAAAGGCCCTTTCTAGAAACTGCATTTTCAAAGGAAGGGTGGGTAATATGACAGCATTCTGAAGGTCACTGAAACTTCTGGAAATTTGGATACCCAAGGACAGACAAACAGCTGGCAGCGTTTTCAGAGAAAGAATGATCATTATCATGCGGTGGACAGACAGATACAGATACACAGAGGAAACAGTCCAACTGGCTCACCTTAAGGGGTAGAAGAATACTGTAGCTTGGTATCAGTGTTTGTGTCGGAGATGCTAACCTGGAATGGGTGGCCCTGTGAGGTTGTGAGGTCCAGAACGTCCTACTTCAAGCGTTCAGCGCCGTGTGCTTATATCGTAGAGACATCTCCATGGGCCTAGAGCGAAGGACAGAACAGGCAATGAAGTGCCCCCTGCACATGCAGGATCTCCAGAACAGCTGGGGAGGTGGAGGCTGGAGGGGCGCTGCGGCAAGCCAGTCGAGACCCACTGGAGAGCATTAGCGGTGGATGGCCTCTGAGAAGGACATTGAAGCACATGCGCACTCCACGCCCAGACAGAAACGCCTGCGCAGACATGTGCTAGGAAAGAATTTGGGAGAAAACTTGCTTGGTGCCAGCCAAGATTAGATTTACCTCAGAATTAGTTTCCAGCTACAACCCAAGGCCGAAGAGATTTCCACATGCTCTCACATAATCCAAGAAATGAGCAGAGGAAGATTTAACCATTAGAAAACTCCATGATTCTTTTAAAACGACAGCAGTTTTTCCTGTGTGAATGTGTGTGTGTGTGTGTGATGGTTATGCATGGAGCTGTTACAGTGTTATGAATGTACTGTATCTCTAGCCCTTTAATAAAATTCACTATATTTAACTATATATAGTAGATCTGTTCATCTTTAAATATGAAGAGCATAAAAATAAGAATATTTATCTCTTAAAAGCAGTATTTGGAGGGCCTCAAGAACAAAGTTTTTTAGTTTCTGAGGCCTGTCCCCAATTGGCTTGCTGCTTTATTTCACCTTTCTTGAACTGCTTTCTGCCTCCTGACCTTCCCACCACAATATAGATACTCTGCTCAAACTGAGCGTGAATCCTTTCAAACCAGTCTCCTCGCCAGCCTTCCCTGTCTTGGTAAGTGGCAGTTTCTGCTAGCTACAGTTAAAAAGTAGGAGCAACTGTTTTTCCTTCCCTTTTCTTTATCCATGGTGGAAATCCTATCTTCAGGTCCTCATGTCTTTCCTACCAGAAGCTAAAATCTGCCAATTCTCTTCAGCTGAACTAAAACCGGTGGGATTACTGAGAGATTTCTGTATCTCCGGGTCATGATCTGCATCTCTCTTCCTCTTCCTTCTCAACACACTAGCCACAGTAGTCTGTGAATAGTTTATTCATAGGCGTGCACACGTGCCTGTGCACACACATACACACATGCATACACACATGCACATGCATGCACACACACATGCATGCACACACACATGCATGCACACATGCATGCACACACACATGCACACACATGCATGCACACACACATGCACGCACACATGCACATGCACGCGCACGCGCGCGCGTGTGTGTGTGTGTGTGTGTGTGTGTGTGCACACACACACACACACACACACGCATGCACATACACCTTTGCATGAGAGGAAGCAAGGAGGAAAAAGGCAGGAGAAACGGAAAGGGAGGAGAGAGGAAAAGAGGGGAGGAGCCTAAAAACAGAAAAATCTTGCTGTTCTAATGATTTTTATTACTGCTTGGATAAAATAAACCTAGGCTCTTAAGTGAAGTCTTTTAAACTTTTTTTTTTTTTAATTAGAAGATGGGTTAGGAAGGAAGGAAAATAATGTTACTTTAATGATTAAAACTGAGATGTTTTTCACCAAAGCATGTGCTTAGGATTGAAGGGTCTAGCAATTCATTGTACATGTCACGAAATTCTATAGATGACTTTATGTAAAAGCTGAAATGAGATGAACAGGTGCTGCTGACCCCGTGCGACACTGTCAGAAAACTACGTTCCTGGCGTGGCTCCTTAAAGAAGCACGGGCTCATATTTTGCAATTCCGATAGGTATTTAATGACTCTCACAAGACCAAGAGAGAAGTTTGCCTGATTATTGTTTCCTAAGCACAGTCAAGTTCTATTTTGAGATGACATTTTGATTTCTTCACGAAGAAATTCCTTTTGAGGGTTATTGCGATGTGAAGATTTCGTCTATGCAGCCGGCCGGCACGGCTTTGTGGAGCCTCCCGATCACGTAAGGATCACAGATGCTTCTTCAACTCACCCATATTTATTGCACTGTCAATATGACAGCACAGCTCTAACATCATCACCGCAGTTGATCTCATAAACAGAAGTGTGTGATGCGACAGGCTTCTGGGTATTGGGAACTGAAGAGGAACTGCAGGCACCTGCTCTGGGAGATGCTGACAGACGAACACGCTTTTCTCAAGACCTCCCTGCGGCTGTGCTTACACCCAGCTCCCCAAGCTGAAGCGGTCTATTCATAGCTGTTATTACACCCACTAGGGTTGCTGCTTCATCCTGTTTAGCGCAACATCCGTCAAAGCTCTATTCTCTAGCAGAGATTTCATTTCCGAGAGGAGGAAAAAGACCGACAGCGAGCGAGCGAGCAGCAACTGAACATCTGCGCGATCCTGTTTCTGAACAAGAGACCTTAGCCATCCTGACAGCAAAGCCAGCTTTTTGGTACATTTCCTTACTTTGGAAACGGTAGCCAGTGTTCATGGTACCCTATGAAATAATTACTGTCAACTCCCTGCCAACCGCAGGTGGGGGCAGCTTCGTTTTTTTGTTCTTGCATAACATTTTAAAGCCTCAATTATACACTTTGTGCTATTTTTTTTTTCAAAATATGAAGTGTTGCAGAATATCGTGTGAGAACCTGCTTCAGGAGGTATATGTTCTGGAACACAGCTAAGGACGATTTTCATTGTTAGCTTTAATTATCTCACTCTTGGATGATATTTTATTAGGAAAATACGAACAAGGTCAGTGTATGATCGGTAAAATAGTCCACAATCAAAACAACGTAAGTCCGTCTGGGAGTTGGGCTGAGTGTCTGCGGCAGAATCAGTGGAGACCCACACAAAACAACAAAGAGGCGGGGGAGTCATGCTTCATAGCTCGCGCTGCCTGAGCACAGGCAAGCCTGTCTTCTGTGTGTCAGTGCGTCTGCGTGCATTCTTAGAGATGTCTGCATGATCCCCTTCGCAGACTCTTCCAGCTTCTGTGAAGTGATGATTCTCTCTGTCCTCACCAGCTCCCTCATGGTGCCAGACCCCATTTTAATGAATTAATAAAAAGTGTGTGTCTCTTTGTGTGAGTGTGTTTGCCTATTTATGTGTGTGTTTGTGAATGTGTTTATATGTAGGCAGTATGGGTGTGAATGTATGGGTGTGTGTTTGTATACATATGTGTGTATTTATGTGTGTGTGAGAGTGTGTAATATGGAGGCATGTGTGTGGTGTGAATGTATAGTATGTGTGTATATCTCTGTGTGTGTTTGTGTGTGATTGTGTGAGTGTTGTATGTGTGTGTGAATGAGTTTGTGTGTTTCAGTGTGTGAGTGTGTACTATATGTGTTTGTTGCATGAGTATGTGTAATATGGGTGTGTGTATGAGTGTGTGTTTGTGTATATAAATGTGTAATATGGGTGTATTTGTATATGTGTAGATTGGGCTTGTCAGTTTGTGAGTGTGTGTTTATGTTAGTGTGTAGTGTATGTGTGAGTATATAGTATGAATGTATGTGAGTATGTGTGTTTGTGTATATGAGTGTGTAATATTGGTATAGGTGTAATGGTGTAGTATGGATGTGTGAGTGTGTATTTTTGTGTTAGTGTGTATTATGTGTGTGTGTGTGTAGTATGAGTGTATATGAGTGTATGTTTACAGTATAAGAGAGTATGAGTGTGTGCGTGTGTGTGTGTGTGTGTGTGTGTGTGTGGTGTGTGTGTGGTGGTAGGGTTTATATGGAGGCCAGAAGTGGGCATCAGGTATCTTGAGTCCTCAGAGTCTCTCACTGAATCTAATTCTAATGCTCACTGATTCCACTAGGCTGGCTAGCCAATGAATGTCAGCAATCTGCTTATCTCCGCCCCTCTCCCCTCAAGGTGTTGGAGTGACAGGTACACATTACCACACCTGGTTTTTTCAAAGGTGTTAGGGGTCCAAACTCAGTCCTCGGGCTTGGGTAGCAGGCACCCACTGACTGAGCATCTCCCCAGCCACTCACTCGAAATTCCTCTTACTTGGAAGTTTTATTGTCACTATTTATGTAATATTTATAGAGAAGGTACAATGTTATAAGGGCTTCAGAATTCTACCACGACAACGCCTGTGTACCGTGAGCCGCACTCCTGTGCTTATTTGAAGTCTCAGACCATCGCGGATTGCAGGCAGATGGCTGAGTAATTGCTCCTCTCGAGTGTGCAGTGCAGATGATGTGTGTGTGTGGTTCCACGTGCTGTGCAGATCAGGGAGTGGTCAGGACATCATTTGGTGTAATTATCAAGGAAGAAATAAGATACCGTGAAAACGAGCTGGGAAATTTAATATCACAAGTGTTATACAGTATCATTTTATCAGTATCAACCTGTTGGTCATTTTATCCACATTTGAATTCTCAATTGGTCAATGTTTGAGTATTCTAATGTCATTTTCTTCTCTCTAGAGGACAATAATGCTCCTTTGTTTGACTACCCCCACCCCATACAGCACTTAGTCCTGTTCTTACTAAGTGGTCAGAAAACAAATCCTTTAAACCAACCTTTTATTTAAAAAGTTTAACCCAACTCTCAACACTGTATTTGCTTTCTCTTTCATTTTCCTAGTAAGAACATCTGAAGGGTGTGAAGTTTGAGATGTCTTTGTTCTCTTTTTTCCCTTTTCCTCCCTTAATTGCACCTGCAGATTTCCAATGTGCTGTTTTGCTGCACAGCCCCACACCATGAAGGCCAGACTTGGCTCTTGTCCACACACTTCCTTGTGTTCCCCTAAGTTCAACTTTTCCTCTCCTACAAAGCCACACACACCAGATGCATCTTTTCCTTTTTTTTCTTCTTTAAAATGTCCTCACTGTGTAAAGTAGTCACCTTATAGACTCCTCTGCCAGATAGTGATAGTTTTTAAACTCCCAAGATACTTTTCATATAAGGGCTGAAAGATCATGACAGCATTTCAGCCTGTCACAGAAAGCTGAGCTCCCCAGGAGCTGATATATCCCAGCAACTTCCACACCGGGGGCTTAAAGATGTAATTGACAGGGTGTATTAACATACTATATTAGATCACCTTTGGGTGGTTCTATTTACATTACAATCGACCATTTTAAATGTAGAGATATATAATTAGATTAAAAGGATTAGCTTCCATCTTGGAAGTTGCCTCTGGCTTGAGATGTTTTGCAGTTTCTAGAAAGTATTACTTGTTCCCTAGGAATGCAAGGAGAGAGGTAGAGATTCAGAACAGCGGGCAAACTCTTTCTGCTGGGATGATCCATGTAAACTGTATAGAGAAATAGAACTGTGAGTCTTGAAGTAAAGAGCGCGCTTCCATGGGTGATGTTAGTGGAGAGGAAGGATCTCAGTTACAGCCAGAGACTAGAGAGATAGAAAGAGTGTAAGCAAGGCTAAAAACGGATATTTAAATATTTGAAGGAAATAATTCACAGTGAGCATACATTATTATTAATCATAACAACTGTAGAAAGCTAGGTTAGGCTAAGTTTGAGGGAAATAAGAAGCTTGGAATCTAGATTTTAGTATGTTGTAGTGCATGCCATTGAATAAAACACAGTGACATACTGAGAGAAATGTGGTGACATCTCCAAGCAAACCTTGACAGAACCGTTTGATAGGGTCGTAATTGAGTTGTTGAAATGAAATAGAACAAGGCAGATTAAGCCTTTCAAAGTCTGACTTGATAGGAGAAGATGTCTATACAAAGAAGAGTCATAGGGAAAAAGTTAAAAAAGATGAGAGCTTTGAATTTGGGTAGCTTTAAGAGTGTCAGATCATTAAAGACAATCTGGAAAACATATGCACACACTGGGGGTGGGGATACAAGGTTGGAATTGGATTCGTTGCACTTGAAGCAACAGCAAGGTTTGCCAGTCAAATGGGATTTGGTGATATTAATGAAAAGATGACAACCTGAAGCCATTCCTTAGGGAATGGGAGGACTCAATAGGCCCAGAGAGCAATGGGGGATAGACTATATCATTGGTATCCCCTCTATGGTTGAAAGTTGACATATTACCCTTCTACTGCATGGTTATTTAGAGGTTTGGCTGTGAATAATCTCTCCTAGTGTCTTGAAGGCTTTTGTTGAAATATGACTCTTCTTGGTTAGGCCTTTTATAGGACAGTTAGATGACTATTTCTCTGTTTTTGACTCGTCTCTATATACATGTTATATTATTTTTATATTGCAGCTATGGTTTTCTAATTATTTCTGTCTTAACTTTTATGAAAATAAATACCTAGTTCTATAAGAGATATCAAGTTGAAATTTTTAATAATGTCTTTCACATTGGTATCAGAGTAATACAAGAGATTTAAAAGTATGACTTATAAACTATTCGCTTATTCTACGAAGGTTTAAGAGGGTTTGGTATCTATGTTAGGTGCCACCTGTAGGCTTATTTTTTTTAAATGTACTTTAATAAGGGTTCTTAAATGCTTTAACCTCCCTTCTAGGGGGTTAGTAGAAGGAGGTTTCTACCACTAGAGGTAGTAGAAAGCTAAGGTTAATAGGGCCAAGAATGATATGGACCTGTTTAGAAATAGTTCTCTGAAGCAAATCCAGTCTTTGTTGTCAGGATATCAGCAGTTCAGTTCACACAAATCAGCAACAGTTGCTCAATGCACTCACAAGCAGCATCCTCAAATCAGCAAGGGCAGTTTGATCTAGAAACCTCAAGTCACTGCTAATCGGCCCAAGTCCACAGAAATGTCAAGAAGCCAACGGAAGTTCTTGGTGTATTTCTCTCTACAAAGTCAGTGAAGGCAAGGTGAACCAATGCCACAGAATCGTCAGTGAAGACCAGTGTCAGCAACAACAAAGACCAGCAAAGAGTGGCAAGGCGAACCAATACCAGAGTATAGTCCACTGTCTGTTGGGTTATACTTATACCCTTTCCAAACATCACGTGTTCTCTCAAGTGTCTTCTCTAGCATAGCACACAAGCCCCCTTTCTAGGTAGCTTCCAGAAAACATCACATGTCTATTTTCAGCAAAACATCTCTCATAAGACAGTGTCCAGAAAAAAAAAAATCACATGACACAACTAAGAAACCAGAAATTTCTATTGGTATTCATTTTCTTTAGGAAATTTGATAAAGTTGCAAGTGAAATCGTGATGGCCTAGACTTCTTTTGTATGAAGGCATTTCACTTATGAGACCGTTTGGATTGTCTGTTCTTCTGAATGACTTTCATTGGCTGATACCCTTTTATTTTCGTCTACATTTTTCCATTTTTTCATTAAGAAGTGCATATTATAAATGTTGAATGTCAGCACAACCCAAAGTGACTTTTACCCCTGTATTTCATTTATATTCATTTTTATCCCACCTGTTCTATATATTTCTTTTAGATTTTAAGATTTATGTAAGTTGGCATTTTCTAGGATAGAAAGAAGGTGAGAAAAGAGCCTTCAAGTATCATGACTGAAATTTTTACTATGAGAGAGAAGACACATAGGGTGAATGCAGAGAAATGTTGACATCTTGTAAAGATGCCTGTGGTTGGGAGATCTGAAGCCATCTAGACCACAAGTCTTTGATGATCTGAATTAAGTATATACTGGTAACACCATTTAGATACCTGATAAATAAGCCCCTAAAAAGGGAAAAGTGGAGGAAAGCCATTATGCGGTTCAATTATTTTACATATCAATATTTGAGTTTATATAAAATTTAATTTAATTTTAATAACATCCAGCCACATTTTGGTTTACTAATGTGATTATCAGCCTCTTTTAGACAGTGTTACTTAGGGGTCCTGAGCTCCCTAAGAATCTTCCTATCTCATTCTTCTGAGTTCTGGCTCCATAGATGAATGTCACCACACAAAAGTTCACCCCAGACTTTTCTATATATTAAAGACTGCATAGACCTATAATTCCAGCTTCTTGAGAAGCTGAGACAGGCAGATAACAACTTCAGATTCAGTACCATCCTGGGCTTTAGAACAAATTCAAAGCTACCCTTGACAAGTTCATAAAACTCTGTTGCATAAAAAGTAAAAAAAAAAAAAAAAAAAAAAAACAAAATTAAAAAGAGTACTGGAGACATGCCTTCATAGTAGTGCACTTGCCTAGCACATGTTACCACAAAATCCATCATACATACATACATATATGCATAGTTCTTATTGATTTATCTGTGATAGAATGAAGAGATCTACAGTGGTAGCTGTGGGAGGCTTCTCCCCTATTTCATGGCTAATTTCTCTGAGAAGCCAGAGAAAAGTAGATAATAGGAGTTAGTCTTTAGTGAGCAGGAATGAGATGAATGGAAACTTGGCAATCAAGATGGATATTTTCTACAACTGCAGGCTTGGAAAACATTTGCGAGATCAGGATAATTATCCTACTCTTTGAACTGATTATGGTTTGCGTCATATTGATTTTGTTCGCAAAACAAATTATATGAGGAACATAACAAAATATGAGTCAAGTATAAAGGCACAACTGACCCCAATCCCTTCTTTCTACAGGCATCGGGTGTCACTTTAGGGCTCGAATCTATGCAATTGAAACCAATAGACACACAGGCATCATCCCAGGGTTTGTTGTTTAAATTGCTTTCATGTTCACAACTTTAGTTCTCAGAATAAACAGCCAGTCCTCATGTTTAGCACATATAGGGAATATTTTATGTAAAAACTAATGTAATGAGTTTCTACAGGCAAGAAAAATAAAATATATAGACCCATCACATTCCGGCGGTGGGCATTGCAGTGAAGAAGGACACGGACTGAGCTCTGGTTGACAGCATCTGAATGTTGCTGTTAACATTTCCAGCTGCTTGGTCCTGTGCACCTTGCTTCAGCATTGTTTGCAGATAGGAAAATGGTTCCATCTCATCGATTTGCTGTACATCCAGCAGACCCTGGAGTGTAGTGTACATACAGGTTGCTGTTGTTACCCACTGCTGGGATGTGACATAAATAAAGGTGGGGTAGACTCTGTTGTCAGTTATCTGAAGCACTCTTGCATTAAAAGACCTTGTATATCTAGACCTTGGATGTCAGCTTCTACACATTTGGTTATTAATGTTATAGTGTACTCAGAATAAACTTTCCAAGTGTCACGCAAGTGCTGCTCTGAGATATAAAGGCTTTTCTTGTGTTTTCTGAGTCTATGACAGCAATCAATTCTTTAGATGTAATTAATGTCAGTTATAGTCATCAAAGTTACGTTATGGCATGCATATTATTTTTTATTAAATATTTTATTTACATTTCAAATGTTATTCCCTTTCGTGGTTTCCCCTCTAGAAACCTCCTATCTCATCCCCCTTCCCCTGCTTCTATGAGGGTGCTCATTCACCCACCCACTCCTGCCTCCCTGACCTGGCAGTCCTCTACACTGGGGCATTGAGCCTTCACGGGACCAAGGGCCTCTCCTCGCACTGATGCCCGACAAGGCCATCCCCTGCTACATCCGCAGCTGCGGTCATGGGTCCCTCCATGTGTACTCTTTGGTTGGTGGTTTACTCCCTAGGAGCTCTGGGGGTTCTGGTTGGTTTATGCTGTTCTTCAGTATGTATATTCATACACAACATGATTTTTTTCAAAAATGAAATACATTAGAATTTGAAACACATAAATAAACTATATAGAAAACTGTATTTTTGTTAAGCAATAAAAAATGAACATCTTCATTTTGATCCATTTTAGTATGGTAAGTTATATACTATTTCAAAATCTACATGCTATCCCCACTTTGCTCTCCTCCAAAGATCTCAGAATTTTGACTTTTAATAGCCTCCAAAGCCATTCACCAGGACAGCTGGGCACCACTTTGTGGTCCTTTAGCTTTAAGCCCGGGCTCCCTCTACTGTTCCTGTCCGAATCCTAGAAATGATCCACAAAACTAGATTTTTTTACAGTTGTCAATACCTCATAATTTAGTCATTTCTTTTCTTTGTATATTTTGCATTTCACTATAATGAGCATGTGCCCTTACAGCTTATTTTGAAATTACCCATGAACCCCCTCAGTGCTTGGGTTATGGCTGATGGAATGCTGCAGGAGGTCTAAGACCAGAGAGGGCTGACCTTGGGGTTGGCTCTGACTTGGCTGCTGACTCTCTCTTGTGGGGATAAACCATTACACACTGCTTGTCTCCTCCTTTTCATTTGGATACCAGATGAAATCCACACTGTGACCTCAATAGGCATTCATTTCTGATGCTTTATGGGTATTATCATAAACAAACCAGGAATGGACTTTAAACGATCCTTTAAACTCTCTTAAACTATTTTCATATTTAAGAATATGTATTTTATATCTGCTGAGGTCTGTTTTGTGACAGATTGTATGGTCAGTTTTGGAGAAGGTACTATGAGGTGCCCAGAAGAAAGTATATTCTTTTGATTTAGTATGAAATGTTCTGTAGATATCTGTTAAATCCATTTGGTCCATAACTTCTGTTAGTTTCAATGTGTCTTTGTTTAGTTTGTGTTTCCATGATCTGTCCATTGATGATAGTGGGATATTGAAGTCTCCCACCATTATTGTGTGAGGCACAATGTGTGCTTTGAGCTTTAGTAAAGTTTCTTTTATGAATGTGAGTGCCCTTGCATTTGGAGCATAGATGTTCAGAACTGAGAGTTCTTGGTAGATTTTTTCCTTTGATGAGTATGAAGTGTCCTTCCTTATGCTTTTTGATAACTTTTGGTTGAAAGTTCTGTACATTTATTGTTTTGATTATTATGTCTCAAAGGGTTTTTAAATATGCTGATTTTTTCTTGTTTCCACAGGACTATTTCACAAATGCAAACAAAGAATTGGAAAAAGACATCCAGCAAGATTACCACTTAGATTATGCCATGGAGAACAGCACACACACGGTGATTGAGTTTAGCAGAGAACTGCACACGTGTGATGTCAATGATAAGAGTCTCACGGTAAGACACGTGAGAGGGATGACTCTCACAGGCAGTGTGCGTTTGCACATCAAAGAAGATAATATAAAAAATCTGAAGCAATTCTGATTTCCCTTCCACCTAAGGAGCCAACGAAGAAGAACGCATGTGAGCAGGCAGGCAGGCATGGTTTTCATGTAACACACAGCGTAATTATAATTCGGTTGGAAAACTTACAAGCATCCTACAGTAGAGCAAAAAGAAGGCCTAAAACAAGTAGCTTCCTCTTTGCTATGTATCATCAGAGTTTTCATTTTAAGGACCTGGCAAACACCTTAAGGCTGCAGAAGGAAGGACTCAGCCATTTTCGCACTCTCCTGCACACTCTTCCCTTCCCATCCCACAGCCCCTCGAGCAATTTCTCTCCTCCTTTCCATCAAAGCCAGTTCCACTTGCACCCCCCTTGGAAATTCCCGGGATTCGTGTACTGAGTGCAGATTTGAGATGTAAAAAGCAAGCCTGGACAGAGAACTGTCTTCTTCTGTGTTTATACTTTCTGTAAATCCATGATAGAAAAAAATCTATTGTGGAAAACAATCTTGGGGTGATTTAATGTTTTTTTAAAAGTATCTTTTATGTTTAAATTATTTTTAAGTTAGCATACAAAGTAGTAGATTTAGTTGAAACATTTTCATATAACTATGTTGCTATATTTTGCTGTTTTCACCCCTCCCCCACTGCCCTCCCCCGCCGCCCTCCCCCACCGCCCTCCCCCACTGCCCTTCCCCACCACCCTCCCCCGATGCCCTCCCCTGCCGCCCTCCCCCACTGCCCTCCCCTGCTGCCCTCCCCCACTGCCCTTCCCCACCACCCTCCCCTGATGCCCTTCCCCACCGCCCTCCCCCACTGCCCTCCCTTGCTGCCCTCCCCCGCTGCCCTCCCCCGCTGCCCTCCCCCACCACCCTCCCCCACTGCCCTCCTTTCTGCCTCCAGCTCTTTCTGGCTCATTCCTTTCTCTTGATAGTTTATTTTTCTGTTTTGTTATCTGTCTTTCCCTTGTCTTGAAGATCTCGTCCCGCACTCTCGTGATGTCCCGTCTAGTCTTTTCAAGTCTGCAGAGACACACATACATATAAACTCTAGTTCTACTTACTACAGAGGCCATAGAGATGGTTTTTGAGTCCGTCTCATTTTTGTTTAACATGAGATTTTCAGTTGCATCAGTTTTCCCCCAAATACCAGTTTCCTTTTATGAACAGCTATGCAATGCCCTATGTTCATACGTTGTATGAACATATAATGTTTTGTTATCCATTCATCAGTAGGGCATCTAAGCTGATTTCCTCTCCTACCTGTTTTGAATAGACTAGAAATGAGCATCTATAGACAAGTGTCTCTGTAGAAGGACATAGAGTCCTTTGAGGGATGCCCAGGAGTGGAATAGCTGGGGCATATGGTTCTGTTTTTCCACTTTTTGAGAAAACTGCAGGCCGACTTTCAAGATGGCTGCACATGTTTGCACTCCCATGGCCATGAATTAAGGGCTGAATTTTCTCACACCCTCACCTGTATTGGTTGTCATTGGTGTTCTTGGTGATGGCTGTTCTTACTGAGAAAAAGAATCTCAAGACTAGAAGGGGAAGAAGAGAGGGGTAAGGGAAGGAATATGGGGAGGGACAATTAACACTAAGAGACATTGGGAGCCGTATGGAAGCCTACTACTGGAGACATCTTAAGCCACTAAGCAAAACCTCCATTGTCAGTCAGGACTGGATTACATGTAGTTGATTCCTTAATCAAAGTGGCACCAAGGAAGCCCTCGAAGAACTCAAAGTTTAATTTGAAATTCTCTAATGACAAAGGATTTGAAACTCCTGTTTCAAGTATTTGTTGGTCATTTCTACTTATTCTGAGAATAGACTATTCTGTCCAATAGCTGATTTGTTGTCTGGCTGATTTAGAAGTTTGGTAATTTTTGTAGTTCTTTATGTACCAAAGACACTATTCCCCTTTCTGATGAGTCACTGGGTAAGACGTTTTCCATTGTATAGTCAGGCAGCCTCTTTGCCCTGATAATTGTTTCTTTCATTGTGCAGGTACTGTCTGATTTCCTGTCATCCCATTTTTCATTTTTGGAATTATTTCCAGTTCTATTTAAAAACAGCCCTTGCCTAAGCCTAGATTGTGAAATGTTCTACTTGTGTTTTCCCATACCAGTTTCAAAGTTTCAGGCCTTATATTAGGCCAATATTTGATCCATTCTGGATCAATTTTTCTGTTCAGGATGAACTATTAATTTTTCTCCTTCATGTGGAAATCCAGCTTCCCTTAACTGTTTGTGAAGGATGTTGCCTCTTCTGCAATGTGTGCTTTGAGGACACTGTTGAAAAGTAGCTATCAGTAGCTTTGTAGCATGGTCTTTGTAATTTGTTTTTAAGTTTGGTTTGATAGCATTTTCATGAGAATTTTTGCCTATATATTCAATATGGAAAATGGTTTGGTAGAATTTGACAGTGAATCCATCTAGTCACAAGCTTTTCTTTGTTGTATTACTATTTAAATATTGTTGGTGGTTATACATATGTTTAAATCATTTATATCCTCTTAGTTTAATATGGGTTGGTCGTGTTACTGTTCAGCATTATTCATGAGTAGGCATGAACAAGCATGTACTCACCTGACAAGTAACTAACAATGAATTAAAGATAGTACCAAAGACAAACTTGGTGGACCAATGCATTTTATTGGGATTATTAACAGGAATATGGATCAGAGGGTACTTACAGGATCTGAACTACTCAGGCAGCTACATTAGTAAAAGCTCACCTCAGCATATGCCACAGCTTACTTGGAGTATAGTGGACAACTTGCAGGCAGTTCAACAGGTTGGGCTCTTTCTTTTAATCAGCTCAGCTGGTCTCTGCTTCTTTCAGATGTATGTGTAGATGGGGTCTGAGCGGCTTCTAGACAGCTCAGCTTGTCTAAGTCTTTGAAGTGGCTCAGCTTACTAGAAAGTATTCTCAGAGACTCTTCTTGTTTGAGTGTGCCTCTTAGAAGTCCAGAGAGCATACATATATTTGGGAATGAGGAGCCTAGAGTATCTGGCCAGTTTCAGGAACTTCCTGAGGTTGTTAAGTTGTTGGTTTTTTGTTGTTGTTGCTTTTTGGTTTGTTTGTTTCTTTTTTACCTCTGCAGTTTAAGGAAATTGCTTCCAGGATAGAATGTTTCACCACACTTAATAAGCCCTGTACTTTATATAACATCCCTCAAAAATGGAAGGTTTTATTCTAGAGGAAACTGCTACACAAAACATGTTTTTCTAAAAATTTATCATTTCTTCCAAATTTTCCATTTTTTGAATACCAATCTTCAAGGGATTTTTTAAATGAGTTCCTGGATTGTATTTTGATAACATTATTTTAATCTCTCTTCTAATAACTCTTTTAATCTCTAATTTTATTAATTCAAAAATTCTTATTCCTAATTTTGGTTAGTTTCACTAATACTTTGTCAATTTTGTGTTTTTGGGGGGAGGGAATAAGAATCAATTCCCTGGATACTCTAAATATATTTATTCTCATTTCTTCATTCGTATGTGCTGCTTTAAAGAGAGTTCTTTTTCTATTTTGGTTTTGGTTTTGGTTTTTGGTATTTTTTGAGACAGGGTTTCTCTGTGTAGCCCTGGCTGTCCTGGAACTCACTTTGTAGACCAGGCTGGCCTTGAACTCAGAAATCTACCTGCCTCTGCCTCCTAAGGGCTGGGATTAAAGGCATGTGTCACCACTGCCCAGCTGAGAGTTCTTTAAATATAAGTTAGTGGTAAGGAAAGTGCTGTCTATTCTGAGATATAACATACCCATGTCTGATTACCAGGATAGCACAGTGAGAGTCATCTGGGCCTACCACCAAGACGATCCTGGAGAATCTGGTCCCAAGTACCATGACTCAAATAGGGGCACAAAGAGTCTACGGTTACTGAATCCTGAGAAAGCCAATGTGTTATCTACAGTCTTACCATACTTTGATCTGGTAAATCAAGACGTAAGTTCTTTCTTTCTTTCTTTCTTTCTTTCTTTCTTTCTTTCTTTCTTTCTTTCTTTCCTTCCTTCCTTCCTTCCTTCCTTCCTTCCTTCCTTTCTTTTTTCTTTTCCTTTTCCTTTTATGTTTTTAAACAAAAAGATGGGTTAACCAAAAGTGTATAAGCCTGCCTGCTTATGTTATTGAATTTATTGTCATCTCAGCTGAATGTGACTTTTTATTTTCTTCCCCTTTTTCTTAAGACAGGTCCCCATTCCAAACAAAGGCACAACATACTGGTGCCAAATGTTTAAGATCCCTTCATTCCAAGAAAAGCATCACGTGATAAAGGTATGTGACCATCATGTGGGTCAAACTTCAATGGCATGAATGGAGAAAAAAATCTTTTTAAAGAATGAAAATAAGAAATATACAGAAATGATTTCTAAGTATATGAAAGTATTTGAGAGAGAAAAATAGTCTTTAGAGACTGAAAGCTTAATAATATTTCATTTTCCTTCCAACTTTACACATCTAAGATAATTAGGCAATATTTCTATAATAGGAATTGCTATTTTAAATAGTATATTACATATTAATAAATTCTATGCAGGAAAGTGACATTTCTCACATTGTTTGAGAATATCTGGTTCTTTGAAAATACTAGATCTTGTCATAGAAAATACTGTTGCGTTTTCCTGAAGATAGGAAATAACATTAGTGAATGTTTATCAAATTGTTAAAAATGAAACATTGGACGGGCTCAACATGGATGAGCTCAAATTTCCCCCAACATCCTGTTCTCTTTTCCTGTTCCCTGGGATTGGGTCTCCCCAGACTCCTACATCTAACTAATGAATGAACTCTCCTATGGCCCTGTTTGTTACTGACAATACTAAAGAGATCGAACATTGTGCCATATGCTCTCCAAAACCTCACTGGGCATTGTAGAATAAGGCAGAGTTAAATACTGCCAGCTGAATAACGCAACCCCTTAGGAAGCCTGATGTTGCTACATTCATCTTGGCATCCAGAGTGAGTAATGAAACAGTGTGAATGTAAGAGAGGAGCAAATGGTTAGACTCTGGCATCTAGACGACTCATGCGTCTGAATCAGTGGTTCTTCCATCCATTAGCATTGGTCTCCCAGGTAAAAGACTCTGAATACAGTTGTAGCTACAGTTCTCTCTGCCATAAACATCTCAGTCATAGCATTCTCTTTACCAAGCTCACAGTGTTTAGCATGAAGTGGAAACACTCATATCTTAGAGTGACTGAAACATGTTGATTTCAAATGTATTCATCCAGATGCCTAGATCCGTCTTTGTGGGAATGCTCCACAGCTGTGTAGGATACAAAGAATGTATGAGTTATTATATGGTCCCAAACTTTTACAGCATATATTTTGCCAACAGATGTCTTAGCAACTACACAACTGTGAATGCATTGTTTCCCTCTACAAGAAGCTATTTTTTTTACCTCATGTAAATGGAAAGTGAATGCAAATCTATGTACTTAATGCAGAGTCAAAGTTCTTCAATTTGTCAGTAAAGTCTTTTCCAGAAAAACAGACTACTCATAAACACTATGTATCATTTACAACAATTTTACAAGCTTTTGGCTTAAAAAACAGGTATAAAACCAGGTTCCGAAATGAAAACACGCATTTCACAAAATAAGCCCTTTATTATTTTTAAACTTTGATAGGTGGCAAAACTCACAACTGCTTCCACTCACATGCTTTATTCCTAATGCAAAAGATGCAAATGGATGAAATAAAGATAATTATGTCATCTGTGGGATGTCAGTATGGCTTTCCTTTGCATGAAAGCTCACCAAGTCTTCTTCTTCTTCTTCTTCTTCTTCTTCTTCTTCTTCTTCTTCTTCTTCTTCTTCTTCTTCTTCTTCTTCTTTTTTCAATAAAAAATATTATTGAAAAAAAAACCCAGGACCACCAGCTCAGGGATGGCACCATCCATAATGGTCTGGTTACTCTCCAATGGATCAGGAATTAAAATGATTTATAGCCAGATTGTATGGAACCATTTTGTCAATTGATCCTCCATCCCATGTGATAATTCTAGCTTGTGTTAAGTTGACACAACACTTGTTAGAATACTTCTATTCCTCTAGCATGGATATACAGGGTCATTTTTTTCCAGCACTGTCCAAGCCCTGGTATGCCTGGACTCACTCTCAGGTGTTGATATTTCCGAAGTTCAATTGGGGACAGAGAGATACTCTTGCACTGCCAGCACTCTCCTTGTTCCCCTTCCCCAGATTTTCCTTCCTTATTTACTTCAATCCTTCTTTGACTGGTCTATAGCACAGTATCCCACCTCTTCGCTTTGTTATACAAATGAGATGATCAATAAGCACTGCAGTGAGGTTGGCTCTCCAACAGTGAAGATGACAGACCTCATGCCTACCCTGTACACACCACACACTTAGAAGTGTGTTTCCTGGGCAGTTCCAATCAGTCAATTTGATAGTGTAGGCTAACAATCACAATGCCACATTCAAATTTTGTTCTTTGTCCTGCCTAGCAATAAGTACTGTGACACTCTTTCAGGATGCTGGCCAATGTTCACCAAGAGTTCTTAGTTAGCTTTTTCTGTCACAAGCGTATCACAACAACACACAGACAAGGGGCCCTTGGATAGGCACTTTTATGTCTTTACTACATATTTGTAGCACGAAGATTTAGTGACACGAAAGACTTTTTGCAATATTTGCAGTATTTTACTGACATGAAAGACTTTTTGCAAATCCAAGAGATCTTTACTTTGTGGAAGGCAGGATTTGAAAGAGGTTCACTAAGATGAAGGAGGTTCCTGTCATATTTTGTGAGTGAGGGGAGTTTTGATGACTAACACTTTAAAGTTGAATTATTTAGTTTAAAATATCCCTCACAGGATAAATTTCTGCTCTTATCTCTTGGTCCCCAAAGTAAAGTTTACTTAATATTATGAAACACAATCCTCCAAGTAAGACAGCAAACAAATCAAATCCTACCAGGAACAGGGTCAAAAAAATATTTGTGTTGTACAAGTTATTTAGAGTCCATCTTTCCAAAGATGGTTTACTTTTTGATAAATTTTACTGTATGTTGATACAGTAAAATTCTAGTAAGTTTATGAAGTCTAATTTATAGATCTGGAACTGTCCTGGAAATATCTTGTTTCCAGTCTCTTTTTCTTAGAAGAGATGGTCTCTACTACTTTATGGGCCATATGTGATCTTCCCATACAAAAACGCTCATGATTTGAAAAACTATGAGTCAGATGTTTGTCACTTCCCCCAGGTGCTTGCTCAACAGTGTGCTAACACTGTGTGAAAAGGGCTCCACCAGGCTGGGGAGATATCCTTTCAGGACACTAGCATTGACATTTCAGCATTGGCTGGGAAGCCTTACAACCTGAAACACAGGGCGAAAAGAGATAGCCAGCTTCCACAAGTTGTCCTTCCACTTCTATACATAAGGTCCAATACCTCAAACTTCTGCATATTTCTGCAGTGCCTGCTCATACCTCCTAACAGACATGCAATAAATACATATTTAAAAAGTAGGCCTCAGTCCTTCTCTGACACCATGTTCTTTTAAGGAAGATTGTTTTTGAATTATCAAGTATGTGATTTTCAGTGAGTTTCAAAAATATTGATTATAGATTTATTTTTGTAAGATTTAAATTTTACTATAATTCAAAGAGAGTACCTATTTGTGGCATAAATGTTAATGCTGTATATTTTATGGCTGTAGACAATAACAAAACTAAACAGATAAAGCATATCAGTCATCCAATGATGACTTTATTTAATTGGAATAACTAAAGTTAATGATATTAGTTAAATCTTAAATTTTAATTTTACTCATGTAGACATGATTCAAAATAAGGGTTATGCAGCAATGAGGTAAATATTGAAAATTACTAGAATCACGAAGTAAATAATTTATCTGAAGGAAGATAGGATTAACATAAAGGTTATCAGTTGTTCAAGTTCTCTTGTGACTCTAACACATTCAGTTCTGTTTGATTGTCGAAACAATTGACTGAGTGGTAAATGGGAGCCAGAGATAGTGGTATTCCCGTATTCCAAGTACTCAGGAAGCTAAGGCTGGAGGAGTGTCACTTCAAGGTCAGCATGAGCTACTTGCGAGACATGGTCTCGGAAAATATTGTGAGTTTGAAAATGTGTGTGTGTGTGTGTGTGTGTGTGTGTGTGTGTTCTTACAAGTGAGTGTGTAAGTTGTAGACAGCTCATGGTGATTTCCATCACAACCCTGCTCCTCCTCTTGGATCATCTGTTTGCTTCATCTGCTCTGCCCACTGCCAGCCAGCACTCAGCCCACATTACCTCAGGCCAACATGGCTTTGTTTTATTTAGCATTCTCATGCTGCATCTTTACCTTCAGCTTGGAATTTATTTCAATAGATGATTCCTTCAACTAGTGGGCTCAACAGTGAGGAACTGTCAGGACTAATAATACTTCAAATGCTGCCTTAGAAGTTGGTATTATTACTTGGTTTAATATGGTTTCCTTTAAGGGATTTTATCACCAGAGAGTTCTCTTCACAGAAAACCCATACCAGGAGTTTAGCTGTTCAAACAAGATATATCTTTAGCCTGACAAATATTCGTTGATAGCTGGCTATATTAGAGAAGAAAATCCTCACCGTGTAACCCAGCATAATCATGGTTCCTGGGTCCTCTTGGAGCATTCCTTTCCTGATTTCCTATAGGGAGCAGAAAGCATCTCTGAACTTGAATCCTTTTAAGCGATTTGCTCATCATGTTTAAGGTAGAGTTGTGAGCCATTCCGTACTCCTTTGTATTCTGTGGAAGCAACACCTTCCTCAGGAGTTTTTTTTTACACTAGGAGCTAAATGAGAGTTTGAGTGGTTTGGGTTTTCTGTTTTTCTTTGTTTGTTTTTGATTTCTGTTTTTCTTAATATAGCAGACTCAGAAACTCTTTGACAACCTGACAGCTGTTGTTGGACAGTTTAGTTTCATTGATTCTCAGGGAATGACTTTTCTCTGAAAACTGCATTTCCCGATAACCTGGGAAGGAACAGAGCACCGTGCTAAAAGTTCAGTCAGAGCTGAGTCTCAGTTAGGGTTGCTTTGACTAATTATGAACTGTTTGCCTTTATATGTTAATTTCCCCTCCTAAAAATTGTAGGGGTAGATCTCACTTAACTTACTTAACTAACTTTTAACATAGCTGTTACTATGACTTATGAGTGAGTCAAAAGAGGTTAATATTTAGTACCATGCCCAAACTGACACATTTAATAAGCTGATAGATTATTTGCAACATAGAGCTGCGATTTTATATATTGTTCATCTTGTTCAGTATCTGGTTGCTGAAGGGTTTCCCATCCACCTTTCTAGATGTTCAGGGAATTAAATAAAAGCTACTTTGTGAGGTTGGGGAGATAACTCAATCAGTAACATACTTGCTGAGTAGGCATGAGTCAATGAGTTTGGTCTCCATCATCCATATAGCTTCATTTCTGGGGAGACAGACAGGAGGATCCAGTCTTGCTGACTAGACAGTCTAACTGAACTTGAACTTCAGGTTCAGTGTTAGATCTTGTCTAAAAACCAATAAAGTCAAAAGCCATTGAGGAGGACTGCCAATGTTGACCTCCACATGACCTCTACATGAACACATATACCACACAACAGGCACCTCTACATGATCAGTCACGTCACTTAGGGAGATCTCTTTGAAAAATGCATGCTCTAGTGAATGCACGAAAGAAACATCGAAGAAAAACAAAACGCTGTCATCTTCAATACACACTGGAAGGGAAATGCTATGTTTTGTGTGTGTCCTTGAATAAATGTATTTACTTCCACGAGATCAGACTTTATTGCTGCTAAATCTCAATGATGGACTGTAGGGGATGCTTCCTAGGAGAAGCCAGGCATCACTGCTCTTAAATAGGCATGAAGGGTCCTTGAAACCTGAATACTGTACAGTCATAAAATAGTTGCTGGGAAGTTGATTCCTTGTTGTAGGCATACAGTAAATGTTTCTGTCATCATTTCATAGATTAAGTAGATTTGGCTGACCAGGTACCCTGCTGTGTTCGTTCATTTCTTAGAATGATAGGACATTGTTGAATGGAGAGCTTCATCATTAAAGCACGTCATCAAGTGTGCTGATAGGTTACTACATTAAGAGAATAAACTGTTGGGAGTCGATTTTAGTAATCATGGGAATTTGAGCATGACTGACATAAAACTACTTGACTCTCTGAGGATCAGAATTAGCTTTTCCTCTCTCAGTGTATCTCGCTCTGTCTTTCCCCATGAAGTGGCATCTTCATGGACGTTGCCTTTCTCCCCCGAGGAAATGCTTTTTGGGCTTGTCATTGGGATGTGTGCCCACACTGTCATCAGTCTTTGTCCTGCGCTCACCTTCTGTCTCACGATCTCATGTGGGGACAAGATGTTTGCTGTTGACTCTGACTCAGTGGTTGGGTGTGCTTTTCCCAGATCTGCTCCAACCACAGGGGACAGCTTTCGCTCACCGCCGTCTCCCTTTCATCCTTCCTCTCTTACCATAGTCCCCGGAGGCAGATCTTTGGATCTGTAGATAGATCTGTTTAACAAGTTGAGACAAAAGCACTTTCACAATGAGCCACATGTGAAGCCATGTTCCACTTCTTCTAAAAACTTTGCAATGCTCATGATTCCATTAAAAGTTCATGCTGTAAATTTAACAGTTTCAACAATCCACATTTTGGTAATTTGTGCTACAAAGAGTATCAGTGTCAAATAATTATATCCCTTATATTTAAAGAATCTGATTTTATACTCACACAAATATATATATATATATATATATATATATATATATACACACACATTTTTAATATACATACATAAACCTCCACATATATACATATATATGTATATACATACATACATACATTATATATATATATATATATATATATATATATATATATATATGTAAAGATGTAATGACTAGAAAAGACTAGGGTATTTGTGGTGGCTTAATCTAAAATTTTGGATGGAGAGATGTTAGTAGGAACATCAACCTTACTGGTAATGATGTGACTTAGAGATGGATATTTTAAAGATTGCTGATACTGCCAAGGTGCTCAGTGTTCAAGACTTTGCTCTGTATCTCCTGGGGTGCATCTATGTCAGATATATCAGGGGTTTGTCTAGCTACCTGGGTGTTCTTTATAGTCACATAAACTACAAGGGATTGAGTTCACTCTGAAAGCGTGTCTATTCATGACTGTGATTTATTGCCCTTCTAATTAGCTTGCTGACCCTAGAGAAAGCACTTAATCTTGCCTGCTCCTCAAATTCCCAGGCAGATAAAGAGATTTCACCACATGATTTCAGTGGGTTCTTTCTACCTCTAAATATCTGTGACTTGCTGAAAACTAAGACTAAAGTCTGTGCTGGAGATCATATATCCTGTGGTCTGAGTTTCCCAAACTCTGATATCTCACAGGTCTCTATCAGGTCCAGAGTGAAATGTGCCCCTTTCCCAGAGAGGTTAAAAGGGCTTCACAGGGGCTCCATTAGCATAGATGTTGATGCATCTCCATCATTTCTAGGGCATGCCACCAAGAAAACCTGGGAAGTCAAGGCACAATCATAACAGCTCAGTATGTTAACAGACTCAATTTTTAAAAGAGAGACCAGGAGACTTTCTTCTGCCTGGGCTATAAACTTTGGTTTAATCCTTACACCCACAATTGGCTGAACCTGTTGCTATTATTATTCGAGGGTTATAAAATTTGGGAACATATAAAGATTTGCATTAAACTAAACAAGAAAAGCATACATGTTCAGTGTCTTTATTGTATAGTGGCTCAAGCATAGTCTATGATGTAAGAAGGCATGATTCCAATCTTGGCTCCTTAGCCAATAGATGTTGATCCCAAGCGAGTTCCTCATTCAATTAAGTCTTAGGCTGCCGTTTGTAAACAGGACTAATAAAAGTACTTGTTCCAATTGTTAGCTGTCATTATCAAATGAGTGTTTACATGTTTAGTATGTATTGGATTAATAAGGACTAAGCAATGTTACCAATTTACCATGCTTTTCAAATCTCTTAAATCTTAGGGTAAGACAGAGGCAAGTCTTTACTGAAATAGGCTAGAACAGAGCACAATGGTATAGCCTGACTCTGCTTTTCATTAGCTAAGTACCCTTGGGCAAAGAAAACTCTCAGAGCTGGCCTCTTCGGTCGTAAAGTAGGCAAAGTAATTCTCAGTGAAGATTAAATGAAGACAAGCAAGAACACCTGTTGCATAACAGGCTCGTAATTGCTTGTTTTCTTCCCTTGAAGGGGATTATAGAGATGAATGACTACAAGTTCTAGTATTTTCTCATATAGGCTGGCCATATAGGATTTTCTTAAGGGCTTCACAGAGGCCATGAAGGGCACTAAGTCACTATTTTATTTTGAAAGAAAGATTCCTTAGGAGTTAGATTTCATTTCTTGCTCCCATTACTCTAAACCCAATGAAATGTAAGCTACATTTCCCCTGCTCTTGTCTAAGGAAGGACAAAGACCAGCTGGTGACTCTCCCCTGGGACATTCTTGGACATTCTTAGAGCTTCCATTAGTCTTGCATTTGGTGACTTTAAATAAGGACATTTTTCATCAGACGCTGGATATTTATTTTCCTTAGCCTTCCTCTACCACCCAATCCTTCTATCCCACCTCCATCTAGAATATCATTTTCAATTGTGCAGCAGGTCAGATGAGAACATGATAAAGCATTAGCACACATGATGGGAGTTAATGGCTGTAAAATTGCCAAGTGACTTAATCAACACTTCTATTGACAGAATACAAAAAATGTTTATATTAAATTCTAGGTGTGGCTGGTACCATCAGATTGGTAGATCTGGTGTTTGCAGAGATATGAGTGACTTTAGTTTGTGACCCAGGGAAGTAGTTAGGTAAAATTTCTGTTTCTGATACTTAGATATATCATCTCATCAGGATTTCATAATTTCTCAAGATAAAACTGACCTCCCATAACTTGCTGGAGTCAGGTAAGGTCAAAGTAACTTTTTTCAACCTGATACAATGCATCGGAAGCAGGACCACGATTTGAGCATAGATCCTTTGAGAAAAACTAACGGACTGTTGTCTGTATAGTCTTACTAACTCAAGCCTTCTGCTTCCCCCACCTGCAAAGATATTTGTGGTAAAATGAGAAAACAAAATCCATATGGAAAATGTCAGATAGCACAGATTCAGCCTTGAGTCTTCTCAGTCGACTTCTAAGAGCACAAGCTACTTTTGTTTTTGTTTTGACAGCTTTACTGAGACATGTGGCATATAAAGAACTGCATGTGTTTAATGTGTACTATTTGGTGACTCTGAACACATGTAAATACTCCTTATTTCCAAAGCCAGGGGAAAGGACATTTGCACCGCCTCCCAAAGTTTCTTAATGTTCCTTTCTCTCTGGTTTAGTAAGAACCCTCAACATGGGTTGTGCCATTCTAACAAGCTTTGAAGTATACAGAACCATTTTGGGCAAGGTTACTTTTGAGTCCCATAGAATGTGAGCATACTTCTTGGGCTACATAAGGCAACCCCACCAGAACCTTCAGAGACTTTGGGTTAAAAATCCTAGGAGCTGACAGACTTTACATGGCATCTGGGTACACAGAAGCCTGATACACACTTATCAATGCAGACACCGATGATACATTTAAAGCCTCATGGGTATTTAGGAAGTTACTGAAGTCAGACTTCAGATGTTCAGGCTAAAGATTATGCTTCTAGAAAGGAGCAGAATGCTGAATCTGAGATGATGGCGCAAAGAAAGGAATTAGCAATAGTTTAAATGAAAGGGAGGTAATGGGCTCTAAACTTACGGAGCATGTGCTGTAGCATAAGGATCCTTGGAAACAGACCAGCAGCCTTTTGGTGGAGTTTTTAAAAAAAGAAATCTTCCTTGGAGATGAAAACAATGTTAATGGGCCATTTCATCTCCATTCCAACAATGGTCTATATAAAGGGACCTGTGAGATGAAACACTAACGTTTTCATTTGGTCTTAAGTTTGTGGCAAAATGCCTGTAGTGCCATAAAACAAGAAAAGACACGTTGGGAAGAAAGCTAGGGAAACTGGCTGCCTAAGAACCGCTGGGAGCACAGATTGCAGTCCTACTCCAACCACTGGCAACATGAAAACTAATACTATGGTTCCTCCAAGAGATTAAATTCACGTTATCCAAACCACTGGAAAACTGTAAATCTGAGAAATGAGAGGAGGTTCTGTGTGATTAACAATCCTTAAGAATGTTGTTTCTTTATTCACGAAATACTGGAATTCAGAAAGCTGAGGATTTATAAACTCATAAATTTATAAGTGCTTCTTTGCATTCACTGGTAAATTAAGTTATAATGCCAAATATCTTATAATTACAAAAATAATGCACATAGCTTTGTGTGTTCCTAAAGAGGATCATATTACAATTTTCTGTGTAAAAAAAAATCATATTCGTATACAACCAGGATGGCATCACACAATTGACGCAATTGATGCAACAACAAATTATTATAGATTTTATAAATGGAACTTTTGTTATGCCTGAAATGAAAACTGACTTTTAATAAAAGAGATATATGCAATTTAAGTTTGTATAACTCATGAGTTGAATATATTTCGCAGCTTTCTACTTTACATTCTCAGTGCTGAATTTACACATTATTAAGCTATTTACTCATTAAAATTTCAGAAGAAAAACCTAAAAGGACAGCTATTTTAGAAAGAGGAAATTAAAGCAAACTTAAAAACATTATGGATTTGCTTTGCTCTGGTGAGTCACTATTGTTCTGCTTGGTTCATATCCTTAGGGTACAGCTTAAAAATTATCTAACTTAAATCTCTAAATATGATGCCAACTCCTGTGTGAAGGGGTGGTTGTTGATATTCTTTGGAAAAGCTCTATAATTAATCCTGATGCCAGTCTATTGTTTGAGATCCAGTGCTTTGTACTTATTTAAAATGCCCAGATGGCTCTTATAACTTTCATTTTTCTTCAAACCTTAATTTTAATGTTGGTTCTTAAACGCTTTAAACTCCCTTGTAGCTCACCATCCACACGAGGTCGTGTAAAAGAAAGGATGTTGGGGGTGGCGGGGGAGGGGGCACGGAATGGACTTGTTTGTAAAGGTTCTTTGGAGCAACTCCCATCTGTGTTGTCTGGAAATTAGCAGTTCAGTTCACAGATTAGCAGCAGCTCAATCCACTTGCAAACAGTTCACAGATACACCAGGAGACCAGTTAGGTAGAGGGAGGTTAGAGACAGGGGTGGCTCTACCAGGTAGAGACAGCCAGGCCTCAGCCTCAGCATGAGAGATCAGGGATGAACACCAGAAGTTCTTGGCTTTGCCTCTCTCAGGGAAGCAAAGATCAGCGAGGACAGAAGACCCACAAGCATTGCACAGCTCGTTGTGCCAGCAAGCCAAGCTCTGTCTCTGTCACTCCGTAGAGTCCCATTTACACCCTCCAAATATCATGTGCCTTCCACGTGCCTTTCCTCAGCATGGTTTCGCCTCAGCACGTGCCTTACCTCAGCATGTGTATCCAATCAGCCAGAGTCCGCCAAAGCGGCAAGAAATTGCAGCACACCACCACAAGTTTTTTGGTGCATTTCTCTCTATGGAGTCCCAACAAATGCAGCTCACTCAGCTGCACAATGTAAGGCACACCAATACATGCATATTGTTAGCAAAGAATCCTTCATCCCACGGCCTTTCACGTGCTTGCTATAGCAGAACATCCTCTGTCCTATGTCTGCTTCAGCGAAATGTTCCTTCACAAGTCGACTTAACCTTTCAAAACTGTGTCCACTTTAACAAAATGCTCCTTCATGTGTTTGCCCCAGCAAAACACCATCCAACTGACTTTCCAAAAAACCCTTAAGTTCCAGGCTTTAGATATATATTAGTATTTTATAGAACACAGTATAATGTTTTTCATAGTAGAATTAATACTATATTTTATAATATGTCTCAACACATATTGAAGGTTGAACAAACACTGGTATCTACTATCAGAATGTGGTATTGGGCCCTTGAAGAAGAAGCCAGGTCACTAGAGAAATGGTTTAGTGGTTAAGTGTACCTGCTACTTTTAGAGAGGATCCGGGATTGATGTCCAGAATCCACATGGTGGCGTGTGCAGCATCTGACTGCAGCTTCAGGGATCCAGTACTTTCATGTAGCCTCTGTGGGATGCAACATGGGGCACAGTACACATGAATTCAGGCAGACATGGCCATGCACATAGCATTAAGAACAAATCTTTATAATTCAACAATTTATGGTATTGACATCATTTATTCCTTGGTGCATTGTGTATTTACTTGTGGAAACAGAGACACTGAAAACCCAGCTATTTCCTGGAGCCATAGCTGCTTCTGTTATAAAACCAGAACAACTTCTGAGATAGAGGATGTTTTCTTCATGTACGGAAAAAGATTTATGTTCTAGTGAAACTGGTGCATCCAAGTTATATCTGTATATTAATGATTACAATGTAAGGGCAGTTTAGAAACAATACTGAAGGCTATCTAGCTGCCTTTTAAAAGAGTGTCTTTAAATCATTTTGTTGCCAAATCTTATGTAAACCATGTCCTTAGGGAAACCAAATTCTCACCAAATCTCATTGTATCAATATTTTAAATGTTGAGTAAAAGCAAGACCATGTAGATAGCATTTAGATATCTATTGCGTCTCAGCTTGAAGAATCCTGAAATCACAGCGGTGCTAAGCAACAGTGCCATCTAGGAACATGCTTCCTTTGCCTGCTCTGTACCTTAGCTGCCCAGCAGCAACCATTCATCCGCACCTCTGAGTTGCAAAGGACAAGAGAGTGTCTGGGGAGAGGCTGCTTGAGACAGTATTCAGTGCCATCCGTGTCTTTTATCATGTAAAGTAAGGCATGCGTCAAATTGGAATGCTCACTAGCTTCTTGTAAGGGAAACCATTCTTAAAACCACTGACTGCCCCAGCCATACCAAGACTCCTACTGTGAAATATCAAAAGGGAACTGCAGCCTTTGAAACCTACATGAGATTACAGATGTATCTTAAATGATATCACTGTGTGGGGTTAACAGCATCCTTTAGTGCTAAAACTTTGGCAGATTGCATCACACTTTCCAAAAGAGAAATCAAGACTGCCTCTTAATTACATACACATGCACATGAGTGTCGGAAGGGAAGCTGTGACTGTCCCTACAAGTCTGGTGGTGACCCTTTAGTTCTTGTGGAAATAAAATCTTCCTTAGGGACTATAACTTGGGGGTTTTTTGTTTTGGAATATTCAAATAATGTCTGTTCCCATGTCAAGGTCGCTCAACCTTTCCTAATGGTTTAAATGTACTTAATACACAATATTATATATATATATATATAAAATTTAGCTTCCCATGTTATGACATATATACTATCTGGTTTTGTGTGTTAATTTGACACAAGCTACAGTCATCAGAAAGGATGCCTCAGTTGAGGAAATGCCTCCATGAGATACAATTGTAGGGCATTTTCTCAATTAGTGATCAGCTGGGGAGGGCTCCTCCTGCAACCTCTCTCTGTCTCCCCAACTAGCTCCTAGCTCCGCCTCCCTTTTCCTGTCCAATCACAGGCCTGTACTGCCCTAATGTGATTGGACAAGAAAAATGCTGTAACAGTCAAGATTATTTCTTTGCTTATTGTCCACATTTAAGAAGAATATTCCTTTTAGCACGCATGCTGCTGCACACTTATAACTCAACACTCCAGAGGTGGCAGCTAGAGGATCACGGCTTTGAGGGCGGCCTGAAATATTGCAGCACAATTCTGCTTCAGAAATGAAAGAGAAAATTTAGCACCTTAAAGCCCCCTAGATAAAAGTATCTTTGGTTCTCTTGAATACTAAGCTCTTCATGTAATTTTGTTGTTCCATGTATCTATAACTGTGTGGTATATGTAAACATGTGCATGTGTGCTTTCCTGTGTGTGGGTGCACATGTGCACAAATAACCTTGCTGTATGTCAGGAGTTGTCCTTGTGTCAACCTGCCTCCTTAGTCTTTGAATTAGGACATAAAACTGTAAGGTCACCCATCAATTATCTCTCTAGCTGGTTCACCTCAGGGAAGCCCTGACCTTCCTGGACTGGAATTAAAAATAAAGTTCCATGCGCACCCCACGTTTACCTGGATTCTAGGAAGTCTGAACTTCCTTTCACAATGAGGATCTTAACCACTGAGTCATGTCCCCAGACCATTCCATCTTTTTTCTATAATCACTTCTATTATGAAACCAGTTATTAAATCCATAGTAGTTGACCTTTGACTTCATGACTTCAAGGTAAAATTCATCCCTTTGGAGGGAAGCTCTGTGCTAGGTCCTCATCACAACTGTGGCTATGACAGCCATGAGCAAAAGTTGGATCTTAGCTTCTTCCTTTGACTGCCATGATCTTGGTGTCGGTGTGTATATCCACATGTAAGTGCAAACACGTTGTAAGTGTCATGTTTTAGACAACACACGCTTACAGATTGCTTAATGTATCCCAGACACTGCTTTACTTAACAGTCATGCCATTTCCCAGAGAGCAAACCAAGGCTCAGAAATGATAGACACCTTCCCCTAACCATAGAGCTGGAGGTTGGATAGGATGGCTGTTGGAGTCAAATACCCTGGTCTCCATGACTGCTGTATACATAGGTAATATGAACACAGTGAACCGCAAGAATGGGATGATTTAATTTTATTTAGTTAACTGAGGTTGAAGGGCCTTGTCTTTCAGCTCACAGAAAAGCTTTCAAATACTTGTCCTACCCTTGACCTTTAATAACTTCTCTGAATCTTGGTTTTTGTATTGGCAAAACAGATATAGTACATGTTTACAAATGACCAAGTTGAAATGCTTAGTGAGCACTTGAGGCCAAGAGATGCAACAGCATCACCTTATTGTCTTTTTTTTCCCTTCTCTGACAGTCTGGACTGGCTGTCTGATTTTGTCAACATTTTATTTTATGATAAAAAAATGAAGTCCAGTGAAAAAATAAGCTCATTATCCATTAAATTAGAATTTAAATTTAGGTGACAAATTACTGTTATTTATCTACATCTCCATTTTAACATGGGAAATTTGAAAAGAATTTCCAGATTTATATATATATATATATATATATATATATATATATATATATATATATACATATACACACACACAGACACACAGACACACACACACAAACACACACACACATACACATATCTATGTGTGTATGGTTATCTTTTAATAATCTATAATTAAAGAAATTTCAGAGCTTTTGGAAAAGCTCAAATTACTTGAATGCAATTATCCAATAATTCAAAGCAATTCACTTTGATTTTGTTGATCATTTCAAGATATTTCAGAGTAGAAAGTTGAAATGTATTTATTCAGAGCTGCCTGGGTTCGCTGAGGTATATCTATCCCTTTAAATCTTCGAATTCAATACTTTGACCATCTTTGCTTCAGATTTCTATGTTCTAATCAGTCAGGAGATTGCTACCCAACAGGCTTTGCTGTGTAAGCTCTCTTCTACTGAGGTTAGGTTTGTAAAATTTACAGCCACTAAATTTACAAGGTCAGAGAACTAAGTTCTTGTTTGCAATGCTAAATAGAGCACAGCAGCTCTCTGAGTAATGTTTTCCCAACACACAACAATTAAAATTTTCCAACAGTTTGTGGATGTGATCACATATTTTCAAATATGATTTATTGAAGTGCTAAGGTTACCATTATGGAATAATTTACATCTTCAGCTTGAGTTACTAATCTGGGGAGATTCCATTGTCAGGCCTTGTTCCCTGCACTGGAGGTCTCGAACAGAAGTCACAACAGCTGCACTCTTGATCCCTCCCCACTGGGAGGGCGAGGGAGAAAGGCCTCAGCTCTGTCTCTTAAGACAAGGCTCTTTTTTCCCAACAAGGAGAGACTGCTCTCCTGTTGCTTCATTTCCAATGTAATAATACTTGTTTTTATTTTAATCCCTCAAATATTTCTCCTGTTCATGCTTTAATTTCATTAATTTTATTATAAACAAACTTGCAAATAAAAAAATTACATACCGAAATTAACCAAACCTGCTCTCTTCCCCTCTTCTCTTTCCGCCGCCACCTTTGCTCTTTCCCCTCTCAATAAACCTCATGTGGAATTGTTAAAAAAAAATTAACCAAACCCAAAGTCTACCTAACTGTTAAACAAGTAGGAGTGAGAAACATTTTTAAAAAATGTTTTTTTAAAAAAATTTACCGATGCCTCTAAGTTGGCAAATGGTGACATAGATCTATATATTTTATATTTTTATGCTCAAAGAAATACTGATAATACTACATCTGTTTTTATTGGTTTAATTTATCTTCTTTTTAAATTTTTATTTATTTAAAATTTTATTTATTTATTTATTTATAATTTTATTTATTTGAGATTCATTTTATCAAATCACCACACTTTTTTTGCAGGTTAAAATATAATACGCATTTAGTTCCCAAATTTAATCCTTTGCTTTGGGGCTGGAGAGATGACTCAGTGGTTAAGAGCACCGATTGCCCTTCCAAAGGTCCTGAGTTCAAATCCCAGCAACCACATGGTGCCTCACAACCATCTGTAATGGGAGCTGATGCTCTCTTTTGGTGTGTCTGAGGACAGCTACAGTGTACTTACATATAGTAATTAAATAAATCTTTAAAAAGAGAATGATCCTCTGCTTTGTCTGAGCCCTGTTTTTGTGGTCATCTTCCACTGACGAGCAAAGCGACTTTATTTTGTCAGATTTGGGCTTTAGAAGTTTATAAGTGCATGCTCAAAGGCTTGGAGGCAAAGATAGGACTGGGGGTGTTTGAAGGGATCCTGAAAGGACCAGAAAGGTCACACAGGGTAGGCCATTAAATAAAGTCTGTATTTTTTTAGTATGTTCATATGTGTTTCTCTTCCCCTTCTTTATTTCACATCCCTGTTCATGTATGTCTGTGGTACACGTAGAAGTAGGGGTGTGTATGTCCCTGTGCATATATACAGAAGACTAAGCAGGACATTGGGTGTCCTCCCCTATAGCTCTCTGCCCTTTCCACTGAGGTCATAGGCACACTCAGCCATGTCCGGCTTTTTACATGAGTAGTGGGATTTAAATTCTGGCCCTCATGCTTGCAGGAGAAGCATATTTACCCACCAAGAAGACATCATCTCCCCAGTCCCTGAAATGAATTAAGTTTTTTCGTTTGTTTTTGTTTTTTGAGCAGAAACAAAACACATGTATATGTGAGTACATGTGTGTATGAATACATGTGTACACGTGTGTGCATGTGTACACATGTGTGAGTACATGTGTACATGTGTGTGTGAGTACAAGTATATGTGAGCACATGTGTATGTGAATAGATGTGTGTGTGAACACATGTGTGAATACAAGTGCATGTGAGTACATGTGTATATGAGTACATGCTTATATGAGTATGTGTGTGTGAGCACGTTTATGAGAGCACATGTGTCTGTGAATACATATGTATGTGAACACATGTGTATGTTAGTGCATATGTATGTGAATACATGTGTATGCCAGCACATGCTTATGAGAGCACATGTGTATGTGAATACAGGTCATGAGAGCACTTGTGTACAAGCATGTGAATGTAGAAGTGAAACATCAAGGGATGTCCATTGTTTCTCTATCTGATTTTTGAGACAGGGTCTCTCACTGAACCTGGAGCTCACTAATTTGCCGAGACTGCCAGACCCGTAAGCCCAGGAATCCTCCTGCCTGCCTTCCCAGTGCGCACTACTGCACTCAGATTTTTCTTGGGCACTGAATATTAGACTTGGGTCTTCAACCTTGGGAGACAAGTGCTTCCCCGACTGGGTCATTCCTGTAGTCAAAATTACTGCATTTGGAGAAATGGAATGGTCTCCTGTAGAATTTAGAAATCAGCTCACTAGAGCTAGGAGTTCTGCGTAGGTATTTAGACAGAACAGGGCGAGAGGAAAGGCAGCTGCTGCTGGGGGAGCAGCCTTCGCACGGTCAGACGCCAGGAGAGCTGTTGCAGAGCATGAAGCTCCTGTCTTCACTCATTTGGTGTCAGGCATTGGGACCATAATAAACATCCAAAAGGAACTGATGGCTCGAAGCTGAGCGAGTCTGGAACGTTCTTCCCTAGGACCACGGTTATAAGTCAGCTTATCAGCTCTTCAGATCGCTTCTTCATCCGCCAAGAAAAGAGGTCTACCATATTTCTAAGATTGGAAGCCTTTTCTTTGAGCATCTAAGGAGAGTGAATTACAAAGCTGAGTGTAGTTTGGCTTCTATATGCCTGGGAAAATACCCAAATATAGAATAAATCACCGTGAGTTTTATATTTCATTTTTAAGTAGATCCATTTTTCAATGTAATTTTTACGGTTCACAGACTAAGAATATTTAAATTCTAGCTAACTATTGCATTTGTTTTGTTTAAAAGGAGGTGGCATGGTTGGGGGAAAATAGCAAAACAAAACAATAACAACAAAAAGCAAAACAATGATAGCAACAGTGAAACAAAACCAGGTTAAGTCTAGTGAGACTAAAAATCTCAAGTTTGTGCTTGAGGCCCACCTGGAACAAACACCTGGATGGAAGGCAGAATTTGCTGAATTCTGCTGGAAGGTTAAGATGAGAGGCAAACGTTGCAAAGCGGAATTCATAGGGTAGTTCCTCTGTAAGGAATGCTAAAATGTTTTCTCTATGCCATAACTTATTAAATAAAACCCAGGCAGACAGGTGCAAAGACTAAGAAGACATTTACCTGAGAGGACTGAGTCAGAGCCAGGCTGACTCCATGACAGGCTGCAAACTGGCAGTTTGGGAGATGAGGCCTACGTTTCTGTTTCCCAGAACTGGAAAAGTCCAAAACAAGTCAACAGCCCTGCCTTCCATCCTGAGGTATGGTGGAACTCTGCATGCAGCATCTCTGCAGAGCAACTGCTCCTTGCTGTCGCGTGAGACTCGGGTATCATCTTTGTGAGTCACAAACTCTTACATGCCTAGCTCTCTGAGCGCTGACATCTGTGGGAGAAGAGTGACTTAGTCACGTATCTGGAAGGCATCAGGAGCCTTGCATGGTTTGAGAAGGCAAATGCAGTGTGGGCCCTTTTATGAAGACAAACAAACTTACTAGAGTAGGAGTTAGTTACCTCTGCAGACAGGAGAGTCGCCAACAGACAGTAAGAGACGTGTTTAACCCGTCAGCATTGTTTTCCAAGTTTTTCCATAATTGTCCTATGAATGCAGACTTTACAAAATGTTACCTCCTACTTAAAAAAATAGATAACAAGAAAAAGACATGGCTACAACAATCTATCAATTTATCTTTTGTAAAACATGAAACACACACGTGAGTGTGCACATGTGTGCACTGCAAACACGTGTGCGAGTGTGGAGGCCAGACGTCTGTATCAGGTGGCTTCTTCAATTGCTCTCCTCCTCATGTTTTGAGACGGAGTCTTTCATGGAACCCAGAGCTTGTCTCCTTTAGGGTAGATAGAGGGGCGGGGCTCTTCTTTGCCTTACACTCCTAGAGCTGGCGTGAGAGACACACAGCACTGCACCCAGCTTTTACCCGCACGCCCCTAACCTCAGGCACGCGTGGCAGGCACTTTAGACACTAAACCTAGTCTGTATGTCTCAGTCATAGGAATGATGGATCCCAAATCAATAACAAGGACAATAATGCCTTTCTAATTAAAAGTTTGTCTCTTCTCTGCCAATAAGAAATACTCCATGAAATAAAATGACCATTGAAACAATGTCTTAATTCAAAATAATTTTGGGTCTCATTCTCAGTCCTTTCCTGACCCCAGTCCTCAGATTGCAGTTCCCCTGCAGTCTGTACAGGTCAGAGTAGCTGTTAACCAGTGTTGTCCTCAAAATGAAGACATGAAACTGAGTGTGAATCGGGCTCAGGACTCAGAGGCTGTATGAATGCTCCTAACTGGTCCTCAGCTTCTTTGTTTATAAAGCAAGAATAGCAAGCGCCAGTCTCAATGCCACATAAAGATTACATAAAACTAAATATAATACACGTAACATACATGGAGTGGTGTGTGTGCGTAACAGATGAACAAATGATGGCCACCATTTACACCTACATCTCTGTTTTAACTTTAAGCCGTCTTTGATCTTCAGCACTGCATACAGATTCCCAAGAGCTCAGTGAATCTTTGTAGAGTCAATGACTCCTATCGAGACCAAGAGGAGGAAGATCTGCTGAACTGGTATGATGTTCAACACATCTGTTTTCTCTCTAGGACAGATGAACGGTAAAAGGGTGACCTATGTCTGAGGAGTCTGGGAATCACTGAAAGCCAAGGCTGAGCGCTCTGCTGCACAGCTGAAACCAAACATCAGGAAGGCAGGCGGTGCTTGCGTAAGCCGGACGGATAGCTGTCAGGTCAAAAGCAAGTTTATATGGAATCTCAGAGAAAAACAACATCAGTATCTCGTGCCTTTGTTACTGAGAAAAAAGAGAATTTATTTTGCGGGCCTCTGAGAGAGTAATGAATTCTGGACTTTTGGATAGAGTCTGGAACAGACTTTTTCCAGGAAGCAATGTTGCTAATTTATATTGTGTGCAATTAGATCTCATCTTTAGATTATGTCTGAAGATATAAAAACTGCCATTGTCTTATTCCCTTACTCTAGGAAAAACAAGACATCTCATTTGTCGAGTTCCTCTAGCAAATAAACCTTTAAGTTGCGATGAATTAATGCTAAGATAGTATGCTTTATTTAAAATTACCAAATTATTATGATAAATTTATTTAATATAGGCAATTGAAGTTTGAAGATGAGTTTCTGTCTTTTCTTACGAGAGAGCTAAGAGTTAAAGCATGAGGAATTTAATTGATATGTTCCACTTGTTTTTCTTTGTAAGTCATATTGAATTGAACACAAAACTTTTCCGCTTCTAATTTGGGGCTGTGACATTTTATTCTGAGAGCCATCTGTTGGTAATTAAGTTCTGTCCTGTCATGGTAGCATTAAGACCCTGAAATCATACATTAAAAAAAAAAATAGTAACTGAAACACATAGCAAAGAGAATCAAGATGAGCCCAGCAGGCTGATCTTCCAAGGAGACCAGGAAAGGAACTAAGACTCGGAGAGAAGGACACAGAATCCAGGAGAGACTGTGATCCACTTGTGGGCACCCTCCCGAGAGGGCAGGAAGCTGTCAAGGGATCCATACATTTGAGCTGTCAAGGCTTTATAGCAGCTTTAAGTAATAAAGCCATAATTTAAGAGATGAAAGCCTCAGAGGGCATAATTGAGTTTTCAAATGGAATAGATACACTGTTTGACAAAAAACCTATCATAGTTAATAATTTAAATATAAAAACTAAAAACAAATTATAAGAGGAAATTAATTGTGTTGTATTAACTCAGTATTTGGAAAACAAACACCCATAACATTTAAATTAGAAAGTTTCCCTGAAGGCTCTGCTAGTGCATGACAAATACAGAGGGGGACACTCTTAGCCGGCCATTGAACTGAGCACAGGGTCCCCAATGGAGGAGCTAGAAAAAGGACCCAAGGAGCTGAAGGGGTTTGCAGTGCCATAGAAGAAACAACAATATGAGTCACCCAGTACCCCAGAGCTCCCAGGGACAAAGACATCAACCAGAGAGTGCACATGGTGTTACCCATGGCTCCAGATGCATAGGCAGCAGAGGATGGCCTTGTTAGACATCAAAGGGAGGAGAGGCCCCTGGTCCTGGGAAGGCTCGATGCCACATTGTAGGGGAATGCTAGGACAGGGAAGTGGGAGGGAGTTGATTGGGGAAACACGGGAAGGGAGACGGGTTATGGGACTTTCGAGGGAGGGAACCAGGAAAGGGGAAATCATTTGAAATGTAAATAAAGAATATATCTAATAAAAAAAAATCTCCAAAAAAGGAAAGTTTCCCTGTTATATAAAAACATAGAAAGGGCACATATATGAACACTATAAGGACCCATATGTATATATATGTTTGAATAATGTTTAAATCAATACACATATGCCTGCCTTCTAAACACTATTCATTTCTTTATGCTGAAAACATTTTAAATCTTTTCTTCTACACTCGTGAGAAATAGAATGCCCATTACTTCCTGTAGTGTTTCTCCTGGGCCATAGCCTGTCAGAACCTGCTTGGACCTAACTGTAGTTCAGCATGCAGAGAGTTGATTGATGGAAGGAAACACTTTGAAGGTCTGTGCAAACTCCTGCTAATTAACTATGATGGCCCCCAAGAAATATAGTTTAATTTCTCAAAGGAATAAAAAGTTACGGAGAGGAATGTGAGCATCAGTATTGGGTTGGTGCTCTTTAGTGAGTGTGTGGGGGGGGGTTTCCAAGGCAACGTGTCCTCATGATCACCTCACATGATGGAGGGTGGAGGTGATAATGGTAAATGACTTCTCATTTAGTGATAAAATCAGAATTTTAAGTATGTACTGTGAATTAATGTTTTCTTCACAGCAAAACAAATCAAGCATATGGAGTTGTTAACGAATAGCAAAATGCTCTGAATTCTAATGCTTTATTTTTCTACAAATTCACACATACACACACACACACACACACACACACACGTACACACACACACACACACACACACACACAATGCTGCTCCCATCCTTTCTTTTGCTGCATTTAGTTTTCTTCTCTGGGATGGGGGAACGGGACACATAATAACATTGGGGAACATGAGTGCACCTCATTCCACAGCTATTTCTTCTCTGCCACTTTCTGATACATAGTTATGTAGAAGGTTCCCTGTTCTGCAGGGCTCGTGCCCCATATAGCAAGTTCATCCATGTTTATCTGTCCATCCTGAGGAGATCTGTCACAAATCTAGCTATATCCATCTCGTTGACATAATGGCTGCACTGAAGACCATACATTGATTAAAAATAGTCCTGTTTAAATATTTTCTAAAACTTTTTTCCATCCTAGGAAAGATGTATATGAGCTGTATACACATTTGACTCTACAAATTTCCAGAATTTGAAATGTATCAAACAAAAATCTATCTTTCAAAGACAGTGTATGTTTAAATGGACACCAGCACCATCCCATCAGAGAGTATATAGTGTGTCCCTGTGTGTGTGTCTCTGTGTGTTGTACATACTTATGTAAAAGGGGAATGATTTCTCAGAATTCTCCTCTTTCTGTTGTTTCTCCTTACTTCTGTTGTTTTTCATTCTTCTTTTCCCCCATTTCTACCCTAGTTCAGTCTCCTATTGTCACCTCCTTTAGATGCAAGTTCATTCTTGTTGGTTTTTAGACACAGCATCAAAATATGTGTCATTCTCATCTCCGACTTGTCCTCAGAGTGGAATATTTATGGGATAAAGACTCTGTTCCACACGTAGTCCGGTTGAATGTACTGTTAGTCTCATGTCATCCACTTCAGAGATGAGGGTGAGGCCAGGGTGGGAGAGGGCGAGTCAGACATTTCTCCTACCATCTTCTCACGAGCGTGTCAACAGAGTCAGATAGAGACCCGCCTGAGTGCTAGTTCTGCTTGAGACCTCAGAGGCAGCTCCACTTTATGAGCTAGCCATCCTCTGGATGCCCTTTGCCTGGGTTTATGAACTTTCCTATGGATGCTCTCCTGTGTAGAGGGTGGAAGGGTCAGGGAGTAGAGGGGTCATGAACCCAAGCACAAAGAACACAAACAGCAGGAAGACGAGTGATAGAACCTTACAGTTCCAACTCATCCCCAATTCCTCCCATCATCTCCTCTTTTGTTTTACATTTTGATTTATTGAAGTGCACGTTGTTTTTGGAGAGCTTCTTCCCACTCCTCCTCTCATGTTCCAACAAGCAAGGAACCACATCTTAGGCAGATAACTTGGAAGCATGAGAAAATAGAAACTGCTCCAAAGACTTCAAGTCACCGCTGCCCTGCGGTTGGATACAAGAAGAAAGTTCTGTCTCCCCGGGTCTTTACTACCACGTTAAAGTAAAGCAAAATACACAAAGATTTAGTCTGAGATAAAGATAGTATTAATCACAGTGGACATGTGTAGCCTTGTGTTTTCTGTGTTCCAAACAATTGCAGGGGCAGTCATGACCTCCATATAAATGTGCAGATCTGAAAATTGTTAATTTATGGTAGAAAATTCAGAACAGGTGGTACATCAGCTCTCTAAGATGCTATAATAAGTAGGTGCAAGCAGGACATCTCGAAACCACAGACATTCTAACGCAGCTGAAGGTGGGGGCAGGGCTAGACCACTGCCTTCTCTTTTCTCCTCTCTCCCACTTCTTTTATGTTTCAAAGGTCGGTGCTTCTTCCAAACCACTCTTCATTCCTTTTCCAATCAGTACCCAGGTCTGTATCAAATCTCCTGTCTGCTTTATAAGTAATTTCCTCCTCTTCAAAAAAAAAATCATTTTGTTTTTTCCCTTTTAGGTTTTACCCTCAATTTGTAATCTATAAATGGAGCTATAATCAAATTCTCCATGAAGCTCTGGCAAGTTCACTGGAGACACTCTGTCTTCTGTTCTCTTTAAGGAAAGAACATAGTAACAGGCCAAAGGACTTGGGGGAGGGGTGAGGAGATCAGTAATGCCCAGCCCAGGATGTCCAGCCTGATACAGCTTCTCTAAAGGCAGCTATGTGTGCTAGTGGTTTCCCAAAGAACCTCCTGGCATTCACCTGTGATGCTGTTTCTCTGGCACCCACTGTCTCCAGCTACTGCAGCCTTTTCTCTCCCTCCTGCTGGTAGTGGCTTGTGGCATCCATCGGTGGCTTTCCAACACACCTTCCCGCCAGAGCACAGTCCCATCTGAAGAGACATCAGAGTCAGACCAGCCCGGTTTCTCATCTCTATCCCCTTCTTCATATCTGTGACCTCTTGCCTAATCTCTGTGAATCTCTCTTTATAGGATGCCATTAATATTAAGTATGTAGACCAGACACAGAAACAAAGAATGACATTGAGGCTGGGTAAAGGATAAATATTATTATTATTATTCCAAGAATGCATTGTAATCTGGAGGCTTTAAATATTCATTTCAATGTTTCTCACCACAACAAAAAATTGCGCTTAATTTTTTTAAGGTAATATTTGAACTTCCCTAAACTCAACCATCCCCCGGCATCACGGACTCTTATCTCCCTCTCACTGTGACTTGACAAAGCTTTCTTGCCAACATCCTCCTCTTTCCTTGTTCTGTGGCTTCTGAGTCCTGTTTTGTAGAATTCAGTGCAAACTTGGAACTCTTTCAATGCATATAACAAAACCCTCACATGGTTTTCAACATCTGCCTGTTGAGACCTTTGTTTTGTCTTTGGGGGTGAATGGAAGCCCTCAAATAAATCTGTAACATCACAGGACAGCTCAAGCTAGATATGAAAACAAAATTTTGATAGAAGGTCTGAGTTAGGGTTCTGTGTAAATCATGACTAATTTTATAATCGCATTTGAACCATCACCACCATTTTCAAGCAAATGAAAAGCAGTCTCTGCCTTTGGACTTGTGACCTTTTAAAGATAAGCACAAACAATGCCACGTGCTACCTTATTTCCATACATGGGGGTCTGAAACGTATACACGGATAACACAGAACTGAGTTTACAAGGTTGAATCTCTTAGCAGCCTACTTCAGACCTCTACCCACTACATACATTCCTGTGCTTGGGTTTTTTCTGCCAAAAATGGAAAACTCACAGAAGTAACAGATGCAGTATCCTGGGAGAAAATGGCTGAAGATGCTTCATCTAAATCTGCAGTCTGATGTAGAGCGAGCAAGCAAGGGTTTCTGAGTGCAGTGCCTGCACGTAAGGAGGGAGAGCTACCGTAGAAAAGCATGGCTGAGCTCCGAGGTTGTAGGAACTGCAGCAGCAGCAGCGTGAGGGCCTCTGTAACCGAGGCTCATACCCACAGCCCAGTCTCCCACTTCATCTGGGAGTGCAAAGAGATGTCTGGAAGGGCGACCTGCTTGGTTCATTCTGGGTTCATCTGTTCCTGACTGAAGTGGGCAGGTGCTCTGAAGGGAACTCACAAATAATTCAATAGAAAAGAGTAGGTTCGCATGGGCCATCCACACCAACCGACTTTTCCTGTTTCAATTGACTTCAGAATCCCCCTCACATTTCAAGAAGTGACATGGTCATCCATCACCAACCGTTTTTAACTCTCAAATTGGCCCCCTAATCTATCATTAAAATGTGACCTTTATTATTAAAATAAAATATCCATTATTGAGTCCTACTTTATTCCCAGCCCATATATGTGTGTGTGTGTGTGTGTGTGTGTATATATATATATATATATATATATATATATATATAAAACCAAGACATGATCTGTCACCTCCAGTATGGTAAGAATAATATTTTGAAGTGGAAAAGAGGAAGACAGAGAGTTTGTGCCCGTAGCCTTAATATGAACTTTCCATGTGAAGGGACAATGAGAGGAATAACAACAATGCATTATGAGGGCCTGGAAGAGAGCAAGGGGCATTTTGGAATGTATGAGGGAAGCAGGCATGAGTTATATGTGCAAAGAGAAAGTTGGTGAAGTTCTGTAACTGTTGGAGTAGTTGTCTCATCTTTGTTGTTACCATCGGTTTGCCATCATCACCACCATCATCGACAACTTCAGAACAGCTTGTGTTTGCATCTCAGAACCTTTTATATGGCAGAGGGGGGCATGCCTTTGAAGACTGGACCGCCATCGCTGCTGCTGTCCTGCCCACTGCCGGGTGTGGGAAGGCTCTCTCATTTATGACACTCTCCCCGTTGTTCTTTGTCTTTGTGTAGGTGGAACCAATAATAGAGAGAGGCCATGAGAGCCTGGTCCATCACATCCTGCTCTATCAATGCAACAGCAACTTTAACGATAGCGTTCTGGACGTCGGCCATGAGTGCTACCACCCGAATATGCCCGATGCCTTCCTCACCTGTGAAACTGTGATTTTTGCCTGGGGCATCGGTGGAGAGGTGAGGCTAATGGTGGTGACCAACTTCTCGACAGTTATTTGATTGTCTTCTCCCCTGTGTATGGCTCTAGTAGAAACACTGCTCTTACATAAAAATACATAAAGATTTATTTATATTTCTACTTCAGTAGGAAAGTCTTCTTCCCTTACATGATGTATTGTCTGTGCTAAATGAGTAATGGTGTTCCAAACGCTGAAGGGTCTTGAAGGAATGGTTGGGTTTGGGCACCAGAACCCTTAGGGACTTCCACGAGTCAGAGTCTCATGAAGTGTTTTTCCCCATGTTTAGGGCTTTACCTATCCACCTCATGTCGGATTGTCCCTCGGCATGCCACTGGATCCTCGTTATGTGCTTTTAGAAGTCCATTACGATAATCCCGCACGGAAGAAAGGTAAGTTGTTTATTTTACCTACCTGTTTTTAAAGTGTCATTGTAAATATTGTCCACAACACAGTTGAAATGAAGGAAGAAATTTCTTATTAGAAAATGTTAACCTGTAAGTCCAAAGTAGGATGCTTTTAATAATAAAACGGGGTGATATATGAATTATATTCCAAATACATACATTTGATCCTCTCCCTCTCTCCCTCTCCCTCTCTCTCTCTCTCTCTCTCTCTCTCTCTCTCTCTCTCTCTCTCTCTCTCTCTCTCTCTCTCGTGTGCGCACACACACATACATACACTCTCTCTGTGCACTTATGCACCTATGTATTTATGTCTGTCTGTCTATATGTACCTATGTATGTTGACATGACATTAATTCCATGTTGGGTATCTTCCTCAACTGCCTTCCACCTCATTTTTTGGAGAGAGGATCAGGGGTTTGAATGAGAATAGCTCACATAGGTTCCTATTTGGTCAACTTGGTCCCTAGTTGGTGAAATTGTTTGGAAAGGATTAGGAGTTGTCTTGCTGGAGAAGGTGTGTCACTGAAATGACATGATATTCCAGAAGCCCACACCAGCCATATCCTACTTAGTTCTTTCATGGCTGTTGCCTCAAGATCTAAGCTCTCAGCTACTGTTCTCTCAGGCCATGCCTGCCTGCCACCATGCTCCCCACCGCGATAGTCATTGACCAACCCTCTGAAACTCTAAGGAAACCCCCGATTAACTTTCTTTTGTAAATTCTCTTGGTTGGTGTCTCTTCACAGCAATAGAAAAGTAACTGAGACACGGGATCTCTCACTAATCTGGGTCACACAGATTTTACCAGAATGGTTTATCAGCACGTTCCAGGGACCACTTTCTCTTTGCTTCCTCAGCACTGGTATCACAGGCATGCTGGGGATGCACCCCGGGCCCTGATGCTTGCAGATCAAGCGCTTTCTCAACTGAGCCATCTCTCCAGCCCCAAACAAACAAACAAACAAAAACTCTTATGAGAAAGCTATCATCTATCACACTAAGAGCTACTGATAATTTGTTGTTTGATAGGCTGTGCACAATGATACTCAAGAGATATCTATGATGAAAAACTGATAGGAGGTGGATGCGAGGATATGAACTTACGTTCTGGATGTATTCATACCATTTTCCAAAGCAAAGGAAAAAATCAGTAGACTAGATGTAACATCACTGATAAAAGCAATCTTAATTATTTTACTGTGTAATTATTCGGTAAACATTAACTATCAGCGACATTATTATTCCGTGCTTGAGGTTGATATGAGTGAAAAAGACACTTTCTCATCCATGGGAGTTAATAGTCATAGCTATGTATAATGGTGACTGCCTATAATCCCAACACTTTGGGGTCTAAGAGCAAAGGATTGCCAGTTTGAGGCCATCTTAGTCTACATAGTAAGACCCTGAGTCAAAACAAAACAAAATGAAACAAACAAAAGTTATAGCCCGGTAAGAAAGAGAAACAATTAAAATAACATTACATGTTTCTGCCAGTTGATACAAAAGGCACCTGACAGTATGAGAGTATTTAGTAGTTGACCTAATTAAGCCAGGAGGATGTGGCGGTAGTCTATAAAACTTCCCTTGTAAAAACAGACTCTTCATAGATCTCCGTCTAGGTACCTGTGGGAAAGGTTTCAATTAATTAAAATTAATTACAGGTTTATGATATCTGGGTCACATATTCTCCCTCCCTTTAGTAACATGTCATAGCAAAGGATGTGCTATTTGTTTTTTAACCCTGTAATGCTCACCACATATCAACTCTCAATAACTGTTGGATGACTTTGAGTAAGAGGATGTTAATAAACTGTACAGAGTTTACTTTTAGTAGCTTTCTCTATCAGTAGTTGAATGGTTAATAAGTAAGATTGAAATCACCCCAAAACAATATAAAGTAAAGCAACTACTAAAGATTCATTCAATCTTATAATGAATGACTTTAATTTTATTATTGTGGTTGTTCCGTCATTATGTTAGATAACAGTGATATATGTCTGATAGATAAGTCAAGCATATCTTCCATAGCATGTTGTATGGGTCTATAGAGTTGCAGATAATATGGTGATTTGTGTTCTAATTTCTGTTTGCAAAGGTAATTTTTGTCTTCCATTCATTTCTGCTTGTATTCCTTTTCCTCATGAGAGTTTTAATGGAAATGAATCATCCATTTGGAATGAATGTGAAAACCTTTTAGGAGTTCAAATCCTCTCTTTCTTATGTGCTCTTTACAGGCTTAATCGACAGTTCTGGCCTGAGGTTTTTCCATACCACGGATGTAAGGAGATACGATGCAGGAGTGATTGAGGCTGGCCTCTGGGTGAGCCTCTTCCACACAATCCCTCCAGGGATGCCCGAGTTCCATTCCGAGGGTCACTGCACTCTGGAGTGCCTAGAGGAGGTAAGCAGTGTCTCCGCCCACCATCCAACAGCTCCAGATTAGTCCCCGCTCTCAGATGCGGTGCTGTGAAAGCTTACGTGAATGTTTATGATATGTTCAGTGATGGCTTCCTGGAAAGCCATTGATGTCATTCATTCGGGCAGGACTTTTGGCTGCCTGCTTAGCATGTCGGAGGCCGTAAGAGAAGAATTAGGGGGGCGGAATGACCTGTGAGGTGATTTCTTCCTTCCTTGGCCGTTTTCCTTCCTACTTCCTTTGGGCGGTTTGAGTTTTCATCATTTGTGTGGTTTCTTTCTCCTGTCTCTGTCTCACCTGTTATCTCTGTTCTTTTTCATGACTCACTTTGCTTTTTCTGTTTTTCTCTGCCTTACAGTTTTCTTCTTTTAATAAGAGGAAATGTGAAACACACCATGCACAAGGGAAGCTGTAGGCTTTTCACGACTCTCCCCATTAACAGATTTTTCTGTTGCATCAAAGTGTTTCAATATGGGTCGTATTATTTATGAAATATGGGATTCTGTGACCGTACAATGGTGAAGTGGAAAGAACGTGTTCTGCTGAGTCATTTAGACCCTGATTCAAATTACCATGACAACCCACAGCGGCCAGAGAACCAGGGCGAATCACTTAATTCCACTCGGAAAGATGCTTTCTTTTATAGGGGAAAGTGGGACCAGCTTTTCCTTTGAGGGTTTGCATTTTGCAGTTATTGACCTGTTGCTGTAGTCTTTGCACTGGGACCATTGTTTGACTTTTCGTCTCCCAGATAAAAGGAATGAAAAAACTAAGTCAGCATGGCTTGGATATTTCCCTTCCTTCATCTGACCAATGCTGATGGCAGAGAAGCCAACAATCCAAATTCAAGGCGTTTGGCACCTCGGGGTTTCACTTAAATTGCTTCATCTTTTTGTCCGTTGTACCTCAAGTATGCCTGAATTGCCTGAGCATGCCCTCCCGGAGCTAATCAGGTCTTCTTCCCTGTCCTGCAGGCCCTGGGAACTGAGAAACCAAGTGGTATCCACGTGTTTGCAGTTCTTCTCCACGCTCACCTGGCGGGCAAAGGCATCAGGCTGCGCCATTTTCGCAAGGGAGAGGAAATGCAGTTGCTGGCTTACGACGACGATTATGACTTCAATTTCCAAGAATTCCAGTATCTGATGGAAGAACAAACGATCTTACCTGTACGCATGCGTGTTCCTCTACAGCGAATGTGTCATGAGATTTAGCTCCCAAGGTGCAGTAGGGCTCCCTCTAGCCAAGAGAATTGCTCATAGTCTTAAAGCCACCCACTGTGGGTGTGGCTTACAGCGGAGTCCCGGAATGTGTTTGATCTGCTTCCCAAACTGGAAACTTGCTTTTCTTACCATTCCCTGGGGGCAATGCAAGTTCTTGATTAAAGAAAGAAAAAAGAAAGAAAAACGAATCAACTGAACAGCTCAGATTCAGGTCACTGGCTCCAGAGCCTTTGGGTTGCAATTATGATAATGGCAAAATTGCCCGTTATGATATGATACCATCTTGAAGAGGGGACACATTTTATTGGTTTCCTTTGTGTGAACAATGAACCTAGGATAATTCTTCCAGAAAAGCAGAACTGAAGAAATGGCTCAGTGGGTTAGAGAGATTGCTCTACAAACATGAGGGCTTGAGTTCAAATCTGCAGCAACCTTGTAGAAACTGGACACAGTTCTGAGTCTCTGTGACCTGTAAGTTGGGGCACAAAGCTATGAGGGTCAGTCGCCACCAGCATACGTGTGTGTGTGTGTGTGTGTGTGTGTGTGTGTGTGTTACTTTTGGCATTGTGAACCAACTTGTACGAATACTTAGGGTTAGAGTGGAAGAAGGGAATTGTATGTTACAATTGTGAAAGTTTTCATTTTTTCTATAATTTTATAATGCACTGTCTCCCTTCTATGTCCATCAGGCTCAGTAGCCACATAATTTTCTATCCTTAGACTATTAAAACTTAGATGTTCACACAGTGTGTTAGATGATCATGACACACGAGGCTTGCAGTAGAGTTATTAGAAGGCATGAGCTGTCAGGATCAAGGCAATCTGTTGGAGGACCATGAGGGGGAAAAGACCTAACTAATGGGTAAAGAGGGACCTACCTGTTTTTTTTTTTTTTTTTTTTTTTTTTTTTTTTTTTTTAATGATCATACTTTACTCATAGCTCAGACTCAGGGTTCCTTTTATAACTTGTACATAAGTTATAAGGACAGGCATAAGATGTTCAAAAGCTTTTGGAATGTAAACAAAGAATATAGAAAACAAAAATATTTAAAAAGATTTAAAAAAGAATATATCAAAAAAGAAAACTTACAGAACAGATGACAAAAAAAGATGTTTGGAGAACGAATACTTTGTTGCAATTCAGGTACAGTTTGGAGAAGGAATACTTTGTTGCGATTCCCTCTACATTCTCCTTTTACTCCCTGCGTGTGTCTCATGGCTGGCTGTCCTAGCCCATCTCTTCCTAACTGTGATGTGTCTATGTTGTACTCAGGGCTGGGCAAGCTGAGAAACTTCAGGTTCAATGTGGAAAACCCAGGGCTGGTGCCAGAGATGCCTGCCTCTGGCCCGTGTAATTAGTGTAATTATAGGGTGCTTCTTTTTCTCCTTGTATCATGTTGGCCCCGAGGGCTCAGACTCAGTTGTCACACCTGATAGCCAGAGCTTTAACCCACAGAACCATCTTCTCACTAGCCCTTAAGTCTGCTCTCAAAAGTGAAATGACACCAGCAGAGATATCTTATCTACATGGTGGAACGCTATAAAAAAAAAGATTATCATATTTTATGTGTGCTGTAATGCTCAAAAAGTTGGAAAGCACTGAAACAGTAATAAATTACTATTAATGTCTAAGGAAATAAGAATGTAACTAAAGAGCTGTAAGGATGTAAATGGATGAATAAGTAAGCACAGTAGGATTGTGATTAATACTTCACTAAATAATTATCTCTACTAAAGTCTAAATCCTAATTATGGCATCAAATGTCTTCACAACAGCTGTGTAAAGTGTGTGATATTTTACTCACTGTGTTCAGATGCGCAAAGTGTATCCAGATGTTTTTAGTTTCTTATCTAGTTGTCAATCTAGAATACTGCAGCGTCTGGTCCGAACTTGGAGAGCGCTCTTGTTGGCTTGCTTTCTGAGTGTAGAAGCAGACGGGTCAAGCAGATGGAAGTCTCTGAATCGAGCTGCTTGATGTTCTCCCTCATGCAGTAAATACTGTGCTGGTCTAAGGATGAGCTAGGTAAGCAAAGTGGTCTAAAACCCTAACCCGACGGCTCTTGGTTTTGTTCCAGGGTGACAACCTGATCACTGAATGCCGGTATAACACAAAGGACCGAGCTGCGATGACTTGGGTAAGACAATGCTCGTCTTAGAGTTCGTTTTAAGACAGGAAGAAATAACCTTTGATTGTAAAGGAAGTAAAATAAAAAGCACAGCTCATTGCTATCTTGAAACAAAACCCTGAAATACTTCAGCTAGAAGCATCATAAGGCGACGTGAGGGCATTGCTAGTGCTTTATCAGGCCTCAGAACCCCAATGGCACCTCGGTAATAACCACGGTGTAATTTATTGGTGCTTTGGGGAAGCTTCCCTTTTTTATCTTTGACTTTGCCCCATCAAATAGACAAGGCATTAACTCATCTCTTTATCGGTTGGGTCTACTTGGGTGTTTATTTAAATAAATCCAGACTTCTAAAGAAAGAATGAGGTACATGAACTCAGAGCTTCTGACCCCAAGAGACATGTGGTCCCCACAGATTTTTGGGGACTTCTGCCAAGATTTAAAGAAATAGATATTCTGTGTCTTGCTCAGTCTCTTCTAGGAACATAAGTCGAGGTCACCTCCCACCAGCTTGTTTTATGAAGAGAAAATCTATTTAAAGCTATATCCTAGGGCATGAGCCAGGCCAATGTACACTTTTGGCAAAATATTGACAGATTGCATCCTGTTTTATGTATAAACCTACTGTTACAACTGGTTTGGGTTTAGATAAAGAGTAGAAAATTGAATTAAATCAGAAAATATATCCTGCCATTCCATGTTAAGAGGTTGAAGGAAGAGGATATGATTTCTCCAAAAGAGACAGAGAAAACCTTCCTAAAACTTATGCCTATCACAGGGGAATGAAAAAGGCCATAGCCAGGAATAGGAGGGAACTTCCTTACTGAGGAGATCAAAGTCAGCTACCATCAAATCTGCAGTCAATATCAAACTAAAAATATTTGCTCACAGTTGTGAAGGATGCAAGAATAAACCTACAATCCTACATTTAGAAATGTGGTTGAGGATTCACGACAGGGCATTCGGATAAGTGAGGCATTGTGGGTTTTGTTTTGTTTTGTTTTGTTTTTTGATTCAAGTATGGTGGCGTGATCGACGACTGCCCATAGTAAGAAAAATAAATGTGTCTTTTTTTATATAAGTTTTTTTTCCTCTCTGTTATTTGGATTATCTATCAATCAACTTTTAAGTTCGTTAAGTCTCCCCTAGATCAATAGCAAACTTTGATGAATGCTTTCTATAGGAGTTCCCACGGAACTTCCCATGGAGATCCTGTGGATGTTCCGTGGAATAGACATGCTGTGGGGGTGTCTGTGGGCGCTCCTGTGGACAGGTTACTCCATTTTGTGCTTTTTTTTGATGTCCCACCTGTCTGGGTTTCCTCTTTCCAGTGTTGCTTCTGAAGTCTTCCCTTATTTTGATCATATTTGCTTTCAATTACTAGACTTTTGTGGCCTTTGTTAAATCTAACATCTGGATTATCTTTCAATGTGTGACTAATGACTTCTTTCTCTTAAGTAAATATCACAGTTCACTGTTTCTTTAATAATTTTCAGTTGAAAACCGGACAATAGAAAATGTTGAAGCAACTCCAGGTTCCTCAGATAGTTGAAGTTTTGACTAAAATATGGTGGAATATCCTTTATGTGTTACCCGTAGCCGCTGAGGCCCGTGGCTGCTGATATTGCTATACATAGTGATAATGTCACAGAAAATTCAGTTCAGCTAAGAAACCACTCCAACAGTATGTGAGAGGTAGATGCACCAGCGTAAGAAATTCAAAGCAGCCTGATCTCCACAAGACCCTCTCTCTCACACACACAGCCCTGAATAATTTATTCCATCAAAGGGATTTCCTAACATGGGGACATCACCAGGAACCTCTGAGATCTCTACTGCAGCATGGTTTATATCAGATCAACAGAACTCTAAAGGGTTTTAATAGGTTATCTAGGGAAGGGACCTTTTAAAGAGGCAGAGATAATATTAATATTTAATGTTTCAATATATTTTGAAAGTTAAGAGTCCTGTAACTTAACAATTTTCAAGCAAGCTCTTTAGAGGCAGAGGTAAAAGGATTGTAGGTTCGAAGACAACCTGAGAAACTTAGTGAGACCTGGCCTTAAAACATGTTAGAAAGAGGGCTAGGTCAAGAGCTTACTAGTAGTGGTTTGTCCAGCAATCTCGAGGCCCAGATTTGACCCTCAGTTGCACAAGAAATAACAAAAATGAGCTGCTACTTATGCAAATGGTAAAGATCGAATGCACTTAAGAATTGAGTGAATCTGCGTGACACTGTTTTGTGTTCTGTGTCCAAGAGCTTTGCAAAATCAATTATCTCCTTGTCTCAGGGAGGACTCAGCACCAGGAATGAAATGTGTCTCTCGTACCTTCTTTATTATCCGAGAATTAACCTGACCCGGTGCGCCAGCATCCCAGACATCATGGAACAGCTGCAGTTCATAGGCGTGAAGGAGATCTACAGGCCAGTCACGTGAGTGGCACTGGGTCACGGGCTTCCTGGAGCTGCTCCTGTCTTCACACTGAGACAACTGTCATATTATGGGTTATTTATGTGCTGTTCTTCTGGATTTTTTTGGAACTCAGGACACCAAGTCAGCTTGGTTGCCAGGTCTAAGGTCCTACAAAACAGCTTTGCAGTCAGCAGTTGCTAGGAAGACCTAAGCCATTAGCTGGACTCCTGGGTAAGTTATTATAAGGAAATGATACAAAGGAAAAGTTCGAAGGAGCCAAGCTAGCAGAGGCCTCTCTGGGTTGCCACACAGAATGCACAACCAGTCGAGATGACGTCTCTGAAGTAGGGTCTCTTAGAAAAGTTCTGTAGAGCAGCTGTGCCCAGGCTTTTTCCTGGGGATGTTCCCTGTAGTGCTGTCTGCCTAATGCATGCCCAATTTGCTGACTTGATGATAGAAAGCAAGCACTCAACACAAAGCGATATCTTGATGGACTAGGCAGGATGTTCTTTGTAAACATTTTGCAGCAATCTTGCGACTTAGATGGTGGATTGATATCAAAGTTGAAGCATTTACATCTTGACTCAGTTTACTGTTTGTTCTGGAGGATACAGTTTCTTTTTGCCTTCTACAGATCTGGCACAGCGCAAGGTAAAATGAAGCACTCACAAAGATAAAATCAAGGGTAGATGATAAACATGCATGGTCTGTGGTCACACACGCCAACTTTACATATGTACATCATGGAGTCTGTGACCGGAAATGTGGGGAGGCTGTGACCAAAAGTTCCCTAGATTATCAGTTCTGGAATCAAGAGGCATCTGTGGGTGTGTCTTCCTTAGGATTTTATTGCTGTGAACAGACACCATGACCAAAGCAACACTTATAAGGACAACATTTACTTGGGGCTGGCTCACAGGTTCAGAGGTTCAGTTCATTGTCATCAAGGCAGAAACATGGCAGCATCCAGACAGGCATGGTGCAGGAGGTGCTGAGAGTTCTACATCTTCATCTGAAGGCTGCTAGTGGAAGACTGACTTCCAGGCAACTAGTGTGAGGGACTTAGCCCACATCCACAGTGACACACCTACTCCAACAAGGCCACACCTCCTAATAGGGTCACTCCCTGGGCCAAGCATATACAAACCATCACAGGGGGTTTACAGGCTTGAACTCACACAAGCTCCTTATAAAGAACCAAGAAAAGGCAGAGCATGTGTTTCAAAAGAAGGCAGAAGCGATCAGCTCAAATCTTGTTCCAAATAAACAATTCAGACGTTACCTGGATGTTATTACAGATAATTTGTAGCATGGATACCAATATGAAGATGATTAGATTAAATTTAAAAGTTAACTTTGAGCACTTCTCAAACAAAAGCTAACTGGTTATAATTTTGTTTCCATCTGTCTGAACAAAGAAGTTGAATTAAAACAGAACTTTGTTGACTCAACTATATTTTGCTATTATTCCAACTCTGAGATGTTATTAGATAAAGGGGAGTGCAGCAATCCTAGAGACATTAAGATATCACAGCGAATTTTTGTCACAAGTTTCACTTTTAGGACATAAAAAGTGATAACGTGCTTTCTGCTATCTCTCTTTCCATATCTTATATCTATAATATACAACTTTTCTATTTTCAAGATGTTCAAATTTCCACTTAATGATGAAACAAATATTGTTACAATAGTTAACGTAACATATATTATTTTTCATGAAAGAAATTTGTTGTGGTGTTCAGGGTGTGGAGGGTCCAATCCAGTGACTATTCTTAATCTTTCTGTGACTTCTAAACATTTGATTTCTTTAGCTTGAGTTGTTGGAATGTATTACCTTCACCTAGGAAAGCTCCGTCACGTCTGGCAGTCTTTTGTTTGGACAACAGTTTGCCTGGGTATATTATTTCAGGGCCATGCACTCTTTTTATTGGACAGTCCCTATAGATAGGGGAATTATCATCTGATGGTTTGTATTATATACTCAGCCCAAGGAGTGCCACTATTAGAGGGTGTTGCCCTGTTGAAGTAGGAGTAGCCTTGTTGGAGTAGGTGTGTCACTGTGGGTGTGGGCTATATGACCCTCATCCTAGCTGCCTGGAAACCAGTCTTCTCCTAGCAGCCTTCAGATGAAGATGTAGGTAGAACTCTCAGTTCCTCCTGCACCATGCCTGCCTGGATGCTGCCATGTTCCCACCTTAATGATAATGGACTGAATCTCCGAACCTGTAAGCCAGCCCCAATTAAATGTTGTCCTTCATAAGACTTTCCTTGACCATGGTGTCTGTTCACAGTAGTAAAATCCTAACTAAGACTTCTCATTTGAACTGAATATACTTAAAAGTTGAGCATCTGTATCAAATTTTACTCAAAGATTCTTTCAGTACAAATAGCCATTGTTTTTCATTTTTTCACAGAAATTTTGTTGTATTATATGTGTATTTTTCTAATCTATTCAAAATTTTCCCCAGATTTTCTCTCTTCCTTCCTCCCTCCTTCCCTTCTTCCCTCCCTTCTTCCCTTCCTCCCTTCTTTTCTTGAAGGCAGGAGCTGAAACACAGAGTTTTTCTGTAGTCCAGACTGACCTCAAACCCATGACAATCCTCCTGCTTCGCCCTTCTAAGTTGTGGAATGGTAGATGTGAACTCCAAGCTTGACTTCAAATATTTTCTTTCAACACTTCTCATTAGTCATCTTCCACACTTCATTTATTATAATTTATTTTGTCTGTCTTCTTCTGCTCTATAGTTTGCCTCTCATATTGCTTTATCACCTTGTACTTGAGTTTTTGATCCTTAAATTGCACATTACTAAATTCCTATTATTAAACTTAAAAAGGAAACAACTCCTATCATTTTCTCCAGTTTCATTTGTCCCTACTATCTTCTTAGCTCAGTTTCCTGTATCTTTTTTTAAAAATTTGTTTTTTATTATTTTTACTTATGTGTATGGGGGAGATTATACACACATGAATGTAGACGGTCACACAGGGCAGAGGTATCAGATACGCTGGAGCTGAGTTACAGGCAGGTGTGCGCTGTGAGACTTGGATGCTGGGAAGACAACCTGGGTCCTCTGGAAGAGCGACGCATACTCTCAACCGCAGAGCCATCCCTTCCCCCACGTTCCTGTAGGGTGTGAATTGTACCACATGATTTTCTTCAGCCTTGTGGTTTCATGGTTCCCATCTCTTTTCTTGCTTACGCTGAGGGCTCTCTCCAAAACCTCATCAAACGCATTTGAACCTAGGCTTTCTCCTCGCCATACTGCCGCTGGAGGATTAGGTGACGCATTTTCTGCACACACACTCATATTCTGAGGGGAAAGCATGGTGCAGTGGGACTGGATGCTCCCTGGTCCAAGGTGTGCAGTGTGTATGACTTGGCTTAATCACTTCTGATGGAAGCTGTCTTAACTCTGGAGGGCTGAATCACTTTCATGCGGGAACCTGTCAGATTCCTACCCAAAGCCAGGAATTGTTCTTGGCTAATGTCAAGTTCCTACCATGTGGCATGATACCCCAATATGGCTCTGTACACACGAAGTCCTATTACACCCTCCAAACGTCACGTGTGCCTTGCCTCAGCAAGTGCATCCAGTTAGCCCGAGTCCTTGGAAGCAGCACAAACTGCAGCACACCACCAGAACTGCAGCACACCACCAGAACTGCAGCACACCACCAGAACTGCAGCACACCACCAGAACTGCAGCACACCACCAGAACTGCAGCACACCACCAGAACTGCAGCACACCACCAGAAGTCTTTTGGTGCATTTCTCTCTATGGCCTCCCAATAAATGTGTTCGCCCAGAAAAAAACACCATCCAACTGACTTTCCAAAGAGCCCTTAAACTTCACCATTTAGTGAAAAATAGCTTTAAGGTATTTTTCATTATTTTTGTGTGTGTGTGTGTGTTTTGTGTGTGTGTTTGTGCGTGTGCTTGTGTTTCTGTGTGTGTATGTATGTGTATGTCAGTGTGGCTCGAGGATGGATGTTTAGGGCCATGTATGAAGCTTGGTGACTGAGGCCTGCCCAGCTCACAGGCGTCTCAGTCGGATCTCTGAGTTGTATCCCTGATTACCTCACCTGTATCATCAGCAAAGACCTTCCACTCTGACTAGTCGGAACTTAAGAAAATGTACCACGTCTGGTAGCTCTCCAAATTTTCAAAGAATATTTCCTTAGTTACTCTTTGTCTATCCTTGTACGATTTCATCTTAATCTAGTTGGCTCATTACTCAAGCACGCACTTGGTTGTCCCTAATAAAGACTTAAAGAGCTCTCTGTGTGCCGGGTCCCCCTGTACTCTGTGTGGAAGCTTGTATCACCTCGGACTTCCTTAACTCTGATTTTTGTCTCCTGAGTTCCTTGAGAGGGTATTTTTATTGTTGGAAATTCTCCTTTCTGTGTTGGGATCCAGGGAGTGCTCACAGGCAGAACTCTGGAGTGAACACGGTGTTCAGACGTGACATGTCTTCGTTTCCTCTGGGTCAGGGTTTTCTCATGCCCGTTTTCCAGTCTCCTAAGCCAGACACACTGTACAGCTTTCTTCGTGAGTGTTGGCTTCCCCCCCCCCCCACAGTAAACTGGTGTTAGTTGTTCCACGTGGCCAGGAGTGAAAGTCCATTTAATGAACATTTTGTTTGCTTTACTAATTTTTGACCATATGTTTATGTGTGCTATGGATGGCAATCTGTAGGGCTATTCATTCATCCAGCTCCATGGACCTGGTGCTGCTTCTTGGCTGGGATTTCCCACTTCCCTTCCTTCTCCCCACACGTCTTCCTGCTCCCAAGAATGACTCCCTCCGGCTGTAAGACCTTTAAAAGAACTGTGGCTCCAGGCAGATAAGAAGTCCAACAGCTTACACATACAGGTTATTTTCTTCCGTCTAGTTTTACATTATATGGAGCAGGGGAGCTGTATCTAAAGTCATTCAATTTTTAAATGCTTCCCTGAGTTTACAAATAAAAGTGTTAATGTTTGCAGGAAAAAATTAAAATGCGCTCTATATCATGTGTTGCTGTAAAATTTGCCGTGTTATAAGAAAAGTATAACTCAGCGTTTAAATTCAAGTCATGAAGGAAAACTATCCATCAGTATTCAAGTATAATATTAACGCAATTTGTTCCAATCAACTACAGTGATTATTGGTATTCTTTACTTACTTATAAGTGTGTCTGGGTAGACACACCCACTACTTCTTGGGCGTTTTAGTTTCTGTAAGATTCTCCATTCCTCTAACCCGGCCCTAGCTCAGTAATAGCAGGGGTACATATTACTCTCTCTCTCTCTCTCTCTCTCTCTTTCTTTTTGTTTCCAAGACAGGGTTTCTCTGTGTAGCCCTGGCTTGCTCTGTAGGCCAGGCTAGACTCAAACTCACCTCCCAAGAGCTGGCAAGTACCACCAAATCCAGCTTTTTATTTTCAGGATGAATGTTCCCGCTAGAAGGTGTAGACTTTTTTTTTTTTTAACAAATAATTAGCATATTCGCTTTTGCAAGGCTTCTCTCCTCTCTCGGTTCTGCAGGAATTTGAGTTGTGCTCTTAGAGAGGCTGGAAAGGTTAAAGGTGACAAAAAAGACATTTATTACCAGGGGTGGAGGGAGGTGCCACAAAAATGTGGCAAAGAGGCTCAGAGTGACTGGTACCCCACACCTTCAGATTCCCAGTCCTCAAGCACCCTCTCTGATGCATGACCCATTGGGTTTGTTCCCGTCTCTCTGGATGTCTTACCGAACTTACTCTTTTTTTTTTTTTAAATAGAATCAAAGATTTTAGATTCTATGTTCACCTTGGCCAGCAAAGCGACACAAAAGTCATTTTTACATTATATGCCTTAGTAAAAGTTCAGGCGCCCCCTTGTGGTCTTCACAGGGATTGCAGGCAGATACTGCTGGTGCCCCTCCTGCACTTCCTGTCTTTCATACACAGTTTAAATTAAACATACACAGTTTAATTTCTTTGCAACATATACCTCTTCTCCCTTCAAAGGTAAACATTGTTGAGATATTTAATATCAAATTATCTTATAATAAATAATACAATAAATAATAAATATCATTACATAAAACTAGAAGCAAATTTTAAATGCAGAATATGCAAATTTAATAGGCAAGGTTTGCTCTACCGCAATTCTGGGTTATATGTCAGCAGAATTTGCTGAGAAAATGCTATAGGTCTGAGGAAACTGTGTGACATATTTAATGTGGAGCGATGCAGATTGCTCCTAAATTACTGAACTCAACTTTGAAGACAGTATGAAACAATGCATTTAAGACTCTGCAAAGACATTTTGACTTTAGTTGTGGGGGTGGGGGGTGGAGGGGTGGGGTAGGGGGGTAGAGGGTGGGGGGATGGGGAATGAGGGCTGAAGGAGATAACCCTGCTCAAACCCTACCCACTTTTCTCATGGTCTCACTTCTTAGAGAAAAATAATTTTCAAATTTGACATGAAAATATTACTTTTGGAATCCCTCCCCTCAGATTCATTACGCTGGTCTAGCTTATTTAAAATGGTGACACCCAGTGTGCATCAGGTTAGAGGACAAATGGTCAGAGTATCAGGGGCAAGTGTTTATTTAGACCGTGGATTGAGCAGCCACATAGTGAGTTCAAGACCAGCCTTGGGCTACATTTGCCATTGAGTTTATATGCCAAAGAATGAAAAGGTAACACAAAAGGGTCTTAGCCAGCTTGGAAGGCTATTCAAGAGAATACTTCCTTTCAGTATCATATATTATTGATTATTGACAATCACCAAATCACCCTGTGGAGCAATTGCAATTCTGACACCTATAGATTATTCATGACAATGTCATGTAACAGCTGTAGATTAGTTAAGGCAAAGTTTTAGAATCATAAATAGTTATGCTTTTCTTAATCCATAAATCAATAGTATATGGCATTTAAAACCAATGTGCCTGTTTTTAGGTTGCCCCTGGAAGCAGAGTATATTGTGTGTGAAGTATAATCTTCTCAGTACATTTTTTTTGACACAGGGTCACATGTAGCCCAAGGTTGATCTTGAACTCACTATGTGGTGAAGGTTAGCCTTGAACTATTTATCCACCTTCTGTCTGGACACTGGGGTTACAGGCAGAGGCCACCACAGATAGCTTCTGTGCTTTAAACCACTGACTCAGAACTAGATCTTTATTGGTTCTCTCAAGTAGCCAAGGCAGGACAGCTGCTGCTGAAGCATTTCCACTGGGCACTGGAAACTCTATACCCAATACAGGAACTTTCAAGAAGCTAGACTGTTCTTCATTATATCATTAGTAACAACATCCTGTTTAGACATTAATACTTATAATGTTAACTGGAATTCTCGAACCCCGGGAAAGCTTTCTGAAGCAAAATAATCTGCCTAAAAGTTAAAAACCACTTTCAGGATTCCCGCGCTCTGACTGGAGGGCCCTACATCCATCTATGTAAGCACAGCGCTAACTTGATTTGGTGGATTATAAACAAAGGAATGATAAAGCCATGAAGTTCGGAGGGGGTATGCTGGGGATGAGGGTGGAGGGCTGATATGGATAGATATGGATGGGTATTTATGTGATACGTTGTTGTATATGTGTATGAGATTTTTTTAAGAGTAGAGATAATTTGAACAAGAAGAATCTCTCTTAAAAAGAAAAGAATGCGAAACAAACCACCGAGCGACGACCTTCGATCAATGTGTGTAACTGAAAAATACAAATAAAAATTACGTATGATTTTACCTGAAACACTAAAAACAAGTCATAGCAACTTGTGTCTAAAGAAGAATCATTGTTTTAAAAGCCTCCCTGTTGGTTCACTAGAGAGATGGCTCAGCAGTTAAGAGGGAGCCGCGTTCTTCTCTCAGCGCCCAAGTGTCAGCTCGCTACCACCTCTACCTCTCCAGTTCTAGGGGACCCTGGTTCTGTCCTCCCTTGGCACCAGGCGTGCGTGTGGCTCACATCCGTATATGTAGAAGAAGCACTCACACACATACAGCAAATAAGTGCAAAAGGGAGTGTAACAACTCTATTCGGAGTGGATTTCCCCCGACAACAAATGAGTCCCTGAATGTTTTACATGGGGTCATTTTTGCATGTGAAGAGTGAACATGCATGAAGTCTATGTTAAAATGATCAAACAGTTTAGGAAGTGTAATGTAATGCAATTGTGATTATTGAATTTTCAGGACGTGGCCTTTCATTATCAAAAGCCCTAAGCAGTACAGAAACCTCTCGTTCATGGACGCCATGAACAAGTTCAAATGGACCAAGAAAGAAGGGCTATCCTTCAATAACCTCGTCCTTAGCCTGCCCGTGAACGTGAGATGTTCCAAGACAGACAACGCAGAGTGGTCGGTAAGCTCTGCTTCTCCTCCTCTGGGAACCTGGTCGCCACATTTCACCCGAGTTTCCCAAAAAGGAAACTCTAAGCTTCAGGTGTTCATCGATAAGCCAGTGGTCAGGGTGTCCTTCCATGCTTGGCTATGTAACTTGTTCAGCGATCATTTGAGGTGATGGACAACCTCTGATTCCTGAGAACTCACTTTGAAGAGAGGCAGTTATTCTGGGACTATAGTTGTGAGATGGTAATGCACGGGGCAGCTTTAGCTGCCTGTAGCTCTTTCCATGGACTCCTTGGTCCTTTTACTCCACCCCCCCCCCCCCGCCCTCTGCCAGGCCTAGAGTTTCTACCTCCTCTGATGCTTGGCTTCTTCAGCAAGTACAGCCTATACCCCAATCTCTAGCAGAAGTGGCGGTGGCTAGGCAGTTTCTTGCTATGATAAGATGCTGTGACTATGGCAACTTACAGAACAATGGATCGCAACCTTCGGGTCACAATCCCTTTGGATAGTCTTCATGTATTTATATTATGATTCATAATAGTAGCACTGGAGTTATGACCTAGCAATGAAATAATTTTATGGCTGGGGGTCACTACAACATGAGGAATTAATTGTATTACAGGATCTCAGAATTAGGAAGGTTGAGAACCACTGATACAGAAGAGTTTATTCGGGGACTTACAATTTCAGAGGGTTACTCCCTGATTATAATGAGGTACCTGGCAGCAGGCGGGCAGGCATGGTGTTGGAGTGGTGGCTGAGAGCTTACATTTTTATCTAAGTAGGAGTGGAAAGAGGGGAGAGAGGAGAGAGAGAAGAGAGAGAGAGAGGAGAGAGAGAGAGGAGAGGAGAGAGAGAGAAGAGAGAAGAGAGAGAGGAGAGAGGAGAGAGAGAGGAGAGAGGAGAGAGAGAGAGGAGAGAGAGAGAGGAGAGAGGAGAGAGAGAGAGGAGAGAGAGGAAAGAGAGGAGAGAGAGGAGAGAGGAGAGGAGAGAGAGAGGCGAGAGGAGAGAGGAGAGAGAGAGGAGAGAGAGGAGAGAGAGAGGAGAGAGAGAGGAGAGAGGAGAGAGAGGAGAGAGAGAGGAGAGAGAGAGGAGAGAGAGAGGAGAGAGGAGAGAGAGGAGAGAGAGAGGAGAGGAGAGAGGAGAGAGGGGAGAGAGGAGAGAGAGGAGAGAGGAGAGAGGAGAGAGGAGAGAGAGAGAGGAGAGAGAAAGAGAGAAAGAAGGGAGGAAGTATTCAAATATATGGATGTGGGGGTCCCTTCTCATTCTGAGCACTGAAGCGACATAGGCGACAGCCCTGCTCTTAACTGCCCTTTTCTCTTTCAGATTCAAGGGATGACAGCATTACCTCCCGCCATCAAAAGGCCTTATAAAGCAGAACCTCGGGTGTGCGGGACATCAGCGTCCTCGCCTCTGCACGGCGAGGTTTCCTCTCTCCGCTGGCTCGCGGGCTCTCTGCTTCTTGGAAGTGTGCTGATCACCCAGGTCTGGTGACTTGTGTACGTGCTCACACTAGAGGCTGGAATATGAGACTGTCCTTTAAAATCAGGGTAAAGACTGTTCATGTTACGCCTGAAGAGATGGGTGCGTGCCGAGAGCCTGGACACTTAAATAGTCCCCCACGCGCACGCGCTCCTTCAGTTTCCCTTCCCAGGCTACCTGAGCTGAGTCACTGTGCTTCTCCGGGTTTCCTCATGACAGTCGATGTTCTTCTGTGCATATGATTAGCAGAATAAAATGAACCTGATTTAACTACTTTGCAAGTCAGCACATCAAGTGGAAAGCAATGTGTCTTTAATTTTTCAGCACTCCATATGATTTCAACTCATTGTTCAATCTGACGCTCGTCCTTCTCATAAACGCGTTTAAGGTGACATTAGAGGGATTGCTCCCCCGCTCCTGTTTGCTTGCCTTCCTTCCTTTCTGGGTGTAACTTGCCAGGGCGAGCACAGCCCTCTCTTCAACAGGTCCCGAGTCTTCTCCCACATAACTCACCGTCCTCCGACCTCAGTGTTTGTCTCTGCATCTTCGGTTCCCTAGGTCTATCGGCTGAGTCTTTTGATGCCCAAGCCCACATCCAAGTCTTTCCCAGTCTCTCTAGCACTGCCCAGCTGAAATTTGTTCTTAAACTCTGAAACTCTCTTAAAAGAAAGATATTTGAATAAGAAGGGAGATGGTGGCCGCTGGTGGTTAACTGAGAAAAAAACAGAGAGCTGCGAAACCTCTTGCTGTGAAGGGTTCTAGATGGGGTGAGATTCCAAAGAAGGGTGGACCCCGTGGGCGTGCAGGAGGCAAGGCCATGGGCTCTGTAAGGTTCCTCACTGCTCAGCCAGGGACCCTCTGGGTGGATCTGAGTCACATTTCCTATGACAGATTTATTTTTATATTAGTTAATAAACTGACTTCCAATATGAAATTACCACCCACTGGAGATCTTATTCTTTTGGTTCTCTTTATTATCTGCCTAAATCTTGTTTTCTGTCCTGTCTTCATTCATTAAGCTGAATGTTTGGATTATATGAATACGCCTAATGGAATTAAAGGTTTTGTACAGTATCTTATGTGACTCATGAGAGAATCAAGTTATTGTGTCCTGATGTCAATAAAAATCAGCCGAGAAACTGTATTTTTCCACTTTAAGCCCTTTCTGTCTTACAAACAAAAACTATATTGTCATTTAAATAAATATTATGCTTTAGAGTCTTTACTCCTTGACTCAAATAATTTTTACTTGTGAGGAAATATTAATATATTTTGTGACTAATTTTACTTATTTTTATTTGTGTGGATGGTTTATATCAGATTCTCTGATTTTTTTTTTTAATATTTTTTTTTCACTTGACTATTTGCCTGAGAAACATGATCACTTCAGATACACCTATTTGACATTCTATGTTTATTTCTACTTCAGGATTTCTGGGATCTGAGCTATCAAAACCAAATGATGCTAATTGGGAGGGATTCCGTACTCTATTTATTGTCATTGTTATTTATTATAACTTACTGATTGTTATTGTTCTTGGTCAGCAAAGTGGGCACAGCAAACACAGTAAGATGAAGAGCTTGTGTGTGGGAGGAACCAGCCCAGGACACCTTTTCCCACTGGCTTTTCTGGGCACAAAGCTGGAAGTATTTTCTCCTAGGGTATCTTGCGACTATATATAGCTTCAAGGAATCACATATACGGTGGAATTAGGAGAGATTATGCAGTGAGAATACTGTGCAGAATTTACTGTATCCTAGGCTGCTTGATCAGATGGTAACCTCTGTCTCGATCCTCACCTGCAGGGCATGTGAGGGAGACATGAAATCCAGAATTCATCACGGTCGGGGGAACCTTGGGTGGTGACATGCGGTCCCTAGAAGTGAGGAGACCATGCAGTTTCCTGAAACAGATACGAGGCAGGTTTGATGTGATCCTGATTCTAATGGCCACAGAGACCAAGGAAAGGACACTTGGAAGCAGAAGTAGACATGTTATACACTTTGCTTAATCAAGCTCACTACTGAGAATGAGGGATACTTCTGGGTTTCTTATAAGAAAAAAAATAATACCTCTGAGTATCTCGGTAGAAGTGATTCAGTATAAAAGGAATCAAAGAGCTGGGCGGTGGTGGCGCACACCTTTAATCCCAGCACTCTGGGAGGCAGAGGCAGGTGGCTTTCTGAGTTCGAGGCCAGCCTGGTCTACAGAGTGAGTTCCAGGACAGCCAGGGTTACACAGAGAAACCCTGTCTTGAAATAAAAAAAAAAAAAAGGAATCATGGAAAAGATCACATGCATGCCCATGGATTCTGATGAATATTGATAAGTGTCCATCACTTTTCTTCACAGTTTGAAACATTTTTTATTTATTCACTTTACAGCTCCCCCTCTCACCCCTTCTCCTTTGGGAAGGGAGAGACCCCCCCCCTCTATGTAACATCCCCACCTCAGCTATAGACCCCCCCACCATCTCCCTCCACCCCACCCTACTCGACCCTTGGTCTTGTGGGATGGTGGAGCATCTTTTGGCTATATGTTGAGTGTTATGGCTGGGTCTTGAGGAAGAACTGTTCTCAAATTTCAGAGAAACCACCAAGCTGATTTCCAGAGTGGTTGTACCAGCTCGCACGTCCACTAGCAATGGAGGAGTGCTCCCCTTGCTCCACATCCTCGCCAGCATGTGCTAGCCCTTGATTTTTTGATCCTAGCTATTCTGATGGGTGTAAGAAAGAATCTCATGGTCACTTTGAGTAACATTTCCCTGATGACTAAGGACATCGAACATTTCTTTAAGTGCTTCTCAGCCATTCAAGATTCCTCTGTTAAGAATTTTCTGTTTAGCTCTGTACACCATTTTTAATCAGGTTATTTGGTTTGCTGGTGTCCAGCTTCTTGAGTTCTTTATATATTTTGGATATTATCTTTCTGTCAGATGTAGAGTTGGCTAAAATATTTTCCCAATCTGTAGGCTGCCATTTTATCCTATTGACAGTGTCCTTTGCCTTACAGAAGCTTTTCAGTTTGATGAGGTCTTATTTATTAATTCTTGACATTAGTACCTGAGCCATTGGTGTTCTGTTCAAGAAGTTGTCTCCTGTACTGATGAATTCAAGGTTATTCCCCACTTTCTGTTCTATCAGATTTAGTGTGTCTAGTTTTATGTTGAGGTCTTTGATCCCTTTGAACTTGAGTTTTGTGCAGGTGATAAATATCGATCTATCTTCATTTTTCTATTTGCAGACATCCAGTTAGACCAGCACCATTTTGTTGAAGATCTTTTTGTTCCATTGAATGGTTTTAGCTTCTTTGTCAAAAATCAAGTGTCCGCAGGTGTATGGGTTTATTTTTGGGTCTTTGATTTGGTTCCATTGATCAACCTCTCTGTTTCTAAACCAATACCATGCAGTTTTTATTACTACTGCTCTGTAGTATGGCTTGGAGTCACACGTCTTATTGTTCAGGATTGTTTTAGAGATCCTAGGATTTTTATCATATGAAGTTGAAAATTGAGTTATTTCAAGATATTAAAGAATTGTGTTGGTATTTTGCTGGGATTGCATTGCATCTGTAGATTGCTTTGGTAAGATGGCCATTTTCACTATGTTAATCCCACTGATCCACAAGCACGGTCAGTCTTTCCATCCTCTAACATCTTTCTCAATTTCTTTCTGTAAAGACTTGAACTCCTTTCACTTGCTTGGTTAGAGTTACGCCAAGATATTTTATACCACTTGTGACTATTGTGAAGGGCATTGCCTCCCTAACTTCTTTTTTAACCCATGTATTGTCTGTGTAAAGGAGGACTACTGATTTCTTTGAGTAATTTTTTTATCCAGCCACTTTGCTAAAGGTGTTTATCAGCTGTAGGAGTCTTCTGGAAGAATTTTTGGTGTCACTTACGTATTCTATCATATCATCTTTGAATAGTGATACTTTGACTTCTTCCTTTCCAATCTGTATTTCTTGATCTCTTTTAGTTGTCTTATTGCTCTAGCAAGAATTTCAAGAACTATATTGGGTAGGAAGAGAGTGAATAGCCTTGTCCCTGATTTTAGTTGAACTCTTTTACATTTCTCTCCATTTAAGTTGATGTTAGCTACTGGCTTGCTATATATTGGTTTTATTGTGTTTAGATATGCACCTACAGTTCCTGATCTCTCCAAGACTTTTAACATGAAGGGGTGTTGGATTTTGTCAAAGGTTTCTTTAGCATCTAATGGGATGATCATGTGGGTTTTTTTTCTTTCAGTTTGTTTACATGGTGGATTATTGATGAACTTTTGTATACTGAACCATTATCCTCTATCCCTGGGATGAAGCCTACTTGATCATGGTATATGATGTCCTTTTGGACAGTTTGCAAGGATTTTATTGAGTATTTTTTTCATTAATGTTCATATGTGAAATTGGTCTGAAATTCTCTTTATTTCTTGATTCATTGTGGTTTAGGGATCAGGCTGACTGTGGCCTCATAGAATGAGTTTGGCAATGTTCCCTCTGTTTCTATTTTGTGGAATAATTTGAGAAGTATTGGCATTAGCTCTTTTTTGACAATCCAGTAAAATTCTATATCTGACCCTGGGCTATTTTTGGCTGGTAGATTTTAATGACTGTTTCTATTTCCTTAGGGGTTATAGGGCTGTTTAAATAGTTTACATGCCATTGATTTAGCTTTGGTAATTGGTATCTGTCTAGAGAAATCATCCATTCACTTAGATTTTTCAATTTTGCGAAGTACAGGCTTTTGACATAGATCTAATCATCCTTTGAATTTCCTCAGTGTCAGAAATGAAAAATCTCTCCCTTTTCATTTCTGATTTTGTTAAGTTTGGATACTCTTGCCCTGCCTTTTAGGTAGCTTGTCTAAAGGTTTCTCTATCTTGTTGATTTTTCTCAAAGAACCAGCTCTTGGATTCATTGATTCTTTGTATTGTTTTCTTGGTTTCTCATTTATTGAGTTCAGCCCTGATTGTGATTATGATGGCCATCTATTCCTCCTGGGTGCATTTGCTGCTGCTTCTCATTCTGCTTCTCCTTCTCCTCTTCCCCCTCCTTCTTCTTTCTAGAGCATCCAGGTGTACTCCTTTTTTATTGCTGATTTTATTTATGTACATTTCAAATAATTTCCCAGTTTCCCCATCCATAACCCCCTATCCCATAACCCCTCCCTCTACTATTACGAGGGTGCTCCACTATCCACCTGTCCACTCCTGCCCTACTGCCCTAGCATTCCCCTACACTGGGACATTGAGTCAGCACAGGACCAAGGGCCTCCCCTCCCATTGATGCCAGACAAGGCCATCCTCTGCTTCATATACATCTGGAGCCATGGGTCCCTCCATGTGTACTCTTTTGTTGGTGGTTTAACCCATGGGAGCTCTGGGAGGGGCGTCTGGTTGGTTGATGTTGTTCTTCCTATGTGGTTGCAAACCCCGTCAGCTCTTTCAGTCCTCCCCTAACTCCTCCATTGGGGTCCCTGTGCTCAATCTGATGGTAGGCTGCAAGCATCTGCATCTGTATTTGTCAGTCTCTCAGCGAACAGCCATACCAAGCTCCTTTTCAACAAGCACTTTTTGCCATCAGCAGTAGTGTCTTGGTTTGGTGTCTGCAGATGAGGTGGGGCCGTCTCTAGATGGATTTTCCTTCAGTCTTTGCTCCATTCTTTGTGCCTGCATTTTCTTTAGACAGGAACAATTCTGTGTTAATATTTTTGAGATGGATGGGTGGCTCCTTAACCAGGGGCCATGCCTAGCCAGCCTCTGGATATGGTCTCTACAGGTTCTCTCTCTCCTTTGTTGGGTATTTCAGCTAATGCCATTCCCGTTGGATCCTGGGAGCTTCTTACTTTCCCGGCATCTATGACTCTAGTGGTTATCCCCAGTTCCCCATCTCCCACTGCTACACCCCTGAGAAGTACGGAGGGTCAGGTATACTCTTAATTAGTTTGTATGAGCACTCTCCAATTTCCTTATGAAGGCACTAGTACTATGAACTTTACTCTTAGCGCTGATTACATTGTGTCCTATAAGTTTGGATGCATTGTGTCTTCATTTTCATTGATTTCTAGAAAGTCTTTAATTGCTTTATTTCTTCCCTGACCCATTTGCTTGGAAAACCTACTTCCTGCCCTTTTGTTCTGACACATTGTCTATCTTTGTTACTGAGGTGTGTTTCTTGTATACAGCAGAATGATGGATTCTGTTTACACATCCATTCTTTTTACTGGGAATTGAGTATATTGATATTGAGAGGTTTTAATGTCCAATGAGTGTTACTTCCTGCTATTTTGATGTTGGTTGTACTAGTGTGTGTGTGTGTGTGTGTATGTGTGTGTGTGTGTGCGCGCGCGCGCGTGTGTGTATGTGTGTGTGTGTGTATGTGTGTGTGTGTGTGTATGTGTTTCTCTTATATTGGTTTTAATGATGTGAGAATTATTTATTTCTTGTGTTATCTTGAGTGTTGTTAGCTTCATTGGGCTACACAGTTCTGGTGTCCGTTTTAGGGTTGAATTAGTGGAAAGATATTGTTTAAATTTCTTTTTGTCATGGAATATTTTGGTTTCTCCATCTATGGTGGCTGAAAGTTTTGCTGAGCCTAGTAGTCTGAGATGACATGTGTGGTTTCTTAGGGTCTGCAGGATCACTGTCCAGGCCCTTCTAGCTTTTTAGAGTCTCAGGTGAGGAATTGGTGTAATACTGATAGGTCTGCCTTTATATGTTACTTGGCCTTTTCCCCTTGCTGCTGTTAATTTTTTTCTTTGTTCTGTATATTTTGTGTTTGATTATTATGTGGCAGGAGAATTTTCTTTTCTGGTCCAGTATAGTTAGTGTTCTGTAAGCTTCTTGTACATCTATACGCATCCTTTCCTTTAGGTTGGGGGATTTTTCTTCTACAATTTTGTTGAGGATGTTTTTTGGGTCTTTGAGCTGTGAATTTACTTCTCCTATCCCTATTATTCTTAGGTGTGGTCTTTTCACAGTGCTCCAGATTTCCTGGATGTTTTGTGTCATGAACTTTTGAGATTTTTGCATTTTCTTTGATTGATGTATTGATTTTCTTCTATCGCATCATCTGTGTCTGAGATTCTCTCTTCCATCTCCCGAGTCCTGCTGGTGCTGCCTGCATCCGTAGTTCTGTTCTCTTCCCTAGGTTTTCCATCTCCAGGATTGCTTCGGTTTCTGTTTTCTTTATTGCTTCTATTCCCCTTTCAGGTCTTGGACAATTTCATTCATGTCCTTCACCCGTTTGGTTGTATTTTCCTAAATTACTTTATAATTATCTCTTCCTCTTTTAATGCCTCTACCTGTTTGAATGTGTCTTCCTGTATTTCTTTCACGTATTTAGTCATTTACTGTTTTCAGGCTCCTATCATTTTTATAGGATTGGATTTAAGATCTTTTTCTTGTGCTTTAGTTTCATTAGGATATCCAGGGTTTGCTGAAGCAGGAGAGCTGGGGTGTAAGTGCTCTGGGCCTTGTTGTCTAGGCGTCTGTGGTGTTTGCTTGGTGATCCTGATGGCAGCAGTACTTCTTGGGAAGGTGGGGGAAGCCATGGGCCGGACAATGGAGGTGAGGGTGCCTCAGACTGATCCCAGTGCCAAAGGATTGGTGGGGCAATGTTCCAAGCTGACAGATAGTTCTTGGGGTCTCCATAGTCCTCCATGTGTGCACTGGCTGGTTGTGTGTGTGTCAACTTCACACAGGCTGGAGTTATCACAGAAAAAGGAGCTTCAGTTGGGGAAGTGCCTCCGTGAGATCCAGCTGTGGGGCATTTTCTCAGTTGGTGACCAAGGGGGGCAGGCCCATTGTGGGTGGTGCCCTCCCTTGCCTGGTGGTCTTAGGTTCTATAAGAGAGCAGGCTGAACAATCCAGGGGAAGCAAGCCAATAAGAAACATCCCTCCATGACCTCTGCATCAGCTCCTGCTTCCTGACCTGCTTGAGTTCCAGTCCTGACTTCCTTCGGTGAACAACAATGTTTCCACAGTATAAGCTCAATAAACCCTTTCCTCCCCAACTTGCTTCTTGGTCATGATGTTTGTGCAGGAATAGAAACCCTGACGAAGACAATGGGGAAGCCGGACACCCTTGAGGTCCCACAAGGCTCCTCAGAACCAGAGAGTGAGCCCAGAGTTAGACAATGGAGTTCAGGGTTCCTCGTGCAACTCACCTCTGCAGGCTGTGTCCTGAGTGGCCCTGACTGGGATGGGATTGGTGGAGCAGGGATGCAAACTGCTTAGTCCTGGGCCCCCAAAGGCTTCCACCTTCTTCACATTTTTTTTACAGCAACCTATCCCTGTTTACAGAGAGAGTCAATTATTTCAGTGTGATCAAAGAGTAACAATCATGGAGCCAGGATGAAGAGTGCAAGGATTCATTGTATCTTTCCCTGCAATTATTTTGCTTGGAAGTGTTTCAGAATGAGAAGTTACAAATGCTAAATAGAGAACAAAGCAGCTAATGTCGACCTAATCCAAGGCCCACGCAGTGAAGTGGGGTCTCTGCCCTAAGCGATGTCCCCCACCTTTGCGGATGATAAAGAAAGCAGTTGTACAGTTTGGTTAACCAGAGTCACTGCTGATCATGAAGGCTTCGTCACCAGATGCACAAGGGAGTAGGAGAGCTGGCTGCTGTTGTCTAGTCTTTTCCGCTGTCACTGAGTGTGCTAACATCCAGAAAGGAAGGGGTGGGGCAAGTAACCAAGAGAGAGACGGAACTGAAATTGCTCTATCCAGTAACGGAGCTGCTTCTTGCTTGTTTGTTTGTTTTTATGAGACAGACTCTCACTATGTTGCTCTGGCTGTCGGTATGTAGAATAGGCTGGCCTTGAATTCACAGAGACCTCTAGCCTCTGCCTCCAGAGTACTGGGATTAAAGGCATGGGTCATTATACCCGGCAGGACCATTTTTTCAAGAGCAAAAACATCTTCTGTTTTCCCCGTGGTTGTATAGATGAATCGTGGTTAATGTATTTTCTTTTTGTTAAGACTTTTAACACACAGGAGACTAAGGACAGGGTGGAAATCCGCATTGTTGCATGGACTGGACGGAATCTGCACCGGAGCTGGCAAAGAACACAAAGTTAAAATGCTAACAGTTTTTCGTTTCATTTCGACTTTTAATGTTAGATTATTTCTAGAGGGAATGTTGTCTAGAAGTTCCAGACCTTTTTAATGAGTCGAGAGAATAAAGCAAAACCAAGAGTTGCAAGGTCTCTTTCAAAAGCGTACCGGCTGGTTTTGTGTGTCAGCTGGTCACAAGCTAGAGTCATCAGAGAGGACGGAACCTCGGTGGAGGAAATGCCTCCATGAGATCCTTTTCTTAATTAGTGATGGATGGGGAAGGCTTGGCCCATGGTGGCTGGTTTTACCCTTGGGCTGGTGGTCCTGGGTTCTGTAAGAACAGACAGACAGACAGACAGCCAGCCATGGGGAAAGCCAGTGAGAAGCACCCTCCATGGTCTCTCCATCTGCTCCTGTCCCCATGTTCCTGTCCCGCTTGGATTCCTGTCCTGATTTTCTTTGGTGATGCAAAAGCTATGTGGAAGAGTAAGCCAAAGAAGCCCTTTCCTCCACCACTTGCTTTTTTTGTCACGGTGTTTTGTGGCAGCAATAGCAACCCTTATACTAAAAGCATTAAAAAAAGAAGAAGAAAAATAAAAAAGAAAAGAAATATTCAGTTTTCAAAATGAGAGTTTGGAGAGGGGAAATAAAAACAACAACAAAAACCTGACTTTTTGCCGCGGCGCAGCTATAATTGAGGAGCAAGCGCCATCGTGTGGCCAGACGAAAAATGACTGTTGATCAAGTTTTACAGTCGTATTCTTGCTTTTAGACCTCCCGAGCTAGCTCAAAACGAATTCTCCAGTTTCGACAACATCTCGGTACAAGAGACAGGTGTAAGAAGTTTGTTTTTGTTTTTGTTTTTGGTTTTGGTTTTGTTGTTATCTTTAAACACTTGGAACTTTCTGGAACAATCCAGAATGGCTCTAAGCGAGTGTGAATTCAGGTTCGTTTTGAGTAAACACTGAGCACAGTGCCCTCTTGTGGTGGATATGTTATTTTGCAGAGAGAATGATCAATTTGTGGAATCAATCCTAACTTTAGTAAGGGAAGACTTGATTAAAGGGCTGTAGACTGCAGAGAGTAAGAAGCAAGCGTTTCTGGTGTGCTACTGGGAAAACAGGGAAATTGCAGATAATGTACTGTACCCCTTTAAAACACAAGAAAAGTTTTGAGAATTTTCACTACAAATTAGAATGCAGTATGACCAACTACCTTAAGCGCCTTTCTGTTTGCCATATCTCTCTCTCCTCTCTCTTTCTCTCTCTCTCCTCTCTCTTTCTCTTTCTCTCTCTCCTCTCTCTCATCTATCTGCTTATCAACCTATATATCATCTACCTATCATCTCTATCTCATCTATCTTTTAGTATTCTATCATCTATAGATCATCTATTTATAATCTATCATCTCTCTGTCTATCTATATGTATCTATCATCTGTCTGTCTATTTACCTATCTTATCAAACTGGCAAAGTAGCCAAGGCTGACCTTGATCCCCTGTGTCCGAGTATATACCACCTTGTATGGTTTAACTGGAATTTTATACTTCCTATTATTCTGCTATGAGAGGAATGATAAATTTCATCTTATACACCTTTTAAAAGAAATGTTGTGCAAACCTGTAGTGGCTAGTTTTATGACACTTGACACAAGCTGAAGTCATCTGAGAGGACGGAACCTCGATTAAGAAAATGCCTCTGTAAACTTGGGCTGCAGGCAAGCTTGTGTGTGGGTCATTTTCTTCATTAGTAACTGGCAGGGGATGACCCCGCCCACTGTGAGTGGTGCTGCTCCTGGGAGAGCGGTCCTGGGTTCTATAAGAAAGCAGGTTGAGGAAGCTATGGGGAGAAAGCCTGTAAGTAGCATCCCTCCATGGCCTCTGCATCAGCTCCTGCCCTGAGGTTCCTGCCCTGCTTGAATTCCTGACCTGATTTCCTTTGGTGATAAACAGCAATGTGGAAGTCTAAGTCAATGGATGGATAATGTGAACCCTTTCCTCCCCAACTTACTCTTTGTGGTCATTTGGTACTGGCTGACTTTGCGTGTGCTGACACAAGCTAGAATCATCCATCACAGAGAAAGGAGTCTCCGCTGAGGAAATACCTCCATAAAACCCAGTTATAGGGTGTTTTCTCAATTAGTGATCAGTGAGGGACGGCCCAGCCCATTACGGGTGCTGCCATCCCTGGGCTGGTGCTCCTAGGTTTTATAAGAACACAGGCCGAGAAAGCCAGGCCAAGCAGACTGGTAATCAGCACCCTCCATGGCCTCTGCATCAGCTCCCGCCTCCAGGTCCCTGCCCTGCTTGGGCTCCTGTCCTCACTTCTTCCAGCGATGGACCATGGTCTGAAATTGTAAGCCCTATCAACCGTTTTCCCTCCCAACTTGTTTTTTGACCTTGAAGTTTTGTCATGGCAATGGAAACACTAATTTAGACAAGTTGGTACCAGCACAGTGACAGACACTGCTGTGACAGTCCTGGCCATGTTTTTGAGAGAACTGTGGAAAGAGTTTGGAGCTTTGGGCTAGAAAGGTATTGCGTGTTGAGGGCTCAGTGGAATGGTCTCTGGGAGCTTGGAGGGTAAGAATGGTGAGAACAGTGCAGAAGATGGAGGCCTGGCTTGTGAGGTTTCAGAAAGAAGTTTAAAGACTCTCTCAGGGCTGTTTGTAATTTTGATTTAAGATTCGGTGGTTCTGGTTTTTTTGAAGCTGAATAATCACTTGTGATTAAACAAATTATCAGAACTACTGAAGTGAAACCTTTGCATTACTTGGACAATTGGTGCTGGTTAGCTGGAACTAAGAAATTAGCGGTGATTAAGAAGAGACCTGATCACTGAGGTGAAATCTTCTTGTATGAATGTTAAAGAGTGGATCTATACAAATCTAGATTCATCACTGGGTGTGGCCTCTTGATACAACTCAGACGTAATGGCAACAATGCTGTCAGCTGACAGTTTATGATATGTTAACCATAAATAAAATAGAATAAATATGTACGCGGGTGCACAAATGTTTTTTGCCCCATGAGACAGTATTATGCCCCATATGTCATTGTACATACTATACTTTCCAGTGCTTGGCATTACCATATCTATACCAGATCACTACACACGTGTACTGTTGCATTATATCATTAACATAGCTATGGTATTACTTGGTTTTGGGAGTTTTTCTGATCCATTTAGGAGACCACCACTATGCATTTGGGCCTTTGTTACAGACCGTGGGTCTGCTGTGGGATAACCAGGGTCCTCTGGTCCAGGAAGGCACAGGTCTGGCTGAGATGACAGACAGAACAAACCACACACACACACAGAGGCGGTTTGAACTGAATGTATTTTGGAGCTCTAAGGCAAGGATTTTTATACAGGAAGAGTTGGTATTACCATTTCAAAAGATGTAGCCAGTGAGGCAGGCACAATTATCATAGCCATTTGGTACAAGGAAACGCAACATCAATCAGGAACAAAGTTTCTCAAGAAACAGATACAGAGGATCAATTTACAGATGCCATCAAACTTTCTGATTAAAATACAGAGTCACTCATAGTTTACAGCAAACCTTCAAAGAGTTTGAAGTTTCTTATACCACCTGGGTCTTAACAAGTTCTTGTGAGAAATCCTTATCTAACATTTAGCCTTTTACCTTGTAAAACAAAAAACTTTCTGACTAAATTATTACTTTCAGTACCGGAGTGCCCGAGCCATCCTCATATACATCCTCATATATATCCTCATATACATACAGCCATAAAAACCTGCATGTAGTTGGAAGTTAGTAATTATGTAAACAACTATGAGGCAAGGCACTGAAATTCTAAAACGGGGGTTGGCGGTCAGGTCAGTGAGTCGACTTCAAAGACCGGATTATCAGCCAGGCTTTAGGAATCCCGGTGAAGGGAGAAAAGGAGGAAGTCAGGGCAAACTGCTACTTGAGAACTAAGGGCCCATCTTAAATAGCCAGAAAGTAAGAGAGTACAGTAAATTGCCAGGTGAGATTATAAGTTTCCACAGCTTCCAGAGAGTTCCGTTATTCCCAGGAGGCATTTCTTTTCCGCCTCTGTCTGTAAGATATCATTTCTACAGACATCACTGGGCCACCGCGGCAGGCCTTGTTGTTAGAAACGCTGTGGAACATGGCTGTGTTTTCTCTTTATCTTCCCCTAAAGTATAAAAGATACAGAGCTAGGATGCTCATCTGTCCAGACTCTAAGGACCATTACACTTTTACCATGACTGTGCCCTTTACCACAGCGTGACCCATCAGGCCAAACAGATCTCAACCTTAGAGACACTTGGCTGTGAAACACTGAAATGATCGTGGTTTGTTTTAATTACAAATATTCTAAGTATAAATATCGAAGTAATAAAAATGTAACTCTTTTAATATGTATTGGCTATCTAAAATATGCCAGGAATTTTACTAAATATTTAATGTATTGTATACAATTTAGGACTCACACACACAAAAAAATATAACTGGAGCAGTAAGCTCTTATTGAACTAATTTATGGATGACAAAATTGAACTCGAGTGGTTAGTAAGTTTTCGGGGGAAAGAACTGTTCATGGGTGTGTCATCCACCTCCGTGCAGCTAGGTAGTTTTAGTTTATGACTGCTCCTGTGTTTCTTTGAACACTGGACCAGTTGGATAGAAGAAACCATGCAATTAGTTTTGGGGGAGGATATATTTTGATAAGTGCCATTCTAGTTTCTCTTCTGTTGCTGTGGTAAAATATTCTGACAAAAGCAACTTCACAGAGAAAAGTTCACAGTCCAAGGGTCCGGTCTATCCGGAGCTTGAAGCAACTGATCCCCGCGCAGTCAGGAAGCTGAGATCCGTGCTCAGCTCGCATTATTCTCCATTTTACGCAGTCCAGGAATCTCTCCCACAGAGTGGTCCTAACCACGATCAGGATGACTCTTCTCACAATGAAGGTAACCCCTTCTGGCATGCTTAGAGCCTTCCCTCTCAAGGGAGTCCACATCACTTTTTCAAGTGGAGATTAACAGCTATCACAAAAGTCGTTGTAATAATAAGCGTTGTGTTGTTAGCCTGGCGCCTAACGGTGTGTATGGCATAATTAATTCTTTCTTGAGGCTTTGTCTGGTCTTTCGCAGGTTGAAAGCAAAGGGTCAAATTGAAGATAGAAGACTGCCGAGCAAGCAATAAGCCGCCATGCCCCCTTCTTTCGGCAGCACCCACCCCTCCCCCACACTGCTCCGTGGTGCTCTGGCCCAGGGTCTTGCTCTTGTGGAAGAAGAATCTTGTTCTGAAGGATCCAGAGAGACGGTAAAAACTGAGAAAAGGATCTGGAACGTGGTTCTGTAGATGACAGGCTGCACTTTTCTCTGTCTGTGTGTCTGTCTGTCTGTCAAGAATGGAAATAGGAAGTAGCTCAGAGTAACTGCACTTTACTGCCACAGCATTAGCTGTTCCGGTATCAAGGTATTCTAATGTATTAGCAGTTTAATATGATTAAATAATAAGATACATTATTTTCTTATTTGGAAACTATAGTGGGAAAAGACCCAATAGCTGGTTATATGGTTATAGTTTGGATCGAGAGAGTTCCTAAAAGACCATTGTTGAAGGCTTGGTTCTTAATGTGTCACCATTGGAAGGCAGTGATGGCGTTGGTGATGTGGGGTCCCAGTGAGAAGGATTGCCACCGAGCAGGAAAGCAGGAATTGCTTTGGAGTAAGTAGACCTGTATTAGTCAGGGTTCTCTAGAGTCACAGAATGCATGGGTGGTCTCTATATAGTAATGGAATTTGTTGATGACTTAGAGTATTTAGTCCAACTCCCCAATGGTCGGCAGCAGCTGTAGATGGGAATCCAAGGAGCTAGCAGTTGCTCAGTCCCACAAGGCAAGCAGGCGAAGAAGAGAGAGAGAGAGAGAGAGAGAGAGAGAGAGAGAGAATACATCTTCCTTCTTCCAATATCCTTATGTAGGTTTCTAGCAGGAGGTGTGGCCCAGATTAAAGGTGTCACCACACCTTTAATCCCAGATGACCTTGAACTCAGAGATCTCCCTGTCTTAATCTTCTGGGATTCATAGCCACTAGGCCTCAAAATCTCCAGGCCAAGATACAGGTCAGAAGTTTGTATTTCTCAGCCTCTAGATGAGTATCACAGGTGAGCCTTATGATTCTGGATTGTAGTTCATTCAAGATATAGTCAAGTTGACAACCAGGAATAGCCACTACAAGACCTGACCTCTTATTTTTGTGTTCTGGCTATAGGGTATGCAATTTTCACTGGTCCCCCTCCCACAGTTATATGGCCTTGCCATAAACCCCAAAAAGCAATGGTATAACCAGTCATGTACCAGGACCTCTAAAATGAGCCAGAATTAACCTCTTTTTCTTATTAATATTATCAAGATTATTATAATATAAGATTATTATTACAATTATCTATTCCTTATTAAGGTTATTCCTCATCAATATTATTATTATTATTTTGATTTTGGATGGGATACTGAGTCATACAAGAAATCGGTCCCTATAAGTGAGGCCATTGACTATAGCTATATCCCTGGCAGTGTAGAGGCTCCTTCCAAATAAAGCCGTGGAGGTGAATTAGAGAAGCTGAACAGAGCAGATTAGAAAATGCTCAGAATGCTGTTTCTGAGTGGGGCCTTTCTGGTGGAGGGTCAGAATGTCAGGATGTGGTAGAAACGTGGGCAACAGGGGTGATGGCAGGTAAGCGGCAGAGGGGAATGAGCTTACATAGCGTGATGGCTAAGACGACAGCTGTGTTCTGTCTGAGCCCTTGTTGGAAGCTTTAAAGGCGATACTTTGTGTGTATGGCAGAGCAAAGTTCTAGGGAGGACACTCTCTGGCAGCAGCGTGGACGTTGCTGCCAGCCTTTAGCCAGTTACCATGAGAACAGGAAGTGTACTGGCTGGTTTTGTGTGTCAACTTGACACAGGCTGGAGCTATCACAGAGAAAGAAGCTTCAGTTGGGGAAGTGCCTCCATGAGATCCAGCTGTGGGGCATTTTCTCTATTAGTGATCAAGTGGGTAGGGCCCCTTGTGGGTGGTGTCAACCCTAGGCTGGTGGTCCTGGGTTCTATAAGAGAGCAGGCCGAGCAAGCCAGGGGAAGCAAGCCAGTAAGGAACATCCCCCCCATGGCCTCTGCATCAGCTCCTGCTTCCTGACCTGCTTGAGTTCCAGTCCTGACTTCCTTTAGTGATGAACAGCAGTGTGGAAGTGTAAGCTCAATAAACCCTTTCCTCCCCAACTTGCTTCGTGATCATGATGTCTGTGCAGGAATAGAAACCCTGACTAGGACAGGAAGTAAACAGCAGAGGAACATCCACCGGAAAGACACCCACATAAAGGTGCACATAATGAACATACAGTACCAGCTTTGGTAAAGGGTCCCAAGTATTTGGCAAAGGACACAAATATTAAGAAAGGACGAGTGCTAAGAGTCCCTCAATTTTATTCCCATATGATATAATGGCAAGGTATTGCCAATAAACAGGTTTTTTGGAAAATATAAATTCTATTCCTTTGCATAAGTATATCCTGTACTTACTTAAAAATGACTACTTTGTGTATTAATTGTCTACGGATGTAGTCAAAGTGGAAAATATCTTTTCATCAGTAGACCTTCATATAAAATTAGTTCTCACCACTGAACTCCATGTAAACATCAATACATGGTAACAAAGTGTCCAGACTGATCAGAAGATTGATTGGATGATGACATCACTTCCTTCCTAACTGGGCTCTTCCACTTGGAGTCAAATGTCACTTTTAGGGGAAAATGCTTATAATATCCACTTTTCTCAGAAACTATGACTTTGAAAAGCCAAACACCAGGGATTTTTTTTTTAACCTTAAAAGTTGTATACTAATCTTGGCCCCAGATTCAACATTTCTACCAGCCCAGTTCCTCTGAGGTTCAAGGAGCATCGTGGAAGATAGGTTGGAAGGACACCGTGGACCAACATGGGGGGAGAGCAGTCGGGTGCTGTGCTCTGGATGCAGCATGGACATGGTGATCACGAGCACAAGCGGAGCCACTGTCTTCGTGGGTCTGAACAAAGAAATGGGGGAGGGTGAAGGTAAGAAGGGAGGGAAGAAAGACGCAGACCAGCTCGGGAAGGGGAAGACAGAGGTCATGGGAGTGAGTGTAATCCCAGTGCACTGTATACAAGTGTGGCTCTGCAGAAAAATTAACATCCTTAACCACACATATGCACACACAGCACACAGAACACATAACACACACATGCAACACACACAACACTCATAACATACACCACATGCAAACAACACATAGAGCACATAGAGCACACAATACATTCACACAGCATGTACAACACACTCAACACATACACAATACATATATAACATGCACATAGAGTACACAATACATATGACACACAAAACACATATGACACACACATCACACACAACACATACACACAGCGCACATAACACACAACACATTCACACAACACACACAGCACATACACACAACACATGTAACACACAACACACACAACATACCTAACACACAACACTCACACACAACACACATAACACACACACCACACCACACACACACACATGCACACACACACACACACACACACACACTGTGCCACAGAGAAAGCAATAGTCACCCATCCCCTCAGAAATCTGTGTCTCTGTAGGAAAGCACGTGAGTGTGCACATGTGTAGGTGTACATATATGTGAGTGGGCACATATGTGTTTTCACTCAAATAAGAGCTATTTCCACTAATATTCAAAAGGAAAACCTTGCCATTTCACTCATAAGAGCTTTCAGAAATACCAAAGTGGTATAATATCCTAGAATCATAATTTGTATTTAGCTTTAAAAGTCTGCCCGAGTTCTGTGTTGACGGCCCCCACCCGACTCCACATGGTCTCTAAAGAAAGACTAAGCACTAAGCGTAGGCAGTTGGACCCTAGTCTTGGAAAGGTTTTGTGGAAAAGGCTGAGTAAGGACAGGAGGACTGCAGGCTGCTGGTCAGCTGTGTTTACCCATCGGGAGCCAATGGGCCTGGTGTGGGACCAGCTCTGACTGCGCCGGTGCCAGCTGCCTTGGGATAAAGGACGAACTCACTGACGTGGGAAGAAGATAGCCCCGTATTTGCTCTTGATATCTGGCTGCTACAACAGTTACGCAAATCACACAGAGCCGAGTAAAGGGGCCAGCATCCGGAGCTGCAGCATGGGAGGGAGACTGTCTCCAAACAGGGAGGGAGAGTTTTCACATCCTGTTCAACTGGAGGCTGGCATTATTTTCTGCAGCAGGCCTATGGAAAATACTGGAAGGTTTGGGCAGGCAGTTTGAGGAAGAAAAAAAAATGTGCTGCTTGTAACTGGAGGTGCGCCTCCTCGCCAGCGTCTGTGGGTGCGAGGCAGGCCGGGCTTCCTCCCTCCGCGCCAATGCCCATTTGGAATGACTGATGCTTAAAGGTCACCCAGATTGCCTGCCAGCACATTCTTATAGGAGGAGTCCAGCTTTCTGTTTTGACGTGAGTCAGATGTGTATGTGGCACCTAAGCAATAAGGAGGAGACCGGGAAGAATCAGCGTCTCATCTGGCGCCATCACTGTCAGCATGGAAACGCATGTCTGGGAACCTTATTTAACCTAGATACTTCCAACCCCATCAAAATACCCCAAGACATTTTAATAATATTTTCCTTACCACAGTCTCAAATTTTAATATTGACTCCCCCCTCCCATTTGTCCTCTTTCCTATCCTTTTATGTCTAATTCCCTTCTCGAACTCTGCCTAGATTCTTACTCTCAACGTCACATTGGTGTAGGTGTGTTTGATTCTCAGAAAACAATAGCTGTGCAATGCTTTTGGAAGGGCCCTTGTATCCCTGGCCATGACCTACAAAGCGTTAAAGTATACTTTAGATACTACAGTTATAGAACTGACGTTCAGATCAGCCTGTCTACCTGAATAGCAACTTGTACTTTGTTACCGAATCCCTTATTTATTCTTATAAAGCCCCTTTGACTGGTTCATGTCAGCCAACATGTACTGAATGTTGATTGGGTGAGGTGAGCTCTAAGATGTGGAGGCTAAAAAACTGAATTGGAAAGCTCCCTTAAGTAAAAAGCAAATAGAATTATAGATTAGAGAATTTTACTTATTTATTGCATTTTACGTATTCATGTGTGTGCATTGCAGAGGTGAGAGGACAAGTCCTAGGTACCAGTTCTCTCTATTCACCGTGTAATTCTAGGGCTGTCAGACTTTGATAGCAAGTGTCTTTACCCAGACGCCATCTCCGGTTCAATGAGACAGGGATCTGAATCAACGTTGTAATTCGGGTGGTAAAGTCTAGAATGTTTGTAGGACGCACTACAGAAATGGAGATTGTGAAGAAGCTTCTATTCCACTGTTGGATTCTCAGGCAGACAGATGATCAGATGAAATCACCAAGCAGGGAGGCAAGATTTGTGCTAATGTTTGAAAACAGTTAAGCAAGACTTCACACGTGTTCATTTCAGATTTTACCAAAGTTTAGGTATCACAATATGAGTGGCAACACACCTAATTCATATTTCCCAGTCTTAAGGTCTTTGGGTTGCCCTAATAATTTTGGCCACACTATTCAACCCTCTCTCTTTTCTTCAGCCTTCTCTTACTTTACCCTGCACCTCCATTTTTCTTACCCATACTCTTAACACTGTCTTAAACTCCACACACTTCTCACCCCACCATTCATGTCCATAGACCCTACGAATTTGCCCCACCCAACAAAGAGCTATCTCCGAGTATCTTGCATGGATCAGACCTTTGAAAATTTAGTTTCCTTTTCCATTGGAAGACATGTTGTCCTACTACTAATTACACAAATAACTATGGGAGTGACCGGAGTCAACTTTGGTTTGAATGATGTTTACCATTGAAAGTCCCCGTAAGTCACTCCTGACTCCTTACCTCCTGTTATTCTAGGTGCTCATTTGTTACTTTTTCAACGTGTCCCCATAATATAGCATAAATACGACTACCACACATCCTTCCATTGCATCCTATATCCACCACCCCTACTGGAGACATTATACAATTAGGATTTCACTGTTGATCTCCCAACGCTTCAAACCAGAGTGACCCTCAAGGGATTAACTGAATTTTTGTGGCTAATGTCATCTAGACTATCAATACTAGTTTAGGTTGTAGAGTTAAAGCTGTGAATTCCATTGGGGCTTTTGCTCTTTAGAATGGACTGAACTAAAGAAAGTCAGCTGACAATGGATTCCGAGAAACAAGTTAAGTACATTTTTAGGGAGTCTGCTTTTTTTGACCTTTTGCTTAAATTGCCTCTGAACGTAGAGGATGTATTGGCTTTGGAGAAAAGGTATGTTCTTGGAACAACTGTATAAAACTAAAAACGGTGGTAATTGAACCTAAGAATGCCCAAGGCAGGAAAGCCAAAACTGTAGATTCTGGTTACTATATTTAACTAAAACCACCTTTATAGGGAAGAGAACAGAACCCTAATCCAATTGGTATAATTTAAAAAGCGGCTGTCTTTTATAGTGCAGAAGTTACTTCCCTTAAAAAAATGACCCATTTTATTTCATTAATTTTTCTTAGTTCTCAGAAATTCAATTCAATTGGCTTCAAGTATTGGATGTTATTGTGGAATATCTAAATTTAGTTTTATAATCATGAAGTAAAAGTTATAACGTATTACTGCAGACTGAGGTTTAATCAGCCTCATGTTACTCTTTTTCTTCCATTTTTATTAAAGTCTACGTTTCTTCTCAGTTCTCTAGCTTCCATTCTCTTCACAATGGTAGCTTCAGGTAAGGAAGTCATTTGACCCCAGAAAGCAACTAAAGGTCCTTCTAAACCCAGTGCTGCTCTAGAAGCCACCATTTGGATAGTAAGAAGACAATAATGCATTTTCTATTTATCTTGGGCAACACCCGCACAACCATTGCTGTAAAGATAAATACATGAAGGCATTTTTCAAGCTCTTTCATCTAAACTCAGTATTTCATTACAGCAATACATGACATTTGATAAGTATCTAACTTCAAATACCCAACTAACGCATCAGTTGGCATGTATGTTAGCAGGGAGAGCAGAGTGGATGACTCCAGCTTGCTTTCTGAAGAGCATCGGAGCCTGCAACAACTTATGCTTTCTCTGTGTGGTAGCAAATAGGTTTTATGGGTTCTTGGAAATGGAGCGTAATATTTGACCTAGAATTTCAAAAATATTTTGTGCATCCTTTTGGTGAGGGGTGTGTCATTTGTGTGACAGACAGAGCACTTTTATTAGTCACTCGTTCATGTCTGTCCATGCTCTAACCTCCCTCAGTAATTGGATGGTGCCTTACTTTTGAAAAGCATGTAGTATTTACATTTTGGATAGCTTTGAAGTTGATGCTAAAGACACTATCAATTAACGTGTGTCAGTGGTGGACTCCGATGCGAGACTCTGAGGTTCTATGGATTAATAAGGAACATTGGAGCCAGAGATCCTGGTAAAGTCGAGAGAATACTGTCAACATATCCAAAGTGCTAACTCAAGGGGTTGGGGAAATGTAACATGTGTCATCGTAGCCAGAATGAGTGCTTTAGAAAAAAGTCTCTGAGCGATGCGCTTTTTTAAAAAATATTTTGAGGATACTCTTTGCTCCTGGGAGACACCTATTTTAATATGCTTTCTTCTGTCATCTTAAGTTAGGGGCAATAACTCATGTAAGTAGACAGAATTCTTATCTGATTCTTAGTTTATTCCTGTCCAAGAGGCAGGCGACACACCCAATCAGCCCGTATTTATTAAATATCAACATAATCAGTTAGTTTGTTGAATATATCTTAATTGAGAGCATAGAAGGTATCAGAAAAAATTTCCAAAGTTAGAGCTATGGAGGTTCTGCTCTAAGAAGAGCTATGTGTGTAATGTCTGGTACCAGAAGATATATAGTAGAATTAAAAGAAATCTCTCTATTGGTCCCTATAGTTTAAAAATGTTGATATGGTTCAAATAGAAGTAGATTTTCCTCTAGATCTGTATATTTAAGGTTTTCATAAACATTTGGCATTGGGAGGAATTTAGCCTGGGTGGAAGACACACTGATTTCATTCATCCTCGTCTGACAGTAATACAAAGGAGAGAGAGGGAGATGGTGCCAGGGCTGAGAGCTCACTGGATGTGAGCGGTGTGGAGGACTGCAATAAGCAGAATTTGAAGATGACCCCCAAACTCTTCCCCCTTAATGTCACATCCCTGAAGGTGTGCTTCAGTATGTTCTTATATTATTTTCTATTAGGTCATGTTTTGTGTCGTGCAGCAAGGGAGGTTATCTAGGCGGCCTAATTTACCACACAACCCTCTGAAAGCAGTTGGTTGCACCTGGGAGCAGGACAAGAAGTCATGTTTGAAGCGTGAGGAGGATTCAACGCATCCATGTGAACAGCTTGACGTCACTGGCTGGAGGCAGAGAGGCCAAGCTGACGAGATCCTGGAAAGCTGAAAAGGCACAGCTGACTTCCAGCAAGAAGACAGTGCTCTTGGTCCTCTGCGTGCTAGAAAACTGAGTTCAGAGCAACCCAACCGTGACTGGAAAGCAGTTCTTTTCTAAAGCTCAACCTAGCTGGCATCTTGCTTCCGATCTCCTGAAACTGAGCAGGAGAGCTTGCCTGGGATTCTGAGCTGGAGAATTGGAACAACCAGTTGGTGTTGCTCTCGGGGACAAGGTCTGTGTGGTTGCTTTTACTGACTGTGATAGAAAGGACTATCGAATCATCAGTTGGTCACCATGACTACAGACATGCAAGCATCTTTAAGAAAAAAATGTGACCATTTAAAAAAAAAAACGAATTCAGATTTAAAACGAAATGGGTGATTTAGCTTCTGTCTTAATGAACACTCACTTCTGCTTACAAGGGTCCAACAACACTTGCAATATATAGACCTCATGCTAGGCGTTGGGTATATCTTAAAGACACTGATAAAACTGACCTAGATCCAGTGACTGGCAGATCGTGAGCAATCAGTACACGCTCAATGAGTCAAGTTTTGTCAAATGCCCTTGAAACGCCCCATCTTGTGCATTAACATATTTTTAAGCTCTAAAGAGAATAAATGCCTGTATATTCATAGTGTCCCACTCCACACAATCATGATCTCATTCGGTTACCAAGTTTCCTTGTGTGTTTCCTGAATACAAGGTCATAGGTTATTTACTTCTGAACACATACATATCAACGTTCATGGCTGCACAATCTAAATCATTGTATAGTGTGTGTTTAGAAGCTTACTGATGCCATTTTCAGAATCCACTAATTTGACAGACTGGCATGTCAGGCGCCCCCATCTGCAGGCCATTCCTCTACTTGAAATCCACAGCAGATGTTTGGCACCAACTTTGTCCACTGACTTTCACCATAATGTGCCAGCCAGGACCAGTGTGCTGGCCAGGAGATGATTCTAATGTGACACTTGACCTATTTACTTCTCAGACTCTCTAACTCTCTACAAGACCTGCCTTGGACATCTGTTTCAGCATTTGAGGAATATATATATATTCCTGTTACAGGGAGTGAACCTAGAAATTCTAGACTACCCATGCATTCTATTTTTGAGTCATAAATTTCCCTTTAAACATTTTTTTCCTGGCAAAATCTAATAGCCATGTCCATTTAAAATTCCAGGGGGGAAAAGGTGTGTTCAGTGCTCCTAACTTCCTTGGTTGGCTTATCTTCCTCCAGTCTCTCTTGAATTGCTTTTGTACCAATGTTTTCATCAGATTGATTTTCTGATGAATGGAATTTCTTAAGAGCAAAGATAAATTTTCATTTCTAATTTTTTCCCCTAGAGTTCTAGATACAAAAGAATATAATGGGATTTTAAAATATCAGCTACAATCTTGCTATAAAATCTCATTATTGGTGGTTTAAAAGGAACCACGGATTAGAAGTAAGCATTAATGTTTACGTAGACATTTATAGTTAATTATAGTAATTAGGTACAAAGGTTTTATGAATTGATACACACTACTGAAAAATAGTAATTTTGAATGTACACGTGTAATACATGTCTAGGTCTTGTGTTGGGGTTTCATCATTGTGGTAAGATGCTGGATGAGAAAGAGCAACTTGAAAGGAATGGTTTTGACCCACGGTTTTGGAGATTTCAGTCAATGCCAGGTTCCCATCACTGTCCGGGTGTTTGTGGTGAGAACGCTGCAGCAGGAGTGCACGATGAAGTGAGTGTGCTTGTCCTGTGGTGGAAGGGAAGAGGTGAGGAAGGGGCCTGGCACGCCCCAGGCCCTCTGGAGCACACACCTTCAATAGCCTAACTTCCCCCACTAACTCCTGCTTCCTAATGGTGTCACTACCTCCCAATACCACCACAGACAGACATGGGCCTTTGTAGGATACTGAGGATCCAAGCCATAACAGATCATTTCATATCCTTTTACAAAGAACTATCAAGAGAAAAAAAATTTTTTTCTCTGAACATTTTTACAACTTTTTTTTTTAACCTCTCAGGAGAGCTTCCCTAGTTAGTCGTGGAAAAGTGCTGGGACCCTTTGTGTTCTAAGTCCTGTTGTCCATCCTACTCCTATTTTATGTTCCCTGTAAGTTCTCAAAAGCTGAAAAAAAATCATATTATGCCCTAGAATATAGTGTTTCCTCTCTGTTTCCCCAAGGAAATCTGAGGTTCTTTCTAACTCACAGCAAGAGTTCCAATAATTATATGTGCACATGTGAACTTTCTAATCAAATATGGAGACTTGTAATAAGCATAAAGAAGAGGTATAAAAACTGCAAATAAAGAACAAGATAGGCTCTTTGAATTTATTTATCTTAAGGTGGAATCGACTTTTTATTATTTGTAATTAATTTGTACATCCACACATCCATCTCTCCACCCACGTATCCACCCACCCACCCACTCATCCATCCATCAACCATCCATCCATTCACCCACTTACCTATCACCCACCCACTCACCCATCCACCCGCCCACCACCCATACATCTGTCTACCCACCGTCCTACCTACCCACCCACCTGCCCACCCATCCACCCATCCACCTATCGATCTACTTATCCATCATCTATTTATTCTTCTTCAGAGCACCAATTAAACATAGATACCTTTCCTCTTTTTCACTTCCTGGTAGTGTGGCTTTATAAAAGTATGGTTTCAAGGTGGAATCAGTTTGTATTATTTGTAATTAGTTTGTTCATCCACCCATCTATCTGCCTACCCAGCTATCCACTAGGAAAAGAACTTTCCTGGAGTATTAGCTTAAGCAATGGCAGTTGACCCCATCTATTTAACTCATAAAAACTAAATGACGTTTTCTGGTAAAGTGTTTTTAAAAGATGAAGTGTTCTGTATCACTGAGATATCATTACAGTCAACACAATTGTCATCAGGAATGGGTGACATTCCTATATTTATATAGGAATATTCACCCCCTGCAGTTCCCCAGAAGTCTTAGAACAGGGTGAAGTCATGCTTCTATGTACTCTTCTCAGAGCTCTGCTTTTTTTTTTTTAATGGTATTTACAGAATGTTGTTTAACATAAATCTATGGCTTCTCAAAAACAATTGATCAAATTATCTAAATGTTTTAATATCACTGATCATTTGAACAAACTCATTGGTTGTTATCTTGCTCACACTTTCAATTCAGGTTCTAGGTTCTGATAATCCGAGAAAGCCAAACTCTTGTCTCAGCCTCTGAATATTGTAAAAGGATGGTTGCAGGCTCCCAACTGAATGTGTGAGAAGAAACCATTCCCCCACTCTCAAGCTCACAGCACTGAGTGACATCTACATAGAACTCATAGAAACACAGAGAAACCAGCATTCTATAGGTATAGGAACTTTCCATGTTTTCCCCACATCTCATTTTTCAGCAATATAAAAAGAAATGGATCAGTTGCATGGAAAAAGAAACCTTGCTTTGAAAAACTCTGGGAAATGATTCCAAGCATGCCAGAACTAAGCCTGGGGCAATCCCTTCTTTGACATCACACAGCTGTAGATGTCCCAGCATGTCTACCTCAGTTCTGATCAGAAAGAGAGATGCGGATCATGGATACCACAGGCTGCAAAACGTGCATTCCAGTGGTGGTGAGTCTTCCTCATCATATACCCTTCAAGTACAGATTAAACCACGTAAAGATGGTAAGAATCCAAAGGAGACAGTATTTTTATTTATACCATAACAAGAAAGAAAGAAAGTCTGTTAGCTCCGTATGATAAAAATCAGATGTGATCTTGATTCACAGAGAGTTTCCATTGACAGCCACGACAAAGAATGGTCACAGACTTGTGCTGTCAGAACTAAGACCCGACGAGAAGATGATCCACCAGGCGTTTCATTCTGAGCTTGTTCCAGGAGTTTCTTGTGTAAACTAGAGGAGCAAGTTTGCAGTTGCTACAAGCTCAGGAGTAATACAGGTTCAGGACTCGTGTCACTGTGTTTAGGCTTAGGCTAAGAATCTGCTGAAATCTGCTCCTGGGGCCAGAAAAAAATTCCAAAAGTAACCATCGTCATTTCATTCCCAGGGCTGTCTGCAAAAGCTGGCTTACCTACTGTGACGACAGGAACACTTGGTCTACCAACATTTGTTCATCTTACACAGAACTCTGTTCTATGAACTGAAATTTCCCTTTAAACTAAAGATAAAAAAAACTACTATTTTCTTTACGGTTGACTGTTCTATTTGTCCACTTTACCTCCAATACTTTGGTTATTTATTTGTATCTTTTCAGTCTTAACTTGATCTAAGTGCTGTGAGCCTTTCACATTCTCTAGAAGGCCTTTATTTTACCACTAAGCCTTACTTTGTGCTTTTTCAGGTTACTGAATCTCTAGGAGCAAAACACAATCTGGAAGACACCAGTAACCGTGCAGGGAAGGGCGCACGACACTCGAAGATGGCTATGCACTGTGTGAGGAGGGAGGCCACTCGACAGGAAGGCAGTTTTTCACGCCCGTCCTGGCGATGCATAAAGACAGAGTTCAGCGATCACGACCACGAGAGGAATTGCCCGTGTGAAGGACCCTCAAGTCTACCCCCAATGCCATCTCCCCAAAATGGGAAAAAAATATATTATCATTTAATTCGAAGGGAAGTAGCTACACGAGGAATAAGAACTAGGGAGATAGCAGTCTTTTAAGAAGACCTGGGCCCCAGGGAACTCCCAGAGATTGAAGCAACAACTAGGAGCATACAGGGGCCAGTCTGAGACCCCTAGCACATATATAGCTGAGGTCTGCCTGGTATGGCCTAAGTGGGGGAAGATGCACTTAATCCTGGAGAGACTTGAGGCCCCAGGGAAGAGGGGAGGTCTGGTGGGAGCACCCTCTGGGAGGCAAGGGGGAGGAGGAGGAATGGGATGAGGAACTGTGGGAAGGGGGATTGGGAGGAGGGGGACAATGACTGGAATGTAAATAAATAATTAAAAAGAAAAAAAGCAATCCTAGGAATCCTACATCCTTTATTTGTTTTTTTGTTTTTTTTTCTGGCTTTTTGGATTTGGTTTTTTCGAGACAGAGTTTCTCTGTATAGCCCTGGCTGTCCTGGAACTCACTCTGTAGACCAGGCTGGCCTCAAACTCAGAAATCTGCCTGCCTCTGCCTCCCAGAGTGCTGGGATTACAGGCGTGCACCACCACCGCCCAGCTAATGGTTTGATCTGGAAAATATCATTAGGCAAATGGTTTGATCTGGAAAATATCATCCTAAGTGAGGTAACCCAATCACAAAAGAATGCACATGGAATGCAATCTCTGATAAGTGGATATTAATTAGCCCAGAAGCTCTGAATACCCAAGGCACAAATCGCATAACAAATGACTCCCATGAAGAAGTATAGAGAGGGTCCTGATCCTGGAAAAGATTGATCTAGCATTGGAGAGGAATATAAGGACAGAGAAAAAGGAGGGAGGTGATTGGAGAATGGATGGAGAGAAGAAGGTTTATGGGACATATGAGGAGGGGGATCTGGGAAAGGGGAAATAATTTGGAATGTAAACAAAGAATATAGAAAATAAAAATATTAAAAAAAAAAAAGAAAGAAAGAAAAAAAGACATTTCCCATACACTGCCACAAGGTGGCGTGAGGAGCCTCGTTAGCTTGGTTGTCCTCTACCCAGTAGGAGCTAATGGAGAAAGATGGCCAAACTGCCCCTGGAAGGGTTTGGCGGGCAGAGAAGAGGAGCAGCAGGGCATGAAGTGGGAACTCTGGGAGATGGCTTTCCTTACAGGCTCGAGTGCCCTCTCTCTTCCACATGCTTTTATTCTCATTTCTTATCTCTCTTAATCTATAGCAACCCTGCTTTCTCTTTCTGGACTTTCCTCAAAGACCGGTTTCCTCTTTAGAAAATCACAACCCCGCCTCGGTACCTACTTTCTCAGCCATGAAACGTTTAACAATAGTCCGTGCCTAGTGTAGAATGTAAACCACCAAGTCTTAAAAGTCTATGCTCAGCGATCCATCCAGTCTGACGGCCACTGCTGAGCCCAGTCCGCCTCATTCTTGCCTTGTTCAGCTGGAGAATATGGAAACGTGGAATGATATCAAAAGAATATTCCACCAGCTTCAGCCGCTTGGAAGAACATGCTTGTCAGCGTGTCGACATTTTCCATCTGGCCTGTCAACACAGGTTGCCAGAGCTGGGCAGCATTGGTGGAAAGCAACCTGGAAACCCCCCGCAAGGTACTGGTTTGCCTTTTCCCAGAGAAAGGTCTGGGCATGAAGAAGAGGAACTACCCACCTAGAGTTACATTCTTTGGAGACATTGTTTTTTTTTTCTACTGGTTTACGGATCTGAGACTCAGCAGTCCAAAAAGGCACTTAAGAAAACTTTATTTTCCTACTAAACATTATCCACTCCGGGGACAAGTTCCGCCCTGTCAGGCTGCCATTGCACAGCCGCGTTCTTCTAGAGCTACCTCATGAGCATCTAAGTGAAAGGGCTTCCTGAAACATTAATAGGCCTCTCTCTCAACTCAAAGTTACTTTCCTGTTCCTCCTGGGTGCTGAAGCTGGTGGGGTCGGTCTGGGCTGAGCCTACAGCTCTCGCTCTCCATAGAACTGCTGTTCTCCATGGAGATGAGTCACGATCCCCGTGACTGGGCTTGCAAGTCTTTTTACACCCAAAGAAGAGGAGATCACGGTCCCCCTGATAGTTTAAAGAGAACATGGATTGCTTTCAGAAGAGGTCTTGACAGAAAGCAGAAATAGAAATGCTTGTGAGTACTCAGCAAAGGTAGTGGCTCCATTTCAAGGAGAGGAGCCTTGGTCCCAGAATTATGAGGAGAGCACTGAAGAAAGCCAAGCTTCATTAAGTCTTTAATGAGTGGAATGATATCAAAAGGTTAATGATATCTTAACCTTTCCAGGGGCTCCGTGAGTTGTCTTATACTACCTCCATTTTATAGCTAAAACGAACATGGCACAGACAAATTGCCAAAAATTATATAGCTTCTGAGTAGCTAAGGAAGGGATTGGTAAAAAGGGAGACCAGTTAGCAGGGCCCAGGTCATTCTTTCAAGTATAATGTAATTCATGTTCTCATTGTAATGTTCTAAACAAAAATAATTGTTCTGGCAGAAATGAGACCAGCTCATTAGCACCTTACCTGTTGGGGCTGCCCATTTGGAAACTTTCTAGATTTGTAATAGTATTATTCTACATTGGAAAGGAAAAAAACAAACAAATAGAATAAGCAGCTCAATAGATCCAAATCAAGGCTCTACAGCAGTGCTTCTCAATCTGTGGGTCACGACCCCTTCAAAGACCACCAGAAAGCTCAGATATTTATATATTATGCATAGCAACACTAAATTAAAGGTATTAAGTAGCAACAAAAATAATTTTATGGTTGGGAGAATCTTAGGGTTTCTATTGGTGTAAAAAGAATATAACCAAAGCAACTCCTATAAAGACGAACATTTAATTGGGGCTGGTTTACAGTTTCAAAGGTTTAGCCCATTATCATCATGGTGGGAAACACGGCAGCATCCAGACAGACTTGGTGCGGGAGAAAGAGCTGAGAGTTCTACATTCTGTTCTGTAGACAGTAGAAGGGGACTGTGTGGCACACTGGGAATAGCTAGGGCATAGGAGACCTCAAGGCCACCTCTATAGTGACACACTTCATCCAACAAGGCCACACCTCCTACTAGTGCCACTCCATATGGGCCAAGTATTCAAACACATGGATCTATGGGTGTCATTCCTATAAAAACTACCACTGGGTGGGGATGGCGATGAGGTTATCACCACAACACGAGAAACTGCACTAAAGAGTCAGCGATTCTAAAGGTGGAGAGCCACTGCTCTTCAGGCATTGACGGCCTTCAGTGCTGAGACAGTGCCTGTTACTACTTGCCTAGTATGCCCATTTGTTGTTACCACCACACATACCTTAACTGCAGTCACTGTAAACGCAGTTTCCTAAGACAAAGAATTCAAAATGGCTGCCACTGACAGCTACATCTGGAATGAAACAGGAAAGGACAGAAAACCTGTTTTAGCACACAGCTCCTTAAATGACAAAGAGACATCTATAAGAATGTACAAGCATTTAGTCTTCATTTCAAAAGTCATATCAAATGTTATTTGCATATTATTTGGGATGAAAGGGGACATGGAGTTTGGTTCAAATTAGGTAATGCTTCTTGAAAACCGGAATTGTAATATTCTTACTTTGAAAAGAAAGCAAGGCTTCTGAAGAGAAGATCCTGAATGCCAAATGGATGGCCATGTGGAGAAGGTGCTTTCTGAACACAGAGCTTCATCCTATAGGGTTGGGACAGAAGGGCCTTGCAGAGAAGGCATGGGTGCAGAGGCAGGGACAACGGTGACCAGTGTCTCTTCTGGTACAATTTCAAAGTAGCTTATTTTATCATAACAGGAAAGTAAAAGGATTGAGTGTGGTTTATATATTAGGGAATGCTGGCCTAAAAACTGTCGCTGCTGTTCTTAAGGCTCAGCCTGGGTCTGTCTTACAAATACCCAGTGAATTTTTAAGTTATGAACTGGGGCGCCTCAAGAGGATTCCATGGATGAAGGAGTTTGCTATTTAAGCCTGACCACCTGAGTTCAGCCTCTGGGACTCACATGGTGGAATGGGAGTCCTACAGGTTGTTTTCTGACCTTTATCATGCACATGTGTGAGCAGATGCCTGCCCTCCAAGAGAGAGAGAGACAGAGAGAGAGAGAGACAGAGACAGAGACAGAGACAGAGAGAGACAGAGATAGAGAGACAGAGACACACAGAGAGAGACAGAGAGACAGAGGGAGGAGGGAAGAAGAGAGAGAAATATGTGAAAAATTAAGTTATAAACTACTGTAAGACCTGTACTGCAAATACCTATAACTTTCCTTTTGTGACATTAAAAACACACCCCCCCTTCTACAGAACTGAGGTTTTAGTACTTTATCTGCTATAAGATACAAAATAAAACTACAAAAGACCGCCACCCGGCATTTTGTTTTATTTTGAACATTTGTTTGGATATATACTCTGGTTTGGAAATTAAGCACTTCTTGACTAAGTTCCATCCATTGCATCAAAATATCAGTTAAAATCTGTTTTCATCTGTTTTTTTTTTACCCACCATAATTTCCCCTAGTTTAAAAAAAAAATAGCAGCAGTTAAATTATGTCACTCCTGGAAGCTTACAAATAAAATGAAAATTAGAAGGGAAACTTCCTATAAATGTGTCTGGTCTTCCATGATGGAAGAAAAGCTTTCTATCAAGGTCAATATTAATCACGAGACACACGGAATTCTTTTCTATCTGGAGAAGACATCCAAGTCAACAAACAGGAAGACCCTGGAGTACATCCACTCCTGCCCTGGTGCCAGAAGACTCGCTAGGGAAGGTAAGAGAAAGATGGAGGACAAGCTTAGAGCTGACATAGCCAATGCCTCCCCTACCCCTCAGTACTCACGAGTGGACAGCGTGGTCCTTGGGCAGCGGTTCGCTCTGAGAACACAGTGGTTCATGCTGGAGTTCACAGGTGACTGGAATAGTTAGTGATAGAAACTAAAGGACGATCGAGTTAGAATAAATAAATGACAGAAGGAAAGCCCTTCAACTATGTCCTGTCCTCAGCCTTTTCCTCTCTCCTCTGTTCTTTGTTTTCTGAATGTTCTTTGTCCCCCTTCGCCCCCCATGTGCTTCCTCCACAATGAGACACAACAGAACCAAGTGACTCACAGTAGAATTCTAAAATGACGACCAAAAAAAAAAAAAAAAAAAAAAAAAAACATTGCTCCTTGAATTCAATTTCCCACTGTTGTTTTGAGACACTGGCAGGAAACTGACAGACATTCTCAATTGACAGAGTTCTCAAGGAACTCTGCGTTTCACAAAAGAGTTAGGACGACAAGCCAGTAAATAACATGTAGAATACTGTGCATGTAGAAGACTGGCCCTAGGAACGATGGGATGGGGCAGGCAAAGCGTTCTTGGGCAGGGATGGCGAGAAGGGGCCAGTGACTGGGAGGGAGGTGCAGCAGTTAAGATCTCTAGAATCACACCGACTTCGAGTCTATGCTACTTCCCAGCATGCCTTGCACAACTTATGATCTGTGAGATGTCCTTCCGGTGGGAGTAAGGACAGCGCCTCCCCCTTTGTGTTGCTTAGAGTATTTACAGGAGATCAGCATGGAAAGGAGTACTTCCGTACCAGCCAACATCTGCCTTGACAAAATGTTAGTGAAACCTAAAGAAGGAGGTCGTTTGGAGGGTGATCCTGCAGATGAGGACACCTGGGTTTGGGAGGACAGCAGCGAGATGCCAAGTTTATCATGTGTCGGAAACAAAATCGTAAAGGGAGCAATAAACCACTTAGTGATGCACAAGACACTTTGATGGGCTAACCAAGAGGCATAAATTATCCCTAAGCCATACGTGCTCAAAGATTTCATCTCCAGTTCTGCAGTTTCAGAAATGAAGATTCAAAGTGAGCCAGAAAATGAAATAAACAAAACCTAACTATGGGGCAGGAATTAGGATGTGGTTCCTCTCGTTCCAAAATGTAAGGCTTTTTGTTAAAACACAGGACCTTATGCCCGTTCCGCATTTCTCCCCCAGGGATCCCGCTGGCTTTACTTCTTTCCCTCTTTCTCTATTAATTTGCACGGTATATGTGGGACCGTGAAAGGCAGCCTGTTTTCTGGTCGAGCTATGTTTATATCCCGGAGACCCACCAGAAAATTCTGGAAGGGACGGAAGGTCAGTTCGCCATGCTTTCAGACACCAGGGTCCTGACATGAGGCCCCAACTCCATACTTCTGTGCCCATCAGTCATGTAGGGCAATGCCCCAAACTCCTGGTATTCTGTCTGGACTCCCCCCCACACACACACACACACAGTTACCTGGCAACAGCCAGGTAGGCGGGTCCACTATAAAAGGGTCTGTTTGCCCCTCTCCCTCTCTTACTCTTGCTCTTGCTCTCTTGCCTCTTGCTGCCCTGCTCCCCCTCCCCGTTCCCTTCCCCCTCTCTCCATGTGGCCATGGCCTCTGCTTTTCACTGATCACAACTCTCCGCCAACAATAAACGCTTTAAAGCCACGGACTGCCTCTTCTCATCTGGACCCCCATGCTGGAGCAATGGAGCAGGTCTCCCTCTCAAGAGCCGCATCTAATCTTCCACAGGGAAACCTCTCTGCACTTCCAGCCATGGTCACCGCCAAGCCAAGCCTCCGAACAAGCCAAGGACACTCTTACCATGGGAACCAGTGGAGCTCCTCCTCTCCCTCTTGTCCCTTTGGCCCAGACTAGATCCAGCCCTGCGAACTCCCACCCTGTTCTCAGCTCTTCCACGATATCCAGAAGCATCTGTGGTGTCCGGGACTGAGAACCTGTTATCCTCAGCCTCTGTGAGGCTGGAGGACCCACTAGCTTGGCCCTGCCAGTTCCCCAGGCACCGCAGACTGCCCTTCCCCGTGCCCAGAGCGGGGGTCTTGTGGCTTCTCACAGCCTAACATGGAGGGAGGGTACACTCAATCCAACTCCTAAGTCTGCTTTCGCCCAGTGGCTAGAGCCCTGGCCAGACACAGGCCACTTTTTTTTTTTTTTTGGTTTTTCGAGACAAGGTTTCTGTGTGTAGCCCTGGCTGTCCCGGAACTCACTCTGTAGACCAGGCTGGCCTCGAACTCAGAAATCTGCCTCTGCCTCCCAAGTGCTGGGATTAAAGGCATGTGCCACCACAGGCCACTATTTTTAACCCACAGGTGTGCACATGTATGCATGTGCTTAGATTGGGGCACCGAGACTGACAGTGTGAGTCTCCATCTTCATTCTTTGAGGCAGGGTCTCTCTGCTGAACCCCGAGCTAAACGGTAGAGGGTAGAACTCATCTAGCTGGCTTGCGCCACGCATCCCCTGTCTCTGTCTTTCGTCTTTTGAGAGCTGGAATTAGAGGCAGCCCACTTCACTCCCTGGGCACTTCCAGGGACTGTAGGGATCAAATTGTTGAGTCCTCATGCTTGCACAGGAAGTACTTAATTCACCGACCACACTAGACCTTTTCTTTTTCTTTTTTTTTTATTCGATATATTTTTTATTTACATTTCCAATGGTTTCCTCTTTTCTAGACCCCCCACTCCCCGAAAGTCCCATAAGCCCCCTTCTCTCCCCGTCCTCCTACCCACCCCTTCCCACTTCCCCATTCTGGTTTTGCCCTATACTGCTTCACTGAGTCTTTCCAGAACAAGGGGCCACTCCTCCCTTCTTCTTGTGCCTCATTTGATGTTTGGATTATATTTTGGGTATTCCAGTTTTCTAGGTTAATATCCACTTATTAGTGAGTGCATACCAATCATCCTTGACCTCACCGGGATCTGACGGCACTCTCCTGGTGCCTGTCAAATGTTCTTCATTATGACCATACCAACCTGTGGGAAAACTCTAAGGCCTTGGATTTTCAGATGATAGTCAGCAGTCAGATACAAAGCTACTGACTGGTGTCTATTCAATGCTAACATCACTGAAAAATGTTGTAATGGTTTTCATGACAGAAGCTTTGGGGTCCAGGCAAACTACAGCAAAGGCAAAGCATTACATCACAAATTACATCATAATACAATACATCATAATACATTACATCATAAATAGATTTTATCTTTAAAATGGCCAGCAGGAAGACACATGCTAATTGGGCTGTTAAAATTCAGAGCAGTCACAAGGGTATACTTAATCTGTAAATTAATACAATGAAGTCACTACTTTCTTCACAAAGCATCCTAAGATTCCACTGAAGTAGCCAAGCCATTAATGACATTAAGAAAGAACCTACGCATGACAAGGACCACATATTTTGTATTCCTGTGATGGGGCATTTTATTCATCTAAGAATAAAATTAAAAAAAGGATAAAAATCCCTATTAAAATAGGGATTTCTGGGGCTGGAGAGATGGCTCAGTGGTTAAGAGCACTGACTGCTCTTCCAAAGGTCCTGAGTTCAATTCCCAGCAACCACATGGTGGCTCACAAACATCCATAATGAGATCTGATGCCCTCTTCTGGTGTGTCTAGAAACAACCACAGTATACACATAGAAATAAAATAAATCTTTAAAAAAAAAAAAAGGATTTCTAAATCTCACTTATGGAATTTGGCATGACTAATTAACTCTTTTTCTCTGACCCAGGGGACATGTGTATGTGCTCTTAGCACCTGTGAAATGGCGGCAGGAAGAATCGTTAATAATAGACTCTAGATCTGCTAGAGGTTTTAATGCTTTCTGCACTTGAGTAGCTAGTTATCCAAGTGAGCACAGGCATGCGCAAATTCTTTATTGGAACTGGATCCTCCTCCCTCTCCCTGTCCTTCTCTTTCCTGCTGTCCCTTCTCAGTACTTAGGATTGAATGCTGGGCCTTACGAGTGTCTGCCAAATGTTCTTCTACCTCAGAACTGAGTCCCCATTCATCACTTTTCTTTTTTAAAATTTAAAACAGACTCTAAGTTGTCCAAGTGGGCCTTGAACTCACTACAGTCCAGGGTGGCCTTGACTTGTAACTTTCCTTCCTCAACCTCATGAGTAGCTTTACTGGCTCTCCAGATTTTCCTTGAACTCCCCTGTACTGGTTTCTCTGAGGTCCCACCTTTTCTTTCTTTCTTTCTTTCTTTCTTTCTTTCTTTCTTTCTTTCTTTCTTTCTTTCTTTCTTTCTTTCTTTCTTTCTTTTTTTCTTTCTCTCTCTTTCTCTCTCTCTCCTTTCCTTCTTTCTTTTTTTTACAGTAGTCTTCACTGCTCTTGCTTAAATATTTCTAATGTAAACAGTATAGACAAGTCTCCCAGTAGACTCTCGCTTTGGCCTCCCCGGAAGGTTATGCTGTCAGCATACACTTCATGGGGTGATACTAAAGTTCTCACAAATCTTCTTGGCACATAATTCTTTCACCTTAACTCTCAGCAGCATACTAAACTTCAACCTTAGTGAACTCTGGACTCTGCAGATTCTCAAAGCCTGTCCATATTCATGTGTTTATTTTTATGTATGCTGAAATACCCACCACCTGCCTACTGTATTCTTAGTAGATCTGATCCATCATTGAGGACTCAACAGAAATTCTCTTTTCTAGCCAAAAAATGCTCCCGAGAACTCACCTCTCCGCCTGACTCAGATAACTAATCTCCTGCTTCTGTTGCTCCCTATGCATCTTTCCATAAGTTGCAGTTGTGATGTTGCCTTCTTTACCCATCTTTCTTTTCTGCTAAGTATGAAGATCATGTCTTCTAACCTTGGATCTTCTGTGTCTCACAGTGCCACAGAATACCTGAGTGAGATAAAAATTAAGATCTTTCTCAAATCTGAAGCCGTGAGGCTCCTGGTGAAGTTACCTCTTGAATGCACAGATTGTAGATGGGATTTTCCCTATCTGTTGTTTATTATAGTCGCCGATCCCTCCGCATACAAGATCGTTATAAAATATCAATGAATTAGCCATTCAATAATTCCTTGGGCTCTGTTGACACAGCTGGCCCGGGCTGATGTTATTAACTTTGCGCCAGTCAGTTTGAAAACAGTCAAAACAGCGATTGCAACAACTCTGGGTGAATGGGTCCAAGTTGAATGAATAGCGAAAACAGGACCTTCCCGAATTACACTGGAGGGAAATCTGAGACTGCGTCTGGGAAAGATATCGACAAGAAAACACCCCGATTCTGCTTCCATTTTGCTCCAGAGAAAGGTTTCCTGTCAGAAAGTGGGAGCCCCTGACTGTCTCCTAATGGCCCTGAACACAGCTCTCTTCAGCCTGACAGTGTGCTCAGCCTTTCTCACAGAGGCAAATCAAAGGGAGTGGGTGGTCTATCTTCTCTGAGGCAGAACTGCTAAGGAAGAAAGAGAAGAACTGGGAACTCGAGAAAGTTAGAGCTTTGGGTCCCAGAAAGCAGCACATGCCTTTCCCCACCTCTCTCTCTCTCTCTCTCTCTCTCTCTCTCTCTCTCCCCTGCGTCTGTTTTCATGGTCTCTCAGATTCAGTTCACCGGCAGCTCTGGGGATCAGGGCCAAGTGGAAAGGTGTGGCTCGGTAAAGGAGCACTCAAAGGGACTGCTGGGGCTCACTGGTTTAACCTAAGCGGTAACCTCACTCGCCTCCAAAGTCCAGACCACTCCAGATATCACGCCACAGGAATACCCCGCATGGTACCCTCCAAGCCTGGCACCAGCAGGAACCCATGATTATCTGGTGTCACCTCATCAAAGAGCAAAGGAAAGAGGCTGGCAGCAGGCACTCAACAGAGGGAAATCCAACCAGGGTTCCTACCTGAGACCAAAGGCCTGTTTGCCAGAGCAGAGGTGGACATGGGGACAGAGACTCGCTTTTTTGAGGAGGCTTTGAAGCCACCCTTTGGTAAACATGTTTCCTGTCCAAGCTCTCAGCACGCAAACTATGCTGCCACCCACAATTCTCCCTCTACCACCCAGTAGAAAACCCCCAGGTGGGTGATTTTCCCTCATACCAAACATGCGGAGGAGGCCCATGGGGAAGCCCATGACCTCCCAGTATTGGGCTCTGGGGACCACATGGCTGGTTTCCCATCACCACAGAGCTTCTATGCTGAAGGGGTCTGCACTGAGTTTGAACTGGCATATTTGAAAAGTCTCTTTTTTTTCCTCTTCAAATAAAATATTTATGGCAGGAAATCAGGTTAGACATTCCTGAAACTAGCAAGGGTTTAAGAACACACTGTCCTACCTTCCCCTGACATGTAACAGCAGTTTGAGTTTTGAAGGAAGACCCTTTACATTTAACCCGAGCCCTTGGAGGAATGCAAACACTCCCTTTGGAGCCAGGCCTGTGGTAAAAGATTACCATATGTGAGCCACACAAGGAAATTCCTCCTGGAAGCCAGAATTTATACTGCCCAGCCAGCTATGAATAGAAAGTTTGTGTCTGGTGATGAATATGGATAAAATACATCACTCACGGTCCAGGGCATGGCAAGCCAAATTGAAAACACATATTTTGGATCAAAGAATATGTTCAAAAATATATTTCAAAGAAAATAAACAGATCGTGTGTTCATTGCTTGAGGTCCTCGGCAGGAGAGAGGTATTAGCAGTCTTTCTCTACAAATAATTTCTTCTCCCCTGTATTTCTTAGGCCAGAGACAGACCCTCTGGGAAAGAGCAGGTGTTTCCCAGAGTGCAGCCTGAGTGGTTTTACTGGAAGGCATCATACCCTCTTCCTGTGAAAGACAAGGAGTTGAGTCTTTGAGTGTGTGTGGAGAGGGCCGTGTGGCCTGGGAAGATATGTCCTACCAGGCTGTGTTTACTTTCCCATTGGCCCAGAAAGATCCTGCAGGCTTCTGCATTCTGATGCGTTTGGTCTCTTCCTTCGATAGATAACTCACACACAGCACAACTACATCTACATTGTTAATTATAAGGATGAAAAGTGAAAGCCCTTCATTCCGATGGAAGTATGGCCTGCCACCAAATATGAAGAATTATATAGAAGACGTGAGTTCAAATACACAGTATTCTGACAGTTAACATGGAGTTAGAATTCCTCCCTCTTCCTTCATGAACTCAATTCTCCAATGTTATCAATATGTTCCCAAGGACCCATTCACTCACCTGACTCCTAACTCCGCCTTCCCTAGGTTGGACGGCTTATCACTCTGACCCTTAATACCTTTCTTTTCAGTGTCAACTACACTGCCGTCCTCGTTGCTAAGGTAAGACTGAGCATGAGTAGAGATGCATCATTAACTTGATATACAATAAGCAGACCATGGCCAAGTCCTGGTCACAAATTTCACGTAGCGTGAACACTCAGTGCTCATCCCAAGCACCTTCCTGTGCAGCACTTAACTCAAGCACTGTGATAGTAGATTGGCTCCTGTATGAATGTGGGACCTAAATCATAGTCTAGAATTTAACCGGCGCCCTGGGACATCATCTCATACAAACTGCAGCTGAAGTATAGGTACGTCATGTCTGTTTTGTTTTTAGGAATTCTATACAGGAAGCCCACTGAATGCTGACATCTGAATTGAGGAGCCACAAGGTGCGAGATGCGACAGGACTTCTTCCTGTGCCCACTTCTGAGATTTGGTTCACACACATCTTCTCGATGCATTGTTTTCTAGCTTCAATTATCTCAACCCAATGACTCATCCTGGACACTAATCAGAACAGAACACATCCGGGGTTGGTTCTTTATCCCAGCAAGGAATCTTATTTGGGCCAAACTCTGGCTGGGCTGCAGCAGAAGGTGACAAGGACCAAAGAATAATTGGAAATTGTAGACAAAAAGTCCATGGCAGCTTTGAGGTAAATAAAAGGTTGCTCATGACTCTGCACCAGTAGTTTCTACCTTCCCAATGCAGTGATCCTTAAATAACTTCCTTATACTGTGGTGACCCCCAATCATAAACTAATTTCTGTTGCCACTTCATAACTAATCTTGCTACTATTACAAATCCTAATATAAATGCCTGCATTTTTCAATGGTCCTGGGTGATCCCCGTGAAAGGGTCATTGCCCCCCCCAAAGGTCATGACCCACAGGTTGAGTACCGCTGCTCTACACAGTTATCAGCCTCTTGTTACTTCTATAATTATAACACCACACTCTATATTACCAGCTGTTGATTATTATGAGTTAACACATACAATACAAATTTGTGTTTCACACACACACACATATAAATTTGTGCCTAACTAGAACTATAATTACATTGTTTTATAAATTAATCATTGCATATGGTAATATGTTATTTTATAGTAGTGTGAACTGTATATTAAGCAATAGCTTTTCGTCAGCATATATATTCGATGTCCCTTTGTTGATTTGGTGTCAGTTTCACCTATGCCAGACAGCTTGCAGTACATAGACAATACCTCCCAGCTTCTTTTGTGCTTTACGCAGCTAGTGGACATCTATAGAGACCATTGAACGCATTCACACCAAGGTTAAGTGTCATGTGTCACGCTGGCTGCTGCTGAATTTGAAACGGAAGATGTGTGCCCTGGAGTTACGGCACATCCGTGCCCAAGGAACTATCTGTTTATTTTCTGTCTCCCTACTGGAAAGTAAGATGGATGTGAACAGAAGATTTTACTGCCAAATCCCAAATTCCGGGAACAGCATATTTAATGTAGTGGACAGTTAATAAATATTTGTTGAATGAATGAGCCCTTAAAGATTAAAAAAAGGGGAAGGAAGGAGAAAAAAAACCCTTTGAAGAGGAAGTAATTTCCTCCTTTATATCTGTGTGTCCGTGTTTGGTCTACTGCAAACAGAGTGCTTTTCTCTCCTCTGGCCTAGATCCACTCTTTCTTGACATTAGTCTGTGAGTGTGCTACCCAGACTCTAATGAATGGTTGACCTACTTGGTACAATATTATTTTTTTGATAATGTGGTATTTTTGGAAGTCGTACATACCTGATAATATTTCTTATCCCTGACACTGATGTGGTGACTAAAAAAAAAAAAAACCACACCCCAAATATATACTCTCGTGGCTGAGGAATTTGCCAATGTTTGACAGGAAGCAAAGGAGGATGTTTTGATAGATTTAGGAGACACAGCAAAGCAATCCATCCATGTTCCTCTCTCAGCCGGGCCATGTTCTCTTACATACAACAACTATGTGTTCACATATGTGCACATCCATTCCATGTGTATAAATAGGCATTTAACCACGGAAAACTATGGCATGCACCTCGGCGTGTGATGGTTAATGTTTCCACCAAGCTTTTAGGAAAATTAATTAAGCAGTTAGTATCTTCCAGATTGCCTCAGGGTTCCATGGAAAATAACCTCCCTGTGAAAAATGGCTCCAGAGCTGGATGCACAATCGTTTCCTCTGAGTTTTGTTTTTATGGGAGAAGAACCCAGTCAAGGGGAATCCTATAGAAGACTTTCATTTCTCGTTCACCATTACTTATGCTAGAGAAAACATTTTGTGAAGAACACTCGATGTTTTGAAAACCTTTATAAATGCTACTTACTTTGTAGTAGTTCTAGAAATACTATAAGTTCTAGAAATACTATAAGTTCTAGTTATAGGTACATTTAGGATCAGAATAAAAACCAAAGCAGCCTCCTTACTAAATACCATTGCCTCCTCCCTGGCTTGAGAGGACACCTGAAAGCAGGAGCGCTGACTTAGACTGAGGAAGGTTCATAAGCCATTTACAATCATCAAATATATTTTTAATAAATATTTCTTGTTTGCAAATTTCATACATGCATGGATTGTGTATTGATAGAGTCCATCTTCCGTTTTCTCCTCTTCAACTTCTCTCCTCCCCACAATCATTTTTTTCCAACTTTTGTGTATGCAGTGTGGGTGTGTGGTGTGCGTGGTGTCTGTCTCTCTGTTTGTGGTGTCTGTTGTGTGTGTATGCACATGTGTGTATACATGTGTGTTTATGTGCATTATGTGTGTATGTATGTATGTACTTGTATATGTATGTGTGTGCATGCGAGTATGTATGCACATGTATGTATGTGTGTGTGGTGTGTATGGCATGTGTGTATACATGTGTGTATATACATGTGTATGTGTGTGTGTGGTGTGTATGGCATGTGTGTGTATACATGTGTGTACATACATGTGTATGTGTGTGTGTGTGTGTGTGTGTGTGTGTGTGTGTGTGTGATACCCACTGAGTCTACTTAGTGCAGCTTGCTTGCACGTAGATCCAGGACCATCTACTGGTTCATGGATAACCCCTTAGACATCACACCCTTGAAGAGAGTTGACTCTACCTCTCCCAGTGGCCATCATTTGCCAATAGTTCCTCTATGAGGTTTGTGGATTTTCTTCATCTCCCCTCTCCATGCTGGGATTTTTGTTTGGTGTCCATCTTGTTCAGGTTTTGTGCTTGCTATCATGACTATTGTGAGTTCATGTGTACACTTGCTTGGTTGTGTCCTGAAAAGAATGTTTTGTTGTAGTCACCTATCACCTCCACCAACAATCCCTTATCCTTGAGAGTTTGGGGGCAGCTGTGTTACAGATGTCCAGGTTAAGGGATGAGCCCTCTAAGTCTTTTATTCTCTGCACGTAGACCAGTTGTGGGCCTCTGTGCTAAAGGCTGTCATGTTAAACAAATAAACGAATATGCAAAGCATTTCCATCATGATCAAGAGGAAGGGCAATGATGCCCATTGTCAGCTTTCTTATTCATTACAGTGGTTGAAGGCTTAGAACAGCAAGACAAGTGAAGGAAATAAAAGGGAAACAAATAGGAAAAGAAAACAAAGTATCCTTATTTACTTCTTATAGTATTGTAGTGGCTATTCCTGGTTGTCAACTTGACTATATCTGGAATGAACTACAGTTTAGAATTGGAAGGTTCACCTATGATCCTAATCTGAAGGCTCAGAGATACAAGTTTCTGACCTGGATCTTGGCATGGAGATCTTGAAGCATAGTGGCTATGAATTCCAGAAGATTAAGACAAGAAGATCTCTGAGTTCAAGGTCATCTGGGATTAAAGGCATGGAGGCACATGCCTTTAATCTTGGACACACCCTCTGCTGGAGACCTACAGCCTTTAATCTGGGCTACACCCTCTGCTGGAGATCTATATAAGGACATTGGAAGAAGGAAGATTTACTCACGCTTCCTTGCCTGCTTGCCTCATGGGACTGAGCAACTGCTAGATCCTTGGACTTCCATCTACAGCTACTGCTGACCATTGTTGGAGAGTTGGAATATAGACTATAAGTCATTGACAAATTCCCTAACTATATAGAGACTACCAATACATTCTGTGACTCTAGCGAACCCTGACTAATACAGAAGTTGGTACCAGGAGTGGTTCTATAGGAGCAGAAGTATAAGAATGAATATTTTAAAATGTTGGAGTTAGTTGGTTGATTTTTTATTTTTTTGTATTTATACTAAATTGCCTTGTCTATGGCAGAGAGTAGTTACAGTACCATATGACTTGATCGGAAATGTCTTTTAGCATTGAAGGTGTCAATATTTCATCAGTTATGAAAATAAGTAGTTGGGTGCTATTTGAATTATGCAGTCAAAGAAAATAGGATTTTCCTTAAAAAAAAAAAAGTCAAAATATCTAGTCCAAAATGTGTATTGGGTAGGAACCACAAAGATTCTGACACTGGAACTCAGTCACTTCATGAAGTAAGCTTTCTAGGTACAGAAAAAAATGGCTGATTGCCAGATAACTCAGACTATCTAAGCTGCTCACTGCATTTGCCATACCATCACATCAGTCTCCTGTCAGGAACAAAAGTATCCCAGAAGGAGGCTCTTATGCCCTTGGCTTCAGTTATCACACCAGTGAGACAATGGGACCAAGGACTTCCTTGGCAAGAGTTACATGCTGCTGGGAGGCAAGACTGGAGCTGCACTCACAAAGGGAGCTTATGTCTGAGGAGAGACTCCACCCACGCTGACAAGTTTTCACACCTTCTCGATGGACAAATTGGGGCGGAAATAATGATGGGTCACTGAAGGATGGGGCTGCATCTTAACCAAGACTGCTTAGTTATCACTGTCTGTGACCTCTACTTAATTCTAACCCCTTGACAGAATCCCAGACATGGGTGTGGGACTCTTTGAGCCTCTCTATTTGTTCCTTTCTCAATGTGACCACATACAATAAATCTCCTCTTCCCTCCTTCCACGTTGTTTATCTCTCTAGTTTGGATATGAAGGATGCACGGCAGAGCATCACGTGCAGGGATCACCAGGGCTCGGGCTCTAATCCTAACAACTGTGGCCATCTTGATGCTTCCCTTCTATCCTCTGTGCTTTTCCTTCTATGAAATTCTCTCCTATGTTTATAAGTGGATTATGTCATCAGGACATTTTGAAGATAATTTATCATTTTATAAAATTAAAAATAAACTTTAGACTTTTTTTATAACAAAATCAAGACCTCCTATATAGCCACTAAACTATAAGCATCAAAGGTGCAAAAATAGTAGGCATCTGGTCTGTCACAGATTATCTAGGGTTCCACAAAATGCCTGGCATGCAGGAGTTGTGTGACAAATGCTTTCTAATAGACTGGAACATAAGGGATATGTTCTAACAGAAAAGTTAGTTCAGGGAGGCACCATAGTCATGAGGCATGCCAAACTCAAGCTGTGTTAACCAGGAACTATGACCTTCAAGGAAATTATGCAAAGTACACACACACACACACACACACACACACACACACACACACAATCCTTTGATGCAAACCCCACCCCGAATTCTAGATGTATATTAGATGTCTACACTAGTTGAAGGCATTTGCAAATCAGAAGTCAATATTCTGAATCAGACCAGAGCCCACATGTTTGCTTTGAGCCTTTCAAAAGTATAAAACACAATTGTCCTCTTTGGGATGCAGAACAGACCTGAAGAATCTGCTTCACTTCAGGGGCCATTTTTCAAATATTGCTCTCAAGTAACCATATTGAAAATAGTGTCCATATAAAAAATGTGGTATATTTACACAATGATGTACTATTCAGCCATTAGAAACAATGAATTCATGAAATTCTTAGACAAATGGATGGATGGAGAACATCATACTAAGTGAGGTAACCCAGTCTCAAAAGATCAATCATGGTATGCACTCACTAATAAGTGGATATTAGCCTAGAAACTTGGAATACCCAAGATATAATCCACATATTAAATGATGTCCAAAAAGAACAGAGGAGTGGCCCCTGGTTCTAGAAAGACTCAGTGCAGAAGTATAGGGGAATACCAGAACACGGAAGTGGGAAGGGGTGGATGGGGGAATAGGGGGAGGGAAGAGGGCTTATAGGACTTTCGGGGAGTGGGGAGCCAGAAAAGGTGAAATCATTTGAAATGTAAATAAAAAATATATGAAAGAAAGAAAGAAAGAAAGAAAGAAAGAATTAGGGAAAAAAAAAGAAAATAGCGTACACAGGTAGGACAAGCTCACACCCAAATCCAAAAGGCTTACACACAAAGCAAGCTTACCGACAGTGCAGGAAGCTCTCACACAGATGCCACAAGTTCATACATGAATTAATATCCAGATGAAAAAGCAGAAACACATAAACTGGTACAAGATGGATCCATTTTGGAGTTGTCTTGGTCAGCCTTACTGTTGCTGTGGTAAACACAACGATCAAAAACAACCTGGGAAAGGAAAGAGTTATTTTTGCTTACACCACTACAGCACTGGCCATTATGGAAGGAAGTGAGGACAGGAACTCAAATATGGCAGGAACTAGGAGGTGGGAGCCAGTGCAGAGGCCATGAAGGAGTGCTGCTTACTGGCTGGCTTCCCATGGCTTTCTTATAGAACTCAGGACCACCAGCCCAGGGGTGACCCTACCTATAATAGGCTTGGCCTGACCCCAAATATTCCATCAGAGAACTCCTAAACCTGATAAACAACTTCAGCAAAGTGGCTGGATACAAATCAGTAGCTTTCCTCTACTCAAAGGATAAACAGGCTGAGAAAAAAATTAGGGAAATGACACCCTTCTCAATAGTCACAAGCAATATAAAATAATTTGGTGTGTGACTCTAATCAAGCAAGTGAAAGATCTATATGGCAAGAACTTCAAGTCTCTGAAGAAAGAAATTGAAAATGATCTCAGAAGATAGAAAGATCTCCCATGCTCATGGATTGGTAGGATTAATACAGTAAAAATGGCCATCTTTCGGAAAGCAATCTACAGATTCGGTGCAATCCTCATCAAAATTCCAACTCAATTCTTCATAGAGTTAGAAAGAGCAATTTACAAAATCATTTGGAATATCAAAAACCAAGGATAGCAAAAATTATTCTCAACAATAAAAGAACTTCTGGGGGAATCACCATCCCTGACCTCAAGCTGTATTACAGAACTGTAGTGATAAAAACTGCATGGTATTGGTACAGAGACAGGCAAGAAGATCAATGAAATAGAATGAAGACCCAGAAAGGAACCCAGACACCAATAGTCCCTTGATCTTTAACAAAGGAGCTAAAACCATCCAGCGCAAAAAAAAAAAAAAAAAAAAAAAAAAAAAAAGACAGCACTTTCAACAAATGGTGCTGGTTCAACTGGTGGTCCGCATGTAGATCCCTTCTTATCTCTCTGAACAAAGCTCAAGTCCAAATGGATCAAGGACCTCCACAAAAAACCAGATACACTGAAACTAATAGAAGAGAAAGTGGGGAAGAGCCTTGAACACATGAGCACAGGGGAAAATTTTCCTGAACAGAACATCAATGGCTTATGTTCTAAGATCAACAATAGACAAATGGGATCTCATAAAATTGCAAAGCTTCTGTAAGGCAAAGGACACTGTCAATAGGACAAAATGGCAACCAACAGATTGGGAAAAAATCTTTACCTATCCTACATTCAATAGAGGGCTAATATCCAAAATTTACAAAAAAATCTCAAGAAATTAGGCTCCAGAGAATCAAATAACCAGTCAGAAGAGCTAATATAAAAAACTCAGGTGACAGCAGATGCTGGTGAGGATGTGGAGAAAGAGGAACACTCCTCCACTGCTGGTGGGATCGCAAGCTGGTAAAACCACTCGGGAAATCAGTCTTGCAATTCCTCAGAAAATTGGACCTAGTACTACCTGAGGACCCAACTATACTACTCCTGGGCATATACCCAAAAGATGGTTCAACATATAACAAGGACTCATGCTCCACTATATTCATAGCAGCCTTACTTATATCAGAATCTGGAAAAACCCCAGATGTCCTTCAACAGAGGACTGGATACAGAAAACGTGGAACATTTACACAATGAAGTACTACTCAGCTATTAAAAACAATGACTTCATGAAAATCTTAGGCAAATGGATGGAACTAGAAAATATCACCCTGAGTGAGGTAAACCAGCCACAAAGAACACACATGGTATGCACTCACTGAAAACTGGATATTAGCCCAAAAGCACAGAATATCCAAGATATTTTTCATTTGAGTTCATATTTGTGAGATATCCATGTTGCTACTTAGCTGAAATAATCTTTTTTCACTGATATATAGTAGTCTCTCATTTGGAGAGAAAAATTTGTTGATCGATTTTTAAATTTGATAAACGTTTATTTTCCCATAACACTGATGTTAAAAACAGCAGCAACTCTTTATGGTCCAGATCTTATCCATACGCAGTAGGTCAACTCTTGGACACTGGAAAACTTTGATTTAAGATCCATTATGTTGTTAGTTTTTAGACATTTTTATAAACTACAATTATTCTTTGTGTGCTCTGTGTCACAAATACCATAACTTTTCTCTTAATAGTATTGCTCAAATAGATTTATGCTGACTTTTGTCCTGTTGTCAACCATGGAGAGGGATGTTCTCAGATCCTTTGTCCTTTAGAAAAAAAAAAACCATCTCTTTTCCTCAAATGCCTGGCATTTCTTGAAAAATGTCTCACTTGGTTAAATTTAGTTTGGTATTGACATGTCTTCTTTATTAACTGATTCCTCTCTTCTTATTCAATAAGACCTCAGGCCCATATTATCTGATGTATAGTAGCTTCCATATAGTTATTTAATTAGTATTTTCCAATATATATTTTATTTCCTTGTGAGTTTTAATCTTTATGTGTGTCGTACAGCTGTAGTTACTAGATACAGCTAGATTTACTTACATGAAAACTATCTCTATATTGGAATATTACTCAATTTTAATCTCTACTATAAATTTAGGCTTATGTCTACTTTATTATTTATATCTTATATCTCTTCATGGCACATCATATATTTATCTGTTATTTTTTTAAACTAAAACTTGTTACACATGTTTTGTGTTGTGAATCTGCTTAAAACTTTTTAAATACTTTTTAAATTTATTTTTGTCTGTACGCAACTCTCTGTATTTACATGTAGGCTCGTGAGACACAGCATATCTGTGGAGGTCAGGCCTGCTGGAGTCCGCAATCTTCATCCAAGATGGTGTCCTGCGGTTGAACTGAGAAGACAAACCCCTTCACTCTGAGTTGGTTCTAATGTACATCCCTTTTGACAGTAAACATTTTTTAAATGTTTAATTATTCCTTTTTTTAGAGAGCACATCTGGATTCATCCTCTTTTTGTCTGAATCATATCTGATGATTTTTTGAAGTTGGTGGCCGGAATACATTAATTCTTGCAGGCTTAAGAAAAAAAATTGCAATGTATCTCTACCTGGTCACAAACTCAGTCTGTGCACACCAAGTTGGGCTCTATCTTGCCCTTCATCTTCCCTCTCACCTCCAGAGTAAGAGGACTTTAAAGATCTGAATCATGATACCTAGCTGTTCTTACCCTAAGTTTCTTCTGAAAGGTGTATCCCTTTATCCTGATATTTATTTTCACAAACACCTGTTGGATTTTGTTGTACTCTTCCAAATTCTATGTTATTTCCCCCAACTAGCTCTGGTAATTCAGCTGTGTACAGGTTTCTTGGTGCTGTTTCTAATCTATACCAAATTTTAAAAATGAACATCACTGAAGGATACTTTATGTATTTATTATAGTCTTGCATATTGTTGAAGTGGACACTTAAGGGCTAGTTGGATGGTGTTTGGCTGGGGCAAATTCAAAAAATGAGCGTTTTGTCAAAGTGGACACAGGTGAACGACTAAGGCAGACTCGTGAAGGAACGTTTCCCTGAAGCAGACACAGGAGAGAGGATGTTCTGCTAAAGCAAGCACGAGAAAGGACACGTGATGAAGGATTCTTTGCTAACCACATGCATGTATTCATTCGTTCACCTTACACTGAGTAGTTGAGCTGCATTTCTCAGGACTCACACCAAAAAACTTCTGATGGTGTGCAGCATTTGTGGCTGCTTCCAAGGACTCAGCTGATTGGATGCTCATGCTAAGGCAAGACCCGTGCCGAAGCAAGGTGCAAGGAGGACACGTGATGTTTGGAGGATGTAACGAGGACTCCACGGAGTGACCCAGACAGAGCTAACTGTGCAACGCCTGTGTGTCTCTCCTCCTCGCTGATCTCCATTTCCATGAGAGAGGTGCAGCAGAACTTCTCCTGGTGTTCCTGCTGGCCCTTCCTACCGACTCGAGCTGATGCTGAGGCTGTCTGTCTGTGCTAGGCTGCACCACCACTGCTGATTGGTGTTTGCTGTCCCTACTCGACTGTTGGTGTATCCGTGAAGTGTTTGCCAGTGGATAGAGCTGCCACCGCTGACCTGTGAACTGAACTGCTGATTTGCAGGCAGCATATCGGAGTTGCTCCAGAGAGCCTTTCTATTAGGTCCTCTTCCCCTGTATCCTTTCTTTTCCTCTACTTCTGGTGGGCACTGGACTACAAGGGAGGTTAAAGCATTTAAGAACCACCATTAAAAATAAGGATTAAAAAATTAAACTTATATATTATTTTATTTATTATTTGCATATATTATGTACTGCATATTGATAAACATATGCAGTATGATAAAGCTCACCATTGCAAGTAAATGGTTATCTCTTACTTTCGATTCCTCTTTTTCCAACATAGTATTTTTATAGATTCTTTACCTTGATTCCTTTTCCATGCTTTTTTGATATTTAACTGGTTATATCTAGGTGAGGTTTTCTTTTAATTCATCATAATTGGGATCCAACTGGATTCTTAAGTCATGAGTTACTATTTTTTCAGTTTCAGAAAAGTAAGAACTCTTTTATGTCCTCAGGAAAACTGATGCTGGGACAGTCATCTTAATGGATGCCAAATTTCCTCTATCTTCCAGGCCTTTGAAATCTTCTCTCAAAGATTCTAGTTCTTGACTCCATACTTGGTTTTCAGGACTTTGTTTTTCAAATTTATATTCCACTGAATGAAACATCACGCCAGCTTTAGTATTTAGCATTGATTACTTACAGCCGTTCCTTTATTGTTTTCTAGACGTTACATTTTTACCTTTGGAAGTTGTGCTTAGTGTGTGAAGTAAGTTCTTTCATCCTTCCTCAGATTCTATTTTCATTTTATTTTTTATCATTTTCAAAGGAGGAATGTGTTCTTTCATACTATAGTCTATAACGTCACCAGATGACAGCGTGGTGGCACCACGATTGTCTCTCTCACTCTGTGCATTATATTCAGTTTTACTGGTTTTGACTACAGTTTTTTTTTTTTTTTTTTTTTGGAGTGTTACCTAGAGCTCTAGATTTGGGAGTTCTTCCAGAGAAGATTGTGGATTTGTTGCTAGGGATACAGTTAGCGCATTGACACATTGACATCTTAGGGTCTTGGTTTGAAAATTCCTCAGGGGACTCACACCGTATAAACGTGACTTGGGAGCCCGCACAGTATAGGACCTTCCATACAAACTCTCAAGACACAGCTCCCCACCTACAAGAAGCACGGAGGCTCATAAGATGCATTTCTTTGCAGCCTTGAAACTCACGGAAGTGCTTTTCCTTCCAGCTCAAGCCCCCCCCCCCCCCGAAGGTACAGCCATCAGATGCATGTGTTTTTACATGTTGACAATGCTGACTAGCCTTTTTGCACCACAGAGCCACTGAAGCATGTACAAAGCCCAGATCTTATTGAGGACACTTAACCCCAAAACCTAATTCAACTCGCCACTCTAGTTCTGTCTCACCCAGAAATTGATGTCTATTCACACTAGGTTTTACTCTCTGGCTATTTGAACTTTCGTCTTACCCACCCTTCAGGTTTTTCAGTAAGAAGCCCATAAGAAGTTAGCTTAGTCCACCATACTGCCATAATCAATAGTTTGTCCTATAGATAGTTTTTAACCGAAAACATGAGCTGTGACCTCAAAAAGATATATAGCTACTTGACTCTCCCTGTCAGCCTAGGTGTCAGGACTTCCTGTACGCATTCCCTCCATGCAGGAGGCAAGTCCCTTAACCTTTATTTCTTATTTAGTGTGAAATACATCCCAGTGTCTAAGTCACATGGTGGTTGTGGAGTGTGAGTGAACGATTCTACATAAAATATCGATGTGCATGGCATGATGTGAAGTAATATCAAGAGTCTAGCTGCTGTGATTTTTATTTCTATACCCTGCCCAGGAAAGAACACGTGCAGCTAGTAAGCTCTCTATAAAGGGCTAGTCAGGCTCCACTCAAAGAGATTCGGCCACTGAATGATTTGAATTATTTGAAATAACCAAAAGTTCAAATTTCATTGGAAAGATAGCTGTGTATACTAAAAAAAAAAAAAATGTTAGCAACCTCTACCAGTCATTTTAAAAAAAGGCAAATACACGCATAGTCTGCATTCAAAAATCAGCAGTAACAGTAATACGATAGTTATAGCGCAAATTTTCTGAAGGTTTAACTAAAGAACTAATACTGGAGAGTTAACATCTTGTATGAGCTGTGGTACCCAGGATCCCTGGATAGCTGTAAGTCCTATATAAACAACTTTAATAGTTCCCGTGAATACTGATGAGTACTTTATCCTTTTTATTTCATGTCTCCTCCGAACTTATATTTTTCTGATGCTGCCTTAGCTCTCATGTAGGCTGATAACTAAGAAAGTACTATTCCTTTGATAACCTTTATTCTTTAGGATATGCTAAATGTGTGTGTGTGTGTGCGTGTGTGTGCACAGAAGTTTCTTTCTTAAGGTTTTAAGTGACTCTTTAATGGATGAGAGGTGATGTAGGGGCTGTATCTCTGAGAGCAGAGAGCTGTTCATTTGTAGGCCTGGGACAAACCTGTGTGGCTTGAATTTTCAAGCTCCCACAGTGTTATGGGAACACAAATTAGCCTTAGCCTGGAAAAATGAGTCTCTGTCGATCTCTGGACCTGTGCATCTTCAGGACACGGGCAGCCAGCACAAACAGACACCATCAGATTCCTTCCATCTCCTGTGAGAGAGTGGCCTCATTGAGGCTGGCTGTCAACCCTGAGAAAGGCCTCATTCACCATCACCGCCCGGGCCTCCCCCTAAGGCCCGATGCCTTGCTTTGACCTCTAAAGGGCTGCAGACAATCAGCAAAGGAATGTGTTTGTAAACATCACTTTCAGACAGTCGTTTTTTGGTGAAAAATGACCTCCCGCGCACCCTTCCTCTGGCTTAGGGGAGTTGTAGAAGGTGGCATTTAAAATTAATTCATTTGTTTATTCACTTTATATCCCACCTCAGCCCCCCAAGTTCGCTCTTACTACATCCCTCTTCTCCTCCCCCTACCCTCCATCTCTGAGAAGTTGGAGAACCCCTGGTTACCAACCCACCCACCACCTCAGGTCACTGCAGAACCAGGCACATCCTTTCCCACTGAGGCTAGACAAGACAATCCAATTAGATGCACATCTGCTGTACACACCACACACACACACACACACACACACACATACACACACACACACACACAGGGAGTCATCTGCTGTTACATAAGGCTTTCTTAAATTTACTTACACATGCAATCATATTCAACCTAAGGTGTTTATTAACAGGAACTCAGATCTGTCTTTTTAATAAGAGGCGCCACAACGTTAAGAGCTGAGAAAGATCTCAGAGATTAATTGATCTCTCTCTTCATTCAAAACGTGCCTTGCTGGGCAGTGGTGGTGCACACCTGTAATCCCAGTACTTGGGAAGCAGAGTCAGGTGGATTTCTGAGTTCGAGGCCAGCCTGGTCTACAGCATGAGTTCCAGGGCTACACAGACAACTACCCTGTCTCCAAAAACCAAAAAAATAAAAATAAAAATAAAAAAAAAAGAAAAAAGGAAAAAGAAAAAAAGAAAAAGCCAAAACGTGCCTTACTTATGATCTCATGAGTCATAAACCAGTAACAGAATGTTTACCATGTGAAACTACCTGAATATTTTCATAACTGTTTACCATTAGCCAACTCTCCGAAGACATTTCTTTCAAAGAATAATGAGTTCAAATGACCTGTTCATTATTATAAAGAGAAATTTACACTAAAGAATATAGAATGTGAGACAAATCAGATCTTAGGGAACGAAAAATATATTGTTAACATTATCACGAATGTTAAAAAATTTATAGATTTAGAGCATATAATATGTGAAGTAATATAATTTCAGCAAGAAAAAAACCCTGCATGTTCTCCCTTATATGTGGGATCTAGCCGTTAATGTGTGTGTATGTAAGTATATGTACTTGTGTATTCAATATAACATGTAGAAGAGAGAATAAAAATGCTGAATATTCGGGGATAGGGAAGGACTCAATGTTGTTTGTGAATGTGAGTTATGAAAGAGAATATAAAGATAATTGTTTCTCTAGTCCTAACTGTCTTGGATTTTCCCTCTTTGGTGGTGGATAAAGGTGTGGATATATTCAGCAGTACAAACAAAATGCATGTGAAACTTCACGCTTGTATTCTGAATGTCTGCTCTGATTGTACAAGAATTTACTGAAATGAATAAGTTTTGGGTCTGGTTCTTTTCAGTGGTAATATTTTCTTATTCATACTTTTTTAAAACTTGGAAAAATATAAAAATAGTAAATATATGATTAAACATAAAAAGGACAATTAAGTATAGCTTAGGTATACCATAATGTATAACATTATTTATTTGATATACTATAAAACATATTATATTTTTCTTGACTTATCATCTCACATTAATATGATAAAAGCCATTGTGTCTCATGGCTTATTATGGCTGGAGCTTCAAACGTGGTATCTTGAAAGACAGGAGAGAGGTACTCGTGGAGATGTGTGATGCAGTTTCAGTCAGAGGACTGGATGGGGCACAATGTTTTTATTTTATTACTATAAAATTTTCTTTTGTCTTAAATTTATGTGAATTTGCATACACATGTGTTTGTGCATGCCTGTGTTGTGTGTGTGTGTATGTGTGTGTGTATGTGTGTGTGTGTTTGTGCATGCCTGTGTGTGTGTATGTGTGTGTGTATGTGTGTATGTGTGTGTCTGTTACTTGCAGAGCCAGAAAAGATCACCAGACCCCTGGAGTTGAAGTTACAGGTAGCTGTGAGCTCTCCGACATGTATAGCAAGCTTTATTAACCAGTGTGGCATGTCTTCAGTTTCATCACAGAATGGATTTTTATATAAATTAATAGATAGCTTAGCACATGTTAATAGGTTAAAAGTAAGATCAGGAATAGTTGGGCCCAATGATACAGAAGAGTTGGAGTCAAGCTAAGGTATGAGGGGGCTAATTTTATTTTTATTCCATTTAATCTTGTTATTAGCATAAAGAAACCTCTAGGATGGAATGGCAGAAATAGTTATTCTGGACCATTTCACTAGAGGGAATGGCTGGCTAAGGAATAACATGGGTTGTAGACTACACACTACTGATTAGCTGGATATCTATCTGGTCCCTAAGTAGTCATGGTTAGGTTCTATCTCCTAAGTCCAAATACAGCACTTGCTAGAAAGAAATGCAAGTTTACAAATATTGGCACAATAGTGGAGAAAATGTTATCACAGTACTTTATAGTGACTTAGCTATGGAACTGTTGAAATTTCTTGTCTGGAAGAAGGACGCGGCTCAGTTGGTAGAGTCCTGTCGGACACACACAAGCTCTGAATGTGATGGGACTCCTAGCCCCATGTCAATCAGATGTGATGGGCACACCTTTCCTCAGAATTCAGTAATTCGGTAATTCCTTTCCTCAGAAAATGGAGGCAGGAGGATCAGAAGCTCAAGGTCATTCCTGACTAGTTAGTGAGGTGGAGGCTAACCCGGGCTACATGGGACTGTGTTTCAAGAACGTAAAAGTGAGCTTCTCATCATAAGTGAGCAGGGAGGGAAAAAAGTCTCAAAATGTTGATGTTATTGCAACAGGAAGAAGAAACCTAAACTCACAGAACAAACACTCTTGCCCTCCGTGGTACTGAGGGGACAGCACTGACTGCCTCATCAGGCAAAGATGATGTTAAAAATTCTACTACACATGTGCAATTGTGCATAAGCCAGTGTCCTGGCCACTCCTGTTCTATTAGTAATTTAACTCAAGAAAATTGTATTCAACACTCTTTATGAGGTGAAAATTTACATAATTTACTGAAATTATGACTACTTTTACACTAACTCATATATAACTTATGTATATAAATATCATCTCTATTTATAGAATATGTATATTTATGCTTTAAAATAGCATATACATCTAAAGCACACATACACGCAGACATCAGTATCATATAAATCTATTTATAGCATACACAAATTTTGTTTTAAGCATATCATAAAGATATTTTTGTGATAGAGTCCTTCATAAAAGCAAACACATTTTATAAATTGACTACTGTTTCAAGGTTTAGAAGAAACCTCTAATTTACCTTGCAAGTGAGTTGGACAAGGTCTATGATCACTGAGTATTTCCTGAGGTTCACATGACCTCAACAACATGTCTGTGGACGACAACACAGATGTACATTGATCAGGTGAGCACCAGTCTGCTTTCATAGCCTTCAAAAGAACCTTCTATTTTAATTTTCTATATTAATGAAAGAGATTTGTGTGTTAAGGGTTTCAAACAATTGCCTCACAACTTTAAAGGTTTATTATGATTATTTTCATTACATATGCATGTTTGTTTCTGACTGTCAGTACAAGCACGTGAGTGGAAGGCGCTTGGGAAAGCCAGTGGTGTCAGATCCCACAGAGCTGGAGTTACAAGAAGTTGTGAGCCTCCAGCTGTGGGTACTGGAAACTAAACTCCTGTCTTCTAGATAGGCAGCCCATGTGCTTAAACCACTGAGACATTTTCCAACTCTCTACAACTTTAAGTGCAAGCAAAGTTGTGCACACTATACAGTCCAGAGGAGAATATTAACGTAGGGTGTTGTTTTCCTGGGGCAAGAAAATAACCACCCCAAGTCCATCAGAAGTCTGCAGACTTGTTTGTAGTTGATCGGTGACTTATTTTAAAAAGGAACTGTTTCTGGGACCAACACTATTACTGAGGTCCAATTTAGGAACAGATCTTGCCCAGATGAGCATTTCCACTTCAGGGAATAGTTGACTCACTTGGCTTCAAAACTTCAAATTATTTCATCACTAACCATTTTGCAAAGGATTTACAGACATTGCAAGAATTACGGTTCAATAATTTTTACTTTCTGACCCCAAATACAAGTTTATAATAAGATACAGTCTCCAAAAAGAAATATCTGATTCTAAAATTGCAAGGAATATTTCAGCATTTTGAAGCTTTAAAAAAATTGAGTGAAATGCAAAACATGTATTCAATTCAAATATTTGTAAAAGTTAACAAAGAAATGAATATTGCCTTACAAGAAATATATATTTTAATTCTCTCTGTCTCTCTCTCTCTGTCTCTCTCTCTCTGTCTCTCTCTCTCTCTATCTCTCTCTTGCTCACTCTTGCTCTCTTACTCTCTCACTTTCTCTCGTTCTCTCCCCTTGTTTTTTTTTTTTTTTTTTTTTTTTGAGATATAGACTCACTATGTAGCCTAGGCTAGACTTAAACTTACTATGTAGCCCAGGTTGACCCTAACATGTGGCTCTCATCCTGGCTTAGCCTCCTGAACTCTCTAATTACAAGTGTGTGACACCATGCCCAGCCTAAATGTTTTTTGTACCTTTAAAAATAAATGGCCTAAAAGTACATATAACTGCCTTCTCAACTTTTCAAAGCTTTCAAAAGGTTTTACTTTCAAATTTCCATTTTTCTATATCTAGCTGATAATCCTTGAGAAAATATCTAATGGTTGAGGACAAAGTTTAAGACAAAAAGACAAGGCCTTTCTGAATGGAGCTCACATCATGAGTACACACTAGCTGTAACCGACTCTTAATGTGCTTATTATTTCCAAGGACATAAAAGTCAAAGAGGAGAAGTGATTTTCAGTTATTCAAATCCTTTTTAAGACATCCATGGCAACATATTAGTAAAAAGCTCTTTAACATAAAACCTTTTTCCTAAGTTTTGTCAAATCTCAGAAATAAGTGACTGAAACACCAATGTGCACCTGTTTATAAGAAATTCACACCTTGTACTTTGACCCCAACATCTAGGCCTTCCCATTGCCCATATTTATCAATCATGGGCAAATTGTGGGATGATTTATCAGACATCCTTACTTACAAATTACTGTTTTAGTTGGCTTAGCTGAGAAGTGTATTACATTTTCTAGTGATTTTTTAATAATTCTGTGAAATTGTCAGTTGTTTTGATTGTTGGATGAGGCAACTAATTACTTGCTCACTTAACAGATTGCCTCAGAATGTGTTAGCACATGAGAGTATATTTCTTCTTATTTATGCAAATGTTGAGGCTCCAGGCTAAAGTGGCCCTTTTGAAAAGCAAGTTTTTCATCGATGTGCCATTTGTTGACAGCAAGAGGGATTATTGAAGAGGTCAGTCCCCCAAACCATTACAGAGGTTGGAGGTCAAACGAGATGGAGTGTCTATTTATACACAGAAAATGCAGCTGGGAATCTCTTTTACATCTGCGGAACAATATGGTGGCCGTGATCACACTAGATTGAGAAGTGAAAGAAACCGTGGTCTGATACAGACCTTGTCATTAGGGCAGGCTAAAAGCCTGAATTACAGTTAGCATTTTGTCTGCTGTTGGTTCTGGAATGAGCTGTTCTTGGAGTTATCCACTCATGCCATAGAATGAACTAACTCTCACATATGACCAATCTCAGACAGACTTCCCATATACCCTACTTTGATACACAGCTACCACTAGGTGGACACACATGTAGTTGTTTAACCATTGAAGAACATGCCAGTTTGACATGAGGAATATGTGGGTAATCCAGAGATATTGAGTTACTCTCAGAGCGAAGTAACAAATGCTAAATATCCCTGTAATTTGGAGAGTCCCAGTAAATGACATAGTCTCAAATCTCAAAGATGATCCAATAATTAGCATCCTATCTAACTAGGTGTTAGCTTAGTGGCTGAGAACCTAAACAATCCTGGGTTCCATCAAATCCCTGCCACCAACTAGGAATCTGCCTTTGGCAAGGTATTTGCTCTTCTCCACTGTTCATCAATGAATTGTTTATAAGGTTATGGTGTGGATTTACGGACTAAAAATTAAATGGGAACAGTTCTCGGGTTGGTACTCAAAAGGGATTGGCACTCACTCCTAATTAACTTAGGTACAATTATATCTAGGGGTTAGCTGTCAGTTCCAGAGCAGATGTTATCTATAGTAATGTATTTAAACTCCAAACTCATGACCTGAGAACAACCAGTAAAATTCTACTTATAATTTAAATTAGTTAAAGGATACTTGAACAGAGCACACTGAAGAGCTCTCTGTAAACTGGGAACGTTTGCAATAATGACTGCATGATAACGTTGTTCAAGATGGCCTGGAACTTGACACAAGGCATAGCCTATTATCATATTTATTATCATATTTATTTGCACATTTTTGGTGTACTTTTATAGTTTGTGCATCCATGCAGGTATGTTCACAGGTGTGTGCTCATATATGTAGAGTTCAGAGTCCTGTGTCTTTGGCTAGCGCTTTCTGCTCTTCACATTTTCTTTTGAGATAGAGTTTCTCGCTGAATGGCAAAATGGCTGGCCAGTGATCTCTGAGGATCTACGTGGCTCTGTTTCTCTTCTAGAATGCTAGGGTCGCAGATGTGTAGGACCATGCCTTGGCTTTTTTTTTCCTTTTTTTTTATTCGATATATTTTTTATTTACATTTCAAATAATTTCCCCTTTTCTAGCCCCCCCACTCCCCGAAAGTCCCGCAAGCCCCCTTCTCTCCCCCTGTCCTCCCACCCACCCCTATGCCTTGGCTTTTTATGTGAGTGCTGGGTATCCAAACTCAGGTCCTTATGCTTACACAGCCAGTGTTTTGACAACTGTGCCACTTTTTCAACCCCATACAATGTATTCCTCAAAGATTCTGAGACCCTGAATAACTAGAGAACTAGAGTTCTAAAGTCCAATCTTAATCAAGTAGGTGTAGTAGAAACGGTTCTTAGTGGAAGGAGGGCATCATGCAAAAATTACCAAGTAGCCTGGAACTTCCTTATTTAATATAAGTGCATTACATTTGTTAGTAATTTAGTGACTAAAAAATGTGGACAAGGCAGTTTTCAGGACTAGCATGTTTTTAAGCTTTACATTAGCAAATGGCTTTACAAGATTGAGCTGAAGTAAGGTGAGTTCAAGTAGAACCAGGTATCTTCTACCAAATGCAGGCTCATGAGAAGAAGGCATTGAGACAACATAATCATATCATGTATTGAGGGTAATTTTAAGAAGGCTGCGTAGACAAAAATCACACCATAATTATTAGTTTGAAAAAAAAACCAATTAAAATGAATAAGAACAAATCAACTCTTCTGGATGTTACATGTAATGAATTGTCTCTTTAAAATGTCCCTCAGTGGGCTTATGGTAACTGTACCAAGCAGGAAAACAGATTCCTAATGAAGTTCTTAAAACCTGCTGTGTAAACAGTCTCAGAAACTAAAGAAAACAGTTCATGAATATAGGGACCTGATTCTTCCACTTCCCCAGCCCAAGGGAATTAATGTCTCACATAACACAGGTTGCACTTGCTGTTTGCCACTACAACAGAAGTTTTCTTTGTAAGTCTTCTGCAAGCAGCATACCAAAGGGTAAGGGAACTAACTGGTGTTCAGAACTCTGTTGTTTTTCTCCCTAGATGTTTCAAATATATTAACTTGGGTTTCAACTCCCCTTTCCCACAGAAAAAAAAAAAAGCAGGGGAGAGTGCTTGTTTTCTTCTGGCCTGGGCTGCAATGTTTTCTTTCAGTTACAGAGAAGTCTAGAGGGCATGTGTCTGGGTCAGAGACAGATGTCAGCTGTGTTTTCAGTGTGCAGGTAGGTGGTCTCAGACTCCTTGGCAAAGAAGCCTTATAATGAAATGACTGTAGGGACAAAGTACCTTTGTCAATCTACCATCAAAAGCTGTTCTGCTTTCTCCACTGATAGACTTATCTTAAAGGTTACAGACCACCAGAAAGCCCCAAACTCTGCACACACAGTCATCTTAAATGAATCTCCCTCTGAAACATAAAAAAGATGCTCAAGGCATGCGCAGACCACATCAGTTATACATGGACCACATTTGAGTCACATAAATACCTTGTGAGCAGCAGGAGAACCACATCAGTGACCCCAGGCCATGATGGACAGCTGCTAAGAGACTCACAATCCAACCACAGAAAATACATATAAAATGCCAGAAGCAACTGATAGCAAGTTCTGCCAATGAAGCTGTGGCAACCTGGTGTTGATTAAATCCAATAGACTGTACTTCTTTGCAGAAATATTTTAGTTTATATTGCCTCTGTCCGTTATGTCTATTAATTTATCTCTATCACTTTCTCCCTTCCTAATTAAATAAAAACATTCCCAATTTTGCAATCTGGTCAAGGGCTTCCATGAACTTGATAGTACTTGATAGTCATAGACAGTTCTATAGGCAATAACAATTGATTGGTGTTTATGGTCTGTGAGTATGTGTGTGTGTGTGTGTGTGTGAGTGAGTGTGTGTGTGTGTGTGTGCATTGCTCATACTGATTACTTCAGCTCCATCCTTTCATAGATATGGAAAAGAAGCAGGAAGTAAAACATGCTGAATCCTCAGGTTTTTATGAACTGTGTGATCATTAAAAATTATAAAAGAACTGATTGAGAACCTGAGATTCACACATAAGAGATCACCATTGCCAAAGCCCAGGAAAGGAGATGTATTGAAAAATGTCATAGGATAGTGTTAAGCACTTATGTAGAAGTGTGTTCACTACATGTATTTCCCACAGAGGCATCTATATTCTGATTGATGGAAAATGCTTGGTAAAGTAATGCTAAGAGCACAGATGATGGTGTTTCCGACTTTTAAGCGTGAGGTCACTTTTCACGTAGTGCAACCGTATAAGCACATCATCACTCTCGCCACTTCACTACTTCAAAGTGTATTTTCACTTCTACAATCTACTCCAATTTCAACCATCGTGTGGCTAAGCTTAGTTCTTTCAGTCATTCAAATTTAAAACTATCGTAGTTGTTTTTAATATTACCATCTACAATACTACTTTCTTAAATGTCAACTTGGCTTGACAGATTGTGGCACAAATAGAATAAACTTGATGCACTTGACTGAACTTTCTTCAATCTCTGGGCTATCAAATTAACTCTCCATCCACCAAGATGAAATGCTGCAGTCCATCTAAGCCTGTTGCCCACAGTAGATTAGGGGCCAATGATGAATATACCCCTGGGATTTTCAGGTCTGGAGACAGCACGTTATCAAATGAACATTTTCTTTACATTTCAATAACTATTTTTAAAAGCTTGATGGGTCATAGAAATGAAGACAAAAACCTATTGCAGATTTTAAGAAAACCAGCTTTAGATAGGAAACAAAAATATAGTATTATGTGGGTCTCTTAGAGTCCGAGCATTTGGGGATGAGATGGACTTTTGTCCCATCTCAATGCTCTATGTAATGGCTGCTTTTAGTGTTCAGTATTTGGGATGTTTTTCAAAGGTTTCAGCAGCGACACTCCCATTCGCTTCTCTTGAAGGGGATTCCTTAATCCAAAAGCTTTCATCAATAGGAAGTTCATCCCTATGTGGTTCCTGTGTTTTTTACCAGACATTTTTGAGGTCTTGATGTAGTCCAACTATTTCTGTGTGGACCACATAAATTTTACACTAGTCGTTTCATTTATTTTTATTTAGGGAGGAACCTGTCAGGAATTTGCTTTACCACAGAACAGACACTTTTTGTGATTATTATTTGTTCTTTGTAGAGTACTGGTGGGGTTTTTGAAGTGTTAGATGTCCAACAGAGCTGAGAATTTAAAGGTCATACTTATGGAAGAGAAAACTTTCTCTCTTGGCATGAGGCAAAATGAGAGGTCGTAATTATGAGTTTGGGTCTCTGCTCTTTACACAGCTACTTGAATTATTTCAAATCTATTGTTAGATTTTGTTTTAAAAAGTGAATCAAGCCATTGAGATTATTCACACTAGTGACCTCATCTTGTGGGCATGTAACCATCATTTGGGTGGCTTTCATTTTACCATGTATCATTGTCTTTGACATGCTAGCGATAAGATTTAGTCTATGGTGATGAGAAAAAAATGTCAGATGAAATTAGAAAAAAATCTGCTTGTGGTTTGAGTACAGGAACACACATGCTCACATCTCAGGCATGAAATGTCATTGGTGGTTCTTCTTGGGGACTCGCAAGACTAATGTGCAAGAGTCTATGTCATTCCTTTCATTTCCTCATGAGAAGGAAGGAAGGGGCACAGCTTTGGAATTAGTCTCTCTCATCACAGCTTTGTAGTTGTGCCTCTATAGGAACTGTGCTCTAGCCAGCTCTTCCTGCAGACCTGCAAATGTCATGTTTACCTTTACCTCTTCTGGGTGCTCACTGGTTGGCTTTGCCTTTGCCCCTTCCCCTTTCCTTCTTTCCATCTTTCCATATTTCTTTCTTTCCATCTTTCCATCTTTCTTTCTTTCTTTCTTTCTTTCTTTCTTTCTTTCTTTCTTTCTTTCTTTCTTTTTCTTTCTTTCTTTCTTTGTTTGTTAGTCACCTAGTATATCATATAATAATGTATGTTGATTATGTTGGTTAGGCTATGCATATTATATAATGTGCATAGTTTTATATATTATATATAATATATATTACATATACAATATATATTATATATATTAGTGTAGTCCTAATATATATACATATATATATATATATCAGTGTAGTGTCCTTTAAGGTCTTCATCATCTGTCATCCTTGCCCAGATAACCAAACCCTTCCTCATCTCGAACCTTGTTTCGAGCTCTAGTCCCCTAACATGGAAGCATTGTTTCTCTTCAGACCCTAATTAGATTCCAACTACTTCATGACCCAGGGCTTTGTTTATTACTTCATTATTAACTAGTTCTGAAGGGGATTCCAAATAATGTTGTTATATTTGATATGCAATGGGACCTAGCAAGGACATACCAGTGAGGGAAAGACAGAGATGAGAAAAGGTCTGCTAAGATGTAAACACTAAAACAATAAAACCTTGTGAGGCATGACAAAACGACCCCAGAAAGTATAATCCAAAAGAAAAACCTATGAAGAATATGTCTTAAGATCCCAAGGAACAAAAAGGAATGTTGTTTTACTTCCTAATTTCACTTTCTGTTGCTGTGCCACACCATGACCAAGATCAACTTGAGGAGGAAAGGACTTATTTCATCTTACACGTTCAGGTCAGAGTTAATAATGGACAGATGTGAGGATGCGTACATAATCCCAATCAGAGGCAGGAACCCCAGAGGACGGCTGCTTCCTAGATGACTTGCTCTCTCATGTGTTCATGGTCAGCATTCTCACACAGCCCAGGCCAACCTGCCTAGGGGTTGTGCTGTCCTCAGTGGCCTGGGCACTCCTAAGTCAGTCATCAGTCAAGAGAGTTTCTTACAGTCATCTGAGAGATGCAGTTCCTCAAGTGAGGTTTCCTCTTCCCAGATGACCCCAGTTTGTGTCAAGTTGATGATAAAATCGACTACTACACTAATATATATATATATATATGTATATATATATATATATATATATACATATATATATAGTATATGCAATATATGTTATATATAATATATAAAACTATGTACATTATATATAATATGCATACCCTAACCAGTATATTAACACATATTATTATATATACTATATATTATACTTATTTTATATTATATTATATATTATATACTATATGTACTAATAAATAATGTATTATATATATTATAATATATATGCAATATATTAGTGTACTTATATATGTTTATATATATATTATATACTACATGCTACATAATGCATAATATACTACATACTATATACAATATATAAATTAATATATAATATACAGTATATAGTGTAATGTATGATATATAATACAGCATGTATAATATATGTAATAGGTAATAGATAATAACATGTAATATGTAATATGATGTATAACATAATATGTGATATGCCATATGTGATATGTAATATATAGGATACAATATAGTATAGTATATATTATATACATAATACATAATTTATATGATACATGATTATAATACATGATACATATAACATGTAACATATAGCATATAACATATAATATATAATAATGTGTGTGTGAGAGTGTGTGCTTGTGTGTCACTTTGTGTGTGTAAGTTTGAGTTTGAGTGTGTGTGTGTTCACATGCATGTAGAGGTCAGAAGTTGACACTGGGGTCTTTCTTTTTTTTTTTTTTTTTTTTTTTGGTTTTTTAAGATGATGTATTTGTTTTTTTTTTGTTTTTTTTTTTATTATTCGATATAATTTATTTACATTTCAGATGATTTCCCCTTTTCTAGCCCCCCCACTCCCCGAAAGTCCCGCAAGCCCCCTTCTCTTCCCCTGTCCTCCCACCCACCCCTTCCCACTTCCCCGTTCTGGTTTTGCTGAATACTGTTTCACTGAGTCTTTCCAGAACCAGGGGCCACTCCTCCTTTCTTCTTGTACCTCATTTGATGTGTGGATTATGTTTTGGGTATTCCAGTTTTCAAGGTTAATATCCACTTATTAGTGAGTGCATACCATGATTCACCTTTTGAGTCTGGGTTACCTCACTTAGTATGATATTCTCTAGCTCCATCCATTTGCCTAAGAATTTCATGAATTCATTGTTTCTAATGGCTGAATAGTACTCCATTGTGTAGATATACCACATTTTTTGCATCCACTCTTCTGTTGAGGGATACCTGGGTTCTTTCCAGCATCTGGCAATTACAAATAGGGCTGCTATGAACATAGTAGAACATGTATCCTTATTACATGGTGGGGAGTCTTCTGGGTATATGCCCAGGAGTGGTATAGCAGGATCTTCTGGAAGTAAGGTGCCCAGTTTTCGGAGGAACCGCCAGACTGATTTCCAGAGTGGTTGTACCAATTTGCAACCCCACCAGCAGTGGAGGAGTGTTCCTCTTTCTCCACACCCTCTCCAACACCTGCTGTCTCCTGAATTTTTAATCTTAGCCATTCTGACTGGTGTAAGATGAAATCTTAGGGTTGTTTTGATTTGCATTTCCCTAATGACTAATGAAGTTGAGCATTTTTTAAGATGCTTCTCCGCCATCCGAAGTTCTTCAGGTGAGAATTCTTTGTTTAACTCTGTACCCCATTTTTTAATAGGGTTGTTTGGTTTTCTGGAGTCTAACTTCTTGAGTTCTTTATATATATTGGATATTAGCCCTCTATCTGATGTAGGATTGGTGAAGATCTTTTCCCAATTTGTTGGTTGCCGATTTGTCCTCTTGATGGTGTCCTTTGCCTTACAGAAACTTTGTAATTTTATGAGGTACCATTTGTCAATTCTTGCTCTTAGAGCATACGCTATTGGTGTTCTGTTCAGAAACTTTCTCCCTGTACCGATGTCCTCAAGGGTCTTCCCCAGTTTTTTTTCTATTAGCTTCAGAGTGTCTGGCTTTATGTGGAGGTCCTTGATCCATTTGGATTTGAGCTTAGTACAAGGAGACAAGGATGGATCAATTCGCATTCTTCTGCATGCTGACCTCCAGTTGAACCAGCACCATTTGTTGAAAAGGCTATCTTTTTTCCATTGGATGTTTTCAGCCTCTTTGTCGAGGATCAAGTGGCCATAGGTGTGTGGGTTCATTTCTGGATCTTCAATCCTGTTCCATTGATCCTCCTGCCTGTCACTGTACCAATACCATGCAGTTTTTAACACTATTGCTCTGTAGTATTGCTTGAGGTCAGGGATACTGATTCCCCCAGATTTCCTTTTGTTGCTGAGAATAGTTTTAGCTATCCTGGGTTTTTTGTTGTTCCAGATGAATTTGATAATTGCTCTTTCTAACTCTGTGAAGAATTGAGTTGGGATTTGGATGGGTATTGCATTGAATCTGTATAGTGCTTTAGGCAAAATGGCCATTTTAACTATATTGATTCTGCCGATCCATGAGCATGGGAGGTTTTCCCATTTTTTGAGGTCTTCTTCCATTTCCTTCTTCAGAGTCTTGAAGTTCTTGTCATACAGATCTTTCACATGTTTGGTAAGAGTCACCCCAAGATACTTTATACTGTTTGTGGCTATTGTGAAGGGGGTCATTTCCCTAATTTCTTTCTCAGCCTGCTTATCCTTTGAGTATAGGAAGGCCACTGATTTGCTTGAGTTGACTTTATAACCTGCCACTTTGCTGAAGTTGTTTATCAGCTGTAGGAGCTCTCTAGTGGAGTTCTTTGGGTCACTTAGGTAGACAATCATGTCGTCTGCAAATAATGATAGTTTGACTTCTTCCTTTCCAATTTGTATCCCTTTGACCTCCTTATGTTGTCGAATTGCCCGAGCTAGTACCTCAAGTACAATATTGAAAAGATAAGGAGAAAGGGGGCAGCCTTGTCTGGTCCCTGATTTCAGTGGGATTGCTTCAAGTTTCTCTCCATTTAGTTTGATGCTGGCTACCGGTTTGCTGTATATTGCTTTTACTATGTTTAGGTATGGGCCTTGAATTCCTGTTCTCTCCAAGACTTTAAGCATGAAGGGATGCTGAATTTTGTCAAATGCTTTTTCAGCATCCAATGAAATGACCATGTGGTTTTGTTCTTTGAGTTTGTTTATGTAGTGGATTGTATTGATGGATTTCCGTATATTGAACCAACCCTGCATTCCCGGGATAAAGCCTACTTGATCATGGTGGATGATCGTTTTGATGTGTTCTTGGATTCGGTTGGCAAGAATTTTATTGAGTATTTTTGCATCGATGTTCATAAGGGAAATTGGTCTGAAGTTCTCTTTCTTTGTTGGATCTTTGTGTGGCTTTGGTATCAGCGTAATTGTGGCTTCGTAGAAGGAATTGGGTAGTGTTCCTTCTGTTTCTATTTTGTGGAATAGTTTGAAGAGTATTGGTGTTAACTCTTCTTTGAAGGTCTGGTAGAATTCTGCACTGAAGCCATCTGGTCCTGTGCTTTTTTTGGTTGGAAGACTTTCTATGACTCCTTCTATTTCTTTAGGCATTATGGGACTGTTTAGATGGTCTAGTTGGTCCTGATTTAATTTTGGTATTTGGTATCTGTCAAGGAAATTGTCCATTTCCTCCAGATTCTCCAGTTGTGTTGAGTATAGGCTCTTGTAGTAGGATCTGATGATTTTTTGGATTTCCTCAGTTTCCGTTGTTATATCTCCCTTTTCATTTCTAAGTTTGTTAATTTGGATACTTTCTCTGTGCCCTTTGGTCATTCTGGCTAAGGGTTTATCTATCTTGTTGATTTTCTCAAAGAACCAGCTCCTGGTATTGTTGATTTTTTGTATGGTTCTCTTTGTTTCTACTTGATTGATTTCGGCCCTGAGTTTGATGATTTCCTGCCTTCTACTCCTCCTGGGCGAAATAGCTTCTTTTTGTTCCAGGGCTTTCAGGTGTGTCATTAAGCTGGTAATGTATGCTCTCTCCATTTTCTTTTTGGAGGCACTCAGGGCTATGAGTTTTCCTCTTAGCACTGCTTTCATTGTGTCCCATAGATTTGGGTATGTTGTGTTTTCATTTTCATTGTGTTCTAAAAAGTCTTTAATTTCTTTCTTTATTTCTTCCTTGACCAAGGTATCATTGAGTAGAGTATTGTTCAGTTTCCACGTGTATGTGGGCTTTCTGTTGTTTCTGTTGCTATTGAAGACCACTTTTACTCCATAGTGATCAGATAGGAGGCATGGGATTAGTTCGATCTTCTTATATTTGTTGAGGTCTGTCTTGTGACCAATTATATGGTCGATTTTGGAGAAGGTACCATGAGGTGCTGAGAAAAAGGTATATTCTTTTGTTTTAGGATAGAATGTTCTATATATATCAGTTAAATCTAATTGGTCCAAAGCTTCAATTAGTTTCATTGTGTCCCTGTTTAGTTTCTGTTTTCCTGATCGGTCCATTGAGGAAAGTGCAGTGTTGAAGTCACCCACAATTATTGTGTTAGGTGCAATGTGTGCTTTTAGTTTTAATAAAGTTTCTTTTACGAAAGAGGGTGCCCTTGCATTTGGGGCATAGATGTTCAGGATTGACAGTTCTTCTTTTTGTATTTTTCCTTTGACCAGCAAGAAGTGTCCCTCAGGGTCTCTTTTAATGACTTTGGGTTGAAAGTCAATTTTATCTGATATTAAAATGGCTACTCCAGCTTGTTTCCTGAAACCATTTGCTTGTAAAATTGTCTTCCAGCCTTTTACTCTAAGGTAGTGTTTGTCTTTGACCCTGAGGTGTGTTTCCTGTAAGCAGCAAAATGTAGGGTCCTGTTTACGTATCCATTCAGTTAGTCTGTGTCTTTTTATTGGGGCATTAAGTCCATTGATGTTAAGAGATATTAAGGAATAGTGATTGTTACTTCCTATCATTTTTGACGTTATTTTTTAAATTTGAATGCTTAACTTCTTTTGGATTTGATGAAAGGTTACTATCTTGCTTTTTCCAGGGTGAAGTTTCCCTCCTTGTATTGGTGTTGTCCTCCTATTATCCTTTTTAGGGCCGGGTTTGTGGATAGATATTGGGTAAACTTGGTTTTGTCATGAAATATCTTAGTTTCTCCATCTATGGTGATTGAGAGTTTTGCTGGATATAGTAGTTTTGGTTGGCATTTGTGTTCTCTTAGAGTCTGCATGAGATCTGCCCATGACCTTCTAGCCTTCATAGTCTCAGGTGAAAAGTCTGCTGTGATTCTGATAGGTCTTCCTTTATATGTTACTTGGCCTTTTTCTCTTACTGCCTTTAGTATTCTTTCTTTGTTTAGAACATTTGGTGTTTTGATTATTATGTGACGGGAAGTATTTCTGTTCTGGTCCAGTCTGTTTGGAGTTCTGTAGGCTTCTTGTATATTCATGGGCATCTCTCTCTTTAGGTTAGGGAAGTTTTCTTCCATAATTTTATTGAAGATATTTGCTGGCCCTTTAAGTTGTAAATCTTCACTCTCATCTATGCCTATAATCCTTAGGTTTGGTCTTCTCATTGTGTCCTGGATTTCCTGGATATTTTGGGTTACAAGCTTTTTGCATTTTGCATTTTCTTTAACTGTTGAGTCCATGGTTTCTATGGAATCTTCAGCATCTGAGATTCTTTCTTCTATCTCTTGTATTCTGTTGTTGATATTTGTATCTCTGTCCCCTGATTTCTTCCCAAGGCTTTCTATCTCCAAAGTTGTCTCCCTTTGAGTTTTCTTAGTTGTTTCTACTTCTGATTTTAGATCCTGGATGGTTTTGCTTAGCTCCTTCACTTGCATGTTTGTGTTTTCCTGTAATTCTTTAAGAGATTTTTGTGTTTCCTCTTTCATGAGCTCAGCCTGTTGACCAAAGTTCTCCTGTATTTCTTTAAGAGATTTTTGTGTTTCGTCTTTCATGACCTCAGCCTGTTGAGCAAAGTTCTCCTGTATTTCTTTAAGTGTTTTTTGCATTTCCCCCTTGTTGGCTTTTGTATTCTCCTGGATTTCTTTCAATGATTTTTGTGTTTCCCTTGCAAGGGCTTCTAACTTTTGATCCATTTTCTCCTGAATTTCTTTATGTATGATCTTCATGTGTTCCTGTACCAGCATCATGACCAGTGATTTTAAATCCAAATCTTCTTTTACTGGTGTGATGGGGTATCCAGGACATGTTGGTAGAGGAGAATTGGGTTCAGATGTTGCCATATTGCCTTGATTTCTGTTAGTGACGTTCCTGCGTTTGCCTTTTGCCATCTAGATCTCACTGGTGTTAGTTTATCTTGTCAGTGCTGGACTCACCAGTGCAAGCTGCCCCTTCCCAGTTGGCCTCTGGTGCACAGCTTACCTCCTGCACTGCTTGTAGACAGTGTGCTGCTGCCCAGGCTGTTCCGATCCCAAAGCAGGCACCCGAAGGCTCCCGCTGGGGCCCGCTGGATTCACTGGAGCACACTGACTTCTCCCAGCTGGCCGCCCGGAAGCCCAGCTAGCCACTTGCAGGACTTGGAGATGTAATGCTGCCGCCCAGACTGATCTGGATCCGGAAGCGGAGAGAGTAGAGCTAAGGGCTTCTGCCTGAGGCCTTGCCCCAGATTGTGTCTGTGGAGCAGATGGAGCCCGTGTGCACTCCCAGGGAGTGCTGACGGTGTATGCTACTGTGACCTTCCCTGTGTTCCGCTCACTCCGCTGGGCAGCTGATCTGCCAACCGGGCTGTCGCACACAAGGTTAGCCTGGCCGCCCAGTCCCTGAGTCCAGGCAAAAGCCTGGGAGGCCAAGGTCCGAGCAACGTTCCCCTAGGACTATGACTGTTAATTGGGTTTGCCAGGTGACTAGGATGGCGGGCGTGCGCGCCCGCGCTCCCTGAAAGCGCAGGGAGAGTCTGCTTTGCTAACAATCACCTGGGCGGGTTGACTCACAGATGGCCCACCAAGCCGCCCAGTTCTTGGGGTCAGTCCTGTGCCTTTTGGGGCCTGGACCCCCGCTTTGTTAGCCTTAGGCTATGCCTGTTACAGGTCTGCCCGCCTGAGCTCTCTGTCGTCCTGCAGGCAAAATGGCGGCGGCGCGCTCGCAGGCCTGGGCAAAAAACCTCCTGGTTGGGTTGGCACCCCGATGGCCCCCCGACCCGCCCAGGGCCTGGGTGCAGGCCAACGCCCGTCGGGCTCAGACCACCGCGGTGTTGGCCTCGGATTATGTTTGTGTACCTCAGTCTGTCCGATTCCTGGAGTACGGAACCAAGATGGATGCTCCTCTCCTGACTGGTGGGAGGCCGAGTTCTGAAGTGGCCTCCGTGCAGGAAAGGCGCCGCACAACTGCAGTTGCTTGCTGCCCGGCTGGTCACTGAAGGTCAGTGGTCATGGGCGCAGGGCCTAACTGGTCCCTGTGACGCCTTGGTTCCACTGCTGATGGCCCTTCAGCTGGAGCAGCCACTGCTGCCGCTGCCGCCGCCGCCGCCGCCGCCACCGCCGCCGCCGCCCCGGGGTCTTTCTTAATTGCTATCCACTGTATATACTGACAGGGAGTCTCTCACTTGAAGCCAGGGCTAACCAATCCAGCTAGTCTAGCTAGACAGTTTCTTCCAAGGATGCCCTGCCTCTGCTTCCTGAATGCTAGTGCTGCAGTTATAGGCAGTGAGACAGGCACCTCATGTAACATTGAGTTATTGACTGTTGGGCATTAGAATGCTGATATACACAGCAAATGCACTACCCACTTAGCTGCCTGCAAGGAAATTCATTCCCAGGTAAAAAATGGAGTGAATGGGTAGGTGTAATGTCAGAGAATGCATTGGCTATATTAGCACCCCAGGGTCCACTTCAGCTCCGCGTCCCAGTGAGCTACCTGCCCAGGCCCAGGCAACGCCTCTTATCCTCTCTACACCTCCTTGTCCCTTCCCGCTCCAGCCCTTTCCCTTCCTAGTTCTGTTGCTATCGGAAAATATCGCATCCGTGCTCTTTTTCTCACTGAAGTGAGAGAACAAACTTCCTTGTAGCATAGCTCTCATCCATCATTCTATCCTTGCTTAGATGGTTTCCCATCTTCTCACCCTGGATGGAAACAGCATGTCACACTTATCTGGGAGAGATGCCTATTAAGGAAAATGTGGCTCTTCTTGGCTGCTGTTATTTGAAAACTAACTAAGTTATTTTTTTGTTATTTATCTATTTATTTATTTGGTTGGTTATTTTGTTATTTATTTCTTACTTATTTTACTGTTACTTCAAAAAATATGGGTACCAATTTAAAAATGGGATACTGTACTGGTTGTTATTGTGTGTCAACTTGACACAGGCTGGAGTTATCACAGAGAAAGAAGCTTCAGTTGGGGAAGTGCCTCCATGAGATCCAGCTGTGGGGCATTTTCTCAATTAGTGATCAAGTGGGGAGGGCCCCTTGTGGGTGGTACCATCTCTGGTCTGGTGGTCTTGGGTTCTATAAGAGAGCGGGCTGAGCAAGCCAGGGGAAGCAAGCCAGTAAGAAACATCCCTCCATGACTTCTGCATCAGCTCCTGCTTCCTGACCTGCTTGAGTTCCAGTCCTGACTTCCTTTAGTGATGAACTGCAATGTGGAAGTGTAAGCTCAATAAACCCTTTCCTCCCCAACTTGCTTCTTGGTCATGATGTTTGTGCAGGAATAGAAACCCTGACTAAGACAGGTACGGATCTAAAAAGAGAATTCAAAAAGGAAAAAAAAACCTCCAAGGATTGTGAAACACTTAAAGAAATGTTCAACATCCTTAGCCATCGGGGAAATGCAGGTCAAAACTACTTTGAGATTCCATCTTATATCTGTTAGAATGACTAAGATCACAAGTGACAGCACGTGCTGGTGATGATGTGGAGCAAGGGGAACAATCCTTCATTACTGGTCAGAGTGCAAACTCATATAGCCACTATGGATAGCAGCATGGTGGTTCTTCAGGAGGATGGGAACGATCTACGTCAAGATCCAACTATATCATTCTTGGGCATATATCCAAGGGATTCTATATGCTATACAGAGACACTCGATCAACCAAGTTCATTGCTGCTTATGATAGCCAGAAATGCCAACAAGCCACGTCTGCCAATATATGAATGGATAAAAAAAAATGTTACCCATTTACACTGTGAAGGATTTCATACAGCCATTAAAAAATGAAGTCATGGGATTTTCAGGTAAATGGATGAAACTAGAAAAAAATTATCCTTAGTGAAATACTGACTGGCATTGTCTGTCAATTTGACATGAGCTAGAGTCATCAGAGAGAGAAAATGCCTCCATGGGATCCAGTTGTAAGACAATTTCTCAATTAGTGATCAATGGGAGAGGGCTCAGCCCAGGGTGGGTGGGGCCATCTCTAGGCTGGTGGTCCTGGGTTCTATAAGAATGCATCTGAGAAAGCCAGGCAAAGCAAGCCAGTAAGCAGCGCCCCTCCATGGCCTCTGCATTAGCTCCTGACTAGTAACAAGTTCCTGTTATCTTTTTTTTCAAGACATGGTTTCTTTGTGTCACCCTGGCTGTCCTGGAACTCACTCTGTAGACCAGGCTGGACACGAACTCATAAATCCACCTGCCTCTGCCTCCCAAGTGCTGGGATTAAAGGCATGTACCACCACTGACCAGCAGTTCTTACCATTTTTGAGTTCTAGACCTGACTTCTTTGAATGATGAACAGCAATGTGGACTTGCAAACCAAATTAACCCTTTCCTTTCCAACTTGCTTTTGGTCATAGTGTTTTGTTGCAGCAATAGAAACCTTAATAAGATAGTGAGGGATCCCAGATCTAGAAAGACAGAATGTATGTATGTCTGTGTGTGTGTGTGTGTGTGTGTGTGTGTGTATACATATATGCATATGTAGTGATACATATGCATATGTATCTTTATGTCTGGCTTTAAATGAAATGTACAGTAAAGCCTATGCATCTGGCTTTGAGTGAAATGTTTCAGCAAAATGTTTGGGTCAATCAGCAGAGGCTGAGAAATTATTATGAGACTATTTGAATCTTGAAGAAATGTTGTCTCTCTGGAAGGTCTGCTCTTGGTGCTATGTGAGAGCTCGCCGCTGCAGTAATCTTGGTCATAAGACACTCAGGGCAAACCTGGAGTTCTTACTTTTGAATATGGCTAGCCCTGGTCAAAAGGGACTGAGCTTTGTGTATGTCTGCTCTCATGAGCAGCAAAGAGCAAGATAACTTTGGTAGCCGGAACCTTTCCCAGCCCCAATTAACATTGTAAGGTTTGAATAAAGTAACTTGTGTGGGCTGGCTGCGTGTCAGTCTTCCCCACAAGGCTGTGCCCCTCTGCTCCTTCAGAAGGTGAAGGCTTAACATCATGGTGAGTTTGATGGTTTCTATATGCTTGACTCAGGTAGTGGCATCATTAGGAGATATGACCTTACTGGAATAGGTGTGGCCTTGTTGGAGTAGGTGTGTCACTGTGGGCATGGACTTTAAGACCCTCATCCTAGCTGCCTTTGAACAAGAGTTAGAACTCTCGGTTCCTCCAGCTTCATGTCTGCCCAGATGTGGCCATGTTCCCAATGATGATAACAGACTGAAACTCTGAACCTGTAGGCCATCCTCAATTAAATGTTGTCCTTTATAAGAGTTACTGTGGTCATGATGTCTCCTCACAGCAATGAAACCCTAACAATGACAGTGAGCTTTTCTTTCTTTTGCAGTATCTATGACCAACCTCAATCAGTATGCATGTTAGCTTTTAAGTGAGTGAAATCAAGATACAATCAATAGAACCACATAGGTTAGATGTAGGGAAAATGGAATTGGGATGGGGGTAACATATTACCCAAGGAAAGGGGAATAGAATAGATAATAATAAATAGACAAATGGGGGATGGAATGAGAGGATCAAGTGGGGGGAGGAAGAGGTTCTCACCTTTTTGAATGAGGAATGGAATGTAGGGTGAGACAGATAAAATTAAGAACCATTTGAAGAGTAGTATGGAAACCTAATATAGTAGAAGCTTCCTAAAATATATAGAAATGTGAAGATCATGTAAATAAAATCACCAAACAATGGGGGAGAAAAATCCTGGACAACTCTTGCTGCCAAATGAAACTTCTGGTACCAGAAATGGGTGACACCTAATTGAGTTTTTAGCCAAAGGGGTTTCACAAGAATCCCTAAACAACCCAGGCTCTTGCCAATCCTATGGCTTTTTTCCTACAAACTAATGACAAGGCTCTACTGCTGAAGACAAGACCTACGCAACTCTTTGAACATGGAGAAGTCAATCTGGTGCCTATATAAAGCCTTCACCCCTTACTGATAGAAACTTTGGTCCATATAAGTAGGTATCCTGAACTCTACCAAAGGAGAAAGGTAAACACCAACCCAGCTACAAACCCTTAGATCTATAATCCTGCCCATTAGACATGCTATGCAACGGTGACACAATGCTTGTGGCAGTAACTAGTCAATGTATGAGTTGACTTAAGGCCCACTGGCAAGATGGCTCCCATACCTGATGTTGCTTGCATGAAGTAGAGCTTGAGACTAGATAGCTCAGGGGTCTAGAGTGAAACAAAATGCCAGAGTTCTACTAAAGTAACAGCAATAAAATGATCTCTGATGGAATTCTGCTATACTCATAGATCAATAACCTGCTCAGCCATCATCAGAGAAGCCTCCTCCTGCAGTAGATGGGAACAAATGCAGAGACTCATAGTCAGAAAATGCGCAGAGAGTGAGTGATCTCAAAGCACTCAACCCTAAACAGGATGAGCCCTCAGAGCTCAGTGAAGAAGGCAGAAGAGGAGGCAGGAAAAGTGCAAGAGCCCGAGTGATGGGTGACATCCATGAAACCATGGCTTCCAGACACAACAGACAAACATGCACTCACAGAGAATGGTCTGCACCAGATGGGGTCCTAGAGCTGAGAGATGAAGTGGACACAAGGCCTCATGCATCTCTGAGAAGTAGTTATCTAATTGACAACCACTAGCAAATGGAAACTTAGCTTTTCACACGGAAGTCCTACTGGGGCAACAAACTACTCTTAAGGACAGACCACACGGCATCCAGTAGAGGGTCATCAGAAAACTAACTCAGAGGAGTCTTTGAAGGCTCTTAGTCTCATAATGTCATATCAGGGCTGCTGCTTTTTTTCTCCTCCTTCACCTTCTGTCATCTCCATTCTTCTTCTTCTTCTTCTTCTTCTTCTTCTTCTTCTTCTTCTTCTTCTTCTTCTTCTTCTTCTTCTTCTTCTTCTTCTTCTTCTTCTTCTTCTTCTTCTTCTCTTCTTCTCTTCTTCTTCTTCTTCTTCTTCTTCTTCCTCCTCCTCCTCCTCCTCCTCCTCCTTCTCCTCCTCCTCCTCCTTGTTCTCTTCTTCCTCTTCTTCCTCTTCCTCCTCCTCCTCCTCTTCCTATTCTTCCTCTTCTTCCTCTTCCTCTTCTTCTTCTTCCTCTTCGTCCTCTTCCTCTTCCTTCTCCTCCTCTCCTTCCTCCTTTTTTAATTTAAATTTTATATTTTTATTTCTCTCTCCCTTTTTTTTAATCCTTTGCAAATATTATAGATTTTGGGTTTGAATTTTTATGGGATTCCTGGGAGTATGAATGAATGGACCTCTGTAGCTATATCTGTCTCTTGTGCCTTTTCTCAGATTTTTTCCTTTTGTTTGTGTGTTTTGTCCAATTCTAATGCATTTGTTTTTGTTTTATCCTTATTATTATCCCTTATAACCCTGTTTGTTTCTAATGAGAGACAGAAAGGAGGTGGCCAAGGGGAGTTGGGAGGAAGGAATATTGTAATTATGATATATGAAAAAATTATTTCCACTACAAGAAAAAAATCATCGTTGTGTCTCTTAGAAAATCCAATCTTTTGAGGAGTATCCTACCTCATTTCCTTGAATGTATTTATCTGGAACAGAGCATTTATAAAGAATTTTGTTTGTCTCCTCTCTGTGGTAAGTTTATGTTTAGTGTCATTTGGGTGTTTGGCTGAGTCCCGATGAGAAATAACTAGAACCGCAAATGAACTCATAAGAAATGTAAGCAGATAACCCCCACACTGGCACCACCTAAGCAAACTTAGCAGAAAGTTATAATCTCACACTCATTATAAAATCTGGACTAGAGAGAAATGAGACTGCCAAGTGCAGTGGGTCACGTCTGTAAGTCCAGCATTTGGGAGGCTGAGAATGAGGATCACTGTGAGTTCAAGGCCTGGGCTGCACACTGCACACTGCCTTTTCAGGGCAGCCAGAGCCTACTTAATGAGGCAGTCTGAAAATCCAAACCAAAATGGACAAGAGAAAGCAGGACAACTGTGTGTAAAAAATCCTTGATTTATTGAGTAGTACTTCTGTCTTGCATTCTTTTCTCTTTTGAGTCAAATCATCTCACCCTTAAGCAAAATTGAATATTAACATATGACTCCAAGAGGGATTTTCCTTCCTGGGTGATGGTGGATAAACCTTAAATGATACGACATGAAACTGACACGCTAAATCTTAAAACGCAAATAGAAAAATAAATTATGACACAAAGATAACATGTTTTGTCATATATTAGGAAAAATGCAATGAGTCATGTTGGCGCCAAGCCTGTTCTGAAACCTGCTTTGACAGGAAATGCTTGATCATGTGTGTTGTAGGAAACCCTGAGCTTTGAAGAGGAGGACAGTAAGTTGGTATTTCATTCTTTACAGAATACTGCAGGGAAATCACTTTGTGGGGCTGCTGCTGTGTGAGGGAGGAATCTAAGGGGTTCCCCACTCATGCTCCGGCAACAGAAGAACAGACAATTAGAAGTTGTAAATAACAGGCAAGTGTCAGGAGCTGAACTGAAGTTCCTACCTGTGACAGTCGAAGCCTGGACCTGAGAAAACTCTCACCCATTTCATTGCTGACTCCTCAGTGTATTTTAGAAACCTCTAGAATATATTCCTTTGTGGGAATTTACAAAAAGATATAAGGTGTGTGTGTAGGTGTGTGTGTGTAGGTGTGTGTGTGTGTGTGTGTGTGTGTGTGTGTTAATACCCCCATGGGCATATGTGTGTGTGCTTGTGTATTCATTCTCCCATGTACGTGTGTGTGTGTGTGTGTGTGTGTGTGTGTGTGTGTGTGTGTGTGTGTTCATACCCCCATGTGCACACACACTTGTTCTGATCTTCTTTGTTTTGTAAAAATGCCATCTTTTGGGTCACTTGGCTCAACTCATTGCCTTCCATGACATCTGCCGCCTGTAAACTTTCCTAGTTGTATATTTTCAGTATAAACGTGTCCTTGACAGTTTTACTGTTATGAAATGAACTTGTTTGTAGGAACACTTGCCAGTTCACAGATGTCTTATTTATAGCCCACGGGAAAGGATTTTTCTTCATTTATAAAGCAGACTATGAGTCTTCACAGTCTTAATATTCTCCTTATCCATAAAAGTTATGAGATTAGCATTGATCTGAGCTCACTCAACTTTGATTCTTGAAAATTAAAAAAAAATGGAGTCAATTGAATATTTGAAAGTAAGTTCTTACTTCCATATTTGTTTTCTATTCCCTTTTCTTTTATTTTCTTTATCTTTCTCCATTTTTCTTCCCTCTCCTCTCCCATTTCCTCCCCCTCACCTCCCCTATTCTCCTCTCAGCTCTTCTCTTCTCTCCTCTCCTCTTCTCTCCTCTCCTCTTCTTTCCTCCTCTCCCCTCCCCTCCTTTCCTTTTGCTGCCCCCCATCCTCTGCTGGCTGTTGAGCTCAGGGCCTAACACATGCTTAGAATACTATCACTAGGATCTACTTCTTGACACATATTTATTCCTTAATCTTCCAAATATGTTGTACTTTACTTAGGTGGTTAAGTGGATTAATGTGGATCATGTTGCCCTTACACTTTACTGAAATACATCCTATCTAGCTGACTTTATTACAAGATGACCATTTAACTGGCAAAGGGGTTCTGGGTAGTGCAATCAGAGATTAAAGTTTAGTCTCTTAAGAAACAGATCCAGAAATTCAGTGGTTTGTTGATTGCACACAATCCACAAGATGCTACTGGTTGAGAAAGCACCATGAAAAACAATTCAGTTACAATCTTTGCCATCATTAAGACTGTCACAGACAAGAATAAGCGCATATAAAATCCTAATATAGTAAATGAGCCTCTAGGATAAGATTCATTATATAGGCGATAGCTAACCCAGGTTGTGGCATCAGGAAAGAAAAAACATAAAAATAATAGTACACCAAAGATTTCAAAGTGAGGAGATGGAAAATTAGGATTCTATTAGTCATTGCTCCCTGACAGAAGATTCCCAAGCATAGTTGCCTAAAATAACCATTGTGTTGCATCTTAAAGTTACATATGAGTTAGGAATTAGGGCAGGACTTGGCTGGGATAGCTCTCTGCTTCATTTAACTTGTACACAACTGATGGTATTCCACACTGCAGATTCCACTTGACAGGAAACTAACTAATATGATTTGCAATTGCTGTGACTGCCTCTAAATTTCCTGGGTTAGATTTCCATGCACAGTCTCCTTACATTGAATAAATGAATAAAATAGTTAGAACGGGATGCAGAGCTTTACAACTCAGACCCTGATGAATATTTCTGTTGACCTTGATATTAACTTGAGATAAAACAGTATCAACTTGACTCAGATGAAGCCACTTTTGTCCTGACGACTATATATTCCTTAATTATGAGTGAAGTCATAGAGCTCTAGGGGTATTGCTATCTCTGGGGACCCTGCTTCTGTCATTAAGTACCTCCCATGCCCCACTGTCTTAGTTACTTCTCAATGGCTGTGACAAAACACCTTGACCAAGGCAACTTACAAAAAATATATTTAATGATCGCTCACATTTCCAGAGGATTGGAGCCCATGACCATTGTGCCAGGGATCATGGCAGCAGGCAGCAGGCAGCAGGCAGCAGGCAGCAGGCAGGCATGGTGATGGACAGTAGCTAAGAGCTCACATCTGATCCACAAGCACAGCAAAGATAGAAAGAGCTAACTGGAAGATGGCTTGATCTTTTGAAACCCCAAAGCCCATGCCAAGTGATACAACTCTCTCAACAAAGGTCTTCCAGTTCTTCTCAAATAGTTCCACTAACTGGGGACCAAGAATTCGAAAATGTGAGCCAATGAGGAGCCATTCTGATTTAAGCCACCACATTCCATTCCCTGGCCCCATAGGCTTGTGACCATTACCTAATAGAAAATGTATTTTCTGTTATTCAACTTCAATGGTCCCCATAGATCTTCACAGTCTGAACCCAGTATAAGACTTCAAAGTCTCTTCTGAGATTCAAGGCAATTTCTTAATTGTATTGTCCTATAAAATAGAAGGGAAAATAGAATGCTTCCAAATAGCACTGAATACACAGAACCATCCCAAAAGCATAAGGGAAGCAAAAACTAGACCAATGCAAGACTGGAACACTGTACAGGGCACACTCTAAATCCTCTGTCTCCAACTCTGTGCCTCAGGTTGAGGGCTCCATCCTTCCATCCCTGTCTGCAGATCCCCCTGCCATTCATCCCAGGGCTCCTCCAACATCTTGAGCTCTCCAACACAATCCAAGCTTCATTTTCCCAGCGTGGTGTCCCAGGGCCTCTCTGCAGGGACTCCCCTGAAACACTCCTGGCCTTAGTAGCTCTCAACCTCAGAGGAAGGTCCCACAACCCCTTTACTTTTGTATCCTTCAAGACTCTAAAGCCAAACCCATGTGTTTGATTCTGCCAAATCAGGCTGCTCACTTGAGATGGAGCGCGGACCCCCCCCCCTTTGAATTATATTTGCATAAACTTTGGCTTTTGTGGACAGGCAATGCCTTAGGACTTTTTCCTTTTACAAGTTGGAACCCTGGCTGGGTGTGGCCTTGCACTGGGGACACCACTCCCTGTATTCCACTTCACACTAGACCTGTCCTATCTTTCAGCACAAGCCTTGATCCCAGTGTTAAATTTCCTGGTGCTCTTTTTCCCCTCAAACCATACATTTTGTGTCTTGTTGTCCTGCTTGTTCCTTTTCATTGTAGACTTGAATAAGAGTGACTAGGAATAATAGCACAGCAGTATCAGGATTAGCCAATGAAATTAGTCCAAAACCTTTCAGTTTTCCCTCAGGCAGATTCTTAGAAGAAGATCCAGCCACATTCTTTGCCAAAATATCACAAATATGGTCTCTAGCCAAGTTGCTAATATTGTTCCAGTCTGAAACCTCTTGAGCTGGGGCCTCCATAGCATACATTGGTCTCAGCACTGCTGTTTTCCAAGGACCTACTAGCATGGCTTCTTAAGGCCTATGTAGAGTGGTTAAACTTTCTCAGCCTAATGTCCTAAAGTCTTCTGCTTTCTTAAACAACAAAACAGCATGCTCAAGTTTGTCACAGCTGCTCACTTCCTGGTACCAGGTCTTAGTTACTTTTCTATGGCCATGAAAAGGGCATCATGACCAAAGCATTTAGTTTGAGACTCATGGCTAGAGTCCAGGAACATCATGGCAGCGGCAGGCAGACAGGCAGGCAGACAGGCAGGCATCACGGCAGCAGGGCGGCAGGCAGACAGGCAGGCATCAGGGCAGCATGGCGGCAGGCAGACAGGCAGTCATCACAGCAGCATGGTGGCGGCAGGCATCACGGCAGGCATCACGGCAGCATGGCAGTGGCAGGCAGACAGGCAGGCATTACGGCAGCATGGCGGCAGGCAGACAGGCAGGCATGGTGCTGGACAGTCATTGAGAGCTTACATATGATCCACAGTTTCAGTAATGAGGCAGAGAGTAATAACTGAGAAATGGCTTAAGCTTTTGAAACACTGAAGCCTTTTCCCAAATGATACACATGCTGCAACAAAAACCACACCTTCTAATCCTCCCCAAACAGTTCCACCAACTGAGGACCAAGTATTCAAACCTGTGAGACTGGGAGACTATTCTGCCATACCCATCCAACAAAGTCTGTGCCGTTTTGGATCTTTATTCTTATAGTACCCTGAGGTCAAAACTCATACACTGAGACAGAGATGTTCCGGAACAGGTATCTCTTCACAGTAACCCACGTTTCCCAAACGGTACTTCATAGAGGCATCAGAAATCCCTGGTCCCTCAGTATATTTATCTCAATGTCACACCTTCAGCTCTCTTTTGGTTCCAAGTGAGTCTTAGAGAAATTCCAGGCATAGGAGATTGTAAAAAACAGGGACAATGTACTCGATGAGCCATTTTATAGATTTAAGCTACTCTAGGTAAAGGAAAAACCACATCTTCGATATTAGGGTTTGGGGGAAGGGTTTAGGTAATGAAATGTACATATTTCCTTCATTTTCTTCTTATCTAAAATGAATTCTGCCCTTTTTTTGGCAATGGCTGCTGAGAATTTTCTGGATACTTCCAGGTGCTTTTCTCTTAATTACTCTGAACAGCTTAAATTTTTTCCAGCCAAAGGGAAGTCAAAGGCTGTGATCAGATGCCCTCTGGTCCTTGAAGTCAACGGTCGGAACCGGATGCCACCTGACTGTTGTTCCGGTGGCTTTAGGGCACCTTTGGTTTTTCATACTCAGTATTTCAGGCAGCTTTAGCTTATAGAGTGAACACCGATCCTGTGGCATACAAAGTTCCACATGGTCTCCATGTGACACCCTCGCCAACGTAAGGAGCTAATAGCCACTAGCTCCTGTGTTTGTTATCATCGCACACCATGTCACCTTTGTAAAGTCTTGTTTGGAGCTTCTGGAAAGCCTCCCATCTTAGCCATTCATTCTGCTGATTAATCTCCTGTCTATTTGCCCTGGCAATCCGGGCCAGGAGAAATTTTGCCAACAATCTGAGGAGGCTCAATGTGGTGGTAGGAGAGATACCGCAAACATTACAACTAAAAAAAATTTTTTTAAATCGAACTTAATCTGGAATAATTTATATGAGATCACTTACTTTTATTGCCAGTGAAAGTGAATGCTCAGTATTGCTTTCATTTTTAATATTCTGAAACTTTTGTCTGGATATAACATGGCCCTTTGCCAGATATTTTTAGGCCTTCAAGCCAAGCAATGTATAGGCTACAAATAAAGTTACTGTGCCATAAACAGCTTCATAAACAATAAATAATTTTTTGTCTGTCTTTCCAGTCTGGTTAGACTTTTACTGTGAGTTGCTTATTCATTAAGCATAAACATGTAAACACATATGTACACATAGAGATACATACACAGACATACACATAAACACATATATACCCACAAATATATAGACACACAAACACATATATAGACACACAGACACACAAAAACATACACACACACACAGACACAGACACAGACACAGACACAGACACAGACACATGGTTTATATTAGAAACAACTTTTCTTCTGCTTAATGATTCTTTGAAAGCTTCTTTAAACATGTGTGGTTGTAAGCTTCTGAAGTCTGAAAGGCAGTCTTCTCCCCCGCATTCTGAGTTTCCTGTGAAACTGAGTGTCTGAACTGAGCAAAAAATGTCCTTTGCTCAACCAAAAATGGGAAACACGTTTATATTTGCCAGAGGCCTTTGGAGTGAGTGTAGAGGTCATGCACAGGAAAGGTCTGCGTGGGTTCTCCAGCTGTGCACAGGCAGGAGAGCCCAGCTGCCTGGTGTTCAGATAGTCTGAGTGGCTCTAACCTACATTTCTCCTCCTTTCTTCCATTCCTTCCAATCTGCTGTGACATCTACGTCATTCACAAATTCTAGGGTTGAAGGAGTCCTTTTATTGGTTAATTTTAATGTTTGGTTTATTCACTGAAATTTATATTCTGCCCCACATCAGAATGGTCACTGTTTGATAGAGTTGACAACAGGCTGAGTTTTATGCCTGGGCTGTCCCATCAGAGCCCAGGCAGATCATAGGACCGCAGATGCTCAGACCCAAATAGTTTTGAGAATGTGAAAGTTGAGAAAATGAATGCAGAAAGCAGGGAAGGACTTTGTATTTTTATAGTCGTGAGTCGATGTGGAGATTCATCTTCCTAGGACACCAGTGGGGAGGGGATCACCTAGGCAACTTTTAAAATGAAAAGAAGTGCAAACAACCCTGAAAACTTGCAAATTCTGACATCTTCCAAAAGGAGAGGTGATGTTGTTCTTATAACACCATACTGTGATTTTCAGTCTTATTGCAAAGATAACCAAAAAGAAAGAAGGGTGGTGGAAAAAGGAAGAAAGAAGTCCTTAGTGAAACTAGACCATTTTTACAAAGAAAGTACCAGATATATTAATAGAGCCAGACCTTAGTAGGCCCTGAGACCTTACTGGCATTGTGATAAAGTACCATTCAGGCTGTGAAACTCAGCACGTAGGCAGCACCACCTGCCAAAACGAAAACAAAGGCCCAATTCATCAAAGTCCATAGTTCTGGGAAAGTCTCAGAAGGTACTAACCTTGATTTCTGGTTTCTGTAGTTCTGCTCTGGCTCACTGTTCTTGTTCACTGAAGTATGTCAATAAGAACATGTTTTTTTATGCTCAAAAGCCCACCCGGAGAAAGCCTCATGGCTATACTGGGACCCTGAGCACCCAGTGTAGTTGCCTACTGGCTAATAAAGACTTTTTATTGACTTAAACCCATGTCCATGCAGTTTTCTTTGGCAAATATCCCCTTACAATATCATAAAAGTATCCATTAGGAATTAATCCCACAGATAATTATTAATTAAGTGATTTTATAGTTAATTAATCCAGTTGATAATTTAACTAATTAATTAGTTAATCCAATTGGTGAGTGACATTTTAATTTAGGTCTCCTCTATCATAAGCCTTTAATGCTCAATATTCTTTTACTTGTAGTTGTCAAAATTAAGTGCTTACTAGAATATCAAGGACAACATTCAATATATCTGTCCTTTAAACTCCATGTACAAAGCTGGGGTGTGCTGGCACACCCTTTAATCCCAGCACTCAGGAGGCAAATGCAGGTGCATCTCAAAGAGCTACAGGTCAGCCTGGTCTACAAACCAAGTTCCAGAACAACCAGGAGCACATGGAGAAACCCTCGAACAAACAAAACAAACAAAAACCAACCAAACAAATAAAAACCATGAAAGAGATACCTGGACAGCTATTAAATTGTGTGTTAAGGCAACTGGTCATCCTGTAGAAGAGAAAGCTTCATGGAATTTTGGAATTGCACTCAAACCGATGAATCTATTTCAATATATATTGCATATCTGTATATATGATTATTTATTTGTCAAATTTTGATAAACGATGGCATTTTCAATATACTTAGGGAACCAAAGCACATAGTTTTTATTTCACCATCATAGTGATAGTACTCCACACTGACCACTAGGTGGCCACCCGGGCCCCTATCTTTTGACAGGACTTTTTTAAGAAGCAAAGAATTTACAACAGGATTTAAGTTAAGGAAAGGTTGGGCTTTCAGAATTACAGCACCGTTTTTATAATCATTTTTATTGATCTCCAGCACCAGAAGTTGAGTCTCAGGAATGTTCATGTGTTCGTGTGCTCAAAGAGTTTTCAACAATCACTCTAGGTAATTTCCAAACACAATGTGTAATAATGACAATGTATAAAGCAGGGTTTATTTCCCTAAGTTGTCAGTAAATTCACAATTAGCAGATCTTGTTTGTTTCACGGAAACACTATAAAAGGTAATTTTTATGGATGGTCAGGAGTTACAGCACCGTTTTTATAATCATTTTTATTGATCTCCAGCACCAGAAGTTGAGTCTCAGGAATGTGCATGTGATCACATGATCTGGGTCTACTGGTTAGATCCAGTGGCACCCAAACCCCACATATTGCAAGCTCATGTCTTCTTCTCCAGCCCTGCATGCCACCATGCATGGACATTTATGTGTGTTTGGGGAATTAAACTCAGGGTCTAAAGCTTGCAATTGCTTTGCCTACCAAGCCATCCCTGCAGCCATATTATATTTCCTAAGAATATAATCAGAATCAGGCACAGAAATCTGAAGAAAGTCCTCTCTTTGGCATGAAGATAAATCAAGTATTTACAAAACTTAACAAATTCGTGTTCCACCCTTGAAGTAATATTTCAACATGAAACCAAAACTGATCCAATAGAACGAAGACTTTGTGCTGTTCCATGCAGATAAACCAGCACATTTACCCTGACTCATAACAAATGTTAGAAAATGGCCCCCTTTCATCCCATTTAAACTGGACACCAACTTTTTTCCTTTTTGTCTAAAAGAATCTTTCTTCTTCCTTATATATTTGTCTTTAAATTTTATTGTAAATGTGTGGGGTGGGGGTTTTGTCTGCGTGTGAATCTGAGCAACATGTGGATGCCTGGTACCTGAGGAATTTAGGGGACCATGTCAGATCCCTTGGGACTAGTTAAGCATGCTGTGAGCTGCTGTGTGGGTGCTGGGAATTGAACCCCAGTTCCTCTGCTGGAGCAGCCAGTGCTCATCAGCGTGGAGCCGTCATCGGCCCTGTGCTCTCATCCTTTGCAGCATACATGAAATACTGTCTCAGAACAGAGACACTCCTGCTTCAATATCCCAATGCCTCGGAAATAACAGGAGAGCAAATCTTACCGCCGTCACCCATGCTGTGGATGTACAGGTGGGTTTTCCAGTTTAAGTTATTTTCTTTATGCTGAACTTGTATTTTTTTGTGGTTTTTCCACATTTGTTTTGCTTCAAATGTTGTTATACTCCCTTTTTCATGCTTGCATGTTATAAAGGTTCATCTCAGACCCCAATTTGTTCAGGTCTGAAATGACTTGAAAGATGAGCTCCTGGTTCTGGGAAACAAATGTTTGTTGTTTCTAAGTTGTCCAGTGTGCAGTATTTAATTATAATAATTTAAACAAATAAGTATATTATGGATGACCCCTAACTTACAGTGGTTCTTGAGTATCTTACTGATGATATAAAAGCAAGAGCCTCCATTTGAAAGAATGCTTTGAACTCTGGCCTTATCTTTGACTTGCCCATTCAGTACGGTTCTCACTTGAGATGGTGAACAGAAGCAGCTCTGAGCATCCCGAGGACAGAATGTCTAGTTTTCATGATGACCCTGTGAACCACTGATAGTCATCATGAAATCAAGGAAGTTGAAGCACAGAGAAGTTAAGACAGTAACCAAAGGGCACACAGTTAGGAAATATCGCTAAGACTTAACCCAGACAGCTTGAGACCAGAGGCCACATTCTTAATCATTGCCATATGTGTTTAAAAGGAAAAGTTTAAACCCCAAACCATATTAGAACAACAGAGAAGGGAACTTTCACTAACTAGAACTGTGGGAAAAACTTGAAAGTTGGAAAACAAATAGAAGAACAGAGAAGTATTTGGTAAACAATGAGAGCAGGAGACAGAGATACAGTGGGTGGAGAGGAGGCAGGAGCCATGGAAACCCTTAGGGTGATTGACAGGGTACAGTAGCCAGAGTAACTAAGAGGCTGACTCTTGCTACATCACTTCTTGGCCAGTCAGGGTGTCTGCATCCTGGAGGCCCCAGTCTGTGGGAGCGTGGGTCAGAGACTAAGACATTTGAGTGGCTGGCAAGATCCACAAGTGGTTGGTTGTTCCAGAGACCAGCCGGTGCTGCCTTCAATCCAGTGCAGGCTCCTGCCTCATCCAGGATATCTCTGCAAACACTTTTCTGCACACATTTCAGTGAATGATCACAGACTTTTATGCAACCGTGTGGCAAGTAATCTAAATCAAATCAAATCAAATTTTGAAAACTCTGATGAGACAACCATCATCAAACGTTACAAATTACAGTAAAAGGGACCTTAAATATTTAAGTTAAAAAAATTTATATATGAGAAACTCAGGAAAGCTAGAAATGAGCATCCATACGATTAAAAATAACTCAACGGGTGATGAAAATTAAAATTCAACCAAGTAGTTGCATGTAAATGAAGCAAAACTGGTTGTGTATTAATAATTGCTGAAGATAATTTGATTATAGATACATGGAATCATTAATTTTCCCTCTGTTTAAAAATATTTAGAAATTTCCTATGACAAAAGATTAAAACTCATCATCAGGAGGTGCAGACATCTGGGCCACAATGGGCACAGAAATAATACACTGGGTTTCTGGGCATCTTAAACCTGAGGGTTGGACTCCCAGGACCCACAGTGTGGCCATCAAGGAGAGAGTAAGGTTCACTAGCAGCTCTGGGACCTGTCCTGCCACGCCCTGTCTTGCCCCGCCCTGTAAACTGGTATGTATTCTCAAAGAGCAAGCTTTATCAAGTACAGCTGGAAACCTACAGACTTTGTGTGCTCAAAGAGATGCTTATGAAGATGGTCATAGCATCACAGAGTAGGAAGCAAGAAAGAAGAATGTTTGGACAGAACATCTGGAGCAGGTATGGTACAGCAGTCCTCAAGAACACCAAGTCTCAAGCAGTGTTCTAACAAAATGGCTTTAAGTTAAGGTTTAAGGCAGAGCAGAGGGCATGATCTCCTCTTCAAGTCCATAGGAATCCCCTCGCTGTCCATAGGAATCATTCTAAAGGAGACCTGTCCAGTGCCACGAGCACAATATGACAGAAATGATACAAACATCTGTGGTCTTTTCATAGCGTTGGTACTTATCGAGTAACAATAAATCCACAGAGTGCACTGGTTTGGTTGGCAGTAATTTCCAAGTTGCTCTAAGTCACATGATAGCAGGCCAAGGCAAACATGGGCCCTTAGGTTCCATTCTTAAACACTAATACTTCCCTTCAGATCACATATTATACACTCAGCACAGTCCGTCTGTCTGCCTGTCTGTCAGTTGCTTGTAAAATGGAGTCTCTAAGGGCAAGGCACAGCCTGAAAAACCTGTCTTATACAATATGGAGTAAGGCAGAGCAGGGCTCAGCCTGGTTGTCACACCAGTGTCACAGCAATAAGCATTCAGTAGTCATGTATTAATCACAGCCTCTGGACAACATGAACATCAAGACAAGGCAAAACCGGAAGTTGGTATAGGAAAGTTCATGGGATCCCAGCCTAAGAAAAGGAATTCTTGTTTGTTAAGGAACCAAAAACCTGTGAGTGTGTGTGTGTGGTGTGTGTGTGTGTGTGTGTGTGTGTGTGTGTGTGTGTGTGTGTGAGAGAGAGAGAGAGAGAGAGAGAGAGAGAGAGAGAGAGAGAGAGAGTCTTATAATTGTTAAAAATGTTTCTATTGCTTTTAACAACCTGGACATTTTTTGTATTTATTCTGGGTGGTAGTGGCAGGGGTGGGCTGCATGCCAGAGACCCTGAGTGGAAGTCAGAGGCTAGCTGTTGAGACCCCTTCGCTGCAGTTATCTCAGTGGTAAGTAGCTTTACCCACTGAACCACCTTGCCTGCCCACGGGTTGCTTTTTTTTTTTTTTTTCCAAAAGCTAATTCCGGAGAAGACTCTTCATCATCTCATTTGAGCATTTTGTTTTCTTCTTTTCTGGGCCTGGTTAAGAAATTAAAGAGCCTGTTTCCTTTCCAAAGCCAAGCATCATTGCCTTAGGGACTATTGTGGGAAAGGGCTAAGTTCTTTTTCTTGGTTAGTTCTGCTGTCCCCCAGCGAGAGTATTCAGAGTAAACAAGCCTGCCACCAACTCCCTCCCAGAGCAGATGACTACAGCATTCCTTCCCAGCTGCTGTTCCTTGGGCTGACCAGCTTGGAGGCTCTGATAGAAAATCTCTAACCTATGAAGCAATGAAGTAATGTTGCCCTTAACACACTGCATACCAGCTGAATTCTCTTCCTTGTAAGGCCCTTTAGAGGTCAAGACAGCAAAATATAGAAAGGAAGGAAGGTTAGATTGGTCAATGAGACCATGGTTTAAGCCTGTACATACTTGTTCACTTCTGCCACTATAATGGAGTGAAGGCTGGTCATGTAGTTCATTGATATAGTGCTTGCCTACCGTGCCAGAGGCTCCAACTCTAGTATGTTATGCATCAGGTATAGTGCTGCAGGCTGTCTTTCCAGTGCTGGGAAGATGGTGTTGGGAAGGTGAGAAACTTAAGGTCATATTTCACTACAGAGAGTTTAAAACTAGCCAAGTCCTGTAAGACCCTGTCTGAAAAAATGATAAGATAAAATGGAATTCTCTAAACTAATACCATCTGGAAAGCCAATATTTTCCAGTATGGAAAAATGCATATCATAAAGTTTAAAATTATTAAATTGCTTAATTGGGTACATTAAACAGGGTTTCTATTCCTGTACAAACATGACCAAGAAACAAGTTGGGGAGGAAAAGCTTTATTCAGTTTACACTTTCCACATTGCTGTTGATCACCAAAGGAAGTCAGGACTGGAACTCAAGCAGGTAAGGAAGCAGGAGCTAATGTAGAGGCCATGGAGGAATGTTTCTTACTGACTTGCTTCCCCTGGACTGCTCAGCCTGCTCTCTTATAGAACCCAAGACTACCAGCCCAGGGATGGCACCACCCGCAAGGGGTGCTCCCCTCTTGATAACTAATTAAGAAAATGCACCACATATGGATCTCATGGAGGCACTTCCCCAACTGAAGCTCCTTTCTCTGTGATAACTCCAGACTGTGTCAAGTTTACACACAAAACCAACCAGTACAATTGACCCCTTGTCAACTTGACACACAAACACATCACTATTAAGCCTCAACCCTTACTTTCTTATTCATCCCCAAGATCTAAATAACTTTAGAAGTTCTACAGTCTTTACATATTAAAAGTTCAATACTTTTAAAATATCCAATATCTTTTAAAATTCAAAGTCTCTTAACTGTGGCCTCCGCTAAAATTCTTTCTTCTTTCAAGAGGGAAAAATATTGAACTGTCACAATCAAAAGCAAAAATCAAACTCCAACAGTCCAATGTCTGAGATCCAACTCACAATCTTCTGGGCTTCTCCAAGGGCTTGGGTCACTTCTCCAGCTCTGCCCTTTGTAGCACACACAATGTCTTCTAGGATCCAACTGCTTGTATTTCACTGCTACTGCTGTTCTTGGTGGTCATTGCATGGTACTGGCATCTCCAAAACACTGTTGTCTTCCACTGTAACTAGGCTTCACCAATAGCCTCTCATAGGCTTTCTTCATGGTGCCAAGCCTCAACTCCTTTGCATGGCCCCGTCAGTCCTGTGCCATCAATTACAACTGAGGTTGCACCTTCACCAATGTCCTTCCATGGCCTCTCACAGTGCTGAGCACCAGCTGCTCTTCATGACCCCTTCATGCCTTCAAAACCAGTACCACCTGGGTGACTCTTACACAGTACCAAGTCCTACTGCAGAACAAGGAACAAACTTGGCTATCTCTGGAACACAGCCTCTGCACTCTTAGAAAACACTTTCCAGAAGATTTCACCTCAGTGATGCTGGTCTCCTCTTAATCACTGCTAATTTCTTAGCTCCAGCTAACCAGCATCAATAGTCCCAGTACCACAAAGGTTCACTTTAGTGGTTCTGGTATCTTGTTAATCACAGCTGATTCTTCAGCCCCAGCTAACCAAAACCACAGAATCTTCACAATCAAAACATGTCCCTGATAAGAGTCTTTAATCTTCCGTCTGAAATTTCTCAAGCCAGGCCTCCATCTTCTACACTATTCTTAACATTGTCTTCTAAGCTCCTACACAACATTCCACAGAACTCTTAACATCCAATGTCTCTTCTAGCAAAACGTTCCAAAGTTCTTCCACAGTCCTCCCCAAAACATGGTCAGGTTGTCAAAGGAATACCCCACTCCTGGTACCAATTTATTTTATTCAGTGTTTCTATTCCTGCACAAACATGACCAAGAAACAAGTTGGGGAGGAAAGGGTTTATTTAGTTTACACCTTCCACATTGCTGTTGATCACCAAAGGAAGTCAGGACTGGAACTGAAGCAGGTCAGGAAGCAGGAGCTGATGCAGAGGCCATGGAGGGATGTTTCTGACTGGCTTGTTTTGCCTGGCTTGCTCAACGACTGCCAGCCCAGGGATGACACCACCCACAAGGGGCTCTCCCCCTTGATCACTAATTGAGAAAATTCCCCACAGCTGGATCTCATGGAGGCATTTCCTCAACTGAAGTTCCTTTCTCTGTGATAACTACAGCCTGTGTCAAGTTGACACACAAAACCACCCAGTACATTGGGCTTTTTCTGAGGTATTTCTAGCTTTGTGGGGATGAAAGTGGTTGTGTGTGACCCGGGGTCCCCCTTTAAGTGACTTTGAACAATAGAAAGATGGTATTTAGGATGATAAGTGGTTTGGAGATACAGTCATCTCACGCTGAGACCCTGATCTCATAATCTGGGCTTTGAGGGTTAGGGTTTTTAACTACAACATAGTTCAGAAACAATGGGCCAGGAAGGTAAATAAACAGGTTAACAGGCAGCCTACATATCATGATCGTACAGCATAATTGTAAAAATTAACCTTGTCTTTAGTTTTAAAGGTAGTTGATGTTTTGAAAATGTTCATAAATAAATATTTCATACATTTGTATAATATACATATAATATACATACACATACATGTACACATACATGTACACATACATATACATATCAAACATCAATTGACAGAAAGAAGAGAAGGAATCAAACTTGAATGTGACTGAGACTCTAAATCCTAGTAACAATTTACAAGTAATTGATAGAACCAAGTCCATATCAGCTGATGTTACAGGGATGCACCAATGAAACTCACACAATTACAAATTTTATTGGGTAAAGAATTTTGTGGCTTAGACACATGAAAGTAGTAACAGAGAGACACTTTAATAGAAAGACACATAAACGACATAGTGTCCTAACAGTGACCTTGTGTGTAAAGTGTGTGTGTGTGTTTGTGATGGTTTGAAGTAGGAGAATGTGCACAGTCGTATGGTGTGAAGAATGAATGCAAGCATACAAAACCACAGAACTATCCACACCGTGATGGCGGTGCTAATGTGTTTATTTGTTCTCTTAAAATGTTTTCTTAATATTAGTGTATGTTTGAAAACATCTGCAATAGAAACTTGTACAAACTCATTGGAAAGTAGACAGGGACCCTCAAGAGGCACAGAAACATGTAGGTCTTACTTACCTCCACATCTCCGCAAGGAAGAGTAGATGGTATAAAGTGATGCCTCAAGACATGTTTGAAGAATTTGCTTGTACATTCTGGACTTGTCCTGCCAATTGGAAAAGTTCCACTTGTAAGAAAGTGACTCTTGGAATCTTTGACGCATGAAATAACAAAGGGCTTTAAAGATAAACTCAGTCTCAGAACTAAGGAGACAGATCAGTTGTTACAGCCCCTGCCATTAGGAATGAGGACCTGCATTCAGAACCCCAGTGCCTGAGAATAAAGCCAGATGCAGTGGAGCATGGCTGCTATTCTAGAGGGGGAAAGTCATCAGAGACAGACAGCACCTCAGAATGCATATCAGCTACCTGTCTGTGATGCCTGCTTCGATGAGATAGCTTACCTCAAAAGCTACAGGAAATGGCAATAAAAATACAAGAAATTAATTTATGGCTTATGTATTTTGAAACATATCACGTGCACACATGCACGCACACAACACAAATGTGAACACTCGTATACTATTTTACACACATATACACAGCGAAAGGCAATGAACTTCATATCCTAACTGTTAATTTTATTTATGTTTCAGCCATACCTTGGTTTAAATGATTCATTTGATCTCACTGTGACTTATTACTGCACTCTTTTAAAAAGTGATTTATTTACTATTATTTCATATGTATTGATATTTTGCCTGTGCATATGTCTATAAGAGGACATCAGATCGCCCCTGGAATTGGAGTTACAGACAATTATGAGCTGCTGTGTGGGTGCTGGAAATTGATCCTAGGTCATCTGGAAGAGCAATCAGTGCTCTTAACCACTGAGCCATCTCTCCAGCCCCTATACTCCATTCTAAAGACTCTCCAAAATTCCAGAGTTACATAAAACACTTAAGAGCTATATATAAACACACTTTGCAAATTTTATTTTCAACTTCTCTGGAGTTTTTACATAGATATTCAAAACTCTCAGCAACTTAGCTGAATAAATGTTGTTTAAAGATTCAATGCGAATGACACTTGATATCTGCTGAGATTATAACACATCTTCGGTGTTCATGAAACTAAGCTTTGTGAATTAGCAGCAAGGTTCAGTCAGTCAGTCTGGAGCCTGCCACATCACACGCTGTGCTCTGCACCTTTGTAAGAAACCATGCAGGATGGTGTGTGCCTGCAATCCCAGTGCCGGGCGGCACCCACAGGAGTACCTGGGATAGTTCCTGGCCATACAGCCTCGCCTACTCGCCTCACCTCTTTGTGAAAGATTCTTTTTTTTTTTTTTCACATGTGAGAATAAACCTTTGTTTATTTTTTTTATTCAATATATTTTTTATTTACATTTCAAATGATTTCCCCTTTTCTAGCCCCCCCTCCCCGAAAGTCCCGTAAGCCCCCTTCCCTCCCCCTGTTCTCCTACCCACCCCTTCCCACTTCCCCGTTCTGGTTTTGCCGAATACTGCTTCACTGAGTCTTTCCAGAACAAGGGGCCACTCCTCCTTTCTTCTTGTACCTCATTTGATGTGTGGATTATGTTTTGGGTATTCCAGTTTTCTAGGTTAATATCCACTTATTAGTGAGTGCATACCATGATTCACCTTTTGAGTCTGGGTTACCTCACTTAGTATGATGTTCTCTAGCTCCATCCATTTGCCTAAGAATTTCATGAATTCATTGTTTCTAATGGCTGAATAGTACTCCATTGTGTAGATATACCACATTTTTTGCATCCACTCTTCTGTTGAGGGATACCTGGGCTCTTTCCAGCATCTGGCAATTATAAATAGGGGTGCTATGAACATAGTAGAGCATGTATCCTTATTACATGGTGGGGAATCCTCTGGGTATATGCCCAGGAGTGGTATAGCAGGATCTTCTGGAAGTGAGGTGCCCAGTTTTCGGAGGAACCACCAGACTGATTTCCAGAGTGGTTGTACCAATTTGCAACCCCACCAGCAGTGGAGGAGTGTTCCTCTTTCTCCACATCCTCTCCAACACCTGCTGTCTCCTGAATTTTTAATCTTAGCCATTCTGACTGGTGTAAGGTGAAATCAGGGTTGTTTTGATTTGCATTTCCCTAATGACTAATGAAGTTGAGCATTTTTTAAGATGCTTCTCCGCCATCCGAAGTTCTTCAGGTGAGAATTCTTTGTTTAACTCTGTACCCCATTTTTTAATAGGGTTGTTTGGTTTTCTGGAGTCTAAGATTCTTACTCAAAACAATGAGGGAGGCTGCTGAAGAATGAAGGCTAAGATTGGCCTCTGCCCTCTACACACATGCGCAGTAAACACAGGCAGTCCGTACAAAGCAGTTGAGCGCTAGTGTACAGGGTGAGGTTGTTCCTGTTCTAGTAACCCATACCTGCATGTGAATCTGCTGCTTGTGAATCTGCTTCTCCACTTTACGTTACTGTCTTAAAGTCAGAGAGGTTAAACTGTAGCGGGAAGACTGGCTGATGGAGTCTAAGGCTGCATTCATTTTACTGAACCCCAAGGCAGGTTATCTGATAGGTGTGAGGGTTTTATAAATGGCATCACGCCTTCATTAAGAATTCAGTTTGCTGGTCGACAATCTCATTCTCGACAGATGCATGTAGTTCCAGGTCCTGGGTGACCATTACCACTCTAGTATCTTTCTTAATGGTTTTGATCTCGATCTACATGTGGCGTTTCCTCCACTGTGTTAGGCAGATTCTAAATCAGGACCCGCTTCCGACAAATCGTTTGGAAAATGCCCTTCATTTTGTCAAAGGTTGAGTCCGAGCTTGTGTCGTCTTATTACTACCAACATTTCTCTAGAATCCAACTTTTTTAAAAAAAATTAAACTTAACAACATAGCAATTATCCTTGAAATATTTAAAAAGGGGGGAAAAATCCCAAACCCAAGAATGTGATTATGAGTTGTTCTAGCCATGAGTATTCATGACTCCAACCCACACACAAGACAAGCTTTTATGAGTGTACAGTTTGTACTGTATGCTCCTGCAGTTCATGCTCTCATGCCCCAAAAATGTACTTTTTAAGCTTGGATAAGTAATTAAAAGTCACCCAATGACTAAGGCTGTTTTATGTCTGATTTCCACTGGGTGGCTGCATGTCTTCTGGAAACATGTGACCCAGACCAAATAAGGGCAGAAGTCTAGCAGCTGTCGATCCTACCCAGAAGGTTTGGGTGGTTGGACTCCCTCTTCTGCTACTCGTCCCTGCACCCTGTCTATTTTTCACTCTGCTGTCCAGCCGATGACTATTTTACTACACTTTACCACACCTCATTTTTACATAGATGTGCAGTGCTTTTGACAGTGGCACCTTGATAAGACTTAAAAATGATGATACAAGGTTAATTATAGTACAAATATACATAACGATATAGTGGGCATCCAGATGTTCAGAGAGCCATGCCCAGTAAGGTGGTCGTCAGTAAGTACAGTGCCTGCTGCACACACACGATTTCAGATCCCAGCTTCCACAGAAATGCTGGTCATGGTGGTATGTCTCTACAAGTCTGGTACAAGGTGAGCAGAGACAGGCAGATACTTGGGGATGGGGGCAGGGTCCACTGGCCAGACAGTCTAGCTAAAACAGCCAGCTCCAGGTTCAGCCACAGACCCAGTTTGGAATATAAATAAATAAATAAATAGTGATAAAGGAATCTACCTACTGTCAACCATTGGTCTCTACACATGTACTTAAAGGAGAACATGTGTGTGTGTGTGTGTGTGTGTGCCCCTGCATGCACACACATGCACACATTATTAATTTGCCTTCAGAGACAATTTCTTCCTCAGTCCCTGGCAATTTTTAAAGCCCATTAATTCGAAATAATTAAAGCCCATTATTATCCCATTAATTCGAAATTTAATGGGATAGCAAATGGCCAAATTCTGTTGATGATAGGCATTACTAGAAACTAGGCAATATCACCATGTATCCACTTTCATCTTTCTAGAAGAATTTAAGTGAAATATCATGGGGTTTATAAAGAACAGGCAACCCACAGGCTTCAGACATACATGACCAAACAGTCTTCAACAGGAACAGGTACTGATAAAGGAATCCTTATAACTGATAATCTAAATTTCTTTACAATCTAATGTTTTTTAATTTTTGGAAGGTTCTATCCCATGAGTCTTTTCCTGTACAAGTGTGCAGAGAGCAAGTGCCAATATCTCAGTCAATCGAGTAAGAGGCATAAAACAAAGGTACCAATACTTGTAGCAGGCGCCATGATTAACCAGAACTGTCAGGAGTCTAGGTCCATTGAGGTCAACTACCTTTCTATACTGGAAATGAATCATGATCACTGTATAGGTTCTGTTTGCTCTCTTTCAAGGATCAGTTTTCCCCTAGCAAATATAAAGACATGATTTATATTTAATCCTACATTGTAAGCATGCTCTTTTATTTACAAAATGCTAAGATTTTGAAGATGGACTGAGATTATAATATTCTAGTCTCCACAGCAGGTTTAACAAAACATGAGAACTACAGTTCATGAGGGAACAAGACGACATGAAAAACAGAATACGTAAGAATTATGAAAAGGTTTCCTAAGACAGATATAAAAGGCTTTGTCATTTAATTAACCTTACAATGGCCCATGTTCAAAGATTTACAAGTAATAACCTTAGAAGCACTGAAGTGAAGACTGGGTGTTTCTTAAACTACTTTAGTTGAGCTGACCTAGAAAGTCTCTGACCAATCATACTGACGCCCAAGAATAAAAAGACTCGAGGCTATCGTCTCAACAGCTTCATGATCTGGACTGAATCCCTGAGCCACAGGCTCACTCAGGAAATCTTAATGTAGACATTTTGACGGCTCACCTTCCTCCATGTGAACATTGTCCTATGGTAGGCCATTTTCATAGGTAGATCATGCTATCAAGATTCCTCTTTCACGTCTGGAAAGATTATATCGATAGACATTGTGTTAGATTCTATTCAGAGAGACACTGTCATGTGGGTTAAAAGCCCAGTGGACTGCAGCAATAAAGTCCTTTGCCAATATAGATGCTAAAGTTCTTAGGCTCTTCAGGACAATGTAGACTTGTTTGGAGTGTAAACTGTCTAATGCAGTAAAAATAGAAGATATTTTATATATTTATTATATATAATCACTATATTTCAATATGCTTAAGGGTTATACAATTTATTTACCACACAGGATAAAAATGATCAATCAAATATATAACATGATTATTTTCCAAGAGCCAGTTGAGTGTCATTATCTGAAAATCACTGTCACAGATGGAGGTGACAAGACAATGGTCTTGCCAAACTGCAGACTAGCAACCATAATGGTTTTCCCTAACAGGGAAACAGGAAGCCTTTTGAGTCACACAGAATAGCTCTTCATCTGAACTTAGAAGCCAAAGTTCATGTGCAAATATTTACATGTGAAACCAGACTAGATAAAACTGAGATTATTAGAAAGGAACAGAAAAAAATATCTCCGAAAATAGAGACAGGCTAGTCAAGCAGGAAGAGAAGAAGAAAGAGAAAGGGGAGGAGCAAAGGGGAGGATGAGGGTAAGGAGGATCTGGATGAGGGATGGAGGAGGGCAGGATCAGACTCCAGTGATTTGTGAGAGAACTACAACATTAATTTTGGAGGCTTGAATGTCTTTACTAATGCAGTTATTTTCATATGCTTAAATCACATGGTGGTCAAGTTTCTACATAAATTGTCATTTGTAAATCTTGTTTTACATTAATAGTTTGATAAGTATAATTGTTAAATCTTTGCTTTTTGAGTGAAGCTATTAGATTTTTAGACTATGTAAAATTATTGATTTTTAAATACTAAATAACTAAGTAAAAAGAAGGCCCTGGGGATGAAGCTGGTGAGCTTCTAATCCTACTCGCATTAAGTCTTGGTACTGATCTTTATTCTCACAGCAAACTCTGGTGGTGCATGCCCACAGTGCCAGCACTTGGGCTGTACACAATAAAGGCAGTAGAATCAGGAGTTCTACACCATCATTAGCCACAAGGGGAGTTCAGCCTTGGCAACTAGAGACTTTTGTCTTGAAAAAATAAAAAGGGAAGAAAATGACATTTAAAGGAACCCAACATAAAAATACCTTGTATTTCACGATGGTATTTTCAATTCTACTTTGTATAATTTCTACCATTATCATCAGTTCTGCACTAAAGTTTTCTTCTATAATTTAAAATTCTAGCTATATTTTTTAGAGTTAGTTGCTATGCTATATGTTCAGCTCTTTGGTATTATAGTTTAAAGAAAAATATCAGAAGCTCAAAAATTATGTTTGCAGAAGATTCTTATTATATCTAGTGTGGAGGTGCAAATTCTTCATCCTATCACTGAAGAGACTTAGGCAAGCAAATCTCTGTAAATCCAAGGCCAACACAGTTTACATAGTGAGTTCCAGGGTATCTGGAGCTACATAATGCGACACTATCTCAAAAATAAGAAAGTTTTTTCTGATATTCTTCATTTATAACAAATTTAGATATAATAATCTAAATTTCAGATAGGCAGAGAATGGATACATGTATTATGATAAATAAACATACAATATAAAATACTTATAGATAAAAATATAGATATTTATGACAATGATAAAATTTTCATAAACTTAGTCAATATGATTTATTGTGTTAATATTAACATACATTGAAAAAAGATTGATTGTAAGGTTTTTAATCTATTTTGATTTTTGGTTTTTGGTCTGGGTTTTTGTTTGTTTGTTTTTGTTTTCTATTTACCCATGATGTCTAAATCAGGAATTCAACACTTTTACTAATAGAACAAAATAAAAATGAGAAGCACGGGTTAATCCATTATATTCAGTGGAATATATAAGTAGATTGTTTCTAATCTCCTACATCTACCCTTTCGATAAGTAGAGTTAAGCGGTTTCCTTGGACGAAAGGGCTTGCAGGCTGTGCACATTGGTAAGGCTCGTGGCTCCAATTTGATGTAATCCTTGTATTTAAGGTGAATCATCTCTCTGTGACTCCCCCTCACGTCTCCAACTGCCCCCTCACTTTCCCTGTGCGGTAAGTCAGAGGACAGTATGTACTGTACCTGGGCGGGACAACTTTATTATTTGTTAGAATTTTTCCTAGTGCTAGGTCATTTTGGGCAGGACTCCCTTGCCAGCTAGAAAGAGACAGAAGGAAAAGCAGAAATAATGTCTTCTACAATGGGTGGCATTTGCAAGTTCCACATGACAGTGTTATTTTAACTCAGCGAAAGCAGGGTTTGGCGGTGGCAGCCACATCTACCCTTGGAGTGTGTCGCTGGAGAAAACCAGGTATTACCGAAGCCGCAAGCAAACTGTGCAATTAGGGTTAGGCAAAGGGATTAAGTAATCCAGCAACAGTCACAGTTATGTAACAGGCAGAAGCTGGCCGGGCAGTGGAGCCGTAACTGAATACTATAGCGGGAACTGCAAGTGAGGCTGCTGCCAAGGGTCACTGGTTGCTTCCATTAGAAGCTCAGTCTGCAGCCGGTTTATAACCCAGACAGTTTAATTCGCATCAGGCTGCAACGTGGTTTTCAAGTCAGGAGCCGAGAGGCACCTTTTCTTTTTTCAACAACAGAACAAATTTATCTGGAAAGGGCTGGAGATGTCAAGTCCCACTTGGGTTTTTAAACCAAGATTCAGGTATACACAGTAAATATAACATATAGGGTATCATATAGTTATATAGAAGAACCAGATCTAGATTTTCCTGAGCTCCAGATTTAAGGAGGAGAAAGAGGAGGAAAGGAGGGGAAGGAGGAAGAGGAAAAAGGAGGGAGAGGAGGAAGAGAAGGAGGGAGGAGTTGTTCCTTTGGACTGGTTGAACTTGGTTTTAATGCACAGAGAAGCAACACTGAAGTGACTTGCCCGGGGATTGTGGAATATTAGGTGGTACTGAAGGCACTGGGCCTCTGGGCTCCCTTGTGTGACTACTTTTAGGTTTTAACATTCTTTTCCCCTCTTGTCTATCACTTGTTCGCTCAATGAGTTCATTCACAAGCCCAATGGGAATTATCGCGCAAACATTAACATGCGGGGCCTGAGCCTTTGCATGGCTCTCCAATGAGTCATAAACTGAACTGAAAAAGAAGGAAGGCTTCCGAAGCCAACATCGTGTCTCTATAAAACCACAACTGTTTGCAAAGTGAGTTCAATCAGTCAACCAAACCACCATTTTATCACCTTAATATCTGAAGAAAAGTATTGTAGTGGGTTCTTTCTGAAGGATTAAATATAAAGGTTACTTGGCCAGTATTTGATAAAGTGAGAGGTTTTATATAGATGGGCTTGCTAGGACTTACTGATGTATTGCATCCAGTTGGCAGGAACTCTGAATTGTATCGAGCACTCTACTTCATGCACAGTTTTCCTGAAACTCAACAAAGAAAAGCATCCTGCATCAATCAGACCGTGGCTCATTTGTCTCAGAGTGGCCTGCGCTCCTGGATCTGAAAGAATATTCTATCCTGGAGAGAGAACATGATTGTGTAAATGGTTTGTTCCACTTTGAAGTTTGAGATTTAGTTCTAGAGCTACAGACAGCACCCCCTCCTTCCGTCTCCTCTTGGACATCCCTAAGTTCATTTCTTACAATCTGGTCCTTTTCCTTGACTGAGTTGTAGACCCCTCTGAGTAGAGGAACACACGCTGCTTCTTGGACTCTTCTATGTATTGTACCGGGTACTGAGAAGTAATGATCTTATGCCTTACATTAAGTAACAATGTGCACATTGGCAGTGTTGTTTATTGGTCTATGCTCAGAGTGTCCTAGCTGTCCTCTCCTATGGAATATGTCCATGCAACAAATCTAGGGGCTTAATATTAGAGAGAGAAGAACCTGCAGGGAAGTTTCAGACTTAGACTTTTGTTTTCAAGAATCCAGAAAGGAGTGGAATCATAGAAATTCGAATTTTGGGGGCAGTGTTTAAGAGAGAACTCATGTCTTGCTTCTTACACACTCTCAGGCCCTTCCAAACTGTCCTTCCTCTTCCTCTCTGAACTCCAACGTTGCTCTAGTGTTGCATCCTGTTTAGGCTACTCTTCGCTCTAAGTATTATCCTGTAAGTTCATGACATGGACATATTGAAATTCCTATAAACCAGAAACTCCATGCTGGGGAGGTGAATGGTAATTGGCAAAAGCAAGCATAATATGGAGAAAATTAGTCAAATGCTGTTGTAATAACTTGGCTTCGTTTGGACCTTCATTTGTTTTGCAGTTCTTGTCCAGCGTATTATAATATTATTGGAGATGACTTCATAGGTCAAGTGTCACTAAAGAGCCTCATATTTTTATTTAGCAGGGAGAGACCCAAACTTGCCAGAAAGTCAATATTTATTGGGGTCACTTCCTCTAACATTTTTATTTTCTCCCTAGCCCAGTCCCCATTTTGGGAGTCAAAATGTTATGCTATCCTGATTTCATCAGGAATGGCGTGTGACTCCAGCTTGACTTTTGGTCACGACTCGTGGGAGTTCAGTTAAGATGGCTTTCCCCACAGTCTTTGTGGTTAAGCTAGTCTTGACATTACTGAGATGTTTCAGTGGTGTTTGGGGGCAATATTATAAGAGTCTTCGGACCACCAGTTGAGCATTTACACTTCTGAGAAGCATGTGTCTTTAAAGAAAAAGCCATGTGCAGACACCCAAATTGCATAACAATGAAAATCCAGAAGCATTCCAGGGAGTTTGACATGCAAAGGAAAAGGAAAGTATTCAGTTTCAAAACCACAGGAAAGGGACTTTGGGTCGAGATGAAATGAAAACTTAGCAGGGTCCTTGTAAATCTGAACGCACATCAACTGTCAAGACACTGGAAACACTGATCCTGCTTCCCAAATGGTCATCATCTGTCTCTTGTCTCCATGTGCTCCCAAAGTATTGCCCCTCTGTAATCATGGAAGTCAAAACTCATCAGAAACCCTGCATTCACCACACTTCCAGCCTGTATAAAATCCCACCTTGTGATTTATCATATCTACATGGTATCTACATATGTCCTGTGAAAGAGAATAAATTTGATATTACATAACATGTTTAGACATGTAATAGGCATTGATATTGATATGTGTAAGGTATTTGCTTGGATTTTCTGATCATATGTTTATTCAACTTATTCAATGGCCTACTGCATTTCACTGTTTTATTCTTTCACAGATATGCATTATTATACATCTAAAACTATAGTGTGTTGCCTATAGCATAATACGTCCTTGAATATCCAAATCGCTAACATTTGGGTCACCTAAAATTAACCTCTTTGCATTTTTACTTCTTGCTCTGAGACCTGGATGGGGGGTTTGAGTACATTGAGTACATGTGTGCTGTGTGCTCACCCATGTGCATGTGGAGACTGGACATTAACATCAATCACTTGCCCACCTTGATTTTTGAGTCATGGTTTCTTACTGAACTTGAAGCTTGCTGTTTCAGATACATTGGCGGGCCAGACAATCCAGGGATCTTCCATCTTCAGTCCCCAGCACTGAGGTCGCAAATGTGCAGCCATACATAACTTCTACGTGAGTACTAGGCATCTTACTCAGGACCTTGGGTCTGCACAGCAAGCACTTTATATACAGAACCATCTCCCCAGCCCTGCCGATGACTTACATGACTCTTCTCTTCAGATCAGCTACTAGATCTACACAAGGCTGGATACCTCTCCTCCGTTTCATACATCCTACATCCTCGGAGTCCATGGAGCAAATCTTTTGCCTCTATCTCCCGGAGTCCCAGTCTCTCTACTTATCTCTTAAGTTCTGCCTTTTGCTAACAGGCCATCAGCTTTTTATGGATGCCTCCACACAGCGCACACACACAAGATTAATCCTGCACCAAACTGCAGGGGAGAGGAAGTGTCCTGGCACAGAGATAGGGGAGCCGTCAAACTGAAGGTCATTGTGACCTTTCAGCTGCACCCACTTCAATCCTGCTCCACTGCTAAAATTTATACTAAAGAGATAAGGCTGTGTATTAGGACTGCATCAAAGAGCATTCACCCTGATCATAAGGAAGCAAGAAAAATGAGTATAATATTGGAATTGGTGTGAAAGATTAAAAGAAATGGTGGGTGGTGCAGTCTTCAGAAGTTGTCTTATTCTATAGTTTTTAAAAGACATACTTATTTTATATTAAGTATATGAGTGTTTTGCCTACATATATGTATATTTACCACATACACATCTGGTGCCAGTGTAAGTCAGATCGTCTGGAACTAGAGTTATAGATAGTCTTGAACTACTGTGTCAGCACTGGGGACCAAAACCAGGTCCTCTGCAAGAGTAGCAAGTACTCTTAACCATTGAGCCATTTCTCTAGCCTGATATTAGAATGTACTATTCATGAATGAAGTGCTTACCTAATCTCCACCAAAAAGAAATTCCTAATAAATTAAAGTATATGAACCTATTTATAAAAAATTTTGAGATGCATGTGTATTTGGCAAGTGTATGTAAGAAAAAGGAACAAAATCTTTTCTACTTTCGGTTTAATGTAAGTGTAACATATACAATACATACACGAGTTTTAAAGAATTATAATGAAATAAACAATGCATATTTCCCAATTTATTTATTTTAGTTTATTTATCTCCAGATTCTTATGACACACACTCTGTCTCTGTCTGTCTGTTTCTCTCTCTCTCTCTCTCTCTCTCTCTCTCTCTCTCTCTCTCTCTCTCTCACACACACACACACACACACACACACACAGTGTTGATATGGGGTATGTGCATGTGATTGTAGCACCTGGGAAGTGCAGCGAAGGGCGTCAGGCCCCCTAGATCTGGAATTACAGGCACGTGTGAGGGGCAAAGACAGGGGATAGAAACTAAACTCTGGCCCCGTCAGAGCAGCAAGCCATCTCTTTCACTCATATCCCCAGGTGGATGAACTACAACAGGCAGAATTTAGAGCTGCCTGTTGTTATTATGATCTTTTCATTTCATCTTCCTATAGCCAAGGGGAGCCAGTATTCTGAATATTAGGCTTATGGTTTCTTTGTTGTTTTGTTCTGTTTTTTTTTTTTAATTTCTCAGACACATTGCATAATGGGTACAGTCTGTGACTCTCCTACTTTGTGTCAGAAAATTGAAATACACGACATGATGTTTCTGTAACTACCTCGCCCCCTCACGTGCATGAATTCCAAGGCTTTGTCATTTTTCACTGCTGTGCAATATCCCATTGCAGAACCGCGTGCTTGCTTTTTCATTGTATTTTCTGTTTACAGTCATTTCAGTTCAAACTTTTTTTTCATTAGACAGGTAAAGCTGTTACAAAGTTACTGGAGCTGCTTCAAGATCCAGAGCACATGTGAGGTTTCCCATCCCCTTCGGTGCCTTCACTCCTTAACTCTGTAGGGATCCCAATCTCAGCCCAATGCTTGTTACCAAGCATTTTCATGCACCACTGATGTGTGTGCAGCTTCTCCTGCCTCCTGCCTCCTGCCTCCTGTCTCCTGCCTCCTGTCTCCTGCCTCCTGCCTCCTGCCTCCTGCCTCCTGCCTCCTGCCTCCTGCCTCCTGCCTCCTGCCTCCTGCCTCCTGCCTCCTGTCTCCTGCCTCCTGCCTCCTGCCTCCTGCCTCCTGCCTCCTGCCTCCTGCCTCCTGCCTCCTGCCTCCTGCCTCCTGTCTCCTGCCTCCTGCCTCCTGCCTCCTGCCTCCTGCCTCCTGTCTCCTGCCTCCTGCCCCCTACCCCTGCCCCCTGCCCCCTGCCCCCTGCCCCCTGCCCCCTGCCCCCTGCCTCCTGCCTCCTGTCTCCTGTCTCCTGCCTCCTGTCTCCTGTCTCCTGCCTCCTGTCTCCTGTCTCCTTTCTCCCGTCTGTTCATGGGCCAACACTACTACCATCGAGCTCTTGAATTTCCCTATTGAGGGAAACACCTTCACATAATCTCCTCATTCATCCTCACGGGTCTTGAGTCTTTATTTCTTTCATTCATTTTGGAATGAGGTTCTCAAGCTTCTTTCAGAAAAATCCTACTGAATTCAGATTAAATTTTCAGTCAGGAAACTTGATGTTATTGACTTATTTCAGAGTTCCACCATTCCCTGAAGATGTGACTTGGATAAAGGGCGGATGCTGATGCTGTTGATGTTAAATAGAGGTGGTGAGGTTGGTACATGACCTGCATTTTTCAGTCTGGGCACAAACCAAGTTTACCTGCAAAATCCATTTTGTGGCCCTCTTTTGCATTTGTTGTTATTTAAGATTTTAGCTTATTTACTGGTCCTTTGACCTATGTTAATCTGATTATCCACTAAATTTTTAATTTTATAATTTCATCATTGAATATTGTAGCTCATGAAAATATGCCTGGTACTTAACATTTTTTTTAATCTTTGGTTATTAAAATATTTTATACTCATATTTAACATCACATATTTTTGATGTCTAGTCCTTTAAATCTGTGACTAACATTTTTTTATTTGGTTAACTTTCATCCAGTAAAGTAGGTGTTTATGGGTTGATATTCAATCAGACCACATTTGACTGAGAAAGTATATCAAGCTTCTAAGGCCCTGACAATCTTCCAGAGAAGATTAATACAAATAAAAGAAATGTTCTTGTCACTAAGTAATGGCTAAAAACATATAGATAATGCCATGAAGTAATGACTCAGAATTTTGTTAAACATATTGTGCTTTGGAATTGGGTATGTTAAATTGTGATCATATAGCATCAATGACATTGTTTAATATAAAGTGTATTCTATAGAAGATTTACCAAAGGTTTGTGATGTTTATAATGTTACCAGTTGAAGCTATTTTCAGTGAAGTTATAATGATCAGTAGAGTCTTAGAAAAGGTTAATCATTCCAAGAATGGTGGTTAACCACAATTCCACACAAGAAATACAGTTACAAACACGCCCCACACAAGAAATACAATATCAACTCATGTCTATAGTTCTATAAGATCCAATCACAAAACCACTTTTTTTTTTAAAAAAAAAAGTAACATATTTAAGATCACACTGAGAAGATTTAAGTCTCTTAATTCCACAGAAAATCCCTTTGCTTTTTTTTTTTTCCTAAAGTGTAAAGCATACAACTCTGTCCCAGTCTTAATCCTATCCTGAACACTCAAAGGAGAGTTCCGTTGCTTGGAAACAGCTGTGTCAGCTCCATGCCATTATATGCAAGGCATCTTATTAAACACCTGTTATGTCCAATAGGCTCTGCTTTCAGCTAGCTTTCCCTGGAAAGATTACATCAACACTGTGGTGGATGTATGGTGGCATAATCCTAAAATCCCAGCACTTGGGAGGCAGATGCAGGAGGATGACTTCAAGTTTGAGGCCAGTCTGGTCTATGTAGAGAGTTCTGCTGTAGTTTTGGCTACAAAGGGAGAACCTGTTTCAAACCAAAACTAACCAAACTGAAAGCACAAAAGGAAAAGGAATCACGTGTGAGAGGCCCATGATAGGTTTTTCTTTCACAACAGGAGGTAAGGCATTCCTGGTAAACCTGTTTTGTATACTAATTTTTGACACTTACTATTAGAACAAACTTGGAAAAATGTTTAAATCAAGCAAATTCACATTTACTTCTAGAGAAAGGAAATTATCCAGAGGAAGTAAGAGTCACAGAGAGATCAGTTCACCAAGATCACTATTTTCTTGTTTTGTTTTTAATTCACATCCTGATCACAGCCCCCCTTCGTCATTCCCTCCCAGTTCCATTATTATAAATCCCTATGACCATTACCCCCTCCCCTTATCCTTAGAAGAGTGGATCCCCCACCCCTCTGTACCACTCCTCTCTGAGGCATTTAGTGGAAATAAAGAAAGCATCTTCAATAAATGGTGACGGTCTAATTGGATGTCTGCATGTAAAAGAATGCAAGTAGATCCATGTTCATCACTCTGCACAAAACTCAAGTCCAAGTGGATCAAAGACCTCAACATAAAACCATACACACTAAATCTCATAGACCGCAGGCTGGGCAGTAACCCTGAACTCATTGGTACAGGAGACAACTTCCTGAACAAAGCACGCATAGCTCAGGCTCTAAAATCAACAATTGATCAATGGAGCCTCATGAAACCAAGAGTCTGGCAGCGGGACGAAGAGCAGCCTACACACTGGGAAAGGATCTTCATCAGCCCTACATCTGACAGAGGGTTAATATCTAAAATGTATAAAATTCAAGGATCACTGGTATTTAATAAAACCCTCTCACTTCTAAGAAAGGGACAGAGTATGGCTTAATGCATTTAAGTGTATCTGTGTATACTATTAGTATATCTGTGCCAAGGAACAGTTTACCACAGCTCACGCACATTTTGACCTATCTTGGGAGAAAAGACATTGACTGTCTTAGCTGGACTACCTGATCTAGGATCTATGTTTTTTTTTTTTTTTTACAAAAATGAGTGAGAGATGGTGTTTCCCATTGGAACAAACCATCCGCCATGTTTGCTGCCTATTGAAGTCAATGCTTCCTTCTGGGGAAAGGGAATACAAGTAGAGACAGTATTATTTTGTTATTTTCTGTTTAAAATTTATATTCCGCATGCGGGGAGATCTAGAAGGAAAACTGTCTTGTATACCTGCCCCTTCTGGACCCATCTTTGTATTTTCTCACGGTTTGGGGGTCATGGGAAATTCTCAGAAGGAGGCTGGTGTCTGTGACCTTTCTTGTGCTGCAATAGTCTTTCATTTCCTGCTTTACATCAACAAAACTGTAGACTAGATTGTTAGCTTGCATGATGGCTAATCTTAGTTCTCAACTTGTCAAACCTGGGAAGTAGGAAGCTCACCTGAGATACTGTCTCCATCAGACTGCTCTGTGGGCGTGTCCATGTGGCGCTTTCTTCATTGCTCATTGACACTTGCCAGGATGAAGTTTTGACCTAAGCATGTAGTGTCTAGCAATGTGGCATCTGAGCTCATTCATCTATGTGCATGAAGTCTTATTCACAAAGAAATGTCCTATAAAACTGCTGGGAAGAAAAGAAAAAGGAACTTCCTAAAATACTTCATTTGTGAATTTGTCGAATCATTTGCAGTTCCAAGCGAACAGAAATATTACTGATAACTCTCGTTTTGTGCTGATTGGAGTTTTCTCATTGTTATGTAATTTGAACATCAAAGAGGGTCTCCTTCTTTGTCATTTTTTGATAAACACTGCCTGTGTCCAAATCAGAATAGCAGTGTGCTCTCTTAAGGTGACTTTGGGGCAAATGCCCTCTTCCTCTTCCTCTTCCTCTTCCTCTTCCTCTTCATCTTCCTCTTCCTCTTCCTCAGGCGTTCAAATTCACACTCTCACAAGACCATAAGCTCTAGTTTCCCCAATACAGAGAGATGATACAGCTTATACTGATTTTAGTATTTGTGGTTATATGGAAAGCAACCTGCTGAAATGCCATAAAATTTAGCATGGGTAAAGAATGTGGGGAGTTCACTGAAAAGAAACATGAGAGTTTGGTAATAGGGCTGGCTCCCCAGAAAGGACAGGGCGCCTGGACATCTTCAGTGAAAGAAGTCTTACTTTCACTGTTATATATAAAGCTTTCCACTTAGGTTAACAGATATTATCTCTTAGTGGTGAAAATTCACAGAATTATTTACTGATTTAGTTTGTTGTTAGTTTTGTTTTGTTCCCACAGTGAAACTGCATTCACACCAAAGGGCAACTAAAAATTTGAAACAAGTAAACAAACAAACATTTTGAAAAACACCATCCAGAAAAACAACCATACAGAAAATAGCCCACATTTTCTTTGGAAGCTAGAATAGCAACAGTGATCTCTGATAATAAACAGGAAAATAGGATCCTGCAGGCAAAACCAGGGCTGGCTTTAAAACAGCAATGGAGATTAAGGATGATAAGTCAATTAAAACCCTGGTTGAAAAAATAAATGTAGTTGCAAAATTATATGTGGAAACGTCTCAGATTACATAAACAAACAAAGGCCAAAAAATTTGTTTTTGTTATTTATTATTCATATCTTCTGAAATGCAATGATATAACCAATAAAGAAACAATGTCCTACCAAACAGATCTCCCTTCCGTTCATGGAGACTCAGAAACTGATTCTCTCAGATCCCTTTCTGGCACAGCCTTCATCATTACCAGACACACACACACACACACACACACACACACACACACACAGACGTCAATGAAGGCATTGGTGGGCTCATATTTGTAATAGCACTTTGAAGGATCTGAGATGGGAACTCAGTGCTGCTATCACTGTACATCTTCCAGACAGTGGAGCATGTGATCGAGAGCAGCAGATTGAAATCAATCACTTGGGACCCTATGAAAATATTTACTTTTGTGGGATTCATCATCATGTAGGTTCAACTACATGATGAACTGTGTGTGTGTGTGGGGGGGGGGGTGTGTGCTGGCCCCGTGTTATTGCCTATCAATGTGCATCTCTCTCTCTTTTCTTTCTTTTCTTTCCTTCCTTCTTTTTTCTTTCTTTTCTTTCTTTGTTCTTTCTTTTCTCTTTATATATATTTTCAAAACAGCACCTTTTAAAACTATGTTTCTCATCCTTGCTGTGGTTGCTAATGGCAACAGAAGGAATGCACTAGGGTATCATAATAATCCCCCATTAAATCTCTAGTGTTTAAATTTTAATGCTATAATTCAAGAGCTGACAAAAGCCCATTGAGTGTGTCCATGGGGAGGAAAATGGGCCGCCCGTTTTCTCAGCGGTGATGCTATAGCAACACAGAATGAATTTGGGGTCAAGGAACAGTCTCCAAGCTTTGTTTGCAGTTCCTGGCTAAAAGTAGACTGCAAACTTATAAATTTTGCCCAACACATAGTTATTTTGACAATCAGGAAGATAACTCACCTTCTCTCACCAGTTGTATAACACAAGCAGGGAGAGAGCTGATGAAACCAGAAGCAAAAGTGAAAAAGGCAAAACTGATGAGTGCTCTAGGATTGTCTGAGAGGCCGCATCGGAAACATCTATGATCCTCCATCCCTTCCCTGAAACCCAACACTTCTTGCCTGGACAAATGGTGTTTTAGAACATGGAGAAGTATAACAATCTGCAAGATTCCTTTCTGAAAGGAGACAAAGGAGGACTGATGGGCAGTCCCTGTGTGTGACCCCTTATAATCATGCAAAACATGGCAGAGTAGGGTGGGGTTGTTTTTTTTTTTTTTTTTTTTTTTTGTCTAGCTCTTTATAATGGCACTTTTGTTTCTATGGAATTTTCTACCAGAATAAACAAATACACCTGAATCACAATTGCCTATTGTGCAGCAGAAAGAAAGAAAGAAAGAAAGAAAGAAAGAAAGAAAGAAAGAAAGAAAGAAAGAACAAAAACCCCATTCCATGAAGTTTATACCACCAACTTTTCTCTTTTGGCTTTGGTGACAAACATCCTTATATTGAGTTATGAGGAATATAAAATAGTATATGTTTTGGGTGTTTAGTCAGTAAAGACCACATTTATTTGATACCCACAATACTAGGTCTAGTTTGGGTGTTTAGTCAGTAAAGACCACATTTATTTGATACCCACAATACTAGGATGCTAGATTCTCTAGTGCACAGCACTGGTGTAAACCTCGTGAGCAGTGCAGCGCAGTGGCTTTCAGATCTGCCCCTCTCTCGTCCCCTCTTCCTGGTCCTCACTGATTCACACTCCACCAATAAAACTCTTACCTTTCCACTTGTGCAAGCATGAGCAGTACCCAACCCTACAATTCTCCAAATCCTAACGGCAACTGGAGCCATCTTTAAAAAAACATACAATGTTTCTTCTGTCTTCAAAACTCTGATGTCTAGAAAACCCAATGCATATTTCTCCACCTTGGCTCTGCTCTTCCAGGGAATCCACAGTGTACAAGTTTCCATTTTACTATGCTCACCACTACCTCCCACTGTATCTAGGCAAAGGCCCCTGCCTAGAATTTTTGATTATTCTTTCCAAAGTTCAAGCCTCGTTTAAACAGTCCTGTTTCCATGAAAGCCTTTCACATGAATTCTTCCGGAAAATATTTCACTTTGATATTATTGCATACATTTATTTATTCATTCACTCACTCACTCATTCATTCATTCATGTGTAAATTTGTCATCAAGTTTATAAAACAGAAAAAACAGTATATAAATGTATATAAATATCACAAGGAAATTCATTCTTTTGTACTTGGATATCACTAATAAAAAGAAAATTAAAATTCTATGACAGTGCATCATTGAATAATAAATAGCAAATGAGCTAGCATTTGTGCGCAACAGAGGTGTTAGAAAAAGAAAAGGGTGTAAGCAGAAAAAATTACTTAACTTGAACAAGTCAGAACTTTGTCTGCCCACCACTGAAAGACTTGAACCAAATATAAAGAGTATGCAGTGGAAACACCAGGCACATTATATTAAGCTGCTGGAAACTATAGCTGGAGAGAACACTGGAAGAATGAGAAGGCATATGAATTATTAGACCTCTTAACAGACATAAAGAAAATGAGAAGATAGTGAAAAAGTATCTTCAAACCAACCTAAGGTCTTGCTATTTGGTCCACTTGCATAGTCTCACCACCACGGACAGAACCTCGGGTACCACACCTTCCCATCATAAAACAGCCAAAACAAATCAGCCCTAAACTTGCTTCTTTCCAGGCATTTAGGAACAGCCACAAGGAAAGTAGCACACCTAGCAGCATTCTCAGGGTTGTTTCCCCTGTGCCTTCCTTAGCTGTTGACTATTTGAGTCTATTGTAGGATGCCACAAGCCCAAGGACACTGTTCCCATAAAGTGAGTCTTTTATACAGCAAAGGAAACAGTCAACTGGATGAAGAACCAACCTATCATGTGAAATAAAATGTTTATGGATTCTATAACTAATACAAACAACTCAAAACAAATAATATGTTTTAAGTAGGTAAATGACCATAACGGATATTTCTGAAGAGATACGTACAAATGGCCAACAGTGGGGTGAGAAACTGTTCATGATCATTAATCATTGGGGATTTGCGCATTGAAACCATAATGTCATCCTATCTGACACCTATTAGGACAGACATTGTCCAAAAGTCAAGAGACAAAAGTTGACAAGGTGTTGGAGAATAGGAAACCCTTGGGCATTGTTTGTGTGGATAAGAATTACCGTGAACTTGTAGAAAGCAATGAAGAGACTCCTTATGGTTTACAGTTTTAGAACAGTGAGATACTGTTGTTTGGGGCCATTCTTATTAGGAAAGGTTCAGTGCTGGAAGATGCTTAGTCAGAACCCTGGCATCTAGCCACTAGATGTCAGTAGCATTCTCCCCTGGTGTAAGGACATGGACAAGGTCAGGCAGGTAGGTATCTAGGGTTCTGGAATGCCCAGAACGTTTTGCCTTATTCTGATCCAATTCTATGCTGGTGGCATGGGCTATTTTTAATTCCATAGATGATGGTACAGTCTGAGGCTCTTAAGTCAGGAAAAGTTAAATCCATGCCTAGGATATTTGCCGATTCAAATTTAATTAAAAATCAATTGCCGCCTCTTGCAGGGTGAAGGGAGACCCATGCGCTCAGTTTGCTACCAGGTGGCTCATTGGTGTCTTGAAGGAATAGTGCTGTATTTGGAGTTTAGTGTCTGTTGCTATCCTGGATGTGTGACAGTAACAGAAATTATACCAGCCTCAGTAAATGGAAGCTTGTGTGGTTGGGCCCCTCATTCCTCACACACGGTCACTCTGTTCGTGTGCCCATTCAAACACTGGAGTCTCTGATGTCAGAGGATGGCTGACACTGACTGCTTGACTTGTCGACTCTAAAAGACTTCTTGTTTAGTGACTGTCCCAGAGTTGATGCTCTCTCTTAGACATGAAATACAAACATCTTCATCCCATTTTTTTTCCATCCACATCCCATGATCTCAGAACTTCTGGCCCTTAATCTTTCCATCTATCTCTTGCCTGTTTGTCACTTCACGGATTTGCAACACGCATCATCTTTTTCCTAAACAAAGAGAAATTAGTTATGCTGCCCCAAGATTGACCCCCCAACTCTCATAGAGTTCATGGTGAGTTCTGTCCATTTTCATCTTGAGCTACATAATGAAGAGACAGCTTTCAATCCACACCTCATTCTTTTCTCTCTTCGTACAGCAGGTGTAGCATAAGCTTACATAGCACTATCTAAATGTTGTTGAAGAGATGACTGCATAGTAGGTCTTGATGGCTGACGTGGCAGTGAGGGCCACCAGGATGTACTGCTCATTTAAGCCCTGCCATGACTTTGGCTGAGCCCTGGGCACACACAACTTGAATTCTTGGATTCAAGTATAGGTTTTTTCAGCTTTTCATTCTTATTTTTACCATCCCTAAAATGAGAGTTGGAAAACAAATCTCTTCTATTTCTGCCATTCTTTTAATGTAAACCTAATTTTGTAATTTGGCTGCTACTGAACATTTGCTTTAAGATTGAGAGGTTTAGCAATAGTCTTATCCCTGAATGGCCCAAGAGATCTTTTGTTACTACACTGAACAATTGAGGTATTATTACACCAGGGTCTTCAAAACCATCACAACCCCTCTGTAGTCACAAAGTAACATTGGAAGTATTCTGCCTTCAGTTTCTTGTACCAACTGGTTTCATAAAGTATAAATCAAATTTATAGTTGTTAGATGTAAACTATAGGATAGAGGATTTCCACTAGAGCATCCTTCGAAATCCACCACACAAGCTCTCTGGCCACACTGACAAAGAGAAACCCAAGCGTATCCACACCACTTCATTGGCCACACTGGAACTCTAGGGCCTTGTGTGCTCTGGTATGGTTAGATATACAGAAAGGAGAATCATGGCTGGGATTTCCTAAAGCAAGACTCTGAAGCAAACTTTTCCGGTTTTGTCATCCGATTAATTAAGGAATAAAAGATTTATGTCAAGATATATTTGTGCATGCTATGAAAGCAACTTGAAGTATTAGAAATCTTTGACCAGGAGACATCATGTTTATCTGTGCAATTATCCTCATAGCTGTGGGGCTAACAGATAAAATTAAAGGAAAATTAAAAGTAAAAGGAAAATTATTGAAAAAGATTTTAACAAGCTCAATCTTTGACAAAACACTTTTCTGTGTTCTTTATGATAAATGCAACTTATCTACCCCAATGTCTTTCAGTTTTCATTAGAAAATTACAAATGTGGATGTGGTTGTTGCAACTTCACTGTGGTATAATGGAGAGGTGTGTGTAATACGCAGGAAAGGCAAACCCTCCTCATGTCAAAACTCAGGCATCCACACTGAGTTGTCTCTTCTGTGGTCTAAATTACATCACAGTCTATAAAGCATTGATACCTGTTGTATTTCCGGATATAATGCTGAAATTGGGACATAGTACACACTATACATAACACTCTATAAACTGTTTTTCTTACTCAAAAGATTGTGAATATCTATCAGGTTTGTTTATTTGAACATGAATTATTTAAGTGACTTAAGGTTATAAGAATTCTATCATTATTTCTAGTTATGCATTATTATGAATGCTACAAATACACTTGATTATCTTTGTGCACAATTTTTGCTGCCTCAATTTCTATAATGGGCACAACTGTATCAAAGGATATGGAAGTCACAGATATTGATGACTGTTATGTGTGTCTTTTATGTGTGCCTATGGTGTATGTTCTTAGTACAGACATGTATCTGTGATGTCTGTGTTTGTGAAGGCTCCAGATGGTTGTCACGTGTCTTCCCCTGTGGTGTATGCTTTTAGTAAAGCCATGTGTATGTGGGTGTCTGTGTTTGTGGAGGCGTCAGATGATTGTCATGTGTATTCCTCAATTGTTTGCTCTCTGACTTTATTTTGAGGGACAGAGTCTCTCACTGAACCTCATGGATTTGTCTAGACTGAATGGCCCATGAGCTTCACAGGTCTGCCTGCTAATTCCCCATCAATGCTGGGTTATAGGTGTATGTCATCATGCCTAGCTCTTTATATGAATTTTTGGGCTCAAGCCACATGTTTGCAGCATGTTGGCTGTTTATTAGCTGGGTCACCTTCCCAGGACAAGAGCTTTTATATTTTTATATTTCAAGTCAAAGTTCCTTCTAAATAATCATTTCTAACTAGTGCTAATGTTTACTGTATATATATATATATATATATATATATATATTGCTACTGACAGGAAATGCTACCTATCTCTTCATATATCTAGAACTTATAAAATATTTTCAACTGAACATTCAGCATCAGTTGACTACAGTTCAGCAATTATTGTATTTCTTAAAAACAGGGTTTTATTATAGAATGTAGTCCAGGATAGGCCAGAATGCATACTCTCCCTTCCTGAGACTCTTGGGTGCTATAATTACAAGTACCCACCTTAACCTAGTAGGTTTCTATAGATTCACTGTGATATTACATATTGGTAATCCTGTCATATACAAATATAATTTTATTTTCCCGTAGGATCTATATGGCTTTTCTGTCCATTTCTTTTCGTATTTTGCTAACAAGGACTTTCAGCATTATTGGAGTAAGACTTGTGAGAGCACATAAACCTAACATGCATCCGAGGTTAATGGTCAGAATTCAGTTTTCTGGCACTAGGCACAATGTTAGCTGTGATACTGTTTAGAGTGAGGAGGGTCCCCTCAAGTCCTAGATTTCAGAGAGCCCTGATTTTGTAGGAGTGTTAAGTTTTTGGCACCTGCCATTTCTGCCGTCACTTTCGGGGCTTCAAGTGCTATCCCGTGACAGCTCTTTTGCAGGCTCTGCGCATGGCAGATCATCCTCGTGGGTTTTCTAATATTGAATTAAAATTGCATCCCTGAAATAGACCCTGCCCAGTCATGGTGCATAATTCCTTTTATATCTTGCTGAATTCTATTTGTTAGTACTTTCTAAAGGAGATTTCCATCTATATTCATGAGAGATATTTGTCTGCATCTTCTCTTTCACCCTGTCCCCTCCACACCCACCCCAAGTATCCGGATAGTGTTACCTTCATTAACTGGAAACAAGTACACACACATGATGGTAATTTATTACATATTTGCCTACATGATTTGTAAATTCTGGATTTAATTGTTATTGCTTTTAGAGTCACGCATCTATTCCAGCCTGTATAGATGCCTGTGGCATATTACTTCTAAGTTACCGCACTGTTGGGCATAGATGAGTCTATAACATTCCACCCTGAGTCTTTTGACCTGTGTAAATCTGTTTCATGTCGAGTATCAGTAATCTGTGTAGTCTGTTGGTCTTGCGGTAAGAATCTGTCAGCCAAATTGCTATTTGCTTATTGAACATTTCCAAAAATCAGCCTTTTTGTTTTTTTTTAAAAGTCCATATTCTCTTAGAAAGATTCATATGAAATGTCTGATTCAGGAGAATGTTTCTGACAATTGCATACACTAAATCTATTACCAGCTGGTGACTGAGGGGTTGGGGAAGGGCTATTATTCGTACCAAGTTATTTCCATCCACCTGGAAAAAGAAGAGGAGCTTGGGTGAAAATGTCATCTGCATGAATTCCAAACAATTATCAGGGCTAAGAAAGTTAAGTACGTTAAAAGGAGCTAAAATACATATTTTAAATAGGAACTTACCTTTTTTAGTACAGTACTATGAAAGCATTTGATGTTTGTAGATATTCATGTAAATCATTGGATCACAGAGATAACTGCCCAGGATCTTCTGGCTTTTATATTCTCTGATGAGAAGTCTATTGTAATTCTGATAGGTCTGTCTTTATATGTTACTTGACCTTTTCCCCTTACTGCTTTCAAAAATCTTTCTCTTTTTTTGTTCATTTGGTAATTTTACTATTATGTGATGGAAGGAATTTCTTTTCTGGCCCAATCTGTTTGGAGTTCTGTAGGCTTCTTGTATGTTTATGGGCATCTTTTTCTTTAGGTTAGGGACGTTTTCTTCTATAATTTTGTTGAAGACATTTACTGGCCCTTTAACTTGGGAATCTTCTTTCTCTTCTATACCTATTATCCTTAGGTTTGGTCTTCTCATTGTGTCCTGAATTGCCTGGATGTTTTGGATTAGGAGCTTTTTGCATTTTGCATTTTCTTTGACTGCTGTGTCAATGTTTTTTATGGTATCTTCTGCAACTGAGATTTTCTTTTCTATCTCTTGTATTCTGTTGGTGATGCTTGAGTCTAAGACTCCTGATCTCTTTCCTAGGTTTTCTATCTCCAGGGTTGTCTCCCTTTGTGATTTCTTTATTTTTTCTATTTCCATTTTTAGATCCTGGATGGTTTTGTTCAATTCCTTCTCCTGTTTGGTTGTTTCCCTGTAACTCATTCTTCCTTCCTTCCTTCCTTCCTTCCTTCCTTCCTTCCTTCCTTCCTTTCTTTCTTTCTTTCTTCCTTTCTTTCTACCCCCATCCCATCTCCCCTCCCCCTGCCTCTATTAGAGTGCTCCCCCACCCACCAACCCACTCCCATCCTGCTGCCCAGCCATTCCCCTACTCTGGGGCATCGAACACCCTCAGACCCAAGGGCCTCACCTCCCACTGATGTCCAACAAGGTTATCCTCTGCCACGTATGTGGTCAGCACCATGGGTCCTTCCATGTGTACTCTCTGGTTGGTGGTCCTGTCACTGGGAACTCTGTGGGCAGGGGTGGCCTGTTCACACTCTTGCTCCCGCCATGGGACTACAAATCTCCTCAGTTCTTTCTGTCCCTTTCCAACTCTTCTATCGGGAAACCCCCACCCCCATCTCAGTCCACTGGTTGGCTGTGAACTTGCTCTTCTGTCTTTGTCAGGCTCTGGCAGAGCTTCTCTTCCTGTAATTCTTTAAGGGATTTTTATGTTTCCTCTTTAAAGGCTTCTATCTGCTTACCTGTGTTCTCCTGTATTTCTTTAAGGTAGTTATCTATGTCCTTCTTAACATCCTCTATCATCATCATGAGAAGTGATTTTAGATCTAAATCTAACCCTTGCAGAAATCTTTACAAGCCAGGGTCAGACAGGGCCAGAGAGAAAGAGTGTCTACTGAATACCACAGATTGATGATTTCATGAACTCACGGTGGCTGTGGTTGCCCATACAGGGCCAAGCCATTCGACTTCTTGCTATAGGGAAGAGGATCGTGTGCACCCAAATCCTTACTGGGAAGCTACTGATGGACAGTTGGCAGCTTCTGAGAGGATAGTCCTCTTCTTCTTTCTCTTCTCTTCTCTTCTCTTCTCTTCTCTTCTTCCCTTCCCTTCACCTCTCCTCTCCTATCTCCTTCCCTTTCTCCTTTCTTCCCTCCTTCCCTCCTTCCTTCCTTCCTTCCTTCCTTCCTTCCTTCCTTCCTTCCTTCCTTCCTTCCTTCCTTCCTTTCTTTCTTTCTTTCTTTCTTTCTTTCTTTCTTTCTTTCTTTCTTTCTTTCTTTCTTTCTTTCTTTCTTTCTTTCTTAAGATCTGGTCCCTAGTAGGCTAACCACACTCCAATAAACCATATCTGTCTTAGTTGTGTTTTCTGTTGCTGTGATGAAACACAAGTAACAGGGTGGAAAGGGTTATCTCAGGTAGTTTTCCATATCACAGCTCACCAACAAAGGCATCATGGTGGGAACCTGTAGATAGGAGCTGATGAAGAAGCAATGAAGGAATGAAACTTACTCGGTGGTTCATCATAATTTGTTCAGCTCACTTTCCTGTAGCACCTGGGACCACCAGCCCAGGGATAGCACCACCCATGATGAGCTGGGCCCTCTGTTGTCAATCATTAACTAAGAAAATGCCCTTCAGGCTTGGCTAGAGCATGATTTTATCATCACATTTTTCTCAGTTGGAGTTCTTCCCTCTTAGACGACTCTAGATTGTGTCTAGTTATCATAAACACTCGGAAGACTATGTGTAGCAGAAATGGGACTCTGTGGGTTATCATTTTAAAAAAACCAAAGAGGACATAAAGCTGAGGTAGGGAGGTGGGATGGGAACAGGGAGGAGTTAGATAGAGGAGTTGGGGTGAATATGATCCAAGTACCTTTGACAAAACACTCAAAGAGCTAACAAAATGTTATGTAAGAATAAATAAAACATTAGAAGGGAGGACATGAAGTTTGGATGGATGTGATGAGGGTTCTTTGGAGGAGTTGAGACAGAAGGTGAGGGATGGACGTGCCCAACATGAATTATATACACATATGAAATTTTCTAAGAAGAAGTGGAAACTTCAAAATAGTCACCCAGTGAATGCACACAGCTATTAAATAACAAAACCATAATTTTAGTCTATCTAATGCCAGAGTCCATGTCCTTATGAGAGGCTATACTGCTTACCAGTGGGATATGGACACTCAGTAAATTGTAAGTCTGATGCTTTATAATAGCATAGAATGGCTTTGACGGGAAACAATATTTACTGAATTTAATCTCATTTTACTTGCCATTTAAATGTTGGGCTGAAGTCATGTTACATGAGATACTGACGACACCCATGCCGCCACAGTACTGAGTATTGGGCGTAGGCCTGGGGGATTGACAGAAAACACAGATACAAATCAATCTGTAAGGAGAATGCCCCAGGCTTTACTGAGAGACCAGCAATATATATACTAGAGGCCAGGGAAGGGAACAGGAAAAAACAATCATAGCCATAGGTCAGGTACCTGGGAAGCCCCTACCACACCAGGTGGGAAGGCAGGAATCAAGCTAAGCCACATGGGATGTTTTGCTCTCAAGAAACCTGTGCAAACACCTCAGCTGGGGGCGTTGAGCCAAGCTTGCTGGTTCCCAACAAGATACCAATTTGACTTCATCTGTTATTTAAATCATCCTTGCTTTGGTACAGTGTTTTTTGTTGTTGTTGTTTATTCATGTGTTTGTTTCATATTTTTTCTTCCCAAAACAGACATTAAACCAAGCTCTAATTTGTCGTGGACATTTTAAGTTGAATATGAAAATGCACACCTTACTAAAACCGTGCATTTCTTGGTTATTTTTAAAAATAAGTATCTTTTGCATAATATCATCGTGGTTTTAACTACACTTCATGTACATGAGTTTAGATAGCACTTGGAGGAAAATGACAGTGTTTTAAAGCTGAGCATTTTGTATTAGGAAACAGTTCATATTGTTCGGGTTGGATGGAATCGTAGTATACATGATTAGCAGTGACCATCACACAAGTTAATATCTGCAACAGAACTCCACACTCTACTTACAGTCACAGATTAAACATGTCGATGTTGAAATGGACTTCTGAAAACTTAACAGTCAATAATTCAGGTTAATACAATGAATTTGATGACCTTCCTCAAATATTTAATTTGATAAATGCAAACTTCCTAGGAGATTTAATTAGAATAATTTTAGTAGACCAATAGTGCCATCCTTGTGGCCCTTCTGCTAACTCGCTTTTCTCATTGTGAATTCCAGGGACACTGTTGCAGGGACAATGTACCATAACAGTACCATAACTGTTGTGGTACTGGGTTCAGTTTGCAAGCACAACAGTTTCTTTGTCCAGCCTTCATGTTATCAGACTCTAAAATATGCATATCACATTTTGACTAGTTGTGGGTTTTTCTTTGTGCACACCGAACGGCAAGAAATGAAATTACAGACCTACAAAGTCCTCTTTCACAGCCACACCTGATGGATGAAGAGGTGGCAAATACTCCCAGATTTCCACACATATTTAGAGTGCAGCCCATGCCTTTTCTTGCACACATTAACGACAATGACATAGACAAGCGGGAACGTGAAGTAAGCCGGGAAAATGGAGTAATAGAAGCTAGATACCAGAGTTGCTTTCCATCTGGGTATTTCAAACAACTTTTCCAGTTGTCACAAAGAAGTGCAAATGGAGACATGGCAGTTTGGGGCTGTGGCTGTGACAGAGCCCAAGGTACAGAGCAAAGGTAGATGGAAGGAACCGAGCCTAGTGTAGGTAGCATGCAAAATCCTGCTTTTGTTTGTGTATGTGCGTGTGCACACACAGAGGTCAAAGGGCAATTTCCAGTATGCCCCATCACTTTACACCTTAGTTGCATGAGACAGGCTATCTTACTTTCAGACAGATTTCCCAGCAGCAAGCCTCCCATGCCCTCTCACCTCATCCTTCAGCTCTAAGGTCATGGATGAGTGCTACTACACTGGACGTTTACATGGGTGCTGGGGGTCTGAACTTTAGTCTTCATGTTCACAGAATTTTAAGAAGTGATATAGGGAAAGTGAGTGGACATTGTGTTTATGACAGGGGCAGGGGCTGAAACGGTATCTTTCCATTCAAGCTTGAAGTAGTGTAAGTACATAGCCGTATGAACACTAGCCGGACTTTTTATGTGTTCTCCTGTTCCACAGTAAGACTTTCTCAGTCCTCGTGTGTAACATCAGCTGGTGTGGATGAGCTAGGCACTACAGTCTTTCCTTCACACTCCTTCCAACAGCAGAAGAGAGGATTCAGTTGAGAAGACACCCCTGTCACCCCACTCTTATCTGCACCACATGTACTGAGGACACTTGGGGACAGGAAGGGATTTATACCTGTGCCCTGCGACTCTTAGAAGCAGCTACAACTGAAGGATGTCAACGTGGCTCATGACCCAACAATTTCTGACGCCCTGAGAAGTTCTCGGGAAGCTATCTTCCTCTTGGACTATTTCAGACCATGGATGCTTGTGGCATTTTGCAAAATGCTGGACAGTCTCAGCTCCTCCTTTCCTGCAGATTCTTAATCTGTAACGTGTCGTACCGCAGGCACTGATGAAATGCTGCCAGACATTGCACATTAAAAAAACGGGTCAAACTCTGCTGTGCATTGCCAGGATCATTTTTGGATAATCTCTATTAGCTAGATGCAAAATTAATCTACTGAAGTCAGCTAATTCCGAGATGACTCTTCTCCCACTTAGCTGACCATAATCTTTCCCTGCCATGAGGGCACCGCTTTCACAGAATGTGAAATTTTCTTTGGATTTCCTATACTGGTTACCATGTCATGTTCGGTAAAGCATGAAATAGATGCGGTCTAGATATAAAGTATTAATTATCATCCTCCAAATTCTCTCTCTCTCTCTCTCTCTCTCTCTCTCTCTCTCCACATTATGGTGTGTGTGTGTGTGTGTGTGTGGTGTGTGTGTGTGTGTCTCCTATTGTTTATCTGGAGAAAGCCAGAATTTTCAGTGTTTACAAAATGGTATTTAGTTTCTCCCTTATAATCCAGAGAAGTTGTTCTCATGAACAACCTAATGTAGCTAAAAGCCACATGACTAATCACATCTGACATGATTTCATAAATAGAAGGGTGGAAAAAGAACTTCACTCCTAACAGCAATAAACTGTGGCACCCACCCTCATATTCTTCCCATCTTGCTCTGAAGATTTGCCCTCCTTTCTTCTACCCAGTAATCGACCAGTAAGAGAATGTTGGACCTTAGTACATGAGTACATTGAGCTGCTCTGGCAAAGTATCAGCCTGGGGAAGATTACAACAAAATAGATTTCATTTCTTGCAATTCAAACGGCTGGGAAGTCAAGATCAAAGAGTCGTGCTTTGAGTAACTGGTGAGAGCCAACTCCCCACTACGCAGATGGCCTCCTTCCTGCCAGGTCCTCATATGGAGGTCAAGCAGCTCCTAGTTTCTCTATTATAAGGGCATGAATCACACTCAATAGGGCTCTACCCTTCAATGGTTCCATGTTTCAAAACCACCATCCACGTAGATTGACTGGATTTCAACCTCCACTTTCCTTTTGTAAGGACGAGTGCTAGAAATGGAGCAGAGCACCTTAGGCATGCTAGGCTAGTGCTCTGGCCCTGAATAATAAGCCAGTCCTAGAATCTCAACACAGGACAGGGACAGGGCTGCAGTGTTGAGAACAAAGAAATGTCAGGGGTCTGAGAAAGGCAGGGCAGGGAGTAGGATGGAAGACGGGAGACGTGGAAACATGGACGTAGGGTGGGAGAAAGAATCACCATTTACTAAAAGCATCACCCACACTTGAATTGCATGCCCATGGCATTTCCCAAACTACACATATGGATAGATGAAGAAATTTGCCAGAACCATCAGCCAAAGCCATGGAGCTATAAGCTGGAACATAAAGTCTGGTCTCACTGTTGCCAGAGCTCTGATAATAGCTACATTACTTAGCTCCTCTAATTCCTGGGGCTTAAGAGAGGCCCTTTCTTTCTTTGAGGATGGACTAGAATGTTGGAAGGCAAAGGAGAGTGATGCTCAAGCAAGTGCCTTTGGCTCTGGAGAGCTGAGGAATGGGAAAGCAGAGAACTGACTTGAGGCAGATTTCCATGGTGGCTTCCATTGCTTTCCAAGTTGTCCTGACAGTTAATTATGAAGGGGAAGAAAATTGGATTCAGAATAGCTCTGTGTAGCATAGAGATTTGCAATGGTTTCTTAGGAATTGTAGTGTGGCAACAGAGTGGTGCAGAGTTCTCCAACATTGAGATTTCTTTATTCAACAAATCAGTCTCAATCATCTGGCAGTTAGAATGATTTGATAAATTTAGATAACTTTATTTGTAGTCAGATTAGTATTATCTGTTATTGAACTCCAAATTCATTACTGCTATTTAAAGATCTAACTTAGGTACTGTTTAAAGATCCTTCTTATGTAGAGAATTGTACTTCTATATTTTTTCCTCTGTGTAACACGCACACAGATACAAACACACACACAAACACACACACACACACACACACAGAGAGAGAGAGAGAGAGAGAGAGAGAGAGAGAGAGAGATTATATAGCTCCCATCTTCCTATCCTCTCTATCAATGACTTCAGATCTAAAGATTCATTACATTCATGGGTTTTCTTGGTTTAAGTGTGCATGATTCTTTACAAAAGATCTTACTGCACAGCACAGGCTGGCCTGAAACTCACAATCTTTCTGCCCCAGCCTCCTCACTGTGAGCGTCCCAGATATGCACTATGTTGTCTGACTTTACAGTTATGGTTTGTTTGTGGCTGTGATTCTAGAAATAAATAATGTACAAGGTGCATTTTAAGGTACTGTTTCTCTGACATAGATCCCTCTATAAAAATGATCAGAATAGGCATTGGACCCTATTCTCAGCCACTTCATTGTGTGCAATCTTAAACATTATGATATCACTGAGTGGATTAGCACATAAATGACACCTTGAATGGGTACATCGTTAGCTACAACTACAGGATCCTGCACAATCACTAGGAGTCTGAAGTGAGTAGAAGAGGGATCATGAATGCTGTGCATTGAATAATAGAAACACAGGAACTTAAAAATAAATCAATAAATGGAAGGTGTCTGTACCAGTTACTGATACCGCAAAGGGGGTCCAGTTCTGTATTTAACTTTGAGCTATATAGGTTCTCCAGCAAATGTTGTCATTTGCATATTGACAATTTGAGAGTTTCTTGAGAATTTCTTCTCTTCTCATACTGTTTTATGTCAGATTCAAGTGCATTGCAGTTTTTTAGACTTTTCAATAGCACACTTACAATGACTTAGGCTTTGATAAGCTCCGAGTTAAGATCTTCCAGGAACTTCCAATTGATCCCAGTATGCTGAGAGAAAGTTGGTTTAACCAGAATTTGCTAAAGGGATGGAGGTGGCTTCCATGCAGGGCATATTTCAGCTTTTTCCAAATAACATTCTTGTGGAGATTAGAGGATAATCTGGCAGCCAGATTCAGCCAATTAAAACAGTAATTGAAATGGTTGAAAATGTTTTCCTTGGCAAAATGATGTTAGCTTGTTTCATTTGGGTTCCCTTGAGTAACAAAAACTAGGGTCAGTCACAAGACTCCTAATTTATTTTGTTGGTTATTTTTTCTCATCCAACAGAGAAGAAACTTCTGTGGAGCTTAAATTAACTGAAGTCTGCGGTATGAAGTGGTATGAAGACAGGCAGGAGAAAAGATAAAACAATTCCCAAGTCAACACAATTCCTCTCAGTATGAGGCCAGGATGTGAGCACATTGGGTCAAGTAGTTGAGTACCAAATGAAAAGGCGTGTGTAAAAAGAAATAAATAAAAACACACACAACATGGTCTTACCTTTGCCTATGTAAGGATGTGTGTACCTGCATACACACACCTGTGTTTGCATGCTCGATTATATGTGCTGTGGGTGCATGTGTCCACATGCATGTGAAGGCCTGAGGTTACCTTTGGGTGTCTCCTTCTACCTCTCTCCTCTTCCTTTACTGAGGTAGAGTCTCTCACAGAATTCAGACTTCATCTGTTCTGTTGTCTAGGTAATCAGGGGCATGGGAAGATTCCCAGTCTCCACCTTTCACAGCAGAATTACAGACAGCCACAGGAACTGTATGGATTTTGATGAGTTTGAAGGATGTAAAGTCCATTCCTTAAGATTCCACAGCTAGTACATATCCCACTGACCCACCTTTCCGTCCCATATTCTTGTAAAATATGTTTGATTTCTATCGGAATAATAGGTACATGAAAGTTGATTCATAATTTCAAAATACCTAACATAAATTACTGAAAAGGACAATGTGTGTATCATAATACATTTTTTTCCACTGAAATAAATTCCATGACAGTAGATAAGTGTTTAAGAATCACCTGTGTGGTAAGAGAGAGGCCAGTGGGCAGCATCTGCCAGTTCCTTTGGTATAAACATTTCCATCGTGGCTAATTTCAATCTGCCTCTGGCTTTACTGATGGATTTGAAAATTCAGTTTTCAAATCTTTGTGGGCTGGCTGGGTACATGAATAACTAAAGTCACAATTTTACAGAAGGAAAAGGAGAAAGGGAGAGCAAGAGTCTAGATGAATATCAAGTAAAAACACTACTAATACCACTCAAAGATGAACATCTCAGAAATTAATTAATCTACATTTTACCAGGAGGAATGACAATATTTGAGAAAATCCCAATCATAAAATGAGTTTTAAAATAAACACACTCTTCCATGTCTATCTATGCCTCTTTCCTTCAGTACCTTATTTTAAAGCTCCATCTCTCCATGAACATCATCTTAACGAATATGAAATTACTTGCTATATACATTTCAGCATCCCTTTAGAATTGAGACAGCTTAAAGTGTCATATACTCAAAAGTCTAACACCACGCATTGGTCTGACTTGTGAGCTTTCAAATACTTAAGGGCTAACTTCTACTAACTTAGACTGGGCAAAGCAGAAACTTTGTGATAAAGTCTTACATTGATGATGTTGAAAAGCTCCTCAAGTGTTTGATTTGTAACCAGGATCTAGAACAAAGCTTTGTATGTATGATTTGTTTGTAATTTCACTGAAAGAGAACACACTCTCATGGGTGACCATGCCTGCATCCTGTTAAGTCGCAAACCATGTGGCCTTTCTCCCTTTGTTTCTTTGCCATACTCGTAGTTTTGGCCAATAAAATCAATAAATGGACATTTTTTCACATTATTTTAAGTGGACTAGAAATACGACGCTTTTTCCAGAGGCTATAAATTGGGTTCATATTTTCTAATTTTTTACCTGAAGGTTTTAAACCAAGTTCAGAAGTCCCTAAGTTGTAACGAAATCATCAGTAGCATGTGCTAAAGAAGAGCAGTGTTCAATTGTTCCAGAAAACACATGCAGAATCAATCACCGCTCATAAGCAATCAATCACTCGTCACTTAGTATGCACGGTAATGTTTTAGTTATCTTCTATTTGCTGTGCTAAAAACCAGTGTGCTCAAAAGCAACTGGGAAGAGAAAAGAGTTCGTTTTGGCTTGTGGCTCTGGAGGGATCAAGTTTGTAGAGGTAGTGAAATCATGGCGACAGGAGTAGGAAGGAGAGAGAGAACATGTATATACACACAGGAAGAGACTGAGAACAGGAAGTGGGGTGAGGCTATAAACCCTCAAGGCCTCCCTTCATTGACCCACTCCTTCCAGCCATGCTCTACTGCCCAACATTTCCAAAACCTCCCTTGTGACATCAACTGGGAACCCCCAAGCATTCAAATACCTAAGTCTGTGGAGGACATTTCTCATTCAAACTACAACACTCATTACAAATCCAATTCGGTCTATTTTTTAATTCATGAGACTTATCTCCACTATGTTGATATGAATACTACTATTCAAAGCAATAAGTAGTTATCTGTGCTTATAAATAATGTACAAGTATATAGAAGTATGGGCAAAGTTTAAACTCCCTGGAAGAACATACAATAAATAAGATTATGTCATACAATTTTGTATAGTTAATTTAGTTGCACAATTCTTACTTGGAAAAAGTCAAGATATTAAAAAATTATTCCAGGCATACTTTCCAAATACACAGCCTTAATCATTAATGGCTACATTGATCAAGCGTTTATCTTCATATATTGGAAAAACATGTTTGGTGTGCAGAAATCTATGCCACCCTCAGGCAATCCAATGGAGCCAAGAATAGCAATAAGCACAACAAATAGCAGCTGAGGCTTCGTGTGTGTGTGTGTGTGTGTGTGTGTGTGTGTGTGTGTGTGTGTGTGAGGTACTATTCAGGCTAATGCCCAGGATATAATATTGTTCATTCAAAGGGTGCAGCTGCACCACCTGGCTGACGGTTGAAGGCAGCAAAGCTGCAGGAAGCAGAAACTGACAGCATTCCTTCTCCTCCCCCACAGCCAGGCGTCATACCTGGTGCACTTGGATAACGTTTGTGGAGTGCAGTCCGCTGAAGAGAAGGTTCCATCCCTTGGCGTGTCACTGCGACGTTACATCTTATGCAGAGTGTGGTGGTTAATCGTCATTGTCATCTTGAGGGGCTTTAGAATATCTTAGGGGACACAGCTGAGTGTACCCATGAGGACATTTCCCTAGGGCTTTAATGGAGGAGAGGAGACCCAGCCTGAATGTGGGCAGAACCGCCCCGGGGGCTTTGGTACCAGAGTAAATACAAAAGAAGCTATGAGCTGAGCATCGGCTGCCATTTCTCTGGATAGCCTGAATGGACACCATATGAGCAGCTATCACAGCCTCATTTCTCTGCCTTCTCCCCAACCCCTTTCCCTAAGCTGCTCTCCTCAGATATCTTGTTGCAGCAATAAGAGAAGGAAGCAGTACAACAGATCCAAAAGACATGGGCTATATTCATACATTGCTACGGTATAAGTAGCTGCTACAATGACCTTGGGACTCCAAACAGCAGCCCTTTAGTCCTCACTTGTGTGGGGAGGGTTGGTTTGGACTCAGTCAGGAGGCCATGCTTCTCAATGAAATTCTGCAAGTTGATCACAGCTGCTCTAGCTTGGGGACATCCATTTGATAGATAAGGAAAGGGGGCCTGGGACAACTCAGATGGGCTTGTGTCACAGCAGTGGCAGAGGGGTCCAGGTGGAAATGGACACAGCTTAAGGTTGTTTAGGATTCACTCCTTCTGGTGTATTATTGTCCAAGACAAATTGCAACTCTGAATTCCAGCAAGAAAGAGCTACCTTCTTCATGTGGAGACTTGGTGAGTCTGAACAGTTTCAGGGACTTCCTGAAGCAGTTTTGAGCTCCTTGTCTTCCTGCTCAAGGACCTTTCTTGAAGTATGGAATGTCTCCATCTAGGAGGAAACACAACACAGTCCCAGAGACCACGATTCATCATGGAAGGCAAGATATGGCAATAAATAGAGAAGGCTTGGTGTCAGAAGCAGGAGGCTGGCCTATTAAAATATATTTGCACTCAGGAAAATGAGTGAACCAGAAATGGGGCATCTTAATTAGGGGTTCTATTGCCATGAAGAGATACCATGACCATGACAACCCTTAGATAAATATTTCACTGAGGCTGGCTTAAATTTCAGAGATTTATCATCATGGCGGGAAACATAGCAACATGCAGGTGCTAGAGAAGGAGCTGAGAGTTCTCCATCTTGACCAGCAGGCAACAGGGAGAGAACTGACTTGAACTTCTGAGACCTCTAAGCCCACCCGCACAGTGGCATACTTCTTCCAATATGGCCACACCTCCTAATAGTGCCACTCCCTATGGGCCAAGCATTCAAACTTATGAGTTTATAGGGGCCATACCTATCCAGACCGCCACAGGGGATGGCCTATCAAACCTCCCAGTGACTTAGCTCTTCCAGTGTGACTTTACCTCCTGAAGATTCCACAACCTTCCCAAACAGTGCCACCATGTGGGGGCCAAGTGTTCCAACATAGGAAAGCCAGAGCAAATTTTACCTGCAAACCATACTAGATATGTCCACAGGAGTCAGATTGCCACATCATATAGCAGGGCCTCCAGACAACTTTCTACAGCATTTAAATGGTTTACATCTCCAGTGAAAGTTCACAAAGGCTTCCCTTTCTGCACATCCATACCAATTCTTATTTTAATAGCAGCTAATCTCATTGTAGCTTTTTAGTTACATTTTTCTGGTCGCTAGCAATGTTGAGCATTCTTTTTCATATACTCCTTGGTCATCTGTAGAAAGGGGTTAGGGTTAGGGTTAGGGTTAGGGTTAGGGTTAGGGTTAGGGGTTAGGGTTAGGGTTAGGGTTAGGGTTAGGGTTAGGGTTAGTGGTTAGGGTTAGGGTTAGGGCTAGAGCTAGGGTTAGGATTAGGGTGAGGGTGAGGGTTAGGGTTAAGGCTAGGGGTTAGGTTTAGGGTTAGGGTTAGGTTTAGGTTTATGGTTAGGTGAATTTATTTTTTTTAAAATCTCTATTGAAGGTTTTTAAAATAAAATTAAGAGTCAGTCACTTTTGACAGTCTAGAGAATGAGAGGTGTTTGTCTTGCCTGTTAAAAATCCTAATCAAGGGTTGGAGAGATGGCTCAGCAGTTAAGAGCACTGACTGTTCTTCCAGAGGTCCTGAGTTCAAATCCCAGCAACCACATGGTGGCTCACAACCATCTGTAATAGGCTCCAATGCCCTCTTCTGGTGTGTCTGAACACAATGACAGTGTACTCACATACATTAAATAAATAAAAAAAAATAAATATATTTTTAAAAAAAATCCTAATCAAGTATGGTGAACTTAAAGGCAAACCAGAAATTCCCTCTCTGGGTTTTTAGGCAGTTATTCCAGGCTATGCTTAGGTATTGGGGGAGAAGAAAAGAATAAAATGAGGGTACAAGCATGCCCTTGTTCTTGTGGGCATAGCTTCAGATAGCAAGGGTGCTCTGCACACATGGACCAACTTTCAAAGCCCAGATGTCATGATCATAAAATAGACATGAAATTCTGAAGTGTAAGTTTGCAATTTAAATAGCTTGGTCACAGCAGGTCCTGTGAAGAAAGTCATATGTAAATGCAGGCTTAAAATGACCATGAAGTAAGGTATGCGTGCAGACAATGCAACATAATGTAGCCAAGCATCAGATATTAATTATTTTTGCAGAGAACTCTCATCAAATGTGTGCCTGGCGTATTCTGAGCAAGAACAGGAAAATGTTTGCTTAGGGACTCAATATTTGTGAAGAGAAAAAAATATTAAAAATGAAGTTAACTGAATATCAACCAGGAAGATGGGTGTCTCCAGCTGTTTGGCTCTTCTGTCTTTATTGCTTTATCTTACTAGTTAATTAGCTGGGTACATGGGTAGAGAGTAGATGGCTAGTTTTAAGAAAGTAATGTGTGTATACCATATGAACTTTCACATTCTGCATGGTTCAAAGGCATATTAATATATGCCAGGAGAAACCAGCCTTTTAGGTGTCCTGGCATGGTGTCAATGCCCTCACTCCAGACGAAACAATGTCACCACCAGGTCTTCTATGTATCTTTCCAGAGACATCCCATGACTGCTAATATGCTCTCCCAGGTGAGGTAATTCGGAAAAGCAAAGTGAGTCTTTGAGACCTGGACAAAGTTTGCTTTCATAGATGCAAGTTCATCCTTGTCCTGTAATTACAGGCACCCAAAGAGCAGCCTCCGTCAGGCTCATCCCAGATGGGTGGGGTACGGCCTATCTTATGATGTCACCAAGTCACCTCATGAAAATGTTACCTGTGTGTGGCCACCCTTTTTTTTTTCTTTTTTGTCTGAGAGCTACTTGTGTTCTCACATCCAGAGGACGATTCCACAGCTTTCTGTCATTTTCTCCCAGAGATGAAGGGTGACTTCACCAAGCACTTGAAAACAAGAATGATAAAGTTAAAACACAAGCTCTGGGCAACATCAACAGACAAATAGAATAATACTGAAGGGAAAAATAAGTGGAAATGTCTGCACTTCACTGATACATCCCAAGAGGAGACACCGGCCTCTTTGTGTGAACCTGGAAGATGCACGTTTGGCCTCTCAGTGCAGTGAAACTGTTGGTAACACACACTTCAGGCTTCCAAACAGTCACCCACAAGACCTTGATTTTTTTTTAGAGGTTTATTTATTTATTTTATGTATATAAGTACACTGTGGCTGCCTTCAGACACACCAGAAGAGGGCATCAGATCACACTATAGATAGTTGTGAGCCATCATGTGGATGCTGGGAATTAACTTAGGACCTCCAGAAGAGCAGCCAGTGCTCTAAACCTTTATGTTATAGCTAAAAACCTTGTTGTTCTAGCTGGTCTTCTATTTCATCAAGGGCTGAACATTAAAATCTTCACCGTGAGATGCCTTGAATGATTGTCTTACAGAATAAGGAAAGACGTTACAGAGCTACAACTTCTCATTCTCACATTAAAGGAAAGGATGTTTTCCCCTCTCCCTTTGGAATGACTGCTTGTACCTTGGTTTTATTACCACCCAATTTTTCTTACTGTTGATGATATCAGAAACTGCTAAGTCATCATCACCACCACCACCACCATTATCTCTCACATGTAAGCATGACCCAAGTTTTAATGAAAAAGCCTTGGCTAAACTGCCTCAAAAGGCTAAGCTCTGCCGCTGGTGCCAGGATGCATGCTAAAGAGACAAGTATAGGTGAAAATGAACAAATAGAGGAGTCTGGCAAGCCCACACTCATCTTCATGGTGTCGATATAAGCTCTTGACTGTGGTTTCTTCTGGCGATGCCTGTAATCCCAGCACTTGGGAGGCTGAGGTAGGAAAAGGGCCATGAATTTAAGCCTAGACTACACAGTGAGTTCCAGGCTAGCCAGGGCCATAGAGTGAGAATAAAGATAAATTAGTAACTAAATAGGGGAGGGATTTGGGTGGGAGCAAAAGATACGCATAAATAAGCTGTTCTCATCAGTGCCGAGGCGGAGGAGGGGCTCTCTGTGACCACCAGAGCCAAGAGATTAGCAATCCATATGAGGCAAGAAGGTAATCTAGTTCAACAGAACCTAAGCAGATGTTGGCTCAGACTTCTGACACTGGGACGTTTATTATAAACATATTTAAGCACAGTAAAGTTTGGGAAAGGATTTCCTAGGTTAACACAATGCCCTGTGCACGAGGAGAAATAGTTATATTGAATCTCTTCTCAAAGTATGTGCCATTTCTTCCACGAAGGTGGGCTCTAAAGATAGGCTACACATGTTATCATAAGGGCCTGGTGGAGGATCTAGTGTGGTTTTATACAGTTAGTAAAGAGGTCGTTTGAGATATGAGACACATCCAGTTCAGGTTGTGGGGTCTTGGGGAATAGATAATGCAATAGTCATCTAAACTATCAGATATCTCCAATCCTAGGATCCAGTCCAGTTGTAGGATCTTGGGGAAGATCCTGGACATATAGATAATGCAAAGGTTTCCAAGACTATTAGCTACCCCTTGTCCTACCCCAGAACCTTGTGCAAATCACCAGGTTATGAGCCACCTCCATTCCCTGCCTTCTGAGTGGAAAAACAGGTTTTACGTCTTTCCTGCTGAAGAGGCAATCCTGCATGTCTAACATTCCTACTTTTCCTAGTGTGCATCTGTGAGCTCAAGGACCTTGGTATTTCCAACAGGCATGGTACCAATGGTCATTTTTCTAGCTTTGTGTCTGCAGGTCATCTGATAAATTTTTAATCTTTTAATTTTTGTCACACTTGAGGGGACAAATCAGGTTCTTACAAGATGATCTGCCCCACGGTGTAGCATCTATATCATAGACAACCATCCTCATCATGGAAATTATCTGTCCTGTCTGTGAAATCTTACTTTTCCTAGAAGAGTTGACACCAGCCTTAGGACATAATTCTACACCTTCAGCTTTAAAAGCAAATGAGGTATTCTGAGATCCTGGTTGGGAGATTACCACGCCTATGCATGTAGGTTATCAAGGGATCCAAAATAAATTACCCCACCTAGGGGTAATTTATTCATTCAGATCACTAGGCCACAGTAGCTATACACTTAATCAGCTCTTGTTCTCTATGTTTCTATGGAGGAGTTTTAAAAAGAAAATTAGTGTTTCAATCAGTGAACCCTGAATAAGGAGATGATGCATATAACCTGTCTAGCAGTCATCCAGGCCACTGAGGCTCTCCAAGCAAAGACAGACTTCCCGAGTAAAACAGAACTTCTTTTCGGAGTTCCAGACTAAGGAAGAACAAAGGGAAATGTGAGGAGCATGAGAGGGAGAAGGAGGCTGTCATGCCAGAGCCTCATTGATGCCCTCCACAGCTAACAATTGACAACACCGACACATCAGCATTAGCCTTAAATGGTGTGGAAATAAAGTCGATATTCTGTTCATAGATAGATGGTTTATTTTAGAGAAGCAATGACCAGAAGCAATAAGAAGCTGCCTACTTATGGCCATGGCTAAGGCCTCATTCTTCTCCTTGACATTTTTTGAGAACCTCAAACAAGCTGTTAGCTTTTGTTAACTAAGGACATTCTCCTTTCCAGGATCCCACGGGATAGACTTGTGTTTCCATATTTGTAAACTGTCTTAGATGCCTCTCCAGAACCACTTAGCAACATCCTACCAAAATCCTACATATGACTATTGTCAAAACACAGTAACTTGACTCTGGAGAAGCCTGCACCTGACCTCTAGGATGTATTTAAGTCTCTTCTGAACTTTTACTCTCTTAACTCTATACCTAAGTCTATGTTAGAATTCCTTTAGTAAACCATAGATGTGTTTCGCAAAATGGCCACTCTTGAAATTACTTTCTTCATCAAAGCCATGGATCCCAGTTTATCTTGAACTATGGTCCCTAAAAGTCTAGAGGGAACTCCTTGGTCTGCTGTAGGAAGGAATGGGACCCCAACCAGCATGTTTTGCAGATTTTGTAGATGCTAAGTTTCTAGTAATCACTGGAACTAATTTCCTAAGGCTCCTTCCTTCCCCTCCTCACCCCACTTTCTCCACCCTGCCTCTCCCCCTGTTTCTCAGAAATTACATCTTCAGAGACACAAACAAAGGATGTCCCGTCTCTGTGTGTCTTAGTCCCCTCCCTTTCATCTTCCATATCTTGCTTGCATCCAGTGTGCATGCATTCCATTATGAATTTTGAGTGCCAGCCCACTGGGATTCTGCCTTTATCTTTGTTTACTCATGTATTATAGAAGGACCTTCTGGCTTTAGCATAACCTCAGCTGATGACTCTAGCTGATGGGCTCTAGCTCCAATTCATGGCAGTGCAGACCTCTGAGAATAAAGTAAACAAGAGTACTGGAGAAGGAAATGACAGACACGGGGCCCAGAAGAGGGCAGGAGCAGCTGTACTCCAGCAATGGTCTCCGTTGTCTCTCTGTCCCTTCCTCTTGTGCAAATCCCACCTCATCCTCATTGTCAATCTCAGTTTGTTCCTCAGTTGTCTGATCTACCTGGACATTTTTAGTTCACTGTCAAAATGTGACATCCCTTCATCCCATGCTGAGGTCCAGGATGTAAGCTGCTGTCCTCATCAGGTTAACACTGAGGTATATGGCCATCTACTGGCCATTATCTCTAGAAAAAAATCTTAGCCTTAACAATAGGGTACATTGATGAGAATTCCTGTTCCTTTCTGATTAGAAGGAATAACTTTTGGGGATAAAATGACTTTTGGAGCTCCATGCCGGGCAAAGTTCATTATGAAAATAACTATTCATGCTTATTTGCTTATTAGTACTATATAGAATTCTCACCTGTGTATATATATTTATGTTTATATATATATAAAATCTTTTAAGACATAAACATGAATAAAAGTGCTGTTAATATCACTGTTAATGGTATTAATATTAGCTCTTAATATATTAATATCAGCTTTAGGTGGGGAATTCACCATTCAATATAGTTATTTTATGTCCCAGCTATGAATGCTGAAGTTGGGGAGAGGAAGTCCTTAAAATACAACATTCATGGAAAAAGCAGAGCTACTCAACTGCTTCCTGTGCAAAAGGGAGAGATGACCCCGCAAGACTAGAAAAAGAAAAGGGTGTGGCCGTCTGTCACTACAGCATTTGAGAGGCCGGGTAGGAAGACTGCCAAGTCCAGATCTCTGTGGCTCACAGAATGAGACAGTCTCAACGACAAATAAACAAACAAGCCGGAAGAAAGAAAGAGGCAGATTGGCCAGAGAGTCGTGAGGAAAGTTTTCATCTGGAATGAGTTAGCCGTGTCAGGAGTCATGAGACACAGTGAAGGCACAATTAGGTGCAAATTTTTATTTGTAGATTTGAGACTTGAAATAGAACTTTCTCTAAGAGACGTTAACAAGTAAAGTTTTCTATCAGAGACGTTTCTGCGATGTGGTCATCTGTGTGGGGCTGCTGTTGCATTCGAGCCTCCAGCGTTGGCCTGATTAAAAGGCACAGTGGCTACATCTCCAATGCAACCTTCTGACTTCGTTTATGAACAGAAAATGAGCTCATGTCCCTAGCATTTCCTCTCTTACCCTTTGTCTAAGCTAATCTTTTAGGCTGATGTTTAGCCACACCAGTCCCTGCTCATCTGACTTCTGTCTTAGTACTGCCCCACTGAGTAAACAAAACTCTTACAAAAGCATTTCTAGAATTCAGTCTGTAGTGACACGCACACACATACAAAAAAGAAGTGGAGCTCTGTCGCAAACAGGTTTATATGCAATGCAAAGCCTGGGAGAGAAGGCACAGAGAATGGGGAGCCGTGGTTGTGTGTATCCTGGGCTCTGCTCTCTTATCATTCTCAATAGCCTCTTTATGCCTGTATGTGTTTCTGGTAAAGCAAGAGAAAATGGAATAAAGGTCTTCCCAGTTAGCCTCCAACAAGTAGTGTGTGTGTGTGTGTGTGTGTGTGTGTGTGTGTGTGTTCATGTGTGCTCATGTGTGTTCATGAGTAGGTGGTTCATTTGTATGTAGTCTGGTGAGTATGCACATATGCACTCAGGTGCTCCTCTGGTCTGGTTGGTTGGTTGGTTGGTTGGTTGGTTGGTTGGTTGGTTGGTTGGTTGGTTTGGAGAAATAGTCTTTTACTGAAGTCCACCAGGCATGCTAAACTAAGCTGATTGTCAGTCAACATCAGGGATCTACCTGTGTCTCCTCCCAAGCACTGGCTTGTGCTAGCATGCAGGACATATTGTTTCTTTTGTTTCCTTTCATTTCTCATGAGTTCTGGCAATCGGATTCAAGTTCTTCTGCTTTCAAGATGAGCAGTTTGCCAGTAGCTATCTCACCAGCCAATGGGCAATACCGTTAACAGCTGCGAGTAATGCACACTTACTCTTTTGATAACTTAGAGAGTCTCAAATCTTGAAGAAAATAAAGCTTTGTCCGAGTCGAAGGACTACATCTGGACAACTCAGGTGAGTGCTTCCAGGGCCAGCTCAGTGGCTTTTCTCAACAGGTTCTTTTCACAATTTCCTTTTATTCCTGATGTCTAAAGCTCTTCCTGGATAGCTTGCCTGAATCTCACTATTGGGTTTTAAAATTATTTTCCTTTATCCTGCCATCATCCTAGAGGGAGTACAAGCTGGGTGGATCATCCAAACGCTATCTTCTATCAAGCAGAGGCCACGGTAAATGTGTTTGGACTAAAGTTTCTGTGGTTTTACGTTGCATTCCAGCGAGGTGATAGAACCTGATCGCTGGGTGGAATGTTCTCTTTCAGGTCTAGCACGCCCGCAAGATAAAGGCTGACCTGTTGGCAAAAAAACCCTGAGCCCTTCTTGATAGCGGCCACAGGAGAGGGCATTGTTTCTCTTAGAGACCAGTCCCCTCACGTCCTATCACGACTCATGACGTGTGCTCCCATGAGTTTAGAAATCCTAAGCTAATTCTTCTAAAATGAATCCTGGGCCTGAGGAATTGTGCCTAGAACACCTGATATTGCAGTCATGCCAAGCTTAATAGTGACAAGGAACACCAGTACAGGGTGGCCTTCCAGCGGCAACAGCTCCGCGTCTGTGGGTTCGCCCACCCTGAAGTGGAGGTATTTACAAGAACCTGTCTATACTGAACAGGTAAGACACCTTTGCCTTGCCACAATTCCCTAAAACGTACCAGATAAGACCTATGTACGTAGCATTTACATTGTGTTAGATACTATGAGAGATCTAGAGATAATTAAAAGTATATGCACACAGGTTATATGAAAATATATTGCGTGAGGAATGAGTATTCCATGTATTTTCTGATTCATGGAGGGTCTGAGAACCAATTCCTGCAGACCTGCTGAGATGGCTATAATGAAATCATCTACTAGGACCCTCTTCCTTCCAAAAGGGAATCTCTTTTTAGACCTATTTTCTTAATAAGGAAATAGAGAAACTAAACAGCAACTTTATAACAACAATTGTGCATAACAATAATTGTGTCTTATATAATTATGCCATAAGCAAGGGTTAGCAACATAAACTTGGTTTACATTTGTCTCAGAAAGAGCAGACAAGATTTTAAAAAGTGCAAGAACTCAGAAGCTTGTGAGAAAGACCTCTCTGTTCACTTTGACCTCTTCTTAGAGCCATGTCTGCCCAGTAAGAGGTGTGAAAGGGAAAAAGCAGTGAGCCCTGGGATGGGCTTCCCCGGCCTCCTGCAGAACGGTCTGTCAAGGTCTGTGAATCAGTGTCAGAACTGGGCAGGGCACGGCTCCCCTATCCTGCAGCCTGTGATTAGGAAGGCATCCGTCTGTCAACAGAGCCTCTCAGCTGCTTTTCCAGCCGGCTTCCTCCTCCCTGACTCACTCAGTGATGCCACATCTAATGTTTATGACCTAACGCTTGATCACCATGGAGCTAGCACAAACTGGAGACTGTTGAGGGGCAAAACCCGCAGAGAGACACACTGGGCGCTGCAGGAAACGAGAAAAAAAGACCCGCATTCATGGAGACCACAGGTGAAGACAGAACATCCCAGCCCTCCTGTGGACACTTCCACCCGGTTGCTAAAACGGATCCTTGGAAGCTTTCGAGCTCCTTGAAGAATCCAAATAAGGACGTAGGGTGACCAAGGACAAACAAACAGTGCGGCGTTTAGAAATGAAGACCAAGGAATGGGAGGAAATGTGTATGCGGCAATTTAATAAAGTTTGGATCACAAATTCAGCTTCCTTTCTTCGCTGCCAGCGTGTGGCAATGGATGAAAAGAGAACGGGGACCGGGTGCCAGTAGAAAGTTCTCCCCAAACCGAACCTCGGGAACAGTCCCGGAGGTATATTCTCCTACCGGAATGGTCGGTACAGTGGTGGGCCCACGCCTACTTATGAAACGGAAGGCCAGTGGGAAGGAGTAAGTCCTTTTTAGTAAAGATCTTCACAGTTAATGCTGGAGTGGCAGCAAGCTTTGGCACAGATGCACGAACCAGATGAGGACCCCCACCCCCACCCCGTGGCATCGCCAAGGTGAAATGTGTCGGACTTCCTGGCCTGCCATCCCCAGACTACTAATCAGGAGGGGCCTGCTCTCCAGCCCTAAAGAGCCTGTATGAACAGAGGCTCCTGGAGTGCTTGCGGCTTCCGAGTAACGGGAGAATCTTTTTATAACCGTTGTGGTTTTATGTAAAAAGGAAGCTTAGAATCAGTGGGAAAGGGAGGAACGGTGTGAGCTGCAGACCATCTGAAAGGGGCGGGGGAATCACAAATACCAGAGTGTCTGATTATTTGAACGTCTCTTGAAGTCGAATAGTAAACCTTCTTCATGTTTGGCTTCCCCGCGCTTGGCTTCCTCTGACAACTCTGCAGGCATCAGGGTCTGTCTGGAATTCATTCCAACTTGGAGGGATATTTTTTCCCTTGACATTTTGCAGCCGAGGCGGCCCCGAGGAGGAAACTGAAGAGGGTAACATTACCAAATATGTCCTTTCTCCTGCTTGTATATTTTATTTCCACAGGAAAAGAAGGCAGATGCAGGCCAAGGAGAGCTGGCCTATAAGAATGGGGCCACAGCAGGCAGCTTCTGGCAGATGCAGACACTGACCAGTCGCCATCGTTCTCAAGAAAGGAAACTGTTGGGCCCACCAGTAGAAATCTGCTTTGCTTCAAGACGAAGTCTGACAATTTTTTTTTTTTTACATGTCATCCATCTGTTACAGAAAAATTCCCTGTCCTAGTGTTGGTCTCCTGTTCTCAAAAGCACTTGAGTGGGATTTCTTTGTTTGTTTGCTTGTTTTTGTTTTTGTTTTTTCGCGACAGGGTTTCTCTGTGTAGCTCTGGCTGTCCTGGAACTCACTCTGTAGACCAGGCTGGCCTCGAACTCAGAAATCCTCCTACCCCTGCCTCCCAAGTACTGGGATTAAAGGTGTGTGCCACCACCGCCCAGCACTTGAGTGGGATTTAAAGCCACTGTGTATTCCTTTAACTAAACCTTCGTATTCTCCAACTGGCAAGGTCAGACCACAGTGGGTCTTCAGAAGCCTCATCTATAAAATGAAGATGCAGGTCGCCCAAGTCCCTTTAAATTCCCAAGACTTGGAACTCTACCCTTATTTGTAAATTCCACCCTCACCTTTCAGCACCCTTTCAAATGCTTATGTATGCACGATACAGAATTACTGCAACTTGATTTTCTTTTACAAAATATATAAACTAGAAATTAGGGCAGGGAGATGACTCAGCAGATAAAGAAGCCTGCTTCTAGCCTCAAGGGCCTGAGTTCAAACCCCTAAAACCTACAGGGTGAACGGAACAGACTCCCACAAGTTGTCTACTGACATGCACACATGTGCTGTCATTGGACACGCCCATACACGTATGTACACAAAATAAAACTTTAATGCAGATGATTTGTAAAAATGAAAGCAAAGATACTGAGCCTAGGGATGTCGTTCAGTTGGTAGAACACTTGCTTACTACAGGCAAAGCCTTGGGGTCCATCTGTGACACTGCATGACACAGACACAGGGGTGCACACCTGTAATTCTAACAGGAGGCAAAAGGATTAGAATTTCAAGGTCATTCTGTACCTAACATAGAGTTTGAGGCCTGCCTGGGCTATATGAGATATCTAAAAGGACGTAAACACATTTTAATGCTTTTCTTTTTAAATATCAGTGGTTAGTATTGGTATTGTTGTTGCTGTTGGCATTATTAGTATTGTTGACACATGGCATTATTCTATTGCCCAGACTGGCCTAGACCTCACTATGAAGTTCAGGATTGTCTCTAACCCTCCATCTTTCTGTCTCATCTTCTCCACTGTTGGGATTACGTGTGCCACCCACCACAGTTTAGGATCTTATCTTTAAGCACAACCTGTGGCAACTCACCCCTCTTTAAAAGTTAGTTCTTATAAAAGTATCGTTTATTCATCTGATGCAATTCTTGTCCCGAGGCTTACTGCCTCCATCTGCCAACCTAGGCCTTGTCCTGGAAACGTCCAGCCTCCATAAAATTTTATCTAGGCCTAGAATGTTTTCAGCCCCTGAGATTTACTGCTGAATAAACTCACACTTTCTAGCTCTTTCTGAACTTTGGCCAGCTGGTCAACTCAGGTATTCTGGTTTAAAACTTTCCACACTGACTGATTCAATCTGGCTTCTCTCAGCTTCTCACCGAATTGCTCTGCTTGGCCTCATGCTAACGTTGGCAAGAATCTGTTCTAAACTTCTGGCTCCTCATTCTCTGGGTCGCTCTGTCTTCACCGGTGTCCAGCTTGTTCTCTCTCTGCAAGCTATCTCTTTACAACTGTCCCAGTAAATCTTCCCTCTCTCCTTTTCTGTCTCTGCACTGCTCTCTACACAGAAGTCTCTGTTTCTTGTCTCGCAAGAGTTGAGCATACCCTAGTCTGTCAAATCTTTCTTGGATTCCTCACGTTTTCTGCTTCTCAATTAGACATCCCTTTCAAACATGGGTGCTTCTTTCTACAAGCTAACTTTTACCTTCATTGTTTGGGATTAAAGGTGTGTGCTAAGGGCGTGTCTGTATTCCAGCCGGGGTAGCCACTTTGCTGGATTAAAATCCCTCTACAAGTTCTCCCTTCAAAAGTCACTTCAGCTCTGCCTTGCTTTTTTCTTACCATGTGAGAGCATCGCACAGGCCAAGCAAGTGCCGTGCAGACCAGCTCTGCTTTTCTCTGTGGGTACAAGACATTCATCTCAAACCAGCACTTCTGCAAGTACTCAGAAAGAATGCACAAGAAAAGAGGCTGCATAATGTACACCCTACACTCACAATTAAATATCTAAGAAAACTCAGTTTTAAAGGCATAATATCCTTGGCTAATCATTTGCTATACAACTTTTAAAAGAGAATGGTTACAGAAAAACATTGTTTATATTCATATGTATGTGCGTGTGAGTACATGTGTGTATATGCTCATGTGAGTATGCATATATTCATGCAGAAGCCAGAGATCAATGTCTACTGTCTTCCTTCATTACTCTCCATTTTATTTCTTATGACAGGGTCCCTATTGAACCAAGAACTCACAGACTGGCTAGACCAGAAGGCCAGTAAGCACCAAGATTCTCATATCTCTTTCTCCCACTCCTCCATCCAGAATTAAGATTATAGAAATACACCATTACTTCTGACTTTTTAAAGGTATCCATTCTGGGTATCGGAAGTCAGGTTGTCCTCTGGCCTGCCTAGAGAAAACTGACAAATGAACCATCTCTTCAGCCCCAGGAAAAGCTAAACTCAACTAAGTAACTGTTACCCTTGGAGACTGGGATTGAAATCTCATCTTGAGTCAGGGCTCAGTAAGAATTGAGGCGCCTGGGAGCTCCTTGGCCCGCAGGAGGGCAAGAGTCACTCTTTGCTGGTTCCTGCCACTGCGGAACGGAGCTGTAGAGTAGTTACCAAATGCGATTTCTCAAGAGAATGGGGACACTACTTTAATATAAATTTATATTATATATTATAATAAATAAAATATAGATTAAATTTATATTTAATATAAGTTATATTAAATATAAATTAAGTTAATTTTATAATTTTTTGACATACAAATATTTAAGCCAGGTGCTGGGGCCAAGCAGATGGTTCTTGCTGGCCATACTCAGCCTGTGGGCAGCCCCTGGATGGTCCCCGACCTGACACCCTGCTGAGTTAGCAAGGGTCATTTGTGACAACATTGGCTCTTTGCACCAGACATTCAAGCTCTAGCAGGCTGATTATGTGTGTAATGTTTTCTTAATTTTATGACTCAACATCTATTTCATCAGCCTGATAGGGATCCTTCAAAGGACTCAAGAAGTGGCCCCTTATGTAAACTTAATGAGGGGAAAAAAAACATGGTGGAATTCTTTTTCACAGTGTTGTTAAGAACATGATTTTATGTTTTTCTCTCCCACACATATCTCATCACCCTCTTTGACTAATAATAAGATTAAGATAATTCCAGCCTGGTCTACAGAGTGAGTTCCAGGACTGCCAGGGCTATACAGAAAAACCCTGTCTTGAAAAATAAAAACAAAAACAAAACAAAACAAAAAAGAGATTAAGATAATGGAATGTAAATGATGAATTTCCTCTGGTTAGGTTATCGTGTCTGGCATGATTTGTGGTGGATAATGATTAAAATAGCAAAGATAATCAGAGGGGCAAAAAAGTAATTAACTTGATAACAATAATCAAGCTCTGGGTAGGATATAGTGATCACCATATGACAGAAGGCGTGAAAATATGAGAAATTTGAGATGGAATTGGTGGAAGAGCCCAAGAATCAAGTATATGAAAAGCAATCATATGACTTACCATCAGCCAAAGACACAAGGAAGCAATGAACTCTGAGAGAAAAACTCAGAAATGAAAACCTAGCTACTCTTGGGGAAACTTCAGTAAATGGAAAGTCTACCTATTGACAAAAGGCAATCATGATACAGAAAGATGTGTGCATCTGAGAGTTAGAAAACCAAGGACTGCAGAAGATAGCCCAAGAGGAAGGCAGCGGGACACTTGATCTTGACCTCCTCAGCCTCTGAACCACAAAATCAACATTCATCATTCATCAGTCACCTCGTCTGAGATGCCCTGTTAGAGTGGCCCGAATGAGTAGAGACCACCATTACAGTGAGCCCAGATTTCATTGTAGACAGGGTTTCATGCAACATAGCCCCAAATGACCTTGACCTTCTGATCTGCCTGTTCCTTCCTGAGTGTGGGGATTTCAGACTTTGTCTGTAATGCTCCCTATCCCCTGAGCTGTATCTCCAGCCCATGACTGCACCTTCCTGTGAATTAACAGCGAGCACCTTTGTTAAACATTTAAGCATACACAGTGGAGTTTTTAATTTTTTGTACTTTAAGAGATTTTGTTGATTTTTATTTTACATATATGAATGCTTTGCTTGAGTGCATGAATGCATACCATATGTGTGCAGTGCCCACCACAGGCTCCACAGGCTAAAAGAAGGTATCTGATCCCCGGAAGCTGGAGTTACGGATGTTCGTGAGCTACTGTGTGGGTGCTGAGAACTGAACCTGGGTCGTCTGCAAGAGCAGCACTGAGCTGCCTCGCTAGCTCTAGAATGGGGCTCTTAAGCCAAAGAGTTTTAAGAAATAAAAAAGAAGTAAATGATAATGAGGCTGAGAGATGCAGTCTCTGTTACGCAGAGGATGATGTCTAAGACATTCTAGTCTGGGTTTTAAACACTTAAGGAAGAGTTATGCATTATTATCTCTTGATGATGTTAATGTCTGCCAATGTTTTCCTAAAATATAACTAATTTAAGCCATTTTCATAAATGATGGATATTATGAGTAATCAGAATGTTAAGTCTACCAAAGGTCGCACTCCATCATTTTGCTGACACTACATCTCACACGACGCATTTATAAAACCTAGGCATGGTTTAAATGCGAAATGCTACATTTTTTGTGATATTCAGATATTATTATCCAAATGATTTATTCTAAATCTCTTAAGGATATTAGGAATGAACAAAGAATGCATAGAAGCAACATCTCCAAGTGATGGTTTAAAGGTCCAGGCTGATTAAGTAGATGCAGAAAGCACTGTCTGAATCCTTGACTTTGCCTTAGAAGAAGGACATAAGTCTCTTTCTCAAGACTAGCTGAGAGATAACGAAGGGGGAAAATGAGAAACAGGGTAGCTTCAAAGTGTGTTGTAATGTCTGTAGACTTGTCAGGGAAACCAAATCAGAAACCCTGAAGAGAGGCCACAGTATATCCCCTGGACCACTCTTTTTTTTTTTAATTTTTTTTTATTCGATATAATTTATTTACATTTCAAATGATTTGCCCTTTTCTAGCCCCCCCCACTCCCCGAAAGTCCCGTAAGCCCCCTTCTCTTCCCCTGTCCTCCCACCCACCCCTTCCCACTTCCCCATTCTGGTTTTGCCGAATACTGTTTCACTGAGTCTTTCCAGAACCAGGGGCCACTCCTCCTTTCTTCTTGTACCTCATTTGATGTGTGGATTATGTTTTGGGTATTCCAGTTTTCTAGGTTAATAACCACTTATTAGTGAGTGCATACCATGATTCACCTTTTGAGTCTGGGTTACCTCACTTAATATGATGTTCTCTAGCTCCATCCATTTACCTAAGAATTTCATGAATTCATTGTTTCTAATGGCTGAATAGTACTCCATTGTGTAGATATACCACATTTTTTTGCATTCACTCTTCTGTTGAAGGATACCTGGGTTCTTTCCAGCATCTGGCAATTATAAATAGGGCTGCTATGAACATAGTAGAGCATGTATCCTTATTACATGGTGGGGAGTCCTCTGGGTATATGCCCAGGAGTGGTATAGCAGGATCTTCTGGAAGTGAGGTGCCCAGTTTTCTGAGGAACCGCCAGACTGATTTCCAGAGTGGTTGTACCAACTTGCAACCCCACCAGCAGTGGAGGAGTGTTCCTCTTTCTCCACATCCTCTCCAACACCTGCTGTCTCCTGAATTTTTAATCTTAGCCATTCTGACTGGTGTAAGATGAAATCTTAGGGTTGTTTTGATTTGCATTTCCCTAATGACTAATGAAGTTGAGCATTTTTTAAGATGTTTCTCTGCCATCCGAAGTTCTTCAGGTGAGAATTCTTTGTTTAACTCTGTACCCCATTTTTTAATAGGGTTGTTCGGTTTTCTGGAGTCTAACTTCTTGAGTTCTTTATATATATTGGATATTAGCCCTCTATCTGATGTAGGATTGGTGAAGATCTTGTCCCAATTTGTTGGTTGCCGATTTGGCCTCTTGATGGTGTCCTTTGCCTTACAGAAACTTTGTAATTTTATGAGGTCCCATTTGTCAATTCTTGCTCTTAGAGCATACGCTATTGGTGTTCTGTTCAGAAACTTTCTCCCTGTACCGATGTCCTCAAGGGTCTTCCCCAGTTTCTTTTCTATTAGCTTCAGAGTGTCTGGCTTTATGTGGAGGTCCTTGATCCATTTGGATTTGAGCTTAGTACAAGGAGACAAGGATGGATCAATTCGCATTCTTCTGCATGCTGACCTCCAGTTGAACCAGCACCATTTGTTGAAAAGGTTATCTTTTTTCCATTGGATGTTTTCAGCCTCTTTGTCGAGGATCAAGTGGCCATAGGTGTGTGGGTTCATTTCTGGATCTTCAATCCTGTTCCATTGATCCTCCTGCCTGTCACTGTACCAATACCATGCAGTTTTTAACACTATTGCTCTGTAGTATTGCTTGAGGTCAGGGATACTGATTCCCCCAGATTTTCTTTTGTTGCTGAGAATAGTTTTAGCTATCCTGGGTTTTTTGTTGTTCCAGATGAATTTGATAATTGCTCTTTCTAACTCTGTGAAGAATTGAGTTGGGATTTTGATGGGTATTGCATTGAATCTGTATATTGCTTTTGGCAAAATGGCCATTTTAACTATATTGATTCTACCGATCCATGAGCATGGGAGGTTTTCCCATTTTTTGAGGTCTTCTTCCATTTCCTTCTTCAGAGTCTTGAAGTTCTTGTCATACAGATCTTTCACATGCTTGGTCAGAGTCACCCCAAGATACTTTATACTGTTTGTGGCTATTGTGAAGGGGGTCATTTCCCTAATTTCTTTCTCAGCCTGCTTATCCTTTGAGTATAGGAAGGCCACTGATTTGCTTGAGTTGATTTTATAACCTGCCACTTTGCTGAAGTTGTTTATCAGCTGTAGGAGCTCTCTAGTGGAGTTTTTTGGGTCACTGAGGTAGACTATCATGTCGTCTGCAAATAAAGATAGTTTGACTTCTTCCTTTCCAATTTGTATCCCTTTGACCTCCTTATGTTGTCGAATTGCCCGAGGTAGTACCTCAAGTACAATATTGAAAAGATAAGGAGAAATGGGGTAGCCTTGTCTGGTCCCTGATTTCAGTGGGATTGCTTCAAGTTTCTGTCCATTTAGTTTGATGCTGGCTACCGGTTTGCTGTATATTGCTTTTAATATGTTTAGGTATGGGCCTTGAATTCCTGTTCTCTCCAAGACTTTAAGCATGAAAACACAACATACCCAAATCTATGGGACACAATGAAAGCAGTGCTAAGAGGAAAACTCATAGCCCTGAGTGCCTCCAAAAAGAAAATGGAGAGAGCATACATTACCAGCTTAATGACACACCTGAAAGCCCTGGAACAAAAAGAAGCTATTTCACCCAGGAGGAGTAGAAGGCAGGAAATCATCAAACTCAGGGCCGAAATCAATCAAGTAGAAACAAAGAGAACCATACAGAAAATCAACAAAACCAGGAGCTGGTTCTTTGAGAAAATCAACAAGATAGATAAACCCCTAGCCAGACTGACCAAAGGGCACAGAGAAAGTATCCAAATTATCAAACTTAGAAATGAAAAGGGAGATATAACAACGGAAACTGAGGAAATCCAAAAAATCATCAGATCCTACTACAAGAGCCTGTACTCAACACAACTGGAGAATCTGGAGGAAATGGACAATTTCCTTGACAGATACCAAATACCAAAATTAAATCAGGACCAACTAGACCATCTAAATAGTCCCATAATGCCTAAAGAAATAGAAGGAGTCATAGAAAGTCTTCCAACCAAAAAAAGCACAGGACCAGATGGTTTCAGTGCAGAATTCTACCTGACCTTCAAAGAAGAGTTAACACCAATACTCTTCAAACTATTCCACAAAATAGAAACAGAAGGAACACTACCCAATTCCTTCTACGAAGCCACAATTACGCTGATACCAAAGCCACACAAAGATCCAACAAAGAAAGAGAACTTCAGACCAATTTCCCTTATGAACATCGATACAAAAATACTCAATAAAATTCTTGCCAACCGAATCCAAGAACACATCAAAACGATCATTCACCATGATCAAATAGGCTTTATCCCGGGAATGCAGGGTTGGTTCAATATACGGAAATCCATCAATACAATCCACTACATAAACAAACTCAAAGAACAAAACCACATGGTCATTTCATTGGACCACTCTTTCCCAGACACAATGATTTCATATATAAAAGAAGGAATAGAAAGATGCATAAATTCACAATCCTGGCTCTTGGGCCCTCCCCAATGGGAAGAACTATCTCTGTCATTTGCATTTAGAGACAATATGCTATATTCTCCCTATGCCAGATTGGACAAGTATAGTAAATGTCTTTTATTCCATATCATAGGAAAAATTTTCTAGGTAGAAATCCCAGCACTCAACACAGGCAAAATATATTTTTCCTTTTCCACTTAGTTTCTTTATGATGTAAATTCCTGATAAATGTATATATTTAATGTATGCATTTATATGTTATATGTACACACCTGAGTATGGACTTATTTCACATTTTATTATACTCAAATGCAATTCAGAAAACAACAAAATAGCATTCCATGAGATTCTGCCATATGGCTGAGTGAGTACTAAATGTGTCTTATGGTAAAGGGTAGCTGTCAACATCTGTACATTTCTCTTTAACCCTTTGCTATCCAAGACTGGGCATTCTTCAGTTTATTCTACACAGTACAAAAAAAAATTATAAGAGGCAGAACACAGAAATGACTGACTTTTCCAGGAAACATGTTTTTCAGAAAGCAAGCTATATCTGCCAGAGCACGAGGCAGCCGGCAGTGTTTTGTGAGTGTGGAAGTGAAGTACTGTCAGGTGAGGACAATACTTGCTCTCCTGCTGAAATTCAGTCTTGGTGAGCCAAGTCCCTTGATCCTGCTGACTTGGACAGCCCTGCAGTGAGCAGGGGAATGGGCCTGGGCCTTAGTGCTACACAGATCAACAACAAGAACAAACTCTGAGGCCAGTGTCACATGTGTCTTATTCTGTAAGTTGCAAATCATCCCTAGCCCTCTATAAAAGAATGCATGTTTTATTTCAAAATAAAATGCACACACACAAACCTATATGTTCTATAGGACTGAATACCACCAAACTACACAGATAGTTGCTTTTATAATATTTGGATATTCTGTTAAAAGAAAGCCCATACTATTTAGGTGGCTAACAATAAAAGAGGCCACTAGAATTAAGAGTAATGTGATTTTTTAGAAAACATTCAGAATTCTTGATAGCCACCACTACAACTGTTTTGATACTTGACTAGTTTTAGATCACAATTCTGAAATCCCAAGCTCAAAGGAGAAGAAAAGTTCTTTCTTAAGAAGTTTGCTGAACGCTGAGAAGAAACACCATCTTCTTATGGAAGAATTAATTGTATTTATACTATATTACAACAATCTGAAGCTACTTCATACATTTTTTTCTCTTCCCTAAGGATTCTGCTATTCAAATCCTGTCTCTACTCCAAAGGCGTTTGTCTCTTCAACATCAACAATGGCATAAACATGATTTTTTTTTTTTTAGGACACGGGGCATAGGACAAACATTATCCTGAAGCATGGACCATGTAATTCATAAGTATAAAGTTTACAGTTATAGGTTGCGTTCACAGGGATTATTGAACCCGTAGGGAGGGAACCCACACATTTTTCCGTTTGATTATTTGTCATGTATTTTTTTTATCTACACAGCCAATGGCTGCTACTATTATTTCCATGTGAAGTCAGTTCTGGGTCTATACTATTTCTCCAGTGTTGTGATAAATGTCCAAATTCCAACAGACTGAGGGCATAAGCAAGCTTCTATAGAAAAAAAATGTTCTTATGATGTTCAGCAGACTGAGAAATCTTTCACAAATCTATATACTATGGTGTTCTATCAAGGTAGGCATAGACAAATGAGAATACAGCTGTAGCTTTGCTTACAGCTACCAGACTAATTCGCCATCTATGTTTATATTAAGAACAATTCATTTACAGCAGCAAAGTCCTCCACCGTGCTTTTTTCTTTCCATTGGGTATGCTCAAGGCAGGGGAAATTTTCTGCAGTGTTTTGTTTCATTTTCTTAAGAGAATTTCTGATCCAATTGAACGTGGCACCTCCTTGATTTTAACCCCTGTTCTCTTGCTCCAGTCAGTCATCTCTGTCCTTTCACCCCCCCCCCACCAAAAAAATGATCCTGCCACCACTGGTTTACTTCAGTTTAATTACAAACAGTTTCGTTTTCTGATCCATCAAGAACTCCAGTCTTTGCTAAGCGTGCACTGCTCACTCCAGACACATAACACTTAACAGGCACTGAACAATGGGGGTCTGTTCTCTCCTGTGCAGCTTCCAGAAACAGGCTTTAGGGAGCTGCCATGTACTTATCTTTCTTAACACTCCAACAGGCACCCCTCCATGACTCACACACACAGAAAGCCAGGGGCCTTGAGGGGTTGTTTATTCTCTGCAGCTGGCCAACCCTGCACATGGCTCTCTTTCCTCGAGGGGGACAAGCTTTGGGGAGGCTGGTCCTGTAGATCAAGTATAAACAAGTCCCCAGGAGCTTGCCGCTTCCCACTTTCCTTTGAGCAAGTTTAGAGCTGACTGGGGAACTCAGCTCAGCAAGCCATCTTTACCTCTTCTCCTTTAGGTACAAATGAGAGAAGCTGGTGAGCTTAAGTGGCTCAAATACAGAGAAGCCTGAGGTCGTTTTTTCAAGCTCTTAGAATCAGTATCTATCCTGGAGAAGTGACTGTCTATGGCTAGTTAGCAGGAGCCTGCTGAAGACGTGGTTCCATCCTTTTGCCCTGCTTAATTTGGAGACATAAGGAGGAACCATCACCATCATGAATTGCTCCTGGGCCCTGAGGGTCACCCAGCTGGGAGCCGCCCTGGCATCTGGTTGCTCTCCACAGTCTTGGAGAGTTTTACCTTATGAGCGAATATTCAGAAACAAGCACAAAGGGCCTGATGTAAAAGGACCGAGGTTCTTCCTTCAGAACACCAACCTTCATCCCCAGATGTCTCTATCTGCCTGAACCCCAGTCTCTGCAAGACTACAGTGAGCCAATTGGTGTTCTTGCTCTCCGTGCATGGTGTTTTAAGTGCCTTTATGTAGCAAGCAAGAACATTCACTGGGCTCACAGAAATTAATGCCCTCTTTGTACAACACAGACATGACTGTTGCTATTGCTGTAAGTGTCCATCTAGATCTCTACAGTATTGTGTGACATTATTTCTCCGAAGATGTGAATAAATATCTACTCGTCCCAGAAAGGGAATGAAAGACCAAAACCAGATACCACTAAATCCTTGGTAAAGTAATGAGTTTGATTAGATTATATACATGATGAGTATACAGTATTAGTGAAGGGCTCCTTATAAGAACAAAAATGACTCAAAGACAGGGGATCAAGAGAATCCCACCCAGCATCAGTCACAGAAAACTCAAGAAAGCTGGAAACCTAGAGCACACTGTCAACTTGTAGGCAGCTCAGCAGGCTGGAGAATGTCCTGTCCAGGGAAGAGTGAGTCCGAGCCTTTATCAGGCAGTTCAGCTGATTGCTGCTTCTTCCAGGCAGAGTTTTACAATTTATTTATAGCTGGGGAGGAGAGCCTAGCATAACTATTCAGTTTCTGGAACTTCCTGAGCTTGTAGAGTTTCCCTGAATGGTGGGAAGTTTCCAACTCCCCTTAGAACATCCTGTGTTCAAGAAGTTTTACCCAAAGGGAGAAGGTTTTAGTGTTGGAGGAAACGCTTTACAAGGTTGGCTTACAGTGCAAAGGCAAAGGGACCAAAAGGTTTTTGTACTTCAGCCTGGCTTAGCAGCTCCCTCACTAGCTTAGAGTCAACAGATTTCCACTGCTACAAATTCACAGTTTCTAAAGCACAGTTGTATTTAAAGTTTTGTGGGTTTGTTTTTGTTTTTGTGATCCCACTATGTATCCCAGACTGGCCTCAAAATTGTGACCTTCCTGCCTGAGCTTCCTGAATGCTGGAATTGCAGGTATGTGTGTATGAGTGTGTATGTATGTATTGTATGTGTGTGTGTATGTGCGAGTGAGTGCCTGTGTATGTGTGTTTTTATGTGTGTGTAACAATGAAATAGAAGGCTTACATTTCTTCATCTTCTCTGGAGGAGGGAACCACGTGCTACACCATGTTATGGGGGCCAACTAACAGCATGTGTATGTTGGAGTCAGTTCTCTTTTCCTACTATGTGGTTCCTGGGGATGAAACTCAGGTGACAGGCTTCGTGGAAAGCACCTTTGTGAACTAGTCTATTTTTAATATCTTTCGTTCAAAAGATCAATGCAAAAGATCAATACAGGCCACTAGATTTAAAAGTAAGATAATACAACTTTTTGAGATGTCTTACAATCCCACATTAGAACCGACCTTTAAGAATGCATTACTTGCCGTTGGAAAGGTGTCTTATTATTTGAGAGCACCCTCAGCTCTTCCCAGCACTCACAAAGTAGACCACAGTTGTCTGTAACTCCAGTCAGGACAGGGAGAAGTGGTTTTGTGACCTTACCCAACAGATGAGGACATTATTTTCTATAGATATTCTACCAACAGTCATGAAGTGCTAGCTTCTTTTAAAATAGATATATTCACTTTGATGTATTTGAATGTTTTTGTGCTTGCGTGTACACACACCACACATGTTCCTGGTGCTCACAGAGGCCCGTCAGATCCATGCATTACATGATGTCTATGTAGAAGTCAGAGCACAACATTCAGGAGTCAGTTCTCTCCTTCCAATATGTAGATGCTAGGAACGGAACTCAGGTGTTAGGCTCATCAGCAAGCATCTTTAGCCACTGTGCTATCCCTCAGCCCAAATATTGATTGATTGATTGACTGATTAATTGATGATTGATTTATAATAGGTACATTCTCAGTAGCTCAGGCTAGCCTCAAACTAATAATTCTCCTGCCTCAGCCTTCCTCATGGTGAGATAACAGGCTTGTGCCACCATACCAGAGCTAGTAACATTTAAAAACATCATTTTTTTGTTTGTGTCCTTTAAAAATTATTTAAATATAACATTTATGATAGTTACCAAGATGAGTGAAGGTCATATGTTTATTTTTACTATTTATACAGCTAACTTGGCATATTTTACACAAAATTGTAAAGTCGTATCAATTTCTCAAAAGGAATGGACACTGTTCAATTATCACTTCAATTCTGTTTGAGCAAAACTGTGTTAGAATAAACTTATCATAATATTAATGGAAGAAAATAATGCAAGTATGTTAGAGGTCAGTTAATATTCTATTTGTATGTCTTACTCTGGACCTTGAGTACCTCAGAAATATAATGTGTATGCAAGTTACTGAAGCATGAGTCAGAATTTGGGGTTCATGGTATAACCCTGTAGTTTAGCAATTCATTGATGCATACAATGATTGAGACCAGCAAGTCTTTTTTTCTATACATCTTAAGTAGAACTAGGTAATTATGCACCTATCTTCAAACTTCTGCAAGGATATTCCCACTTCATGAACAATTGTTCTTCATAAGGAAGGAAGAAAAATAACACTTCCTACTTCAAAGAGAGGGACAACTCATCAGGAACACCCAGAAAAATAAGATGGTGACCATGTGACAGTCTGTTTGGCCCTCTCTCTTACACTGGATAAGAACATCCCTTTAGTGGCTTCTCCCTCTCAGGTCCTAGGCTCTCCTAGGGTAACTTACTCTTCAGAGTAAATTACTCTTCAGAACTCTCTGTGTTTTGCATTGTTACAGACTATTTTGCTTTTAGATTTAATAGTTGCCTTCCTCCACCATGTTTCTTATTTGTGGGGACTAAGATTCTGGGACTCTTTGGATCCTTGACAAGAGGTGTTAATAGGATTCAAAGAAAGAAAATTCTTTTTGTCTAACAGAATGAGTACAAACAACTACACTTCCAAAGTATTTAAAAATATATGTATATATTTTCAGAGGTATGAAGTTTCCTTAGATAAAGCCTTCTCCTTTTTGTTCATATTAATTTCTGAAGCAGTGGCTAAAATATCTCAAAAAGCTTCCCAAGAATGTTATCTCTTCCTCTTAGCTGGAGTATTCATTCCCAATTAAAACCTCCCTTTGAGTTGTTGGTCAGGGGAGTCTGAGAGTTCCCCAAACTTTATATAATCTATTGTACTCGCCCCTGGTTGCATTGCCTCTATGGGGTTGAAGGTAAGTGTCTTTTGCTGAAGACACCACATACTTTGGGCAGTCAGCAATCCTACTCAGCTGTAATGCGTAAGAAACACAATGATGACGTGAAATGGCAAGATCTCCCTGGTGCACAATAGTGCCACGTACAACTTGGCGGTAGCCAACAGTTGTCTAATTGGAGTCATGGCCCACTAACAGGCAGGAAATCATGCCTCCTATGATAAAAACAGAGCCTACTACATATAGCTAGTAACATCATGGACCTTACAGAAGCTCCTATTGCCATTTTCCTAAACTAATATAATATAGTGTAACTGCAATCTAACCTAACTCCAGTATAGCCTAATTGCAGTCTAAATTCTTGCCCTCACCTCCACAGATTAAGCATAGTTTATATTCACCACTGAAGAAGCTTTCTTACTTTTTGTAGCAGGATACAATTATAGAAAGTCATAAGCAGTCGAAATTCAGAGAACACCAGACTGTGAAGTGTGCAGGTCAAGTGAATACATACACAACGCATCTCGGCACCTAAGTCTCAGGCACTGTGGAAGAGGGAGCCAGAGGAATAGGGAGCCTCCTGTGAGGTGACATGGGAGCTACTCTGCTGAAATCCCAGCACAGCTGCCCAAACAAGATCTGAATGGTGCTTACATAGGTTGACATTCAAAGATCAATGGGAAAAATCTCATAGGTTATCACCTCTAATTGAACAGCTATGTGCTGTTATGAACAATTAACAGCCACCCATAGAGAGAGAATTAGTCTTCCTCAAGGGTGAGGCTTCCCAGACTGGCTATCCAATACCAAGCACTCAGCCCTGCAAACACTTATGCAGGTGAAATGAACACACTCAGTAGGTTACATCTATATATTTATTTGTTTATATGTATATACAACAGCAAAAAATGAAGAAGCGATCATGCACGAATTTGGGAGGAGTCACAGAAGAGACACAGTAAAGTCAAGGAGGAAAATATGTAATTATATTTTACCTGATTAATACTTTAAAACTTACAAGGTCTATTTTACAAAAGCACTCTCTGCCTAATTGCAATCCATCCATTAAAACAACCGGGTGCTAATTTACCACTTAGCCGACATGTGTTTTCTAAAGCTTCTTTGCTTTAGTTTTTTGCACTGAAAGCAAGACCTCTGCAAAGGAAATACCTGTCAATGAACAGCCCTTTTACCGTTTATTTATGTTCTGAGTCTTCCCCCTAGATACTTTGGTTTTATCAAAACCAATGAAAATTTCATCACACTCTGGTGTTTTATCAGATTATATCAACTCATTTCCTGAAGCTCAAAGAAGCACTTCCATCCATCATCATTGGGAAGTCCTCAGTAAGTCCTCAATTCTCTCTTTCTCTCCCCCACCTGAATCACCCCAGGCAGAAGAACTGAAGCAGTACACGCTAACATCACACGGTAACAGCTTCATCTGTCAACCCTTGGCTTCAGCATCCTGGGGAATTCTGACATGGGGAAATATTTCAAAGCAATTGTCTTGCCCTTTGGATGAAACCCAATGCTAGTTGTTTTCAAGATAAGAAAAAGAGTTTCCCATCAGGTCTGTTAGCATATCGTCATTAAACATTTTTTTTTTATTCTGAGAAGAGTTTTGGCTGGATCCTGATAATATAAATATGGGTTATATGAATGAGAGGGTCCCTCATCTCATGTATACCTATCTCACAAGCTGAGACATGGGGAAGATAGTTGCTTAGACTGGAATATTATATGTTCATAGAGTCTTCTATCCCAGGCACCATGTTGATCGTGATGCTAAGGGAACTTAGAAGGAAGACAATTCGCCCAACTGGTGCTTTGGAGGTGCCTCTCGGAGGAAATAGCACATGTTAGTATAGCGATGAGCATGGAGCGAGGGCATTTGGGTAAGGGAAGAGCAAACTGAAAGTTAAAGGGATGTAGTTGTAGGCAATGACATGGAAACATCAGGACCTACATGCTCCTTTGATTTTCAGTGCCTACAATGCCAAGACTAGAGAACTGGCGGCAAAGCTGGAGTTCCATGAAGGAGAAAGTTTCATGGAAAGAACAGGTTAGGACCAGGTCCTGTGAGGTCCCCTGGCTGAAGGGACTTTGTCATCCTTCTCTAGAAAAGTGCAACAAACTCATTAGGCTAATTTTTAGCTAGTATAGGATTTGGGCAAGAGATCTCCATCTTGTGTAGGTAAATAAAAGAGGTTTGACCTACGATATGGGAACAAAACAGAAGTTTAGCTTGATTGAAGACTGGGTGGTTTTCAGAGATACAACACAGATACACATCTTGGCATAGCAAATTTGTACAGTGTTACCTAAACCATGTGTCGTGGATATCCAGTGTGCCTGAGGTTATGGCCTCTACCATGATTAACTTGAAAATGAAATCAATTTTATGAACTTAAATCTGGCTTTTTGCTCACTTCAGTTCCAAGTATCTTTCTTAGATTCTGACCTTGAAGACCAAAGCATCCCCATGATGCTTTGGGCGAGGAGAGACAGAAAAGCATTGCTTTCTACTGCTTGCATTTTACTAATCCCTCTCTCGCTCCAAGGGTCTGGAGAAAAGACTGTTCTCTGCTGTGCACTGCATACAAACTATTCCCAGTTGACCACATCCGCTGGCCAAACCTCACTTACCAGTCCCAAGGAATGTACAAACTCAGGTTCCAGAACACTGCCCGACTGATCAGTCTGGCTGTCTAAATTGGGAACTAATTAAATGTTTTTAATGTTGGCAGTCTTCTCTAGAAAAGTCTCTCCTCGTTTAAGCAGAACAGGCAGCCATTCTTAAGCAGACATGCCAATGAAATCCTTTGGGGGCAGGAGGCACCCAGTCAGACAACAAGAAACAATTGCTTTTTACAAGGCCATGGTTCCTTGCTTCCTCTGTGCATATGCACAGACTGATACAGGATATGTGTCTACCCATATGCAAATAGATGTAACCACACGGAAAGAATTAGATTACATTTTCTTTGATGTAAAGTAATCAAAAGTATTTTTTTTCTTCCCTCTATGTAGGATTTCAGTTCAGTCCACCAATACTGATAAAATACTGTATTTCTAGGCTACATGATTTCAAGTGGTATACAAAGCATTCAGCATGCCATTTAGATGTGGGAAGAGGTAGAGGCCTGTGATCCAATTGCCTAAGAGTCTGAGGCTAGAAGGAGGAGGGTAAGTGCCAGCCTGGGCTCTATAGCAAGACTCTATCTAAAACAAACAAACAACAACAAAAAAACAAACACCCTATCTGATGATATGGAAGATCTGGAGTCAGAGAGATTGGCTCCATGATTAAGAGCACTTGCTGCTATTCCAGAGGATCTAGTTCAATCTTCAACATCCATACTGGGCATCTCACAATTCCCTGTAACTCCTGCTCCTGGAACTCCCTGTCCTAACATCCACAGACACCTGTACTCCTGTCCATACACCCACACAGATACACAGGCATAAATATTAAAACTCAGAGAACTATTTAAAGAATCTCCCCTGCATACAGAAATATTCAAAGCAACAAAGCCCCAATGCTCTTCTAAGGAAAGTTTCTGCTTGTACCAAGAGCCCCATGCTGCCTTGGAAGGGAGCCTGACTTAGATTGGGTTTTGTGGAACTGCAACCGAAATCCCATGAGAAGACTAAAAAGGAGGAAATCTCTTCCAAAGGAGATGACTCCACCTGGATTTCTGCAGGTCTTCAAAAGCCCAGGGATGTTTAGCACAAAATCGATGTCACTGATCACCGAATACTGGATTTTCCCTGGTCCCTGTCATTGAAGAGTGGCGACATCCGCATCTTCAAACCTTCTAACGGGGACAGGAGATGAACTGGGCTAAAGGACAGCTGGGCTTAGGTTAGCTTATGCACAGTGAATCAAGAAAGACCTATCAGAAGCAGTGGGGGTGAAGGAAAAGGAAATCATTAAGTTTTGACTTCAGGAAAAGACTCACCCACCCACCAGAGTCACCACCAAGCCCCAAGCATGGTGACAGACCCACACCAAGGGCTTGAAACCAGACTCTGGGCTTGTTTAGAGTCACCAGTGTGGCCTGGGCTCTCTCCTTCTGTGCTGGCATTGACTGCAAGCTATTGTCCCTTTCACTAAAACCAGAATTTGAGACACTGAAGTACCACAGAAGCCAGTGTTTCCTTAGCTTCTCAGGAATGTTTACTGAGGTGTGGTGTTTTGCAAAACCTTTAATAAGTAGTACGCCATGTTCTCCGAACCTTTATTTTTTTCTAAATGTGTGGGGAGGACACTGTTTTCTGCTCCTTTGCCAGCATTCCAGAACATTCCTACTGCTGGGAATTCAATGCCATTCTCTGAAAGTAGACACTGTGACCAGAGCTTTGTACTGTAATAATATACTCCCATTTTCAAAATAAGAGGGACCTGACTTGGTAGGCAATCCCAGATGAAAGGCCATCAAGTGTAAAGCAGAAATCTTTTTCTAACATAAATGGGAAAGACCACCATTCCTGTTTGCCTTCAGTATGTTATGAACCCCCCCCAAAAAAAGGTAAATAAATAAATCTTTCTTTAATATCTTTCATGCCCTTTTGATCCATTCTGGAAGTAATTATCATAATGACAGACCAAAAGTACTGTATGAGAGAGTTGCATCTTGGCTAGATGATGTAAATATCTATTTCCCATATCTGGACATAGGACTCTTTCTAATTTACCACTGTGGGCCAATGTCCACAGAACCTGTCTCTGCTGGCAGAGAGTTTTTCCTGGTTGCCTTTGCCTGGGGAAAACGTGGAGATTTGCATCCAGTTGAGAAGTAAACTCGAGGGACAGGCTCATGAAGGGAAACCATTATTTTTGTCTTTCAGCTTAGAAATGGAGGCTTACCAAGAATGCACCCGGAAGACATTTTCCGCCTAACCAGAGAACAGTTTTAGACTTCACCAAGATGCTTGCCAACCATGAAGGATGTGACCAGTTCCCAACTCCATGAACTGAAGGTGCCCTGTCTTGGGATGGATTTGTTTGGGTTTCTTTTTATTTGTAGTATTATTTCTCTTCAGAGTAGACTGCAATTACTTGATGTGTCATTTCCCAGTGCATGGACCATGCGACTTACTCTACTGCGTTGTTTGGAGCATCGTTGTGCCACAAAATGATTTGAAAACTAAACTGGGCCTTGGTATTTGACAGGAGTGATCTGAAGGAAAGTGACCAATGAACTATAAACTATAGAAATCGCCTCTCAACATGGAGGTCTTAGCCTTAACCTTGAAATAGCAAATGTGAAAGTAAAGGAGTCATCTACAAAGAAAGATCATGGAACTATTTTGTTTTCCCAAAAATTAAGGAGTTACAATAGTGATAGAAAATTTAGAAAAGCGTTTGAGGACACACACAAAAATCATGTATTGACCAGAAAGGCAATTCATTTAAAATGTCTCCAATTTTAAGGAGTGTAAAAATGCACACTTAAAGTATTGTCAAGGCCTTTTTTATGCATTAGTCATTAAAGTACAGTGCCTATGAACTCTGAGATTATTTAAGGTCTACAAAAATTATTTAAATGAGTGTGTGTTTGGGGGCGGGCAGAATAGTGCCTCCAAACTACAGAATAAAGGTTCAAAGTGGAAATCAGTACATGCTTAATTAGAAATGTTAGGAAATAATCTTAGATCAGCTAATCAATAGCAACTCTATTTTCACAATTATATTTGGTACGGGTTAAGGGTGGATTTTTAATTTATAGATTATCCATGTTGTATGGCCAAAACTTAAGACTAGAGGGTCCTGAAAACTGCCCTTAATAAGATCAATAGAATCAATACAGAAATCTGTGCTTTCCTAGAGTCACTGGAAATTAGACAATGGCAAAGTAAGAATCAGGGAGGGCAGTAATAAACAGCAAAGCATTGGGCTTGGGGAAAATAATTATGGCATCTCCTTGGAACAAGCAACGCTGGCTAAAACCAACCCCATTCTTCTGGATTAGGACATGCTATGTAATCATGTCTTTTGGTTCTTTTTTTAATGACAATTTTATTTGATAACAGGCAAGTTTAATTTAGCATAGGTAAATATGGTAATCACATCTCATTCAGGATCTGATTATGTCCCCTACGAGCACTCCCTTGAAGAGTGACATCATTGGTCAGGGTATTGGGTGTTGAGGTAACAGCATGAATTTTAAAGGTAAAGGAAGACCTGGTTCAGAATGAGCCTGGTCAAGGGCTTGCATGAATTAGGTGGAGAAGTTTAGTTGAGGACCAGGCTTGGACTTAGATATAGTTGCCTAATCTCCTCTATTTCTCAGACAACAAATAAAACAATAGAGAAGATAGGACCCTGATCACAGTATAATCTCCATTCTATGGGTGTGATGAATGGAGAAAGCTCAAATGGCTTTCTGAAGACTATTTTCTGTATTTGCCCTCTCTCTCTCTCTCTCTCTCTCTCTCTCTCTCTCTCTCTCTCTCTCTCTCTCTCTCCCCATCTCTTTTCTCTCACTTCTCTCTCTCTCTTGTCTCTCTCTCCCTCTCTGTTTCCTAGTCTTTTTGTGTCTGTTCTCTCTTTCTCTCTCTCCCTCTACCTCCCCTTCTGTCTCACACCAAAACTTAATATTCCCTAATTATTATGTTAATTAACAATGCTTATTTATAATAAGGAGGCAAATGATCATCATCTTATAAGTAAGACCTGTGTGATTGGCGGCGTGTAACACTGTTCAAATTGTCAGGGAACAGATGTTTAGACCTTTATTCATTATTCATGAAACTGCTTCTGAACCTCTTACTCAGAAAGGTTAAAAAAAAAAAAAAAACATCAGGCGAGGAGGGAAGGGCGCTGCACATACAAAGCAGAAGGAAGAACTGAGAAGGAAGTTACTAAATTAACCAAACTAAGATTGACTCTCAATAACTTCTTGTTCAGCTTCTCATGTAACTACCCTAACTTGTAATAAGTTGGAACTGAGTCAAGACTGAAGTCGAGAGGCAATTTCTTTTTTCATTTTTGTTTGTTTGGTGTCTTGGTTGGGTCTTACCCCATGCCCCACAGTTTTCAGAATCAGCTGCCTCATTGGCTGCCATTTTTGTTCCTGCTTTCAGCTTTCTGAGGTAGGTTTGTGCTCTGTAGCCCAGGCTAGACAGCTGTCTGAGATAGGCTTACACTCTGCAGAGCAGGTCGGACAGCTTTCCAAGATAGGTTTGTTTGCACTCTGTAGCCCAGGGTAGCTCTGAGCTTACAACAATCCTCTCACCTCAGCTTCTACCTCACCTGGCTGGAACTTTAGTTTAAATGCACCAGCATTCTCATTCTTAATGAATGAAGCCTTACGTTTTTTACTAAGAAAATACTAAAAAAACATTACTTCCCTTGTGTATTAATTTTTTAAATCTAATTTAAAATAGATGTGCATCTATCTACTGCAGATGTTTAAATGGTACCTAAGGGAAGTTATTATTCTGTCTAACTTTCTCATCCTTTGTCAGTCTTAACTTCCAGAGCAGTGGTTCTCAACATGTGGGTCACAACCACCACAAGTTCATATATCAAATAGCCTGCATATCAGATAGTTACATTACGGATTCATTACAGTAGCAAAGTTACAGTTATGAAGTTGCAACAAAATTATTTGACGGTTGTGGGTCACCACTCTATTAGACAGTCACAGCATTAGGAAGGTTGAGAACCACTGCCTAATGAATACAGTCACTTCTTTGTTCTGAAACTTGTTTTCTGTTGTTATGGTAACAACACCAACTTCCACCATGACAAAGGGTAACATAACAGAGTCACAGCCAGAGCATGGAGGAGTGTTTTCTCACTACTTGATTCTTTTCCTCGGAGCTGAGGGAAGAATCTTTTTCTCAGGATGCTGAAGCGCATTCTATAATAAGCAGTGTTTGTCTCTAGGTAATGCAACTCTCTTGTTGACTTCACAACTGAGAATCTTTCCCAGAAGAATTCTTCATCTGTGAAAGACTTGTGTGAGCCGGGGCATCATTGTCTGAAACCCTGATATGAGGTGCAGACTTGAACATTTTGTGCACAGATGGGGACAAGGTTGCAGCTATGCTAAGGAATCATTGAAAGAATGCAGATGGGGCTGGTGAGATGGCTCAGTGGTTAAGAGCACTGACTGTTTTTCCAAAGGTCCTGAGTTCAAATCCCAGCAACCACATGACGGCTCACAACCATCCATAATAAGATATGATGCCCTCTTCTGGTGTGTCTAAAGACAGCCACAGTGTACTTACATATAATAATAAATAAATCTTAAAAAAAAGAAAGAATGCAAATAATTTACATATGTAGATATGGAAATATATTTTAATGACAGAAACAAGGAAACTACAATCTTGTAAGTGCCTAATTAATATATATGTATACATATATACATATATATCTTACTACTTAATATATATAGCATATGTATATACAAGTGGTTTTATTTTATTATTGTTACTTTGAAACGCTGTATACACTTGCATACGTATGTAATATAAGTGCAAATATACTATAAAATGAATTCCAGAGAATGACTTACATGTGTTTAACATTAGTACAGAAACTTCAATAGACACATAGATATAGATTGCATTTCTGATAAACCCAGAGAAGGCTTTTCTCTTCTAGGATTCATTTAATTTTTAAAAATTATTTACTCACTTATTTATGTTGTATGCACATGCATGTATATGTGAGCAGGTGACTAAGTGGTCTGGCCCTCAAGGCCTCAGGATCTGCCTGTCTCTGCCCTTCAGCGACTATGCTTAGAAAGCCATCTCTGAGTTGGAAGAACATTGTCAAGATTGTCAACAATAAAGTCACCCAGGGAAGCACACCCTGTAGGGCTCAGAGTCGAGTTTAATAGTAGAACAGGCAGGAGACCCTGGGCTCATCACCAGCGCCCCAAACTAAACACACAAACAAGCCCCTTACTCTCAGTGATGATGCAGGGTGCCTGTCCTCAGTTCCTGTGCAAAGCTCCTGCTCTTGAAAAACCGAATGGCTCAAAGCTTAAATCGTCTTAAGTCAGACAAATAGGGAAAGGGCCAAGGTAGAGATGAGTTAGATTCACCATAAATTATTCCTTCATCCCTTCACAGTTAGTGACTTATGGCTTAATTGGTTATTTGTAAACAGTAAGAGTGTCATGGTGTATGAGGTACTGGGTTTCTTACAGGTCACTGTCCCCTGGAACTAACCCCACCTTGAAACACACAGGATCTCTATGTGTGATCCTAGGACTCTTTAGTCATTTATTTCACAGTTACAGAGTGTCACTCGTTTCTTTGAAATCATGAACTTTTGTTTCTGATAAGACGACCGGTATTGGATCTATGGACCATCAATATTAATATCTCACAAGCACACAATGCAAGAGAATGCATGTTCTGCAGAGTTAAACTATACTTTTGTTATATGTACCTACAGATTACATTTAGAAACTGAAGAACTACACTGTATTAAATTTGGAAATCTTATCCTTAGTCTAAGCTGGGATACTCCTGCTAACTCTTGTTATCTTGCCATAATTTTGAGTGGAAGACAATCCAAAATCTATCCAGAGTAGAAAATTAGTTATACACCTGCGTCTATTGAGGAGGAATAGCTACTGAAGAGGAATTTTTATTTTTTTATACTTCACTCTATCCCACAGTCTTAGACACCAATATTAACGGGTGCTGATTGCATATTCATTAAAGATATTGACATCCAAGCTTAGACCACAGTGTTGAAAACCACACAGCACTTTGGATTATAAGAAGTTCTGGGTGTGCACAGTGAAAGTTCAAAAGAACTCTTGGAGACTGAAGATTTGCAATTCGAGAGAGCAGTTACATATGGACACACTCTCTGTCTCTGCCTCTTATTAATTCCCCTGGCTATGACCCAGGCATTTTCAGCAGCCTGAGGGTGACCTATGCCCTATTGTTCTAACAGACGTAGCAAAATTCCAGTGCCACCAAAATGATTTAGTGAGCTAGATATCAACCTAACAACAAAAAATCTGATCAATACTTTGATAAATGTTGGAAAGTTTACACAAAACAAACAAAAACTAAACATTTTTCAGTCATTCTATTGAGTTTCCTGAGCTTATCACCCTACACTTTTTTATCATTAAGTGATCTCACTAACTTTAAATGCCTTTGACTTCCCCAGGATCTTATTTTTCTTTCATAACCCCTTTCTAGGTCAAGTATTTTACACTAGAATTTAACTGTCAAACACACTTTAGATTGGAAGCAGGTATCTTAAAGGGGGGGTAACTAAATTAGAGTACCCCTAAGTCAATTGTGCACTTTGGGAAAAATGAAACAAGCATGTTGACTTTTGTTGTCTATTTGTCTTTACCTTTTGGTCATTATCATAGCTCTGACATGGCATTTTGGAAAACAACCCCTTTTGTTTCAACAGCATTTTACTAAGTTGTCAACATTGCTATGGAAATACTAAAAACTAATTGTTCTCTCTCTGTGTGTCTTTGTCCGTCCGTCCGTCCGTCCGTACATCTGTCTCTCTCTCTCTCTCTCTCTCTCTCTCTCTTTCTCTCTCTCTCTCTCTCTCTCTCTCTGTGTGTGTGTGTGTGTGATGTATATGGTACTTGTACTGTGTGCCTAAGTGTGTGTACACAGAGACCAGAGAAGAGCATTTGATATTCTACTCTCTCTCTCTCCATCTTACTGCTTTAAAACAGGGTCTCTCCAAGAATGGAGCAAAGGCTGCAGCTAGCAAGCGGCAGTATCCTTCTGTTTCTACCCGCTATAGGATTGGGGGGGGGGGGGGATCTATGTGTGCATGATGCACACCCAGCCTTTTTTTCTTTACAGGAGCACTAAGGGTTTGAAGCAATGTGTTCATGTAGATGCAGCAATAATCCATACTTACTGAAGCCACCTCTCCTGCTTCAAGCTAAACATTTTTTTATTTTGGGTTATAATGGCCCTGGTGCATTGAATGTATGTATAGAATGTTTACATTGTTTCTTTTTTAAGATCTAATCCTTAATAGTAGGAAAATGACTCTTACTTTGTCTTCTCAAATGTTGTACATCTCACTTTATCATAATTCTAACTTCAAAGAAACTAATGTCTCTCCTTGGCAAGAGCCTTGCGGCTGACCATTAGTATCTTGCTTCTTCAGTTTTCACAAGGTCATCTTCACAAATCTCACGGCACAGCAAGCTTAGGTTCCACTGGAAGGGGGGGACTGCAGTGAAGAATCACACAAGACATGAGTCCAGTCACCCCAAACTCCTGAGTAAATGTGGCTGGTGTCTTCCTCCCAGGTGTAGCAGCAAGGCTCCCAACATAACCCAGCTTGAGTGAGAACACTGTTTTAATGTGCTGTCTTCTCAGAGCAGCTGTCCATGTTTGCCCTGATGAGAAAAGGCACCCTGGCTGAGTGTGGGAGACACTGGCCTCCTGGGGGCTGAATTCAGAGTCCATGAAGCTTCCTTCTGTTTGCCTTGCCTACTCCGTCTGTCCCTTGGGATTGTTCATTTCTGCTCAAGTAACAGTGCTTTGAGAAAATCAGTTATCAACGGATGCACAGTGGCGAGAGATATAAACAGATTTTATATTGAGGGTGGATTGCGGAAGGTAGTTTGGGGTGGGAAATGATTCAGTGGGTCTAGAACATGACCAGCATTCACCCTGCAAAATAGGAAAGCATTTCAGGAAAACGAAGCAGAAAGAAATCAAGGCCTAATACAAAGTCAGTTGGGAGAATGATCTCGGCCATTCTGTTTGAGATGTAGGGTATCTTGACACGGGGGAAAGTTTAAGATGAGGGTCTGTAACAACAAAGGTGGAGGCTGGCTCAAAATACTTGTAAAGAATCTCTTCTTACTAGAGAAGGCAACTGCCTTATCTTTTGTGGGAAAGCCATCAAAGATTAAACAGAGAAAGGACAAACGAGAACTCCAGCACCATTGTTCCCCACGTTTGGGTTTTAGGACTGCTATGACGGTTGCTATGTACAACTGCCTTAAACAGAACAGTTGAGATATAAAGGAACCGACAATGGCTGTGAGATGGAGCCTGGTCTCAAAACAAAGAATGCTTTTTTCATTGGAGTCTGGGGATGTGTTCATCCCTTCCAGTTACAGTTTCCTGCTGATATAAAAAGAAGCCATGAACATCAGAATGAGGCCCGGGGGCTGTGTCTCAGGATCCAGACTGAGTATATGAGACCAAACAAGCTCCATTGGTCAGAGAGTCTGTTTTCTACAAACCACCACATTCAGGGATCCATTCCCGACATGAAGGGTTTGGTGAGTGTGCAGTTCTGTCCATAGCAGCACATCTTCACGCTTGCATATTAAGAAAGCTTTCTTTCATGATACGTGGGGTAAGCTTACAGTGCACAGCTGGCATTCTCCCTGAGGATAAAACACATTCCTGCTTTCCCCAGCCATTCTCTGCTCACACTCAAAGCGAAAGACTCATCAGATAACACTCACCTGCTAATTCTGTGACTCATGCCTACTAATTCTATCAGGCAAGAGGTAAAAATTAGCCTTTAATTCAAAATGAGATATGCATTTTAAAAGGAGAGAGAGAGAGAGAGAGAGAGAGAGAGAGAGAGAGAGAGAGAGAGAGAGAGAGTGTGTCTTGGGAAGAAAGCACCCCACAGAGATGTCTGTAGAGGTGGTGCAAAACCTTTGACAACCTTGTAGCTTGCAAGTATTTATAAAGGAGGGAATTACTCCAAGATTCTGGGCATTCACAGAGCCTCTGCGTCTGCATCATTTGGGCTCTGATAAGGTCCATCTACTGGCATCAGGAACCTGCAGAGGCTAGCTAGATGTCCCAAGAAAATCATCAGTGTGGGGAAAAAAAAAAAACAAATCATGGCCATTTGGGCTCTGATAAGGTCCATCTACTGGCATCAGGAACCTGCAGAGGCTAGCTAGATGTCCCAAGAAAATCATCAGTGTGGAAAAAAAAAACAAACAAAACACGGCACTGTCAGATTCTAAATCGGAAACTGGATCACATTTAGACACTAAGCCATAAATAAATAGAAATGTATGCAGAATTCTTGGAGAGTGGTATTCATTTCACATATATAAAATATTGTCATGACTTGCAAACCTAAGCTGTTTTTGTTGTACAAATGCTGTTGTCTCATTAAAGTAGGGCTGCTTCTGGGTGAACAGGAAGGCCTCTCTGAAGGTGATATGACCCCTGACAACAGAATTGCACATGGCATTAGTCCTAGGCAAACAGCACCCTACCTCAGAAATGAATATTTATTTTGCAAAAGTAGCTAGGCTTCCCTAACTCATTTGGCCTTTACTCTAGCAAACTGTGGTCTAAAAACATAAGTCACTACTCTATTAAAGTAAGATATAGCAAAGTAAAGGGTTATCTCTAAGAAATAATTTTCATTATCCAGATTGACTGTACTGTTTTCGATGATAAACTCTATGTTTTTATCATAACAGCATTTAGTGACTATGTGTGCACCTAGAGTCCACTATCAGTTCTGATTCTGAGGGACCAGAGAGAGATTGTCTTAGTCAGGTTTTCTATTCCTGCACAAACATCATGACCAAGAAGCAAATTGGTGAGAAAAGGGTTTATTGAGCTTATACTTCCACATAGCTATTCATCATCAAAGGAAGTCAGGACTGGAGCTCAAGCAGGTCAGGAAGCAGGAGCTGATGCAGAGGCCATGGAGGGATGTTCCTTACTGGCTTGCTTCCCCTGGCTTGCTCAGCCTCCTCTCTTATAGAACCCAAGACTACCAGCCCAGAGGTGGTACCACCCACAAGGGGCCCTCCCCCTTGATCACTAATTGAGAAAATGCCCACAGCTGGATCTCATGGAGGCACTTCTGCAACTGAAGCTCCTTTCTCTGTGATAACTCTAGCCTATGTCAAGTTGACACACAAAACCAGCCAGTAAAGAGATGATTTATTCCTGTAGACTTGGTACCTGTGTAAGTAAAATGGGAGGAAGATGACAAGAAGGGAAGGTGAAGGAATTGGAGACAGAACAGTCAGAGTTTTTTCAATGAGAGTCCCAGTGTATGCTCTGAACAAATCCCATGCTCTGAGCTTCATGCTACAGGTGCCTTGAAGGGACAAACATGGTAGAAAAATTCACAGATGTTCTACTGCAAACCCATACCACAGGAGCCTGATAAATCCAGAATTTTTTGCTTCATTTTCTGGGTTTGGTTTGGAGATGGAATCCAGTCAAGAAACCAAAGATGACCTTGACATCTTTGTCCCCTGTGTCTGACTTCTGACTTCGAGTGTGCGTGGCCTTAACTGGCTGGTATACACACTCCTCACAGTGATCCGAGTAGTTCATGTTGAATAGAGCCCATAGCTTAATATTTTCCTTTAGTCATATTGCTGCACATTTGCCTCTTCTGCTTCTCTGCAAAATGTTTCAGTGGAATACGGTTCTCTTAAAAATGAACTCTTAGTTGCATATGCATAACCAAGTTTATATGAATTGTTAAGGGTTGAATCTGGAATGTCCCCACAGGCTTATGTTTTGAATATTTGTTTCCCATTCTGTGGGAATATTTTAGAAGTCTCAGTTTTAGTCATTTTTTTATGCTGTGGTAAAATCATAACTGAGGTATCTTATGGGGGAATGGATTGGTTTGAACTGTGATTCTAGGGAGGTGACTCCATTACCACTGGAGGGGGAGAGGGTAGGGCAGGCGGGAACGGGGACTGGAGCTGCAAGCCGAGAGCTCATGTCTCAGATCTCAAGCAGAAAGCAGAGAGAATAAACTAGGAATGAAGTGTGGCTATAAAACTTCAAATCCCACATCTAGTAGCGAAGTCTCCCCAACAAGGTCATGATACACAAGACTTCCCAAATATTACCACCAATCAGCAGCTAAGCATCCAAATGACAAGAGTACAGGGAACATCTTATCCAAACCACCACACTCTGGAACCCTGAGGAGATAGGTCACTAAAGGCAGAGCCTGGAGACTCATGCCAGCCTCCACAGCTTATGCAGCTCCATGCATTCTGGTCTTCCTGTTGTGAAGTCTCTTCCAGAGACTTAAATTGTTAGGCATTATAACAATAGGTTCACACAAGTAACTAAAGTACATTTTTTCAACATTTCGAGTTTTTAAATATATGTAAGCTTAATTTGGTCTTAATTTGATTCATACAGTGTAGAACTCACCCTTCTAAGAAATTCCACCAAATTCCTTTTAGTATTGTCAGAGTTGTGCAATCGGCAACCCTAACCAATCACAGCATAATATAATTTCCCTGTGATTTTATCTGTACTTGCCTTTTAAGTAATACTAAATCTTTAAAGAAGCCTCTTTAAGTGAAGAATGGAATTTCATGGCCAGAAGCAAACTGTCACCTATACAGTCTAAGAATATGAGTTGTATAAATCCTGAGGCCAGGGTATAGCAGATTCATAATTCTAGGCCCTGAGACCAATACCAAAGATAACGGTCATCCACATGACTCGATGAAAGCCGATTTGTACTAGATCCCTTCATAAGCAACACAGACCCATTTAAGTCTTCCAAGACTTCATTATGAAATACAGATGCAGGAGCAGTGCCTCAGTCAGTATACCACTTGACTCAGAGGAATGAAGACCTGAGTTTCAGACTCTCAGGACCTATGTAAAAAGGCAGAGCTTAAAACCCCAGGCATGGTTATTGAAAAGGGGGGCAGAGACAGGCAAGTCCTGGAGTTCACTAGCCAGCCAGTCTAGCCTATCTGGCAAAGTTCAGACCAACGAAAAACACTGCTTCAAACCAAGGGCAGAAGGAACCCTAGGAATGGTGTGTGAATTTCTGCCTTTACACACTCACACAGCTGCACCGGCAAGTATAACACACACACACACACACACACACACACAGAGAGAGAGAGAGAGAGAGAGAGAGAGAGAGAGAGAGAGAGAGAGCAAGACCTAATGAGCTCAGCATGTGACCAGTGGAGTTATAAAGTCATGTGTTAAAGTTTTTTATTAGCACAATGACAGAAATCAGCCTTATTTCAGGTAATAGAAGCCAGTGCTCATCTTTTAGATTTGTATAGGTCTTTTAAAAGACTTACTTTTCACTTTTAAAATGGAAGTAATAGTATTTGCACCTCTTATAGGGTAGAGGGGAACCTCAAGCTAGTCTATGCCTATTGTGCACTCAATTTCCAGATGATGTAATACATTATGCAATTCATAATGTGAAGCATCATTAGGCAAGTTCATTTACAACCCTATTGTAAAAAATGAGGATGCTCATTTTTAACCCTATTGAACATCCTCCACTTAGTGTTAGGGTTTCTTGCTTGCTTCTGGCAAGATCTTTCTACATAGACCCAGCCAGCTTGGCATTAACTATACATTCTAGATCTGAAACTCATTTAAGTCTCTAAAGTAATATCTAATTCTATGACATTTGGAAGTACATCAAAACACGTCCATGCACATCATTTTGTTTGATCTATTCTAGCATGCAGAAGAACCCCAAGTTTGATGGAGATTTCCCTTCCCCTCTCCTCCCCTTGATTCCCTTCCCCTTCCTTCTCTTGCTAAGCCAAAGACCTGACAAATGAGAATAAAGAAAAAAATCAGAGGCCTCAACTTTATAACAAGATGATATGAATTCAGGGGCTATCAGCTTTCTAATGTAGATCTTTTTCTCATGTGCATGGTGTAGACAGAGCTAGTTATGAGCACTACCCTGTACATCAGTGTACAATCACACAGAGAACTGCTGGGATTTGGTTTCTTTTAAAGGAGAGCTCAACATGTCAGTGGAAATAAAGACTTTTATAGAAAGTAAAAAGTATATTCCGTCTTAGTCAGGGTTTCTATTCCTGCACAAACATCATGACCAAGAAACAAGTTGGGGAGCAAAGGGTTTAATTCAGTTTACAGTTCCAAATTGCTGTTCATCACCAAAGGAAGTCAGGACTGGAACTCAAGCAGGTCAGGAAGCAGGAGCTGATGCAGAAGCTATGGAGAGATGTTTCTTACTGGCTTGCTTCCCCTGGTTTGTTCAGCTTGGTTTCTTATGGAACCCAAGACCACCAGCCCAGGGATGGCACCACCCACAAGGGCCCTCTCCCTTGATTGCTAATTGAGAAAATTCCCCACAGCTGGATCTCATGGAGGCATTTTCTCAACTGAAGTTCCTCTCTGTGCGACAACTCCAGCTTGAGTCACGCTAACACAATTCCATATATTTTATTTCTGATAACAAGTCAAGTTCCAGGTTTGTAAGAACAGGCTACTCTAATTAGGCCAGGTATCGTAGTATCAAATGTTTACAAAATTCAAGAAAAAAGTTCAATGCTAGTAAAAATAATTGGAGCCAACTTTGTGAACAAAAGATTGCTGTAGTCAACATTGTGCCTAAGACAATATTTTTGCCTGTTTTATGCAGCAGCACCATCATCCTTTTAAATTAAGTGAACCTTTTCTTTATTCTATGAAGGGGCCACTAAACTACCTAGCTCTCTCTAGCTTCTGCAGGGAACCCAGATCCAGCAGATGGAAGGACCAAGGTATTGACACCACCGCACCAATACCATACCAACATTTCCCTTGTCATCTTTGCTTTTAATTGACATTCCTCAATGAAAGTTACCCTTGGTCTAGGAGACAGGAAGCCAGAAGAAACTGTTGTGGTGCTAGAATAGGTATCTGTGGTATTAAACAAGGTAATTGCATTCTGTCTGTGATATTAGACAAGGTAATTTGATTCTGTGCCTCACTCTTGCCTTGTCCTAAAGACTTTAAGTTGTGGACTTAGCTCTCTTATGGTTGTTTCGTTGAGACTGTTGCTCTGAAGCCAAGACAGGCTTCCAACTCAAACTGATCCTGTTCTTTAAGCCTTCTGAGCTCTGCAATGACCTGCCTCTGTGTTCTGATCCTAGCCCTCTGAAGAAACACCATGTTAAGCACGAACTCTCTTCCATCCTTTGAGCAAGCAGAGCAGTCTATCTGCACTCACACAAGGCTCGGATGCTACTATGCCTCAGTGATGATTTCTGAAGTCGGAGGCGTGGTCGTGGGCTCAGAGATAGCACTCGAGAGCATCCCGAGTCCCACAGGCACCTTTCCATTAACCCACAGCATGTTTCCAGCGCTGTTTACTCCTGGGGCACTGAACTAACCCTGCCAAGTTCAGCAGCGGCGCAAGAAAGACCATCGTTTTCACTTCACCATGTATGGTTTCCATCCCGCTCCTTCCACCTCTCTGCCACATGCTATTCCTGAGATAGGTTCTCCCACGGTTGCCACGGGGTCACCTCTACCCTGAAAGGGAATGCACGCTTGTTGGGAAGAGGCACGTAGACATGCTACCCAATCGTTCTCTAGCAGCTTCGATTCTGAACACAGCTCTGAAAGGTTGAATATCTCCTCTTGCTGTTATAAATAGGGTCTGATGTCTGCCCCCGGGCAGCTCACTGGGAAAGAATGTGAACAGTCCCAGGAATGAGCTCTCAGGAAGGCTGCTCAGCCTGGTAAAGAACTATTTTTCTTTAATGACAACATCATCTTCCAGATACGGCGAAGACCTTACATTTTTAGCCTGTGAGTTTCTCACCCTTAGTAATGACGTTCCACATGAGGTGGGGGTTTGGGGGTGGGATGGAGGCGGGAAAGGAAGAATAAAAAATGTGCTGAACAACGCCTCTCTTCCTCGGTTGGTCTTTAAAGGAACACTCACTATTTTAATGAGATACACTTTCTCGCTACGTTCTCTAGCAACACATAACATTCATGTAAAGTCTATTTTCACATAAAGGTTATTATTCAAATAAATATCTACCATGTAAAGGATATCCAGGACCTTAACAGCACAAAGCATAATTCTGCTGGAGATGCAGCGCTGAATCCAAAGAATCAAAAAGACTCTCTTCGTTTTCATGAACTTGTTCCTCTTCTCCCATGCAAGGGAGTCAGGGAGGAGGTCTACATGACTATGTAGACATTGTTACTTTGAGTTGCAACAAGACAACTTGGTACATAAATCATGAAGATGACTGCAACTAGAGAATTTGCAGCTTCCCGTAAGCTGTCAATACTTACAGAGGGGATTTTGAGATTTGGATTTCAGAACGCAAACATATTTATCTTTCCTGCTACCAGATCAGAAGGTACAGGATCAAACATTAAGCTTCTTCATTGTGGTATCGAAATATGGTTCTTCAGGGTTCCACCATCTTCAAAGTGGAGACAGCTTGTCAAATTCAATGGCTTATGACTGTGACTTCCATCTTTTGAGTGGCTACAGTCTGTTTACTCAACTGAATTCCTAGTGCTAGAGTTGGAAAGCTGGATGCTGTGTGATTTCTGGATTAATTGGTTTAGTGATTCTAAATTCTTTGAATGATAAAACAAAATCTATGTTTAGAGATGATAATCTCTGGGCAAGGAGAGTGTCATAATAGATACATCGTGCATAATGCAAGTATGAGGACCTGAGTTCAGATTCCCCATCCATCTGTGTGGAAAATCCAGGTGTGATAGCACTAGCTGCTGGCGTGGAAGTGAGAGGAGCAGATGTGGTGTTCACAGCAGTGTAGACAAAACAACAAGCTCCACATTTGGAAAGAGGCCCTATCTAACCACCCCCCCCCAAATGAAGTAGAATGATTGGCTCAGGGAGATATCTGACATCAATTTCTGTCTTCCATATCTAGATGCATAGGTCACACACACACACACACACATACACACACACACACACACACACACACACAGAGAGAGAGAGAGAGAGAGAGAGAGAGAGAGAACACGGTCTATAAAAAAATGTCTATACATACAAAAATGTTGTTAGATGCTGTCTGATTTAAGATTATACTGCGGGGAACATTGAATTATACTCTGGACCATATCGGTAATTAGAACAAGAGTTTTATATAGAGTAATAGAGTAGTAACAACGATTTTTCTAAACTCATGATAAGAAATGAGTGGAAGAGTGGGTGGTGGCGGCTCACGCCTGTAATCCCAGCACTCTGGGAGACAGAGGCAGGCAGATTTTTGAGTTTGAGGACAACCTGGTCTACAGAGTGAGTTCCAGGACAGTCAGGGCTACACAGAGAAACCCTGTCTCGGAAAAAAAAAAACAAATCAGAAGAAGAAGAAGAAGAAGAAGAAGAAGAAGAAGAAGAAGAAGAAGAAGAAGAAGAAGAAGAAGAAGAAGAAGAAGAAGAAGAAGAAGAAGAAGAAGAAGAAGAAGAAGAAGAAGAAGAAGAAGAAGAAGAAGAAGAAGAAGAAGAAGAAGAAGAAGAAGAAGGAACGATTGGAACCGAGGATAGCTCTGGAGTCAGAAGACTTTCCAAGTGTTCTCACCAACCTAATCCTTGGCTGTGTCAATCAAACCATAGCTACTTGCACACAGTTATTTAACGCGCATAGAGTATCTATATATGTTTATTGTAAACTGAATCTTCTAAGCAACTTTTTCTTTTTCATGAGAGCATCCATATTCATGCTTAACTTTACTTATTGAGTTCAGTGGCTGTCCAATGCAGTGGTTAAATGCCTTTTAAGATCTAATTGATCTTGCTCCTGTAAGAAATATATGTGAGTGACTAGCTATGCATCTTTAATCTCGATGTATTCTTCAAAGAATTCAGGGCTGATTTATTTCAACCCTTTAGCATTTTCCCTGATGTTTATTGATCCTGCCTTGGTCACCTTTCTTCTGGTCAGTCAGCTGCTCATCCAGGATATGTCATCAACCACCAAAAACGTAGATAAAATAGAAACATGCTTTGTGTTTCTCAAGGGCTTGTATAAACTGGGCAAATGTTGGTCCATTGCCCTACAGCTCTTCTGTAGACAGATTCTGATAATTATCTAAATATCATGGCATCCATGGTGCCAACCTATCTGCCTAGCAAGTCTAAATGCAAGAGAATTTGAAACCAAACGATCTTGATACATTTTCCTTTGAAAAAGAACAAGACAGCTCAAATTGCAGAGTGTTGAAAAGAGAACCTCAAGTTGGAGTTTCAAGTGGCCCAGAAACACTCCAGATTTAATCTGCCTTTCACCATGCTTTTGAAAAAATATAGAAATATTTTTTTAACATAGGTTTTCTTGTCAAAGGTAGGCAGGGATCATTTAAACCTAAATAATGAGTCTTCTAAAATTCTTAATCAGAGAACTAAATACCCTCCAGATGGTACTCTCCTTGCAGGTGACTGGTGTGATGTGTCCCATCAGAAGGTGCAGTTTGAGGGCACACAGGGTCTCAAGACTACACTGACTTTTCCAGTCATTACATTACTACAAGACATTTCCAGAACAGTATTACAGCTAAGCAGATTGGTCTCAGTTCTAACACCCATGTCACCAAGTTAAGAAGAAATTGTGAAATTCTGATCTCTGCCACAGATACAGACTTTTCAAATCACATAACCACATACAGGGGCGTGTGCCAATAAAATGTGGTCAAAAATTAGAAAATTGTCTTATAATTAGAGTAATTCCGGCAGCTCAACTTACTTCATAGTTGAAAACGATGAGCTTTGATCTTAGCTTCAGTTAAAAACCACCTTTCTGGGTAGTATTTCCTTTTTTTCTATAATTTAAGCCATTAAAAATATCCATGTCAGCAGTTTTACATCCTCTCTTTGCACCTGGCAAATTGCTGCTTCAGACTCACAAGTTACCCTGAGCTGTAGGCTCCCCTCAGCTCTCAGTGCTCTGTCATCTTTTTTGGACAATAGTCTGTGATGAAGAATGTCTTCGGAACACACGTTGATTATGTATTTTGCGTGGCTTTAGTTACCCCGGGGCTGTTAGAATTTGGAAGGTCACGAACTAAAGTCCGACTTTCACATGATGAGAAGGGAAAGCTACAAGAGATGGTTTCAAAAGAAACACCTATGTCCTGGCCAAAATGGACGGTAAGGTCCCTACTGGGAGAGGAAGGTGGAGTCTGGACAGGACTGGATGCCCTATGATAAATACAGTTTTAAGATGCTGATGGATCTTAAAAAAACTCAACATAAGAATTCAAGTTTGGAGATCATGAAATAAGAGGAAATGAGCAATAAAGATTCTGTAAGCGCGAAGCGTGCCCCTCTATTCAGCTAGCACAGGAGTCACTGCGCTGAGTTTCATACGCATGGCATTTTATTTGGTGTTTCAGGTGATTCCAAAACATTGCTGACAAGATCATTTGTCATCGTGGGAGAGTTTATACATCTAGGGCGAAATTCATGAAGACAGAGAAATGAATGAACTACGGTTGTATCGGTGTTTGAGCTACCTCCTCAGGAAAGCCGGAGATAAAGAGTAGGCAGGCAGTTGAGGGTTGTCGGGGAACAGTCTGCGATGGAGGAAAGGGGATGGATGTCTGAAGCATGCAGGTTTGGGGGCAGGGTGGGGTGCTTGCTGTGCAGTACTGAGGTGGATGGGGAGGGATCTGATGGAGAGGACTGTAATGAGAAAAGGCCAGTGTGAGATGACAGATGCTGCAGGTCGACAGAAAGGCCACGTGTTAGGAAGTGTAAGCATAGATAGGCTATGATGGAGTTATACAACGTCCAAACAGTCTAAAGGAGAACAAGCTCATAGTCTACATAATGAAGGCCACATGCTTCCTTCTATCTAATTAAAGCACAAATAAGAAAAAGCCTATTTGAAAATGTTTGTGGGAATCTTAAAAATATCGCTTAAGTTTGAGCCTTAATTCTAAAAAAAACTTTTGTAAAGTGGTACAGGTTCTACCTATCTCTATTAATTGAATAAATGCTGCTGCTAATACTGTATGGATATGACATTATCTAGCATTTCACATAATCTATTGGATGGTTATTTTACAAATGTTTCAGTAGAGATTGCAGTTATTGGCTCAATACAATGTTATTCTGTCCTTGTTTGCCCACGTTCTCTGAGCATTCTCTGCACGCCAGATACTCAACAGAGCACTCAGGAGACCAAGAGAGACTTTCCGTGTCCAGTGGGAGGCAAGCATATGAATGGATGGTGGATCCAGCTCCGGCAGAAATCCGGGCAATGTTCCTTTAATAAGGACGATGGTTTCATTTTTAGCAACTTCTCATCAGAGATCAAGGTGATACAAGACACATCAGTACTCCGGGATACGCAATTCACAAATCCCCCATGATTTGTTCATCCAGATCTCATGGGGTGTGGCTGCATAGGTGGTCTGACCTGTTAAGAGCTTCGGAACTATATGCTAATAAGGAGAAAATAAAGCTTTTCCAGAAGTTCCTAGAACTTAAAAACATCTACTGCAACAACTAATGGATTGCTGGGAGCCTTGGTTTCATCTGTCTGTGTTTGTATGTGTGTCTGTCTGTCTGTCTCTCTCTCTCTCTCTTTCTCCCTCCTCCCCCTTCCACTCCCCATTCATTAGATGAAGTAATTTAAGGAGACACAGAGCCATTTCAAGGGCCTCCCACCTTCCCTCTACCTTACAGCATAGTTACTAAAGGATGACATTTGAATGCGCTGGAATCTTCCATTAGAGATACAATGAAAGGTCTGAATGAAAATGCTTCTCAGACAACCGAGTCAGACTGAAAGTCATTCTCCCCTGACTTATAGTGGAACCATCAACAGCCACAGTAAATCAGCCTAGCATCCTCTGTTTACAGAAAAGGGCAAGGCTAGAAAGCAGGGTCACGATTGTGGAAGCCAAGGGCTGTGAAGAGGAATCCAGATGCTAGCTAGCCATCGCGCAAGAACTCTGTGCACGTAGAAAGGATCTTTTTAGTAAGAGGTACACTGTGGGCAGGCAGATGGAGCTGAACAGACGGGGTCAATCGCGTCATGTGACAGGAGTCAACCTCACTGTTCGTAGTTATATATATCTTATTCAACTTTTTACCAAAGCTGAGTTGTCCCCTCAAAACTCTTTCCGGATGAAGAACAGCATAAAATGGTCGGAAAGTGCAAGAAGAACTGGTTGGATTCAAAGCCTGGCTCATCCTCTTTTAGACACCAGGCTCTTCAGGATGGAGCCTTACCGCCACGTATTTAAGTTCTCATCTGGAGTGAGCTGATACTGTAGCACCTCTTATGTGATGCTTGTCGTAGACAATACAGTCCGAAGAACTCCTTATGCCTAGAAAGTTCCTAGTTTCTATCTGTTAAAATTATTTTGTGTGGGATTGAAAACTTCATACAAAGCCCCTGGCTTGGCCTATCTTAGACAAAATTAGACATGTTCTGGTAAATGAGAGACTTAAGGGGATAATTACTTCTTTACATTGTGCACTGTGATCTATTGAAAAGTATTTTACACTTTTGGCAAGAGCCACATATTATGACATCATTAGCACCTACCCCTGGGAAGATCACTGTCGATGTTTTCTTGTAATCCCAAGAACATTTCTTGACAATATCGAGAGGGAGTATAAGAGTGAAAGTTAACCCGTAAGCCCTACTTGCCCAAGGACATGGCAACTTCCTGGAAAATAACAAGTCATGTGTTTTCACTCCCCTAAACGAGTTTGCTTGAACCAACTACATCACGTGCGTGTGCTTGATCACATGTGGGTGGGAGGTACGGAGGCAGGAAATACATCAGGATGTACGCTTGCCCCTGCTTGGGCCTAATGGGAAATGAAATGTCTTCTTAAGGCCTACAAAATGTAACTCATGGCCACTCCATGGGAACCTGAGGGTTTTTTCCTGGCCAGTATTTAATTAGCGCTTGCTTCTAATTTGGCACAAAGTTGTAGAATTGGTCTTTTGCAAATTCAGGATTAACAGTAGTCTTTTAAACATTTGCATCAAGATGCCTGAATGATAGAGGCAATGGTACTGAACAGGTGTCATAGCATCCTTGTGTCTGTTTGGTGCACGCTTCAGTTTCCAACATAAACTGTATATAGACTGTCTCCATAAAAGATATTTTAACAAAACAGAAGTATCAGGAAGAAGCTTCACACTGCTCAGCCTGCTCAATGAACCACTAACAAGATGACCAGTTCCCAGAGACTGACAATGACCTTGATTGCCCTAATTTGCAAGACCCAGGGCATGAGCAGAAGCCCATTGCTCTGGTCACTGAAACAGTCACACAGCTCTTTTGGGAAGTCAGCCAGGGGCAGAATGGATAAACTCTGGCTCTCTGGCAGTCTTCATGTGCATTAGCAGTCCAAAAAGAATTGTACTTTCCATTTACAGAACTCGGTTTTTAAATTTTATCCTCAAGGTATAAAATGGCTTCTCGGCACGATGCCATTGTGTTGATCTTTAACTATTGTCTCTGAATGCCCACGCAGTTCTTGTTAAACTTATGCCTTTGGATAAGTATCATTTCACAGAATGCAGTTTTTAAAATGTTTATTTCTCCCATACTATCTTAAATGATCATTTGAGGACGTGTTAATATGGTGAGACATGAGGAATACCCAAAAGAAATAAATTCAGTTCAGATGTAACATTCTTATACCAAAATCGTGACATCATTCTCCGAAAAGAAAAACATGTTGTTTACAAGCTTAAGGGTTTGCTAGTATGTTCAAACAATCCTTCTCATGCCTCCCAGTGAGAAGCTTTGAGGATCTGCTGCAATTCATTAGCTGTTGCCCAATTCCTGGTGGAATTGTGCCGGGTATGCAGTATCTTTCTTTGGGCACATAAATATCCCTGGACACTTATCATCGGTCATGCCAAGATACAAAATTGGACTAGCTTAATTACAGAGAAGTTAATTCATGCACATCATGTTGGCAGTGGCACAAGTCTAAAAACAAATAATCTCTCTCTATGGAAACCAAGTACAACAAGGAAATTCTAATTCAATCACATGTGGCGAATGGATTATGAGCCGCAGTATCTTGAAGTGGGCATTCATTTTCCATCACTTGGTATGAATAAGGCATTGAATAACAGGGACATTCTAAAGACATTTGCCTTCAAATTAAGTAAATTGAATTATTCAAGAATGCAAATTTTATTTTTTATAAGTGAAAATTTTATTTTTAGAACCGAAAATTAATTTTATCAGGAAACTGCTTGACCTTCTGGACAAAGGTGTTGGGATGGAGAGTTTCAACTCCTTGTTCATCAGCCATCCCCATCACTCTGTCATTGAAGGAATATAATAGAAAAAGAAATGAGGGTTTTTTTTTAAGAGGTGATAAGGTTAAGAGAATGAGAAATGTTGTAGACTGCAGTAACTCACATTTTTTTAAAAAGCCTTAGGGCTATGTATAACTCTACTAAATATGAATACCATATCAGGAAATCCTGTTAGCGCTGTCACTTATATGTATACACATTAATTTGTGTTTATACACATTGGTAAATACATGCATTTGTGTATACACATATGCATTTACAGAGCATAACCATTGGTCACCCTTCCAAAGCTGTCTGGAGTCAAAGTCACCATCATCTCCTGCCCCTGTGGCCCAAAATGTCCTCTGTGGTCTCACTCAGCCTAAGCACAGAGAGTGCATTGTCTCTACTCGTCAACGTTAGCCAAGTTCAAGTAATTCTTTGGTCTCCTGACTCACGCAGAGGAGCCTCATCTTCGCAACCTTTTCTGGACCCCACTTTGCAGCCTGGTCTTCTCTTGCCCCCTTGCCCTTGCTACTCTCCCTAGGCCACTGACTGTACCCCTGCATGGGTCTTGGTTTACTCCTGGCCTCTGGCTACACCACCTCCTTCTGCCTAAAACATGCCTCACCCTCAAATGTATCCAACACAAGTGGTCTCGTTTCATCATTTCATTTCTCTCCTTACATCCCTCCCAACACATCTGAAGTGAAGCCTCATCTTATATACATCTTACTCCTGTTAACACGTTACTTTTCTATCACATTTATCAGAATGACAGATAGATAGATAGATAGATAAATAGATAGATAGATAGATAGATAGATGCACATACACACACACACACATATATATATATACACATACATTCTTTATTATGTGTAATTTGTTCTTATAGAAGATACTAGTATGGTACTTTAAAAAATGCCATTGTTCATCTGAAATTTAAATTTAACTGGTATTATTCTTACATAATTTTATTTGCTAAATCTGGCAATCCAGATATAAAACAAAACAAAACCACTTGTCAAATGATGGAATACTTTGGAGGCTGAAAAACACAAACAATGATAACTAATTGAGAACATTTAACCTTAGCAAAATTAAATGTTAAGTATGAGCAGATCTGGGATGTAGGAGACAGCTGGGAAAGACTTATGTCTTGAGAGGAACTGATTCCTGTTGCTGGGCACTGTGAGGACATTGGGCACTCCTGCTGAAGGGTAGGGATGAAAGCATAAAACACATCGCTATAAAACAGGGCAGTTAGAACAATACGTTTAGTACAGGTCTTTAAAAGAAATAGACGCTGAAATAATCCACGTGCGCACTAGACATATCGTTGTCCCACTGATGGTGACAATACTGAAAGGTTGTCCTTTAGAGAAAATGAATAACAAAGGTACACCATTCTATTTATCTAAAATATAAAAGCAAACAAGATGAGTCCTGAAAGATAACAGTCAATCAGGTGAGAGACTGTGTGGTGGAGCTAGGAAATGCCTTTTAGGGAACAGGAGGAAGTCTGAGGACTCTGACAATGTTCTTGAGTTAATTCAATCAGAAGTAACATGCACATGCTTAATTTGTGGGGACTTGAGCTGGATGCTTATAATATATAAGCATCAATTTTTCCATGCATATATTGTATTAAATAAATATTTTCCAAATGAAAAGGCATGGCTGGCCAAGAATGGAAATGGGGACGTCTCCAGTGTCCGAGAAGAAAGGGTAATTACAGTCAAGTGGGGGAGAAAGGAGGCTGAATCACAGCTGCCCTAAGGATGTTGGCTGGTTCCAGGGATGGGCAATAGCTAAGCTCTAACTTAAATAGCTGCAAGTTGCTGTGCGTAATGAAGATTCTGGGCTTAAGGAAGAACCTGCCCAGCAGGCTATGGGGGAGATGGCTAGATAATATCACTGCCACCATTTGGAAAAAAGAAGCACAGTGGAAGTCAGTTGTCTTTATTTTAACTTTGGGCACAGACACTCACCAAAGTGCAGGTTTGGGTTCACACTTAAAGCTGCATGTGGAATAAATGGCCACAAGAAGCTCAAGAAGGAGGACCGAAGTGGGGGTGCTTTGGTTTCTCTAAGAAAGGGAACAAAATGCTCACAGAAGCAATTATGGAAACAAAGTGTGGAGCAGAGACTGAAGTAAAGGCCATACAGAGACTGTCCTAGCTGGGGATTCATCCTATAAACAGTCACCAAACCCTGACACTACTATGGACAACAAGAAGTGCATATCGAAAGGAGCCTGTTATGGTTGTCTCTGGAGGGGCCCTGCCAGAACCTTACACATACAGAGGCAGATGCTAGCAGCCAACCTTTGGACTGAGTGTGGTGTCCTCAATGGAGGAGTTAGAGGGTGGTCCGGAGGAGCTGAAGGGTTTTGCAGCTCCATGGGAAGAACAATGATGTCAGCCACCCAGATACCCCAGGACTCCCAGGGACTAAATCATCAACCAAGGGGTACAGCCAAAAGTGTGGCAGAGGAAGGCCTTGTTGGGCATCAGTGGGAGGAAAGATCCTTGGTCAGGTAAAGGCTCATTAGATGCCCCAACAAAGGGAAATCAAGGTGGGAGAGGGAAGGGGAGGGGCATATACTTGGAGGCAGGGGATGGGAGGAGGGGTTGGGGATTTTGAGGGAATGGGGAAACACGGAAAGGTTTTAGCATATGAAATTTAAATGAAGATTATATTCAGTAAAAAAAAAAAAAAGAAAGAAAGTCTGAAATGGGGAATAAAAGGGTTACTAGAAGCATCCCAGGATATCTTTAAAGCAAATACATGTCTATGTAGAGAAATGTACTCCTAGTTCAGGGCTCATCATCATCATCATCATAGGCTGAGTTCTGAGGGTGAGCTCAAAATACAAGTTACACAAAGGATCTCACACTGTACCACCCTTCCATTTGGATAAAGTTGAAATGAAAAGGGAAAAAGAAGTCTACTCTTGGCAACTAAATTCTATTTCTGATTAATAAATCTTTAGCTGGTGTGGATGCTAACTTCTCCTCGCCATTTTAACATGTGCGTTAGTTGCCTTTCTGCTGTGTCAAAAAACACTAAGACCAAGATGACAGCACAGCAGCAGTGTTTCCCATGGTTGCCGGAGCAACCAGTTTAGAAGTCACATCTTAAGTCATAAGTTCAAACACACACACACACACACACACACACACACACAGACACAGAAGAACACTGTACCTGGATACATACACACACGCACACACACACACACACACAGGAGCACTGTACCTGGAATGGTACAAGACTTTGAAACTTCAGAGGTTTCAAAAACCATCAAGGCCACATCTCCTAGACCTCTCTAAATGGTGCCACCAACAGTGTTCAAATGCCTGAGACTATATGGACTCTCTGAATTTAGCATGTCTCAAAACACCATTGTATGATGCTTTGGAAGCTGGTTTATTTTCAGCTCTAAAAATCTGAGTCAAATATAGAGTAAAGATTCATAGCTGAAAGTTTTCAATCATATAGATCCTTTCTAGTAAGATCATAGAGTTTGGGGAAACTTCTTGATACTATAAAATTGTATCAAGGTCTGGGAAGACAAATGGCTAAAAGAAAAGTCTAGTTGATTTAAAAAGGAGCCATTCAATAAAACCTAAAATCACGCAGTCTTAGTTTCTCTATTTTGGTAGCACATATAACTTCTCCACACAAACCTACTAAAGATCTGTGAATGAGTGTGCAATGTCTCCCATTAACACAGATCCCTACTCTGTGCCTTCCCTCTGTCTAATACAAATGACCTTGCTGACATCCGACCTAACAGAAAGTAGGGGAAAAATAGTTCCAGTGAAGTTGCTTAGATGCTAGCAATAAACATTCATAAACTGTTCCCTTTTCAGCCTGAATAACCATAGATACGCACAATGCAACACAAGAGTCTAAAAACGTGCATCACAAAGATAGCAAGACTTATTAAAAGCACAAACAGCTGTGAAGTGAAGGACTCAGCTGCTGGGTCAGGGCTATTTGAACCTGTGAGGTCTTCATGATTTTGTTCTGTTGCTAATGATCTGCGCTTGCTTGCCCAGTGTCTATAACTTTCGCTATCTTAATTACATATACAATGTAACTACAGAAAAAAAAAATCACTCGAAATAAGAAATCATCTTTTATTTTTCCCGGTATGGAAAGGTTTGGTGATAAGGCTTTCAACATTTCAACATTTCTATCTTAAGTCAAAATTACTCTTGAACATTCTTATTTCCTAGTGTTTTCAATTGTTTAAAAAGTTTTACAATACCTTTAAATCTATTCCAAAATATTTTACATAGGAAAACTAAGAAATTTTTTAAAATTGGTATTTAATGAAATGAAAATTTTTTAGGATGACTGAAATTCACTTAAAATCTCAAGTTATTAAAAACTCAAGCTGAAAGTTCATTAGAAAATCAGTTTGGGAACTATAAAACCCAGATCAATTTTCAAATATTATTAGTCATCTGTGAATCACAACATTGTCTGCTTTGGTGCAACACTAAATTGAAGTTGCTAAACTTTCAGATTAGGTGACCTCTACAAGGTTCATATCAAATGACCTCTGACAGTTTTAAATCCATGGCTTTACAATTTAATGTTAATTTCATAAAGTCATGATGATCTATGTCCCCAGGACTGACCACAGCAAGACCCCACAGTTCTGTCCCAAACAAATATATTGCAGAGACAGCAGGCCTCTCAGTATAAAAAATTGCTCTCAATTTAATTTTAAGAAATCACTGTGCTCAGAATCACGTTAAGAAATAAGACATCATCCCCTAGCAATCTCCCAAAACTCTGTTCCTGCTAATGGTTGAATTAACAGCATTGAATTCTCTTTTAAAATACATAATTAAATATATATTTCTAATCATCCCTAAAGTATTTTTAGAATTCTTAAAAGGAGATTCTGTTTCTTCAAATATATATGTCTTCATATATAATATATATGTATTATATTCCTTCTAATCTTCCTTCTCATTTCACTTAGATCTGTGGCTATCTGATAAATTTTCAGATGCAAATAATTTTAAATAGCATTAAGAAATAAAGTCGTTGATCGTAGAAGTCATGAGATAAACCAATCAGCAAGCATATTTACTTGTTACTAACAGTTGCTATCAGTTTTATCACGATGAGGTTTCTAATGATTAACTTTTCAAGTTGTATGGTTCCTATCATCCTTGCACGAACCATAGTGTGAAAACAGTTATTTCGTTTGCGGTGGCTGGAGAGATGGCTTTCTAGTTAAGAGAATTTGTTACTCTCAGGGAGGACCCTAGTGCAGTCTTAGGCACCCACAGGGTGGCTCACGGAGTTCTATAACTCCACTTCCAAAGGAGAAGATGCTCTTCTCTGGCCTTCCTAAGCACCAGGCACATATATGGTGCAAAAATACATAGATAGAGGAACATTTACATATAACATAAAAATGAATATATTTTTAAATATTCAGTTTTTAAAAAAAAATAGTCCAAGGGAGAAGATTGAAAAAATATATGGCAGGTTATGTCATACACTATTCTTTAAGTGTCAAGAATCAACTAGAGGAAGGACAGAGACACATCTAGATGAACCACAAAGAAGACATTGTTATGGTCACTTCAGATCTAATCATCTGACTGGAGAGGTGTCTTTTCCTCAATGACAACTCCTATCAAAGGAGGTCAGGAGCAAAGAAAGAGTGACCAGAGTTGAGTTACCTTCCCAAGTCTGCAGCAAGGCTTCATGGGTAATGAAATAACTCCACTGATCTCATGTTTCACCAAACTTAAGTTCCACGGAGAATAACTAAAAAATGTTCCCTCCCAACTTTATGTGTTTTAGTGTGTAAATAAAATGCCTTTGTGAATGAGGAACTCTGTACCTGAACGTAACATGAAGCACAGGCAAGTACGAGAATGAAATAGACAGGTTCACGTGGACTTTAAACTATGGAGTTGTCGAAATAGCCAAATGGCTGAGCAACCGCTAATGTCACCATAAACTAACATGCCTCTAGTCCAGCGTTGTGCTGGCTACACTTATGTCTATGTCAACCTGACACAAGCTAGAGCTCCCTGAAAGAGGAGAAGCTCCACTGAGAAGATGCCTCCACAGCATCCAGCTGTAAGGCACTTTCAGGATGTAACGCACGCTATTAATTACTGACTGATGGAGGATGGTGGTCCTGGGTTCTGTAAGAAAGCAAACTGAGTAACCTCCCAAGAGAGTAAGCAGCACCCCTCCATGACCTCATCAGCTCCCACCTCCAGGTTTCTGCCCCGTTGGAGTTCTTGTCCTGAGTTCCTTCTGTGATGAACAATGATATGGAAACCTAAGCTAAATAAACCCTTTCCTCCCCAACTTGCTTTTTGGTTATGGTGTTTAGTCACAGCAGTAGAAACCCTAATTAAGGCAGGGGTGATAAATGCTGAACCATGAAGACAACAGTGGATGTTATCTATAATTTGTCTTCATTGCTTTTCTTATTATGAATGTGGAACTAAGAAAAAATCCAAAAACTGAAAACTCTACATATACTGACTCATGTCTGATGTCCCTCTGACTTTGATTTAACATACATACACATACATACATACATACATAAATGTGTGTATATATACTAAATAATATTAGTAATGTCTTTATAAAATAGAAAACATTCAACAAATTACTTCTAAAATATAACTAGAAGATATGGAAAACAATGGTTTACAAAGCCAAAGAGTATTCAACTTAACAATGTTTTAAGCCAATATACTGGAGTTTTTTAATTCATTTTTACATGATCTCTCATGCCTCCCAGGCCTACTTTAGAAGATCTTCCAATTAAAATGTGGTCCAGGCCAGTGTCCCCTCTAGATTCAGGAAAAGCATGTAAGCTTTGATAGTAGCTGTGCCTTCATCAAATGGTTCCATGTCTGTGGTCTGGCCCCTGTCAGAGCCCTTTGTAGAACTTGAGAATGTGTAATAAACTCAGGGCCTCTGCCCACTCTGTTTCCCACGTATAAATAATTCCTCTCATAAACCAGATCCTTCCCTCAAGGCCTAGTCAAGATTTGACACTTCAAGAAGTATTTTCTTGATCTCTGCCCCCAGCTCTCCAACATTAAGCCTGAGGTAATTGTTGTGTCTCAAAGTTCCCAGGCCCTTTGGTTCTTACTTCTGCTTCGATTTCCAACGAATGAAGAATAGAGTTAGTCAGAAAATACTGCACCTCACAAAAGATGCGCAAGAATATGGACCATAGATACAACTCTCACATAGTAATACGCACTATTACTGTGTAATACACACTATTACTGCATAATAGCACTGTGCTCTGGGCTAGCCACAATGTGAAGATTCATGTGATGGGATTTATAAGGAAGCCTGTCACAATAGATAATGAATGAGGTTCTGTCTTGTGTTTTCCTACTAAAATCACTGTGGCATTAAGATTGGATTTTTTTTTCTGAATATGATCAGTTCTATTTAAAAAATGCAACCAGAAATGGTGATGATAATGAGTTCCGCCATCGTTTTTATGCATCTCCTTTATTAAGTCAACCCTTTGCTATCCTCCCACTACAGCCAGAGACTCTCCTTGGGTGGCTCTTGCAGTCTCTACAGTTTCTCCTTCCGAGTCCCTGCTCTTCTCTGAGCCCTCTCATCCCCCATAGCATGACTGTTGCTCATTCAATGAAGTAACTTCTGATCATTCCTCCATCCTGTCACGGCAGCGTAGCACCGATACTTCCAAGACTTAACACGCCCTATGGAGGCTTTAAGTTACAGTCAGAACACCACGTGGTTCTATGCATGTGTGGCAGTTACAACCAAGTGGTCTGACCTAGAGTTTGTATATTTTAGTCACTTTAAAGGAAAGGGAATAAATGTCATAGGTGTGAGTCATGCCTGACTCAGAACAGGAGCATGTCCTGTACAGGGAGACCCGTGGAAGCTCTGTCTTCTTGGGGTGTGAGAGAAAAACTGGAAACAGGAAGAATGGCTCCCAAAGATGTCTTAACACATAAAGAAACAGTTAAGTGGGTGCAGAAAACAGTTGCTTCCCAAATAGGTAAGTTCCAAAAGCTTTAAGATCTGCTTGTAAAATGCAGAATGCGTGGGGAATTCATTTCCAACAGATTTCAGGACAGTTAGGGACAGTCAGGAAAATAATTAATTACCTATTGGAACAGTTTTATATATATATATAACCAGTATTTGAGCTTGTTTTCAAGTGGACGTCATGAGACATGAGATCTTCCTGTTTATATAACCAACATATATTCTGTTCCTGCTTTCCACACAATCCTCCATTAGCTTTGGGCCTTTAGTCTTAACATTCACAGCTTTACACAGCACAGTCCTTTTTCACCAAGCACACCACTCAAGAGTTATGAAAAATGACTCTGCCTCCAGGAAGGTTTATATCTGAGCCCCACCAGATCAGACACCTAGTGATAAGAAATTACTATTGCTTCTAAACGTGATTTGAGAACATGAAAACATGCTCTCAATTAGCCTGCTACCCTGCCTGGTTTATGGCAAAATTATAAACCCTTGACTCCACCTTCCTCCGATGTGTTTTCTGCTTGTTTCTCTGCAGGAGAGTTCCCTGTAACACCAGGATAGCAGAAAAGAACTAATTGTTTTCTGATCAGCGTATAGTATAGTTCTAGCTGCTATTTCTAAAATATATATATATATACATATATATATATGTATATATATATATATATATATATATACCATATTTATCAATGGTATTGATATCAATGGTATATCAATGACATTGCATTTCTTTTAGATAGTGGAAAATCTGCTGTGGTTATTTATTGATAAGTTTTTATTTATATAATTTATTGATACGTTTTCAAGCAGAGCAGGTAAGAAAGGAAATGTACCATCTAGAGCCAACCACAATGTATCTCAGTTCTTTTCACCCTCCTAACAACACAGCTATTGTATTCAATATACAAGAAACCTAATCCCCAAAGGACTCAAGCGTCTTAGATGATGAACACAATATTTAGAGGAAATGAGACTTCGACATGAACCTGCATCATCCTGCAATCCTGCAGTCTTCCCTTTAAATCTTCATTCCTTTCTCCAGGGTGGTCTTGGGCAAGTTCTGCCCAAATTCAATCTAAGCCCATCATTATTTAAAGGTCAAAGCCTGTCTCTGTTCAGGCAGTAAATCCCAGACAAAGCCCATGCGTGGCCAGCCCCAGTTGCTTGTTTAACCTGGAGATTCGCTATCATAACAGCCCCTCTGGAAACTGGCCAGGTCTTTAACCTCCCTGGCACACAGCGCAGTGACTCAGGTCAGACTACAGCCGCTCAAAACAAGCCCTTCTAAACAGGACCTCAAAAATGTCAATGACTAAGGTACTATTGTTCTCAATGACCTTGGTTAGAGGCCAAGACCACTCACATTCACAACATAAAAAGCAATGTAAGATGGGAAAGCTATGCTAATTGACTTCAATGTTTTCAGGATTGAAAAATAACATTTTTTTGAAATTGTTTTGTTTTTGTTTTTTGTTTTAATAGCCTTATCAGCTGATTATGGGATAGTCTGATAAGTGGAAGTACTCCTTCAAATCTTGTTTCTTCCTCTTCTGAAGGACAATAAAAGCTAAGCCTTCAGTGAAGTTGCCCTCTGAAGGCCAACGGGAAGTGTTTGTTTTGTCTTATGTGTAAAACCGGAGTTAGCATCCAAAAGAACGTGATGTCCCCATGGGGAAAAAAAAATGAAAAAGATCATGGCAAACAGCTGGAGAGAGCTGATAGCATGCTGCCCGGTGTGCATTCCTCACAGGCCCCTCACACGGCTCACTTCAGAAGGAGAAAACATTTCCTGCCTCGGTGCATAGCAGAGGAAGACAAGCGGCCGCAATGACCTCAGAAGGCTCTGGCGGTTTTCCAAAGACCTTGAGCAGAATTTTCTCAAAGCTTCCATCAGTTCGATGAGCCTCTTCGGTATGGTGGGGAACACTTCTGCATTCAACAGGATGCATGATGGTTGCTGGAGATATTCCTCCTTACAACCACTGGAAAAATGCTCATCAGGGATGCAGAAAAGGGCAATATAATTTATAAGATGTTTCTCCAAACTTCTTCACTCCTTTTTGGAAGGCAGACAGTAATTTTTTAATGCCCATAAAATGCTATAGAATTTAATATATCCTGTTAATAGTAGTTGACATTACTCAAGCGCTTGCTGTGTCTCTGTCACTAAGCTTGGTAACGGAGTGACTATGAAGCAGGCAAGTCAACCTTCCTTCATGGAGCCGCTGGTCCAGTCCTTATTTTGTGAGCCAGAACTTCCAGGGCAGCTTTAACACGCATCACGACTTAAACCTCCTCCCTCAGTGTTTATAAGTTGCCTGATTTAGATGCATGCAGTAGGCCAACCAGCTATAGATGGTGCACACACAGTAAAAGTCAGAAATACAAGAGAGTATGATAAAAGTTATAAATGTTGGGAAAGTAGGGACTTTTAAAGGATGTGCAAGGCACACACAACCAAGACACAGCTAAATCATGTGTTTTAAATGACAGCGAAAGGAGTATGGAACTCAGAAGTAGAGAGAGCCAGCTTCGAAGCCAGTCAGTGATGGTTCCTGTGAGGCGTGGCTTGCTTGCCGCTCAAGGAAAGGAAAGTATCTCGGAAGACTGGATACGAGAATAGGGATGACAGCCAGGAAGCACACCAGCCATGCTGAGCAGTGTGCATTTATTCCTGCACCCACGAGAGTGTTGTTGTTAGAAGTCTACACAGAGTCCACGTGTGCCATTAACCATTAGGTCATCTTTCGTTTGCTTGACTGCCAAGTTATTTCCTAAAGAAGGGCAAAGAGAAGAGGCCACATGCGTTACAAAATAATGAGAAAGGAGCAAAAGGAAGAGAAAATTAACAGGTACAGAAAATTAACCCTGAAATGCACGCATGATGATACAATTACCCAAACCTACAGGGGACTAGTCTCCTGAAACTTGGGAAAGAGAAAGGGAGCTTTCTAGCAGCAAATGTGGGGCTACCTTTGTCTGTCTACAGCTGATCCTCCCGTGGCATTTTGGTCTAAGTCTCTGGCTCCACAGTGACTTGAATTTATATTTATAGTCCCTATTCTGGTCTCTGGGCTCTACATGGGAAACCCATTCTTTTTCTTTTGCCTCTACTCTACACATACACACACTCATACACATACACACACACACACACACATACACACACACATACACACACTCATACACATACACACACACACACACACAGATTCACATACACATACTCACACACAGATACACATGCAGACACACACACTCACATACACACAAACAGGTGTGTGCCATTAACCATTTGGTTATCTATCATTCGTGTGACTACTAAGTTACTTCCTGAAGAAGGGCAAAGAGAAGAAAGAGGCCACACGTGTTACATACTTTAGATCTACACACTTTGTAGATCCTTAAGCAACAATATGAGAATCTCCTCCAATTATACCATCTCTTAATTCATGAGAAAAGGGTCAATATTTGATCTTCCAAGCTATTGGTTATCATTCTACTTAAATTTGTACTTAATTGCCTTGTTCTATTCCAGGAAAGCCAGTCGCTAGCACCCTTCCTGAGCCCTGATCCGGAGCCCCGACTGATACCAAAGGCACTTAAGGCCTTGTTCCCAGGAAGACGGAAAAGCTCTCGGGTTGTAGAAGGATAATTTGAGCTTTGTACACCACACTCCAATGGGAAAAGGAACTGCAGATTCCAAAACTGACTTTATACATGCTGTCAGCTTCCTTACCTGATAAGGCAAGAAGGATAGTTATTTTTCTGGGAACTGATGGTAATTTAAATCTTTTTTTTCCCAACTGTCCTATAATTACCTCCCAGTTTTCATGAATTCTGAAACATGTTTTTGTTACTTATAACCTATTTTTCCCTCACTATTCATAAACCGGTGAAAACACAGCTCTTACAAACGAGTGAAAAAAAAACCCCAAAGACAGGACCTACTTGTTTGACTCAATATTTTGATTTGATTTAAAAATCAATGATTTATTTTAACTAAACGACAGACATTTCGTTCCTATGTACAAAGAACTCAGAAATTCCACCCTCCCTCCCACATCCCGTTTTGGTCACAAAGATAATGGCTGCATTGACGGGAACTGTTTCCAGCTCCTGTCAAGGGTCACTTCAGAAAGAGCTCAAGAAGAAAAAGAAAAGCCTCACGCTTACTTTTAATTTAAAACATTTGAAAATGAATAATTAGCTGTTGGCCTCAAGGGTCTTTTTTTTTCCTTTTTTTTCCCTTTATTTTTTTTCTTTTTTGCAAAAGGAAACCTTTGGAGGAAGGAGTTTATGCCAGTGTTGCAACAGTTGAGGCAGATACACAAAGACCAAGGATAAGAATCCCAACCTAGTCCAGTCCTCAAGAGCTCTAAGCTACATGGTGGCCTGCGTGCTCTTCCTTTCTCAACTGCATATGTCTGTAAAGCCCCTTACACTGAGATGGTCTGTGCCTATCATTACCGTGCCCGATACACAGATCGATGGGACGATGTCCCAGCAGATAGAGTGACGTCATGGTGGAGTGGCCGTGACAGGTGCTTTGGGACCACCCTTGACTTTGAATTTAGGCTCTGACACACAATGCAGTCTCATCTTTCTGAATCATTTCCTTAGTCTTAACTGCACATTCAGCGTCCCCCATTGTCAGCGCTACATGCAACAAAGACAACAGAGGTATGTATACAACATGTCTGCTAAAGAATGCATCTCCTTGTCCCATCTCACCATTCATCCACGTAACTAACATTTGCCCCTCGTTTGGATTAATTAAATCCAACCAATATTGTCTTCATATATGAGGAACACTTTGCACGACCCAGTAGGTCCACTGAAGTATCTATAAGAAGATACTTCCCTTTCTCACCTTCTTCCCCTAAGAGTCTTGGAGTACAGATTAACCGGCGCATACTCACTCTGACTCTAGGCAGGGACAGCAAGCAGAGCCAGGCACTACGGGTCCAAACACAGCTTCATCTAGAGCAGTGGTTCTCAACCTTCCCAACTCCACAACCCTTTAATATGGCTCCTTGTGTTATAATGACACCCAACCATAAAATTGTTTATGCTGCTACTTCATACCTGCAATGTTGCTACTGTTATGAATCAGAATATGAATATTCAATATGAAGATTATGGGACCCCTGTGAAAGGATCATCTCACACACATACCCACACACAACACACAGATTGAGAATCACTGGTCTAGAGCTTCCCAATAGCATGTTTTCTGCTTTAATCACCAGGGAAGAAGCAACAAAGCTGTGTTCAGTCTTCCAGTTCTCCAGTGAGCTTATGATTAGCAGAAGAGGCCCCGACCCAGTGTGGAGACCTAAACTCACTGTGACGGCTTCCTGAGGCCAATGTCTGTCAAGGACACTCAACAGGAAGTTGATGGTGAGATCAAGGAAAGGAAGTACCTCTGTGTTTAGCCCAACGTTCAAAGCTCCACAGTTTCAAAGCTCACTCTAGGCTCATTCATACACTATTCATAGTCTAGACTCTCCAACAAAAAAAAAAGGAAAATTCTTTTCTATCCTGTGATAGATTTCAGGATAATCCCAGGAAAGATGCAAACTAAAATAAAAGTAAAATATATATATATAAATACTTCAACCTACTTCTCCCCTAAACACAATTCATTAATCTACTATAGGGCTTAGGGTTCCAATGGTTTCAAATACGTGAACCTTCTTGGATTTCCAGCTAATTGCCTTTATGTATGTATGCATGTATGTATGTATGTATATATGTATTTTTCTAATTTTATTCATTTACATTTCAAATGATATCCTCCTTCCTGCTTACTCCTCTACAAACCCCATCCCATCCCCCTCCTCCCCCTCCCCTTTGCCTCTATGAGGGTGCTCCTCCACCCACTCACCCACTCCTGGCTCACCACCCTACCATCCCCCTACACTGGGGCATCAAGCCTCCATAAGACCAAGGGCCTCCCCTCCCACTAATGTCAGATAAGGCCATCCTCAGCTGCATATGTATCTGGAGCCATGGCTCCTTCCATGAATACTCCTTGGTTGGTGATTTAGCCTCTGTGAATTCTTGGTGGTCATTAGTTGATAATGTTCTTTGTATGGGGTTGCAATCCCCTTCAGTTCCTTCATTGCTTCCACTAGCTCCTCCCCGGGGGGTGGGGGGTGGGGGGGTGAGGGTGGGGGTCTGATGGTTGGCTATGAGTATCTGCATCTGTATTGGTCAGGCTCTGGCAGAGCCTTTCCAGGGACAGTTATAGCAGGCTCCTGTCAGCAAGTACTTCTTGGCATCAGCAATACTGTGGGTGTTTAGTGTCTGCAGATGGGATGGATCCCTAGGTAGAGTAATCTCTGGATGGCCTTTCCTTCAGTCTCTGTTCTATTTTTGTCCCTGTCTTTCCTTTGGACAGGAACATTTCACCTTTATTTATTAACTTTCAATTTTTATATGCTTCCAAGAAATTCTTAGGAAAAACCCCTTTATTAACTTTCACTATTCATATGCGTCTAAGAAATTTTTAGGAAGAACCCCTAAAAACACACACACACACACATGCACACACGTACATGCACACAGATACAGACACCCCATACCTAGTGAAATTTCTACAGTAGAACACTATAACCAGGTAAATGGAGCCTGTTTTATGAGACTGTGTCACCAGGTCACAAGATGTCAAGTCTTGGCTCTCTCATATGACATTAGCAAAGACCTGAAATGGAAATCCCGAGATCATCTGTGAAACATGTACATGTGAAAACACTACAAGGTACAAGTTTCATGTGCCTCAGTGAAGAAATTATTCCCCTTGGTTCATAGTTTCCATTTATAACATTTTAAAAGTCTCAGGTTCTCTAAGGTTGTGCTGTAGGTACTAAAAATTTATGTCTACTAGAAAACTGCTTTACTTTTTTTTTAATTCCCCTGCCTTTTACTATTGAAGCAGAGAATTTATATCAAGAGCTGTATCAAATGAATTTAAAAGCCACAGACTCTCCAGGGGCTGGCCTTGAACTCTGGAGCACAGTGAGAATCCTAAGCAAATTAACACACATTAAACCCACTTAAAGGAGAACTAAAATACACTTAGCAGCTCAGAGGTTGTTAAATAAAGCATCCTTTTTTTTTTTACCAATGGAAATTTAGCCCAGGTCACAAGTCATTATTCTAAAGAAGAAGCACCAAAGGTTAAGTCTCCCCTAGAAGTGACAAATATGACCTAAGAGCAAAGTTTCAGATGTTGAAAAAGAAGGAGCATCGATCTGTAGGTACCATGATTTCCTGTGCTGAAACAATTCAGAAGACAATTTATCTGACAGTATCATATTTCCTCTTTAAAAAAAATGCTACTAATGAACCATTAAATAAAAAACAAGTGCCTCAAAGTATTAGAGTTACTTTAGAAATTCTATCTTCATGCACTCTACACAAGAGGGAAGATCTTATTTGTTGGTCTTCTTAAAGGCTGACACAGCTGTCTTCTTCACAAGGAACCACGCAACCTTTTTTTGAAGTATTTAACCAACGTTGTTTAGCTCACTGACTTATGTATAGCAATGGGAGATGAACTGAGCGGATAGCTCTGCCGGAGACAGGATCACTCAGGTACTTGCGGTCCGTGCCCGAGGTGGTCAGATAGGGAGCACACGGCATCCTTCCGAGAAACGTCTACAGCCAACTCTCTGGAAGCAGCAAACATGTTATCTTACATGACAAAGAGGAGAAAGATTGGAGCTGGGGTCATGGATGTGCATTGCCTTCTTTTAAAAATAAGACCACTGAGAATTATTGGAGTGGCCCAGTGTAATCTCAAAGGTCCGTAGATTGTAAAAGGTGATGGAAGCCCTTGGGGATACAATAACAGAAGGATTTCTCTGCCTGCTGCGGTTTAAAAGAGAAGGGGCGGGGTGGGTGGGGATACAGACAGACTGTAGAAGCTAGCAAAGCTTCAGAAAGGATTGTCCTCCCAAAATGAATGTTGACTTTAGTTTTTGAGGATAAAGTGGTATTGTGTTAAGTTATAAACTTGTAGTCTATCATGACCAGACCTAAGTCCTGTGCATTTCAATTTCATAAGTTTTAATAGCTACGTTTATAGGTTTTAGCAATGGGGGCAAGCAAGACATATCAGTAAGCAAAAGCACGTGTCACCATGCTTTATAAACTGAGTTCAATCTCCAAGGCCCCTGCGGTGGAAGGAGAGAATTCATGCTGCAAGTCGTTGTCTGTGACATGTGAACCCCACTGCTCAGGTCATGCTTGGAACATGTGATCTCTATGGGATCTTTTACATGTGAAATATTCAGAGAGGGGAGTGGTTAGGTTATGTCAAAAAAAAATCTCTAGAAAAGCCCTGGTGCAATTGCCAGATGATAGAATCCTGCCTTTCAAGTCCTTTCTCTAGCTTTGCTCCATAGAGGAAACCCCCTGCCTTGCTTTCCGCTTCAAGGCCAATATGGAACTCCATTCCAGTCAGACAGCCCTACACGGGAGTTCTCACGGCGGCACTAGCCAGAGCTTGCGACCTCACACCCTCCATGCTTCAGGCTCCTCTTCATCACCTCCCTTTCACCTCAGCCCTGAGATTTCACAAAGTTCAAATACAGTGATGTGTTAAGACATTATACAATGCTCTGCACAGGAAAGACATCACTTAAAGTGTTAGCTTTGAAAACAAACGGTATGTCCACCAAGAGAAAGTGGTGTTCCATATTTAAAAACAGATTCTTTTTAGATTTCCAAACACCAGGTGCTCACTGGAGACCTTTCCTCCAAAGAGAGTAAATGAGGTATACAAAGAGGTCGAGGGAAAGCGAGGCAGACAGGAAGACTTCCCAAGAGATTCCTGAGACTTCTAGAATCTTCTCATTTAATGTGATAAAAGAGAATAAAAATCCTATCTTAAGTATCCAGTCAAGCAAATGTATAGTTACTTCCTTTCTGAGAAGGAAAATGGGAAAATTTTCTTGTGTGAAAAATAGATTTTTAACTAAATTCTATATTATACTTTGTGTTAAAGTCAGGCAGCATAGTAATCTCCTAAAGTTGGACAAACTACAATCAAAACTAAATACAAAAATGAGAATTGGCAAAAAAGGAAATAATTCATGGATAATTGACTGATGTTATAAGGGCTGATAGTTTTCCCTATCATGGTAGACAAATGTAAATATAGTTACATGATACCAGCATAGCTCATGCTAAGTGAATCACTGCCTTCCCAAAAGGAACAAAAATATACGATAATTAGCTTCCCAGAAACTGGATACAATGTTAGCAAATTTGATAAAAATATTACTTTGTAGGGGCGTTACTTGATATGTCAAATACAGAAGCAATTGCAAACATTGTCTTTGGCTGTCAGCCCATGGGGCTGGATACCATCTACACATCTCGCAAATTAACGAGAAACAGAAATGATTGAGTACATGGGGTGGGCTCCTGGGCTTCCTGGGTACCCAGTCAGACTTTCAATGCTGGAATTCCTTGCTGTACGGATCTCTGACGACTGCTGCAACCAAGTACCACAGACCTTAAAACAACAGAAGTGTATTGTCACAGCTCTGTGTGCTTGGAAGCTCATCCCTACAGCTTGAGCAGAACTATGTTCCCTCTAAAGTCTACCAGGGAGACTGTCCTCGCTTCTTCCAGCTTCTAGAAACACGGGGTGGCAGAAGCCCAGTGTGCCTGCTGGGCACCCTACACGGTGGTCTTCTCCCCCCACTTCCACACCTGCAAATGGCCATCTTCTTAAGGGGACTTCAGTCACATGGGACAAGAAGCCTAGTCTATTGAGTATCACCTCTTGCTGAGGAAGTGCATTTGTGAGGACCTCATTTACACATTCAGCCGTAGTTTCACTAGTCATATGTGGCTCATAGACTTCACAAAGAACAATGAAAATCTACAGTGTCTCTTATTATTCCTCTGTCCTTTCTTTCAAGCCTATATCTTGGTCACCCCTCAGAATGTACACATCACCTGGGATACTAGTTCTTCTCCCCTTTTTTTTTTATTATTATTATTTTACCCACTCTCAGGATATGGCCAACCTAAAGAGTAATGGAGACGCGAAGTGACGCTGACTGAACATGTCTTATCCAAAATGCTTGGGACGGGAAAGGTTTGTGATTTCAGTCATTTCTCAGATTTTGGAATATTTAATTTACATATACATAATGAGGCTATCTTGGAGTTAAGACTCAATAGAAAACACAAGATTCCCTTACTTTCATATGCACCTTATTCATATAGCTTGAGGGTAATTTCAGGTTGATTTCTACAGTACCTACGTTTCCATGGTAACTCGCCATATCCATACAAAGGAAATGTGGAATTTTTTCCAATTGTGGCATCACATCGATATGTAAAATGATTTAGACTTTGAAGCATTTCAGATATTTGTACACACATGCATGTATATGTGCTTGTGTGTGTGCATGTGTATATAAGCATATGTGTGTATGTATATATGCATGTGTGTTATAAATATGTATATGTGTATATGTGTCACACATAGTCAAGAAGAGGATATCAAGTGTCCCAATCTGTAACTGCCTTATTTCTTTGAGACTGGTTCTCTCATTGAACCTGGAGCTGAGCTGGTAACCAGAAATCCTCAGTGACAGTCCAGACTCTGCCCACTGTAGTACTGGGGTTAAAGGTATGCATTAAGTACCCCAGACTTTCCACATGGGTTCTAGGATCTAAATAAGTTCTTTATACTTGCAGTGCAAGAGCTTTTATGAACTGTGCCATCTCTCCAGCCCCAAATTTTGTATTCTTCAGGTTAGGAATATTCAACTCATACTTGCTTATAAGTATTAGGAATTTTGCCAAATTTTGTCGTTATTAAAGTTTCCTTAGGATTTTAATATATCAAAGAGACTATGAAGGCAGTAAACAAAGCTGTTTTTGAGAGGTCTGTGAGGCCTTCCATACACACATCTCGGCACATTGCTGAGGACAAGCCCTTAACTGAGCACAGTGAGGTACTGCGGCATTGGGCTGAGCTCCTTAATAAGTTCCAATAGTTCTATTATCGATCCTTCAGGAATTTCTATAGGATGATGTCAGCTCTCTATATGGACAGTTCGACTTCAGTATTCCAACTTGTGTATGTTGGTATCTCTTGAGTAGTATCTCACTACTCTGTAAGATTCCCAAACTCTAGCCCACGGTAGAAATGACACTTCTACCCTGTTTGAGATTATTTTTTAATGAGCCAAGTTTCAAGTGTTTTTCATTATTGAATTTCAGGCCCATAAATTTGCCAAAAGGCTGCAAAATGATCATCTTTACAAGATGCTATCTTGCTAGCTGCTTGTTGTTTAAAAACAACAACAACAACAAAGAAAAAATCCGTAAATGCCAGTTACTCTGCTGAGAAAGTTCTCTCACAGCCATATTTTCCTGAGAGAATTCATAATAAGAGTGTTGGTCCAGGTCAAGCTGAACTACTTCCAGGTCATTAGCAGCTGTTAACAGCCACTAGCATTGAGCTTTGCACAGTCAATCGTTTAATATGTGTTTGCTGAGTTAAACTTACCTGAAAATAACAAACACTGAAAACCTAGAGTCACATGTCAAGGGACATTCTTTGAATAAATTACCCATAGATATTTATTTTGAAAGGTTGGCTTCCCTTCCCCACCTCTACCCAAGCCATATAATTCATAAAATAATATAAATAATCAGGTACACTAAATAAAATTTAAATTTGGAAGAGACCGACTCTGACACCTGGGACTATTAGTAAATAGAGTTGTCTAAGATCATTCCGGAACTTTAAGAGGCTTCATCAAAGGGAAGGCTGGGAACTCGAGGCCCCCACCCATGACCTCCTCTACAGATAGATCTGCAACCTCAGCAGCCTAGACGGAACATGAAGGTTTCCTCGACAGTTGGTTTTGAATTTGAATATCACAGAATTTCCCCTCATTAGGCCACTTGATATACATTTTTTTTAAGTCTATCAACATCAGAGTAACATTTTGCAGTGGGGCTCTGTGGCTTCCACCAGAGGTCTATATTTTCCTCCTGGGCACATCTGCGGTCGCTCTTGCCAGGTCTCATGGCCCCAGGTATGTTATTTTCCTCTCAGGCATCTTAATTGGACCTTGCTGATGAAGAAAAAAAAAAACGGTCCACAAGGAACATGCAGTACAAAATAATATTTGTCTCTGATGTGGTAGAAATAGAAAATCACACAAACAATTTGGGAATTATAGGTTCGTCGCCACTGGCGTAGAGTTATAGACCGTTTCTCACCCCCACTTATCGACTGCTTCCCCATTGTGCTTGAGCCAAATACTTGGTTTCTTTGCATATTTCTCTGACCTCCACTGCCCAAAACTGAATGCTCAGGAATGCCAGCTGGGAGCGACCCTGGCCAGGTTTGTGGTGAATACCTTTGAGGGCAATAATATATGTTTACATGTAACTCATAATTAATCGCTAAACTTCCTTTTGGAAAATAAAAACACATTTCAGGGTATATTTTACCGTCTGGGGGCAAGAAATGACAGGAAAAGAGAAGAAGCAAGCGAAGTGGTGGGGGGGGAGAATGATTGAAAACATTTGACTTGGCTTGAAATGAAAGTACATATTTCACACATATTTTTAAAGCAACCCCAGAAGACAGCCTGACTTCGAACACACTGAACAGGAAGGCGTTTACTGTTGGAATGCTTGCCGAGCCCTTCCAAGACACACATTCCTAATACCCCTGGGCTATTGAAAAAAGGTTAGGGTGAAAATATTTAATTTATATGTGCAATCTTGCTTCCCGTCTTATCCGCCACACACACACACACACACACACACACACATGCATGCATGTTTGCACACGCAGCCAACTGTGTTTTTCAAACCTTGTGAAAAATGGTAGGAAATGGTTTCGTTCCTGTCCCTACTTTGTTGACCCAGGTGTATGTTTTACTTCAAGTTATAGCTCACCTGGCTTGAAGACCAAAGGGGGAGGAAAAGGTAAAGATGGGTGTTAAACACTCTTGGTTGCTGTGGAAAAGGCGAAAAAAAACTGGGTGGAGGAAAAGCCAAGCGTGGTGTGGCTATCAAGGGCATGAGGGTGTGGAGCAGGGCTGCCTTGACTTCAAAATGTGTGCATTCAGTAGCAGGCATTCAAAACAGGTACAGGGAGGGGTAAAAAGAGCTAGAAAGAATTCTCTAATATCAGATGAGTGGCTGAAAACACCTGAATCCTATAAAATTTCCAAAGAACAGTGCTAGTTCTCTTAAGAGGAATTCTAAAGTATCTTGAAAATGAGAGGGAAATGATTTAAATAATTAAGATTCTAATCCAAGCAAAAATTTTCCCCCAACCCTTAACTATGTTAGAATGCTTTCTAACTTGGCTTGACATGGAAGATACACCCTCCATGGGAAACGAGTTCCAGGTGCACTGCTTTCCATAGTACACCTTGTCTCCTTGTGGATGTGTTTTGATTTCTTGAGAAAAGGAGTCAGTGATCGATAAGAGGACATTTGAAAGACAACTTGAAGCCAAATGGAAATCCAGCAAGTTTGAAGTTCAGGATTTCAAAACTCTTAAATCCAATCTAATTTTGCCAGAAAGCTTACCACACCCTATGGAAATGCACCCCGGGAAAGGCTTTGCAGTTAAGTGGTTTGTTTTTAAAACTTAAGGAGAAAATCGGTAAATACCTCAACTCCAGTATTTCAACACTGAGCCTACAGCTACAAAGCTGTGTTTCAAGCTTTCCTCCCACATCAGAACAACACTCTGAGCAGAAAGCTATCCTTGGGCACTCTCTCTGCCAGCAGGGGCTTTAATGTCTGGGCAACTCTTCTGGATTGAACTTCAAGCGAGACAACAAGCCACTGCGACCCTGCTATGCAATCACTACCATGCTTCAGAATGTGGGCCTCAGCGTCTTTTGTTAAACTAGCTCTCCCTCACATCAATTGTTACATTTCTGTTGGGAAGTCTTCAAGCGCTGTGCAGATGCAGATGGACAGCATGTTGATCCTGGGAAATCTTGCAGGAGTACACATTATTAATTTTTATCCTTGCAACACATTATCACTAGGGACAGGAGATTCCATGGGAAAGTAGATGAATGATACATTTTAAGGTTAAACTAAGGAAATCATCTGTTCTGCAGCACAGTCCAAATTCTACTCTGGCCACCTGCAATCATGACTAAGACTGTTGTCTGCCTCTTTGTCACTGTGCAATGAGTCTGCTGTTCCGACCCTGCATCTCAGCCTAATAAGATGCTGGCACCATATTCTTCCATGTTCAAATACATGTGCACACACCCACACGAATACATATAACACTGATAGACACACATACACCAATACATACATGTATAAAAGAATGTCTAGCCATTCTATCGAACTGCTTTTGCTGAAACAACTTCCTGTAAAAGGCAAGTTCCTCCCGGTGCTCAGTGTATAATTGGCAAGAAGAAAACACATGAGAACAAATAATATCATAAAATTTTTTTCATAATAAATGAGAATTATCCAACTGAAGTTCGACTACTACAGACATCAAATGACTGTCAGACAGTGACAATAGAGACTGAGAATTTGGCAGTGGTGACCAAGCCATGTGGGCTGGCAAGAGAGAAACTGAATGGAGATGGGAATAAAAGAAAGGACACAAATGGAAAGAGAGCACCAAGAGGCAGCACTTGTGTGCCCTTTCCTTGACTGTACGTTTCCCCAAAAAATGGACAACCAACTGTAGAAATAGTCATATTTTTCTCTTGTTGCACTTCATTATCTTGAAGAGAGGAGCAGAAGGCTGCACATACCTGTGTACCTGTGTAAGTCACCAGGCAACTCACAGGAGTTAGTTGATTCTCCTCACCACGTGAGTCCTGTGGGTCAAACCAAGAGCGTCAGGCCCGGTAGCAGGTGTCTTTACCCACTGAACCACCCTGCCAGCCCGTGATTACACTTCGTGTTTGCAGTCTCCGTATGTGTGGAGACTGTGTTTGGAACTAAAGTGTCTGAGAGTTGGTGCAACCTTTTAGGAGATGGGGTCAGGGAGTAGGAAGTGGGGCTACTACAGCCGAGCCTGTGACTGGTCTATCTCCATGACACACTTCCCTCTCTTCCTCTTGCCTGCTCCTCAGCTGACAGGGAGTGAGAGCAGCTTTGTCCCGTCACGTGTTCCCGCCATGATGTTGTGCTTCACCTCAGCTCCAAATGAACAAAACTAAACGATGCCCCGGAATCCAAAAGAGAAGGAACGTGTGTCTCCCACAGATTTAAAAAGATCAGTTCACCTCGTATTTGAGACTGGATTGAGACCACGGCAGGCAGAAGAACCTAGCATGGCTTAATCATGACTATCTCTTCAACTGAAACCTTAGGTCTAAATGAAACCTCAAGGCAAAAATGATGATTTTTGTCAAATATTTTTGTCCCAGCAAGGAACTCTAATGGCAGGGAACTGAACACAGCCCATCCCACACATGTGCGACTCTTAACCAGGTACTCCGGTTCTCAAAAATGAAAGTAAAAAGTACATCTTTTGGAAGTATTGAAGGGGATCGTTTGAATCCAACAAGATGCCTCTTGTATCATTTTGAGCCACTTATGCAATTAAATAAAATAGTTAACAATCCTAAGAAGTAGGCTTTCTCACACAGCACACATAAGGCACATAGAAAATAAAAGGAGGGAGAGCATACTTGTATGCCCATTTCAGCGTTGAGTCTGCTGGCTTAAACAATGTCAAAGTTTCTAGTGTTATTCTTCCACAAGCTACTGCACGGGCTATATCTCGTAGTGTACAGGAAGCCACTTCTGCATGCCCAGCAATTCCTCTCTGTGCCTCTCAAGGTTTGAGGAATACCATATGAGTACATCGCCACAGGAAATGGAACATTTAAATCTCCCGCTTGTGATCTGTTAGGAGAAAAGGTTGACAATGGGGTTGTAAGTCACCTCCCTATCAGAGGGTACAGTCTACGACAAAAACTAGACTATGACATCTCAGCAAGCTTCCCCAGAATAAGCTTTGTTTCCAGTCACGCCTTAACAGCTTGAACTGGAACACAAGGCCAGACGCAAAAGGATGCTGAGGGCGAAAATTTGGGTTCCCAAATGTGCAGGAGAGACTCGCAGAAAAGGGAGGTTAGAAAAGATCTGAGGACATCTCAGCCTTAATTCCTGACACAAAACAGAGTAGTCTGAGTTATGTGAAGAAACACAGGAGTGTACAGTGACAATACTGAAGTGGCAGGTATGGGCGGAAACCAAGCACTCCGGAAACAGTGCATTTTACATGCTTCCAAAATAAAAGGATATTTTTATACACTTAACGAATAGTTGAGAAGAGTTCCTAAGTTTATAAAGAAAAGAAGATGGATGCCTTGGTGTGCTTTGTCTCCCTGTGATAGAGATCATGACCAAAATGATCAAGGGGTTTCTTTCAGCGTCTTCTACATCACAACCCATCGCTGAAGGAAGCCATGGCGGGAACTCAAGGAGCCTTGTTAGTGGTTTACAATAAGTGTTACAATATTCTTCTTAACCTAACTAGCTCCCAAATAATTGACACAGGACTATTATATTTATTTAACAAGCTGCAGGGACACAACAATTGAGCACTATTACCCTGTTTTAATCCTCTAAACAAATCTAGCTACTTCCCAGTCAAAATCCCAGTGATACTTGCATTTTAGTACTGATCTGGCTCTCTGGACTCCAAGTGTTTTCTCATGTGTCTCCTGGAGTCGCTCCATGAAGTGAATCCCTGCTTGCCCTCTCTCCCCTTCCCCTGGCTGGGAGGAAGTCCAGCCCTATTCTCGCTCCTACACAGTCATTGGCTGATCTACACAGTCATTGGCTGATCTACACAGTCATTGGCTGATCGGTTTCTTTATTGACTAATCAGGGAATAATTGGGGAATAATGTTTATGTAACATTAAGACAAGATTCTTAGAATAAGGATTGCAAGATACGGGTGGGAGGGTTGGGGGGGTGGGCACAGAAATCATCATTTGGATAATACAAAGATAATCTATACACAATGCACAATAGCGTTCCTGCAGAGCCGGGATCAGGCACCAGAGATGAGGTGGGGGGGGGGGGGTGCTGCTTCCTGGCTTGCTGCTCTCTTCCTGGTTTGCTCTTCCTGGCTTGCTCAGTTTACTTCATTTTGTTCTGTTGCTTGTTTTTCTGAGTAGTTTTTTTTGTGTGTGTGTGCATTTAGGGGAGGGGATTGTTTGTTGTTTGTTTGTTTGTTTGTTTGAGACAGGATCTCACTATGGAACTTGCTATGTAGGTCAGGCTGACTTCAAATCATACACATTCACCTTTCTCTGTCTCCCAAACTCTGGGATTTAAGGCATGCTACTGGTGCCTACAGCCTGTTCTCTGAGCTTTTTATGCACCTAAGGACCACCTTCCCTGGGTTGGTGCATTGGAACCCTTCCACACTTATCATCAATCAAGGGAGTGACCCACAGGCTGACTTACATGCCGACTTCATTGGGCACATTCTTAGCTGTGTTACCCTTGTCTCAGAAGACTCTAGGTTGAATCCTGTTGGCAAAAAGAAAAGAAAGAAAGAAAGAAAGAAAGAAAGAAAGAAAGAAAGAAAGAAAGAAAGAAAGAAAGAAAGAAAGAAAGAAAGAAAGAAAGAAAGAAAGAAAGAAAGAAAGAAAGAAAGAAAGAAAGAGAAAAAGAGAAAAAGAAAGAAAGAAAAAGAAAATCAGAGTCTTAACAAATAAATGTTTCTAATTTTCACTCATGACTCTTCCCGTGTAACCACTCATTTCTGCAACCCAGATGTCTAGGCATCTAAAGGCTTACCTATAGGGGTTTTCTTCCTTGTGAATTGGTTACCCTAATAAAAAGCAAACATGTAGGCTTAAAGTCAGAGAATCTGCACTTCTCAGTTGGGGGGGGGTGTCGTTTGGGAAGATTTAGTAAATGCCATCCTGCTGGAGGAGACATGTCACTGGGGCTGGGCTTTGAGAGTTTAAATCCTCACACCACTTCCAGTTCCTACCATCTCCTTCATGCTTCAGGTCGAAGAGGTGAACTTCCCACTCTGGCTGCCATGGCTGACACGTGTTGCCCTGCCTCTTTGATGATGATCCCATATCCCTCTGGAATGATAAGCTAAATTAAAGTTTTTTGATAAACTGCAAAAATAAAATAAAATAAAATAAACCTAATAAATGTTTCTATGAAAGTTGCCTACTTTGGTGTGGTGGCATCTGACTGTGATCCCAGAACTTGGGAGGCAGAGAAAAAAGAATTGTGAGTCTGAAGACACTTTGGAGTATATAAGTTAGACTCTATCCTCAATATACCTAGGGAAAAAGAAAAAACATACAGTCTTAGTCTTTGTCTCAAACCATTGTCGCCATGTACATAAATATACTAGAGTTTAGTAAAAACTTAGATGAAAACAGGGTGAAGAGGTGACATCATTTGATTTCTGTCACATAAAAGCTACAGAAAAAAATAGTGCGAAGAAAGAGACCAGCAAACATAGCTTTAAAAAGTAAATACGTAGACCACAAAAGCACCTTTTTTTTTTTTTTTTTTGATTTAAGGAAAATAGCTGCCCGAATCACAGGTTGACATCCCAATATACCAAGAAATTCTACAAAGCAAAAGAAATAAGTGGACAATTTACTAAGGGGAAAATGGATAAAATGTATTTAAAAAGAATTTTTAAATAGGGCTGCTATGAACATAGTAGAGCATGTATCCTTATTACATGGTGGGGAATCCTCTGGGTATATGCCCAGGAGTGGTATAGCAGGATCTTCTGGAAGTGAGGTGCCCAGTTTTCTGAGGAACTGCCAGACTGATTTCCAGAGTGGTTGTACCAATTTGCAACCGAAAGAACCCAGGTATCCCTCAACAGAAGAGTGGATGCAAAAAATGTGGTATATCTACACAATGGAGTACTATTCAGCCATTAGAAACAATGAATTCATGAAATTCTTAGGCAAATGGATGGAGCTAGAGAACATCATACTAAGTGAGGTAACCCAGGCTCAAAAGGTGAATCATGGTATGCACTCACTAATAAGTGGTTATTAACCTAGAAAACTGGAATACCCAAAACATAATCCACACATCAAATGAGATACAAGAAGAAAGGAGGAGTGGTCCCTGGTTCTGGAAAGACTCAGTGAAACAGTATTCAGCAAAACCAGAACGGGGAACTGGGAAGGGGTGGGAGGGAGGACAGGGGAAGAGAAGGGGGCTTACGGGACTTTCGGGGATGGGGGGCTAGAAAAGGGGAAATCATTTGAAATGTAAATAAATTATATCGAATAAAAAAATTAAAAAAAAAGAATTTTTAAAATAGAATTCCAAGAAATGCAAACTGAAGTTAGGATTTCTTGTAATTTTATTATTAAACGTTGAACTACGTATTCCAAGTCCTGTGAGTAGCACTGTGAAGTAGGTAAGCCTGCAGCCTGAAACGGAACGGGGGACTCTCACACCCTTTCTACTTTGTCCTGTAGTTATATACTAAATTCCTTTGACTCTGTAGTTCCACGGCTAAGGACATTATCCTAAGAGCACAGACTGGAAGACAAAAGAGTCAGAGGGCTGAGGGTGTAACTAACTAGCTTACTAACTAGGATGTGCAAAACACTGAGGTCAATTTCCAGTGTCGCATGGATATGAACCAGTTGAGTTTTATTGATCAAAATGACAAACAGCCTACCACTGCATGAGCTATGCATAAGGAAAAGTGGTTACTTTGCAACAGGGAGAGTTCTAAAGGCTTTGATGAATAGACACCAACACGTTTCACCTTCATGACATTCCTATCAACTCTATCTTCAATCTCATTTTAGCAGTGAGGTACAAAGATTAAGCAAAAACAAAAAGTCAGACCAAGACTTAACTGGAGAGCCACAGAGCCCAATTTAAATTCTGGCAGTCAGACTGTGTCCTTTCTCTGAAGCTCTCACACGCCTGACTGGACAGTGGAATGCCAGTAGCGTTAGAATAATCTTAAACACTAATGATGGTGATAATGGGTTTGTGCCTTAATTAGGGAAATATTACTGATATAAAAATGTACACGTGACGTTATTCTGACGTTTCTAACCAGCAAAATACAGATGAATAGAAAGTAAAATCAGTAGGAAAAAATGTACAAGGCCAGCCTGGTCTACTTGGAAGCTAAGCTTTCTTTTCCATATTTTTATGGACTTTATAAAGTTCTAATGAAGATATGTCACTTTTACAATCATAAGAGAATGATGTGTCCTCATTTTTTAAAAGGCAGTTAAAATACTTTGGAGCTATATGTACCAAAGCATAATCTAGGTAGAAAACTCCAGATTTATTTTAATGACTAGAGTCATCTATACCGCTGCCTTGATAAACTTTGCTACGCCCTGGCTTTCTAAATGCTTTCCTTGGTGCTTCTGGTTGATATGCTCACTGAGCAGTGTGAAGGCTGAAGACTTAGGTACCTGCTGAGGTTATCAGGAGTCCTTCCTTGCTCAGATACCCAACGTGTTACCTCCAGCAGGATGTGCAGAGCCCAGCTGAGACAGCCTTCAGGAGCACCATGCTATATTACTGCAACTAAAGTCTTACCAGCCCCATCTATTGAGAGAAAGATTTATGAGAAGAAAATTAGTCTTCTCTTCCTTTTAAGCTTTATTCTTGGCAAAGGAATAAAGCACTCCTTTCTATACCCTGTTTCTTTTAACCAGAACCTATTACCATCCTAAGGAGGCAAACTGGCCCTTCAGATGCTTCCATGGAATTTAGATATAGTTTGAGCCTTGGAACCAGTTGGAAAATGTCGTTGTGTAGATGTGTGTTCCTTTGAAGTCTGAAACCATTAATGGCAGATGAAACATCTGTACTTGTATACACACACCATCTCTCTTTACATAAAACTGAGTGAATTTTTACATACGCTATCCCATTCCATCCAACAAGCATCCCTTGACGCTACAAAAGATTCAAGTCCTTAGGACATGGAGAGAGCTTCAAAACAAAGTTAATTATGACTTGCCTTTAAACAAGGAGAGTCTGAAGTATTAAAGCTGTTCACATATCACAGAGCTTCAAAGGCTACCAGCTGACCACAAGGAACAAGAGCAGTGTATGAGTGTAGGAATGCAGGGATCAGGGTTAGGAGGACTGCTATTTGGGATCAGGCTGGAAGATCTACCATTAAGACACTGGCAAGGTCGCATAATCCTCTCAGCCTACTAGGGGACACTGCATATGTTCTAAATCCAAACTATTCTGTCTTTTCCCAGGATCTCTACATGTATGTTCTTGCTGAAAACAGCACTCTAGCTAGGTGTGGTGGGTCATCCCTGTGACCACCACAGATTCGATAGGTGGATTGCCTGTATCACTGCATGAAGACCAGACCCATTCTATAAAATGAGACCTTATCTCAAGTCTTTGGAGACTCCAGGTGACTTTACCATCTAGAAGGCCCTTAAACCAAAACCAACATAAGAATATTAATTTTAGCTTCACACTGGATTATGAATAAAAAGAAATGACTCTAAAGAAGGCAGGTAGGAAGGTCCAAGAGATAAAAATAACAGAGTTCTCTCACCTTACTCGGAATACAGAGGGCAGGGGTGGGGCTGTACTCTGATCTCATAAAGTTTCTATTTGATGGAGTATAAAGTCCTGTCTACCCCAAGGCCCTCCACAACCTGGCTCTTCACTTCTTTCCCAAATCAAGCTACTACTGACACAATTCCCAGAATGCATTCTGCTAGCCTTTGATCATGGCTCTGGAGGGGCAATTTCCTCCGCTCCAAACAATCATTGAGAACTAACCAGCTGAGCCAGGAGAGTCACTCCCAGCACCTGGTAGCTTCACTGAGCAGCTACTATGAGCTGCCAGGTGTTCTAAGTGCTTACCATGTGACCTTATGAAAGAGAGTCTAAAAACCTTCCTGTTCCCTTCTTATTATCACCATTCTTGTCACTGAAAAAAAAAAATGACAGCAACAACAGAAGTTGAAAATGACCATTTTCTCCAACATCCATTTCACATTAATTTGGGGTGTGGTTTTGTTTGGTCCTCGGTCATATTCATTTCATAATTGTTAGTGGTTACTATTATACTATGTCCTGAAATGTCCTTGAAAGGGCAAAAATATTCTTTGGAATAGACAATAAGATCAGGGAAGAGGAGATGAAATAAACATTCAAATAAAATGCTGACCTGGCCTCCCTAGTCACAGAAATTGGAACAAAGTGTCATGCAGGGTAACCTTCAGGCCATCAACCTTCTAAACATAGCAGAGTGTCGGCGCAGACTCCTCATGAACAGCCCAGCTGATCCAAGTTGGTTTCTTGAGCCTGATCCTAAAGAGTTTAATGGAACATTTCGTAGAAAATAAATAAAATTCTAATAATTTGACAAGTACATTGAGTTTAACCCAACTTAAATGTGTTTTTTAAGTGTGTGTGTGTGTGTGTGTGTGTGTGTGTGTGTGTGTACCGCTGTAGAGGTACCTGGAGGTACCTGTTGAGGTCAAAGGTCAGCACCCTTAAAGCTGGAGTTACAGGAAATTGTGAACTATCTGATGTGGTTTCTGGGAACCAAAGCTGGGTCCTCTGGAAAAGCAGAGAGTTCTCTTAACTGCTGAACCATCATTCTGCTCCTTAAATGTGGTCTTTTCTTTCTTTTTAACCAATAAACTTACACAGCTTTGATTATCATTTTAAAAATATATTCATGGCGTATATAAACAGTAAAGATTTATACATTCATGAAAATAATAGGTTTTGTTGTTGGAAATAGATGCAAATAGAGTTCATATATTAAGTAAGATAAGCCAGACTCAGGAAGACAAATACTGCAAGATTTCTCTCATATGTGGACACCGACTCATAAAGCATTTACATGAATTGTATGAAAGCAAAAAAGAAACTAGTAAGAGGAGGGAGGGAGGAGGAGGAAGAAGAAAAAGGAGGAAGAGGGAGAAGGAGGGAAAAGAAGGAGAGGGGGAAGAGGAGGAGAAGGAAGAGAAGGGAGAAGGGAAGGAGTGGGCAGAAAGGAAGGCTTGGGAGATAAATATAGGCAAGCTACATGATGTGCTTGAAAATAAAAGTTTTTTAGGATGAATAGACACCAGCCGAAGATCTGGTTAAACCGAATTGAAATTTCTTAAGGAAAAAAAAAAAAGAAATTTCTTAAGGAATACCCAAAACAACTGAGCTAATCTGCATTAATTATTTATTATCAATTAATTATTTTATGAATTAATTTACCTTGAAAGTGCCTGTTTAAACACATGTATTGTGCTTAAAGTAGAAAAAAGTTGAAGTCGTGGTCATTGATGTTATCTCAGAACAAGTGGTTGACTGCTATGGTTCTGTGTGAAATAGTATTATGAACCTCTCAGAGATTACAGGGTGTCTTGCTGTTTTCTGACAAGTTGGGCTTGATTCTCATTTGCCAAGGCTAGCCCCCACTCAGGGCTGTAATAGATAATTGTAGCAGGGGCTAACACCTCCTATTCAAGCTACATACAGCCATGCGTTCCACACTAAGACTGTTCTCCAAGCTTTCCTTTGTATCTCAGCCCATTCTGTCCACAAGTTCTCATCTAAGTTCTCACCTATAGGTGGGAACGCATCACAGGCTCCTATAAAATCCTCATGCCTAGAACGTGTCAAGTTTTTATCTCATTCCTACCTTCTCTCCAAAGAAAATGTGGCAAGCCAAGGATTGCATGACCTCTACTACCACCAACAACATCAACAGCAGCAGCAGCAGCAGCAGCAGCAGGGTCACCACCACCAACAACAACAACCACATCATCATCATCAACAACAACAGCAAAACAAAACAAACAAAAAAATGCAGAGAGCTAGTGAATATAAAAACGTTTTTCTGGGTTTTATTGTTATATATTTCCTTTAGGAGTCATGAGTGTCCAAAGAGAAATTCATACAATGAGTTAGCAGAGAAGATGCTCTTCCCGAGAGCTCTCTAAGTCCTATATCTGACAATGATTACTAAAATAATTTTTTGAGATATACTAAGTTTTATGATCAGGTTGAACTTTTCAAATTGTTGTTGGATTTTTTTAGTCTGTTTGTTTGGGGGTTTTGTTTGCTTTGTTTTTGGTGGTTTGTTTGTTTTATTTTGTTTGTTTAAGCCTTCAGAGTCTGCCCTGATCTAGGTAGAAAAAAAACAAACAAACAATGCAAAAGTAGACATTAGCTGGGAAGTGCCTGGCGAAATGTGCTGAGACTATTGTTACCAAGGCCCCAGCCACCTTCTGAAATGTACTGAGAAAGTTTGCACAGCTAGTAGTGGAAAATCCCAGTTGAGAGCATAGTAGGTGTCCCTTAGAGCCAGGCAGACAACATAAGGAACAAGCTCTGTTAGTGTTACCTTCATCTGTTCTCAGGCCAACCTCCCTCCCATGCTTGACTTGCCAAATACTAATCCAAGTGACCTTGGAAAAGTTCATTAATCTCTATTATTAAATGAGCTGTGGGAAATCCTATTCACTTGGTTTGGTTGTTGGAAAGGAACACACAAGAGAATCCAGGAAGAACTTGGAAGTGTGCATCTCCACCGGGATGGAGAGTGTACAAAAAATATTAGCATTGAATTTCTATGCGACTTCCGAATTTCCAAATGTCCATATAAACTACAACCTGTATGCAAAGATGGGGACTCCTGTAAAATCTGTGACTAGAAACTTTTGGAATGTGTATCAAATAGAATGGGTTGTGTTCATTCACAGTTAGAAAGTAGGAAAGAAAGAAAGAAAGAAAGAAAGAAAGAAAGAAAGAAAGAAAGAAAGAAAGAAAGAAAGAAAGAAAGAAAGAAAGAAAGAAAGAAGAAAGAAAGAAAGAAAGAAAGAAAGAAAGAAAGAAAGAAAGAAAGAAAGAAAGAAAGAAAGAAAGAGAGAGAAAGAAAGAGAGAAAGAGAGAGAAAGAGAGAGAGAGAGAAAGAAAAAGAAAGAAAGAATGAAAGAAAGAAAGAAAGAAAAGAAAAGAAAAGAAAAGAAAAGGAAAAAAAAGATCTAGCATTTTTAGCACAAAATACAGTGAGGACAGTAAGGTGGATTCATTTTTAGGGTTACACATGTTAATTCCTTGCAGATATCTTAAGAAAAGAACAACAAATTCTTTTCCTGGATGTCTTAAAGGCAAACTAATCGCTGAGTGAGTGACTCTTCGGAGCTTTGAGCCTTACTATCTGGTTGGAATACGGCTATTGCACCAGTGTCACACTTAATTGGTTTCTTAATACAAAGTCATTGTAGACCTCCTGCTTGAGACTTCAAGAATGAAGTCCTGACTTTACCTCACACCACCATCTGCCTAACAAGATGCCTTTTTCAGGGAAAAAGATGAATAGGTAGCATTTCAATCCAAGAAATGATCATTTCCAGGGCTGCCTGAGGCTAACATTCTATCCTATAGTGGCCTGAGCCAGAGACTATCGCTAGACTGCAGACAGAGACCATTGGATGATGTTAACTTAGGTGCAGGCAAGAATCACTTACATAGCAAGGGACCCTTCTTCCAACTGGTTTGTCCAAAAGGAAGGAATCAGTTCATCTCATTAAAGGAGTAATGAAATAGGCCCCATGGGTTTCTGGGAGCTGCAAGGATCCCTCAGTTGGCCTGTTCTGTGCCATTTCAGAGACCATCACAGGACCATCTTTGTATCATTGTCGTTCAGCCTACAGATCACTTACGCTGAGGTCAAATTACAGAGAATGAAGTTGAGAAGTGGGCATTCTAACTCCGACCCTCCTGGTTGTCCTTGGCATTTTGTATTAAAACTGCCTTGGCCATCTCAGTCTAGCCAAATGTGTTCATTTAGGTTTAGAAAACAACTCTATAACATCTAAACAAAACAAAACAAAACAAAACAAAATCCACAAAATGACAGCTAGGAAGAGCAAGCAACCTTTGGAGACTCTCACATCCAAACTTCTCTTGTGATGGGGAGTAACTCAGTTTCTCCACTAACACCACACAAAGAACAATCAGTTATCAGAAACCATGGTCTTCTTTGAATCTGAGAACATCTCTAAATTTCAAAGCTATATTCTGCAACCATGGGAAAAAAAGCCTTCCTCCACTAGGTCAGGTAAGAAGTGTCAAGAACATGCCAAATTCTCGGCAGGGCATAATACCCTTCTATATTCGCTTCTGAGCTCACAAGCCAACTGTGGCTGGCTGCAAGAGCTAGACACTGTCACCTGAGCTTTCTTCTGTACTTGGAGAGGAGCCAATGAGGAAACCTTTGCCAGCTTCAGGAACAATGCCAATGGCTCCTTGGAACCACATTACCATGCCAGTGATAGAGTGAAGGGGATACAATACAGAAAAGGAAAAGAAAGAAAGAAAATGGCAGTCCCCAGGACGTGACAAATTCTAAGAAACTCAATCCATTGACACTGTCTCTCTGGCCCTGATCAGATGTTTGGAAGTATTGAGGACCTTTGGTCATATATGTCTCAGGAATGAACCTATAAAAGGAGCATTTTGTTTACAGTGCACAGGAAGACCTCAATTAAACTTCTTCCTATTGAGGCCCCACGTACAGAACCCTAAGTCCTCACCCTGTTCCACGCACCAATCTCTTCTTTAAGCTGTGAGGACAGGAACAACAACAAAATGTCTTTCCTGGCATTGTTCCATGTTCCCTCTCCCCAGCCTTCAAGTCTCAAAATGCTGGGGAACTCTGCCCTCAAAAGGTGCTAAGCTGTTTCGTTAGATACTGTTTCTTTATGAGGCAGTGGGTGGCAGAGGGCATGCCCATGATGCACACCTTGGCAACCATGCATCTCTCCCTCTCCCTTTCATGAACGCAAGCCTCTCCCTGCCATCTGGTCGTGCCCACAGGTATAAACATTTTTTTTCTTGAGAACCGGGGGATACGCACTGCATCAATAAACCTCTTGAATGCCATACAAAGCTGTCCCAGATGCTGGGACAACAGCAGTCCATTAGAGCTGACATAACATGCATCTGTCTCTGAAAGACTCAATTTATGTATCTTTGGGCTTTCTCAGACAGATGCATGAATGAGGCTGGTGGTGGGGAGGGGGTGCAGGAGTGAGGGGTGGAGAGTTAGGAGATCGGATCCCCAGAGGACAGCATTGTATGGGAGACCACCGAGCCTGATCCAGGAATAAACTGCTGGCCCGGGGACTGAAGGAGAGCCTGTGTGCTCCTCCTCCGCCTTTCCACACCGAAACCCCAGGTACAGATTCTTCCCCCTTGGTTTGAAAACTGGCACTCACCCGCTCAAAGGTATTTTTATGTTCTTCATAGACAAACATTACAGATGAAATTCTTAACATATTTACAAGAACACGGTCTTTGTACTTCACTGGTGGTGCAAAGGGGAGGATATGACAAGGGCTTTACTGTGTTTTCCTCTAAACAAGGTTGCTATGAACTTGGAAATCAGTCATCTCCGGCTTTAAACTCAGTCTCGCAATATACTTATTATGCTTTTATGGAGATGGTATCATACTTTGTTATAAAATACCTTAAATATGTGTCAGTTTCTTGGGTATAGTATCTTTTACGTATCTATATCACATTTGTTCTTAAACAGAAAGACAGAGAGAAAATGAAGACATTTAGTAGCATTTAAAATTATATAAATCAAGCAAAAAAAAAAATCTCCCATGAGCCAAGATTTCTCACAGGAAGAGAGAGGGGAGAGAAGTCTCAGGTGGAAAGACAGGAGATGGTGTTGGCAGGCATCAGTGTGTCTCAGTGTGACAGACACAGGCAGGGACGGGGTGTGAAAGAACAAAGGTGTGTAGGTGTCAACAGTTTCCTGATTCTAACACTTAAAACAAGACAAGGCTTCTAAAAATCTAGCTGGAAAATGAAAAGCCTAAGGCGATAGCCAGGTAAAGTTGTATAAAATCCTATCTTGGCTAAACCCTTCCTGTAGTCACTTAAACAAACCTGGTTTCCTGATGTAACCTGGGCACGAACTGGGAAAGTTTTAAACACTGAGTCTGCTCTACATAACAAGAAGTAACTTCTTCCCTCTTCTTCAAAGAGAAATCTTTCTATTTGATAAAAGTTTTTATTTACCAGTTATAGCATATTCAGTTTCAAGCTATTCAGTTGACCCTCCGAGTTCCCCCTATGCCTTTTGCCTTTAAAAGTTCAGGATGTCTCCAACAGTAACTGTTACATTCTGTCTTGCAAGCCTGGACTGTGGACAGTGATCTAACCTCTTGGAAAAAACATGGAGTGCATCCAAAAACTGAGAGAGACATTCTCTCGTCCCAGCCGCCAGCTCATGGGTTTCAAAGTCCTGGGACACACATCATGAACAGCCTAGGGCTCTAGCATGTAAGTGGACAGTGCCAACTCAAACACAGAAAGCACTTCTGCAGGTATAAACAGCAGGCCAGGCCCAGAAGGCAGGCAGCGAGGAGGCAGCCAGCCAGCCAGTCAACCAGCCAGCCAGCCAGCCAGCCGGCTTTTGCCTGCGTCATCTCCCGCAGTCCTATCCACATGGAAAAAAGAAAACTACTCAGTTGGACTGCAAACTCGGGCTCAGAGAAAATGAATATAGAAATATCCTTAAAAGGATATCTCCCTTAAAAGGAAGAAAGGTCTTCCTAATGGATAGCCATGTTACTGACGTGTGGCAATGTGTGTGGGGGTATGCTAGGACGTGCACACACACACACACACACACCACACCCCTTGGCAGTGGTGTTTCATCAGTAATCAGCATTTTAATTTCCCTAAAGCAGCACATTTGACCTTATTTTGAGTATGTAAAGAAGAGAGTCACCCACTTCTCCTGTAGAGATGCGGCCATTTTCTGTGAGGAGTCTTAGCGTTCACAGTTTCCTAAGGGTGTGCTAGTCTTTTAAACATACACTTGACTTCCAATGTCTGAACATCTATTGCCGACCTCTACTGTCAACAGGAACACAGCTACTCACATCAGTGGCTCCAGACCATGTGACTGCATAGCAGGGGAACAAAAGACTGTCCCCACCTCTGAGAGAGAGGAGACCTGCGCTTGCCACACTTAAAGATACGGAGTTTTCTCTGCCTGTGGAGTTGTAAAGGCAATCCTTACAGACACAGTACATGGACTCTTTCCCCTTAAGAGTGTGTTAGCTAATGCATCTTACTATAAATATAATTATTTATATTTTATTTTATTTAGCTGAAGTTCATTTAGTAAACTCATTGAAATATTTTTCTTCATTAATTCCTCAACTGTCATCTCATGAGCACCATTAAATGTATCATGATGAAATTGCAAACACAAGTAATCAAGTCCCTATGGTCAAGAAGTATAACTCCTACTTGGAAAAACGGACTTGGAATTTATAAAATTTATACAATGGTAGGCCCCCTAAACAACTCCAATATTATTTTCACTAACTGTGCTAAAATACTTAGAGAAGTGCACATTATGTTCTGAAACCTACCCAGAATGTGTGGGAGCATAATATACAAAAAGAATGGTCCCTGGTACAAAGTTCTCCTAGGGGTGAACTAAAAGAAGGAAGAAATATCTAAACAAACATGTTCTCAAAAGAGACACAAGCTCACAGTACCATAGGATGTTAAACAGACCCAATACTCTACGGACACATGTACTCTGTAGCCAGATCACAAAGGACCAGCGGAGACCTGACCTAATTGGAAAAATCATGTTGGACTATCCAAATCCAGCTTGAACGTTAACTCTGCTGGTAGCTCAGAAGAAATAATCTCTCTCAAGTAATTGATGCTCTAGGTTTTCTGTTAGGAAACTCCAAAGACAGATAACACACTAATATAAGAGATTTGTGGGCTTCTGTGTAAATCCTCTTGCATTGCCAGTAACTTGTCCTGTGCATATCGCCAACGCACCATGTTTCTAAGGGAAGCCACCTTCATAATTTTGAATGACTTAAATTTAGATGAAATCATTTGCTTTTCAAAACAGAAGGCTTAATGTAAAGAGATTCCTCACTAGAGCATTGGAACTAATCAATTTTATATTTATTGATATTTTGTATTTTTTCTTTAAGATAATATCTAGCCTCATGGAGCACAGACTTGATATACCCATGACTGAGTTACCCTGTGAATCAAACCTCCAGAGGCTACCGTACCATCTTAATGAAACTGAAGACATTATGAACTATATATACACTATGCAGTAGAATAATGCTAATGCTGTCAACGCTAATGAAGTTGAATACACTGGGAAACTGTATAGCACACAATCATGGCTGTGTTTTCAGTTAAGAGCAGGAGAGCAGGGTAAGTGCAGCAGTTTCTTGGCTGCTTTCAGTCTGCTGTTGTTTGAGTTCTCTGGGATACTGGGAGTGACCTAGGTTAACTGCGACCGCACCAAGTCGATAAGGCCCCTGACACATTTTACCTGGTTCACTGGTCATCTAATCAACTTTATTTTTGTATGTGTTCTATTTCAGATGCAAAAGTTTCATATTCATAGAGTAACTCCATTCTGCAGTCTACTGCGGAAGCCAGGATTCTCAATTGACTGCTCTAATATCTAGGATTTTTATAACATTGTGTGTGTGTGTGTGTGTGTGTGTGTGTGTGTGTGTATGTCAATTCTTTACCACAAACCTTTATAAACCCAGTATACTATACCTATGTTAAAGCATATATATGAATATATACAACATACATATATTTTCTTTATCCCACATTGTGCTAGGCACACAGCATTTTGTTTCCACAACAAAATACACAAGATAATCAACTCACACAAGGGCAAGGTTTGTTTGGGCTCCCGTTTCTACAGATTCCAGCCCAGGGTTGGTTAATCCAACCACTCTAAGCTTGTGGCAGAAAAACTCTTCTTGGCAGCAACATGTGGCTAAACTTATGGCTTAGATCTGAAAGGGAAAGGCAGAGACGAGGGTCCCACAGTCTTCTTTGAGAGCATGCATGAATAATAAAATATCTTAATAGGTTCTGCTACTTTGAGGTTCCACTACCTCCCAGTAGTGCCATGGACTTGGGGACAAGCTTTAACACATGGACCTTTAAGAGACATTCCAAACCCCAATCACAGATGCCAACAACAACAGAAACTTTATTATGTCAGAGGATGAAATAGGAGAGACTTCCCCCACTGAAGACGGGGAAAAAGACAGATGAACATTATCAGCCGTATTACTCAACATTAGTCAGGAGATTCAGATGAAGGACAGTAACAAAAGAAAAACAAGCCCACATATGAAAAGAAGGAACAGTTATTTCCATATTACTTGTGTACAACAAGTGTGTGAGACTCAATCACTGCATTTCAAAAGCTATTCATGATTAAGATCAATATGTTTGGATATAATTGATTTCTTTTAATATCAGCTTGATGCCATAAAATTGAAATTTTATACTCCCCAAATAAATTAAGTAGTTTAAGCTTATCATGAACAGGACAAAGTCTTTATAAAAGAATGAAATACTAATGATTCATACAAAAAACTGAAAAAATGGAGATATCATATTTTGGGATAAAGTATCATGAATTACCTTCTGTTAATGAATTCAGTGTGTTGCCAACAGAATTATAGGCAATGTCTGTCAAACTTATCCTAAAATCTATAAAGGATTAAAAAATACATTTACAATTTAAATATGTTAAAATACATTTTAAATCTAGAAAATAATTTTAAAAGAAAATAGACTTACATCCCTAGAAATAAAAACAGTACATCATCACAGAAGTAGTTTGGAAAACAACGTAAGTAGAGCCATATATGGTCACATAAAAGTCACAGGATAGATTACATAGTGGGAGCAACATGTAGGGAAGACTCTGATTATTTAGTACTAAAATGGGAGGATTCTGATTACATTTTAGATAGATAGACAGACAGACAGACAGACAGACAGATATATATATAAATTAAGATAAAGAGAAAAAATAAATTATTAGAGTAGCCTTAATATTTTCATACAAAAAAACCTTACAAGTCAGAAATTTTAAGGAAATTTAAACAGAATAAAATCACAAAGGGAAAATCTACATATAACTTTGGGATAAAAAACCTTCTTACATGAGATATATGTTAAAAAGCAATAAAAGAAGATTAGTCATTCTAGCTATAGCAACCAAAAAGTTTCTATAATGTAAAAAATAATCTGGTGACAAAGAGTCTGAAGGAAGGGATCTTTCTCAGTCATTTGCTTTGTGCATAAAATATTAGATTTCAAAATATCATGAATGTATCCTCTGTACCAAATCAATAAGAAAATAATTTGTCATAAAGACAAAAGTAGAGGCGTAAAGATTGTCCACAGATGTGAAAATACGCACGGCTAAACGAGTAAGTAAAAGCTACTCAAACATACTGTGATAACAATTACCACGAGGGGCAAATCCATTAAGAACAGTCATCTTCAGCTTGTAAAAAGACAGGCAAATATTTATTTCCTGAGTGTAAATTTGTACTGTCTTTGTGGATGATAATTTTACAGTAGCTTTGAAATTCAAATAGTAAAGTTAGATAAGAGAACAATACCCAAAATCAACAGGGAAATTTCAGTAATTGTCTATGTATGCATAGTGCATTTGCTGGAAGAGAAATAATGAAAGCAATATTATTCCCCTCCAAATAACATCGCTGTGGTGTTCAGATACAGATGCAGATAAGGCTCCAAACAGCCAAAGCAATCTTGAGCAAGAAGAACAAAGCCAGAGGCATTGTGCCCCTGACTTCATGATGTATTGCAGAGCCACAGCAACCCAAACAGAATGATACTAGTCCAACAGCAGACACACTGACCAGTGGACCAGACATGAGATACCAGGAACAAATCTGCACTTTGGTGACAATGCTGGTTAATATTTTGTCAAATTGGCACATGCTAGAGTCATCTGAGAAACGTGAACTTCAATGGAGAAAATACATCTATCAGATTATTTGTAGACAAGTTGGAAGCATTTTCTTGATCAGTGATATGAGAGGGTCCATCTCACTGTGAGTGGTTCGATCCTTGGACAGCATGTTCTTAGACTGTATACGAAAGCAAACTGAGCAAGCCACGGAGAGCAAGCCAGTAAGCAGCATCCCTTCATGGTCCCTGCTACAGTTCCTACCCTGCTGGAGTTTCTGTCATGGTTTCCCTGTAATTTGGATGGATAAGCCAGATAAAATCCTTTTTCTCACTTGTTGCTTTTGACCATTATGATTATCACAGCAATTGAAAGCAAACTTGTGACAATGACAAGTGACTCTCAGAAAAGCTATCAAAATTATACATTGTAGAAGAGATACCCTCTACATCGAGTGCTGGGGAAATTGATCTTCCACATGCAAAAGACTAGAAAAAAATTAGGTACCCAATGATGTCCAGTTATCCTACTCTCAGATGTCAGTATTCAGCAAGTGCTGTTGCCATGAACAGTTTTCACACTTGTTTGATGAAGTTTATAAAATCACTCTTCTATCTCAGCGTGCGTACAAAGCCAAGATAGGTGAAAGACTGGATTTAAGATCCGGGACCATTAGAAGAATACAGGAAAAGCGCTTCAAGATGTTGCTGTTGGCATCGATTTTCTGTGTCACACCCAAAACATCCCACAGGAAACCAAAGCAAAAAGTGACAAATGCTATTATTAAAAAAAAAAAAAAATCCAAATCAGGAAGCTACTGCACAGCAAAGGAACAGTTGAAAGGGTGCAGAGACACCCTGCATAACAGGAGACTATATTTGCTAACCACTCATCATGTCCAGAATATATGCAGATCACCTTTACTACACCTTTCTCCATGTGGAGAGCAGGAGTGTCAAGTTGCACCTGAACTGTAGATACTCCATACCTACAATTACCTCTAATTTCAACCCCCAAACTCCTGACATAACTCTGATCAGGAATTCACACTGACCCATTAAATATGCTTAGGAGCTGGAGTCACACCGAACCAAGGTGATGGCTACCATGTAATTCATGATGACAGAGTGCTCAATTTTTTTAAACTAGCAAATCAGCAAATAAAAACTAAAAAAGAGTAGTATCAGGCTGGGAAGCTAGCTAACTAGATAACCTGTTTTATGACACAAGTGTGAAGAATGGAGTTTGAATTCCTGGGACCCACTTACATCTAAACAATCCTCAATCTAAATCCATTTACATTTTTAGCTTACTACCAAAGATGCAAAGGTGAGGGTTTCTATTTCTGCACAAACATCATGACCAAGAAGCAAGTTGGGGAGGAAAGGGTTTATCCAACTTACAGTTCTGCATTGCTGTTCATCACCAAAGGAAGTCAGGACTGGAACTCAAGCAGGTCAGGAAGCAGGAGCTGATGCAGAGGCCATGGAGGGATGTTTCTTACTGGCTTGTTTCCCCTGGCTTACTCAGCCTGCTCTCTTATAGAACCCAAGAGCACCAGTCCAGGGATGGTACCACTCACAAGGGTCCCTCCCCCTTGATCACTAATTAAGAAAATGCCCACAGCTGGATCTCATAGAGGCACTTCCCCAACTGAAGCCCCTTTCTCTGTGATAACTCCAGCCTGTGTCAAGTTGACACACAAAACCAGCCAAAACAGTGTTCTTTAAATTATTTTATCCTATTATCAGCCAATACTATCTATATACACAGTGTACAGTACTGAATATTTTATTATTCTCTTTATGAGCAAATGATGTCTATACTTCTTGCTTCTTAGTAATGCTGAATGGAAACTTTAATCTGTAGAATCTGAAAATAAAAATGTTATAGAAACAAGTTAGAAAACCATTCACGGCAATAGCCCTCGCTGAATACTGACATCTGAGCTTATGATAGAATGAGCTAGACATCTTTGGTTACCTAATTTTTCTTAATGGCTATATATGGACTTCTGACAGAACTGGTTTCCAACCTTGCCTAACCAGAAGAGAATGCTTTGAAGAGCTTGATTTCAAAATTATGTGGTCTAAACTACAAGATGTAAACAGAGTATTTATTATGTGTACACAAAGGGATTTGGGGGAGTCTGAGGCTAAGAGAAATGCATTCGACCCAAAATGTCTCTCCTCTTCTTGTTCTCTTTCAATTTTGCATTTGGCAAATGTCTCATGTAGGAGATAGACTTCCCTTTAGCAGTCAAGGGTGAAAGGTCAGAAGCCTCTAGAAAAGAAGGAGGAAAAAAAAAGAAATATGGAAACAACAACAACAACAACAACAAAACCCAAAGGCCTCACTGTGAGCATCCAAAGCCGGGCACCAGCTTTGGCAACAGGTGAATTGTCTTTGGAGGGATATTAATTTTGTAAGTCAAAGCTATTAAAAATCAGGCTTCCTGTTTCAGTCTGGACTACATAATGTGCAAGTCTCCAGTTCCAGCTCTCCCTAGAGGCCGTGTTTTATCCGAGTCCCACCCCTGTGCTGGCTCATATCTTAAGTCAAAAATGCACTGGAAAGACCATTCATTTAGCTTTGCCACGTACCATGCGGAAGTTTGTGTCATTGTTAATCTGATTTTCCAAAATAAGTGGCCCTGCTCCCACTGCAAGGTCTCCTCTCTTCCTTACACTCTAGTTCCATCCCATCCTGCTCACTATAGTTCAAAAGCAAGCCTACTGTCCATCTTTTAGAACAGTTTCACTCTCCAAGCTCACGCTCTCTGTTCTCTTTCATCTCACTTCAGAGGCTCCTCCCACTACACCAAAGAAACTCTAGGGAAGAGCATCATGACTCTCTGCATAGATAAATCTAGAACCATCCCTTAATCCAACCCCCCCCCCCAATCAGTTAGCTGCTAGTACAATGAATCATCCTTGCAAGATGTTTCCTAACTCAACATGGCTGTTAGATGGAGTTGCTTCCGCCTTTCTCTTCCCTTATTTTCAGTTTGTTCTAAGTTTCCCTTTCTGGTTCCATCGCATCTTTCTACTAGTAGTTCCCTGGAACTCCGTCCATCTCTCTTTATTTGAGTTGACTCCCTCTCTGATTATCTCATTCTTGTTTAGATTTTTTTTTCAATGCTTCCTCTTTGATTAACTCTCCCAGATTTCTAGTCTGACCTGTTTCCTAGACTCTCAGGCTTATTTATTTGGCTGTATATTTGACTCTTCTAAGTGGGATACCCAAAGTGTCACAGATTTAACTACATGAACTACCCCCAAACTGTTCCTCTGTAGTCTTTTCCACTGCAATGTGTCGCTTTCATCTATTCACTGGCACAGGATGACTCTTCCTGGAATCTTCCTTTAGCCCTTTCTCCCCTTCACCCCTCCCCCACTTCATTTTGAGTTCACCAAAAGCCCCTTATAGCTCCTATTTGAAATGGTCCCAGTTCTGACTACTTGAAATAGTGCCTGAAATAGTTGATGTTTAATAAATAGGTCAGTGGGAAACAGGTGCTGGTTGCTATGATCAGTATGATTTTATTGTCTTATCTTAGTCTTTATTTCTCTGAGGTCATGGTCTGCCATTTGGATAGCTCTGAAAAATATATTCTTTCTAGAAAATATAGAAATTGCACATGAAATCTAATTCTGCAGATCACCTCATGGTGGCATTGCTGTGTCCTTACTAGAATGCCCGCCTGCCGGTACTGAGCGAACAGTTAGAGGCCATTACCACCCCCCTTGTATATGCTCTATGACAGAACTCCTCCTGGACTTCTTATTCTATGGTTTAAACTTTCATTCAGAGTCTCTCTTTTCCTTTACTTTCTGATTGGATATGGATAGGATGTAAAAGTTGTGGTTCCTGATGGACCACAAACCAAATTGCTAATATATCAAAACATCTCTTTGTGATCTGACATAAACTAGAAATACAGCTATATTATTTGAGTCCACCGAAATTTTGTTTTTGCAGTAATCACTCTTATGTACTTCATATGAAATACAACCAGAAACTGTCTCCAGGGGTAACTGATACATAATCCAACTCAATTATGTGACATAAATATATACAAAATAAACACAATAAGAAGAATTTCCTTGGTCTACTTTACCCAGAAGCTATCACAGCATCATAAGAGGTAAATGAAATCTTCCCAGAGCTAAGGGATAGACTCACAAATAGAAATCAAAATGACCTGGAATGCAGTTGTTTATTGAAAAATAACTTTTCCTCTTCAAAGCAAAACTAAGCTGTATTTTCCATTTTTACTCCAAACGGTAATAAATCTAATAAATATTTCAGAGCTTTTCTCCAATAATGATCTTCTGGAGTTCTCTGGATATCACTGTCATCAGGATATATTTCCTCTGAAAACTATAAAAATAAAACCATTTATAAATACTTTGGAATGTCCAATATATCCAAAGCAGAGATTAAAATCCTGTGGGTAGAAGAAAGGGAAAATATTAGGCACATACTGCTACCCTAGAAATTAACTCATAATTCAAACAATGTTTTTCATATTTAGATATATGTTTCTATTTCAATCAAGAAACATGGTTTGGCTGAGTGTGGTGGTGCATGGCTGTAATCCCAGAAATGGCTACAGTAAGGGGTCAGAAGTTCACAGTCATCCTCAGCTCTAGAGCAGCTCGGGGCCAGCCTGAGCTATATGAGACCCTGTCCCCAAAATGACATCAACAAAGGAAATGAAAAGAGGATTTGGTAAAGAATACCATGTATATGAGATGGGAAATGAATGACAGAGACTAAAGACCAAAGGAATGGACCAATGAAGGCAAGATGATCTTGGGAGACTTACCCTGGCTTTGAGCTATAGACATTTCTTACAGTCGTGTAGGTCCAAACACTGGAGCACATTTTTAGATGTGTCTGCAGTTGTTGAGTTATACTCCAACCTGGGGATTTCTTGAACCAAGGCTGAGCTTATAGGACTGATATCTAGAAAGAAGTGCATATGGTAGGCATACCACTGTGCTAGAGCCTGATGACTTATAGCCTAGACTGATAGCCTAGACTGATGGCCTAGAATGATGGCTTAGACTGATGGCCTAGAATGATGGCCTCAACTGGGCTATGGTTGAAGGACTGTGACCCAGGTATTCTTAGAATACTGAGCTGAAGTCGTCTCTGATTCGTTTACAGCTACAATGGCACCATAAAGCAGAGGCTTGTGTCCTACACTACAGTGGGTAGACTGTTTCCATGCCATGTCATAGTTTTAAGCTTCTGCCCTCATCTGGGCAGAACAACGACATATTTCATGGAGCTGCTGTAAGAACTGAACTGGATAATAAATGTGGAGGACTCAGCGTAGCATTGAGAATGCTGTGAGCATTCGCAAGTCGTAGTGTTTTATTATTGCCAAGCTTCTACTCCAAATATCCAAGATTCGAAGAGAAAATCCTTCTGAAGGTATTGATGAGATGAAGTCTTGTTTGTTACCAGACTGGTCTTGAACTCATGGGTTTAAAAACTCAACTCCCTGAGTGTATGGACAGACAGGTACACACTACCATATCTGAGTAACTTTTACCATCACCCAAAACTTCAAATTAACCTGAAATGAAAAATAAATACAATTCTTCTGATACATGAATAATAATGCTGCTACAAATACTATTTGAGGAATGTTCTAAAAATACTTTTTGAGAGATGTTTTAAGGACTCAATAAAAGAGCTTCTCAAAGATTTCATTAAGATAAGTGGATATTAGCCTAGAAATGTGGAATACCTAAGACATAATCCACATATTAATTGATGTCCAAGAGGAACGGAGGAGTGGCCCCTGGTTCTGGAAAGACTCAGTGCAGCAGTATAGGGGAATACCAGAACACAGAAGTGGGAAGGGTTGGATGAGGGAATAGGGGGAGGGAAGAGGGCTTATGGGACTTTCGGGGAGTGGGGAACCAGAAAAGGGGAAATCATTTGAAATGAAAATAAAAAATATATCGAATAAAAAAAAAGATTTCATTAAATGAGGCCTGGCAAGATGGCTCAGCTGGTAAAGGCGCTACCACCGAACCTAATGAGCAAGCACTCTACTCTTAACTGTTGCGCCATACACCCAGCCCCATTGAATTCTTACTATTTCTTATCGTTCAACCCCATGTTGAACTCCCCATCTCAAGTTATTAGAAGTGACTGAAGTTACAAAGGTCCCATTGCTGTACATGCACATTGATAGGTTAGAAAGTGACACAAGCTTATACTCAATCCAATTGTTTGTGTAACAACATAAAACCTCTGTGAATCATGTATGTCAGATACATGTTAATAAACATGAAACAAAAGACAGCCTTCAAAAAGCGGACTGCTTTTCTTATAGACGGATAATTATATATTTGTATGTTCTAAATAAAAACAAGATGGCAGTCTACTGGCACCCGAATTTCAAGGAGAAAAATACCATTTGATCTTCTGTGAGCTGTTTTCATTCTCTAGGGGCTGATGTTCTTCTTCTAATAAGGAAAGGCATAAAGGTGAGCAATTTTTGAAGTTCGCTCTAGATACATGCTGGGACTCTTTCTTGAAGCTGGCATCATTCCAATGTGAACTCTCAGAGAAATCCAGCCCAACCGTCTCCTATGCTGGAAACCCCAAACAATGTCTGGTAAGCCATCTTTATTGACAGGAACTGGGGCCTGTCTTACCTCTCCTAACCCAACACAGCTTCCACAGCTATTTCCAGGAGTGGTTTCTTCCTTGCCCTGAGCTGAATTATCGCAATGAACGTCTTCATAGAAATTGTGTGTGTCCTTCTGTGCTTGTGCGTGCCTGTTTGTGTGCATGTGTGTTTAGCTCACATGATCACCAAAGATTTAAAAATCCCAGTCTAGTATTGACAAGCTAAAGATTGAGCAGATCTGAGTGTGTAGGTTCCAGTCAAAGGACTGGAGACAGTGTAATATACAACAAAACAAAGACGGGACGCCAGAGAGACAAATTCTCCCATCCTCTATCTTTTTTCCATTCAGGCCCTAAAGAGATTAGATGATGCCTTCTCTAGTCTAGTATACTGAACCTCCTGGAAACAAATGAAAATCCATCATAGACATGCCAAAATTGATGGACATAACCCAGTCAAGTTAGCAAGTTAGCATATAAATTCCATGGCTTAGTTTCAGTTTCAATGTTGTGAAGAGGCATCTTGACCAAGGCGACTCAGAAAGGAAAACTCTTCATTGGTGCTAGCTTAGAGTTTCAGAGGTTCAGTTCGTTATCCTCATAGTGGGAAGCATGGAAGCAGTCAGGTAGTCATGATTCTGGAACTGCTAAAAGGTCTACATCTTGATTGCCAGACAGCAGAAGGGGGCTCAGGTCAAATGTAGCCAGGCAGAGTGTCTGGAATTCCACACTGGACAAAGCTTGAGCATGGAGACCTCAAAGCCTAGCCCACAGTGACACACTTCCTCCAACAAGACCACACCTAATAGTGCCAATTCCTAAAAGCCAAGCTTGCACACGCATGAGTCTATGGGGGCCATTCCTATGCAAACTACCACATTCTATCTCACTGAAATCTTTGAATATAGACAAGGGGAAGAAATACCCTATGGAATGCGCCCCTCTCTGTTGGGATTAAGTATTCAATTTAACAAGTTGTATCAGGTATTGAGTGTCAATAAAGAATATAACTCTTAGATATAGCTCGAACTTGAGTTACAGGGGTCTGATTTATTCTCTCATTTTATATCACACACTCTATATTGAGCGTCATTTCATCATATATAGCAACAATTATGCCTAACCTCTAAGATACAGTCACATCTATCACATTGCCCTTCTTTGCGTGGGTTTTGTGGAGATATGCTGCATTTTCTCTTAAGCTGTGGTACTGGAAACAAAACCCAACAGGCTAAGCGGGTACCCCTCTGCCGAGCTACATTCTTATATCCCAAATACTTGCGTTAAGTAGAAGTTTCATGGCCTAGGCATGACTTTTCAGCCAGCCTGTGCAAACCTGTTGTCTGCTGGGCCTAGGATCTGAGGACCTGAAAGAAGGGGCGGACTATGGTCTGGCTCTTCAGTTTTGGTGTACCTTCATACATAAACGTTACAAAGAAAGCAGTGATCCAAGGGAGATTGTTCGAGTCCAGACAAACATGTAAAGAAAAAACAGTGAGCAGCCCTTTCCCAGAACTTTCTCTGGACAGAGCAATTGAGACACAATTGTCTGGCACATATTATAGATTATATCTGGATAAGTACGAAAGCAAGGCAAAAGACCGTATCCAGATTTAGGGTACACTGACCAGATTGGGTCCTACAGATATGTTCTGGCATGCAACAAGAATAAACTTGTCTTACAAACTGAACATAAATATTTACCACAGGAGGCAGAAAATCATGTCCAAGAACAATTCAAGGAACAAAATGCACCTGAGGTAAAAGGCCACCTGCCATTTTTCCTGGTGGCTCTCTCACAATTCCTGAAGGCATCGTTCACCACGGGTCATTCTTCTGGCCATGTTCCAACACATATAAGGGATGAAATACTCAGAAAAGACTACCAAACATATAAACATAATAATACCACCTGGAACTTCTTAACAACATCTCTGAAATATCAATACCTTGAAAATGTGAGAGCTCTTACAAACCAGGCATCATGTTAACAAGCTCCCACTAGCTAAACTCTCTGGGTCATAAGCTCTTCATCTTTGTTGACTTTCCCTTAACTTTAGCTATTCAGAACACTTTAAAAATTTTGGAATCCAAACTCCCCTTCATTTTATAATAAGCTCATCATTTTTTCTAGGAATCTGGAGTATTCTGGTTTCTTCTATCTTTTCTAATTAATGCCAAGTCACCGTTCATAATAAAGCCTGAAAACAGTGGGTTGGTTAATGAGTGCATCCAAGAAAGTGGATAGAGTGAACACAACAGCCTGCATAGCTAGAAATTTAACATCTTTTCTTTGTCTTTAAAGACCTGCACCTTCAGGCCTGCATGGTACTGGGAACTAAGGTCAAACTCCAATGTTTCAGAATGATCGCCATTTAAAATTAGATCAAGAAACTTGAAAGTGTGTGTGAATGCCTATCAGGTCAAAACAACAAAACAAACCTCGTTGTTGAATATCATGCTTAGGTTTTCTCACTTGTAAAATAAAAGCAACCACCCCAAACTTTCCTTCCTGATACAGTGTGACTATCAGAAGGGAAAAGACACAAAGGTTGTTATAGCCTTACAAAGATGAGCATGTTGGTAGAACTGCAGTTCTTCTTTCTGTTCATCTAAGTCTCCATTTTCATATGAATATTAACCTGTCTAACTCTTAACACTTAAATTCAAGCTCAAATGTTTTTTTGAGGACAAAGTTTCTCAAGACATTTTAGAATTTCTTGCTTGCTTACTCCTGGCTCAAAGTATTGCAAAAACATCACTCTTATAATCCTTTCACACCTCTGCTTCCAATCCTGGCCAGACTGGCAAATACAAAAAAAGATGTGTTAAGATAGTCAAGGGGAAGAGTTCAACAACTGCTCCTGAACTTCAGAGCAAACTTTGAACAATTTCAAATGGAGTGATTACTTTTTAGTAGCCTGCTCACCTGTGGACAAACTCAATTTCTAGAACGTGAAGGAATATTTTAATAGCGCATCATGGCTCCTTTTTGTTTGTGATCCTAGTTTTCAAACCTAAAATGCCAGGCTGAGAAGACTTTTCAGTAACTAAAGGCTCTTATACCCAGGCCTGACCATCTAAGTTCAATCTCTAGATCCCACGAAGTGGTGGGACAGACTGTCTCCTGAGAGGTGTGCTCTGAGATCAGTGTGTATGCACCTGTGCATATACACACACAGGCACACATTTAGACACACAAATATACACACAGACATATACAGACACACACATATATATAGACCATACATTTCCATAGTGTAGTGGTTATCATGTTAGCTTGACACATAGACATACACACAAACACAGGTGCACACACACACACACAGATATACACACACATATTGACTAACACAGACATACAGATATGTGTGTGTGTATATATATTCATACACAGGCACATGCAGGCACACAGATACACATATAAACACAGGCATACACAGACATACAAACATAGGCACACACACAGACATGCACGGGCACACACATAGGTATAAACACACACACAGATGCACACACAGCTAATAATTATACCTACTCTAGTAGGTATTCACAAGAAGCTTAAGAGAGTATGAGAGGAGCTAAGGATCAGTGTGTTCTGACAGGATGATCTCAAGGTCAAACGTTTTCCCTCCAGTTTGTACTAACTTCTTAAGAGTGAAGAAAGTCACTGTCGGTCTTCTCCAATGAGGAGAACAGGGTTTTCCAAGACGTACAAAGGACAAGATGGAGACTCATGCCAGGAAAAATAAATTCTTACAGTGGAAAAGTCCCACACACGAAATGGAAACTAATATTCAAGCAGGTTAATTTTCAGGTGTTTGGATGGTGGCATTCACTTACAGGTCGTGAGAAGCCACCAAGGATAGAAGGACTTAGGGGAACCAAACCTGCACGATGACCAGGAAATGCGAAGCAGGTCCCTACCACAGCAATGTCTAATTAAAAGGAGAAAGTTTTGATGCTTTCCACTTTTCTAGTTATGGGAGCCCCCCTCCTCTTCTCCTCTCTCTCTCTCTCTCTCTCTCTCTCTCTCTCTCTCTCTCTCTCTCTCTCTCTCCCTCTCTCCTTAAAAGAAGGAAACATCAGTAAAACTAAAACCATCAAGTTCAACTCCGATGGACAAATCCTAAAAATAGATCAGCCTCAACTCTTTTACGGAAAGAAATACAAGGTAAGAAAGAGAATCATAAAATACAAATCGGAACAGATTGCCAAGTCTCCACGGTGGTCAGAGGGGCCCCCCTTGTGAAGCTGTGTCAAGGTTTGCTTGGTCACAGCAGCTCAGCCCACCAACCTGAGAGGAACAACAGACCGTGTGGACCAGACGGGCTCAGTTCACTGTGCTGTTACTTAACTCTGGAATTCAGTTACTACAGGGAACTGTCCTAGTGGCACTGGCATTGTCGAGCTCTAAGTGTTTTGTGTACGTGCTCACACAGAAGGTGAAACAGTGTGTGTTCCACATTCACATGTGTTCACTGGCTTCTCAACATGAATTACTGATGCATTTGTGTGCCATCTGCACAGACACAAACTGGAAATGCTTTTAGATTAGAATCCAAAACTCTTCCCATTCCCACCTCATCATTCATAAATATCTAAATATCTAAAAGTCTAGACCAGTGGTTCTCAAGGGTCGCGACCCCTTTGAGGGTCCAATGACCCTTTCACAGGGTCACCTAGATCAGAAAGCACAGATATTTATATTACAGTTCATAACAGTAGCAAAATTACAGTTATGAAGTCACAATGAAAATAATTTTAAGAGTTGGGGACTTACCACACCATGAAGAACTGTTTTAAAGGGTCACAGCATCAAGAAGGTTGAGAACCCCTGCTGTAGAATATCTTACTAGATTTTATTTGGAGTAAGTTACTAATGAAATAATTCAGTCATAATTTTCTTGTCTGTGTGTGTGTGTATGTATGTGTGCATGTTCATGTGTGTGCAAGTGTGGTTAGACATGTGCATGTATATGTAGTTGCCTGCATACATGTGTGCTAACATGTATGTGCATGTCTGTGTGTGCATGTGTGTGCATGTGTGTATATGTGTGTGTGTTTGTGTATGTGTGTGTGTGTATATGTGTCTGTGTGTGTCTGTGTATGTGTGTCTGTGTGTGTCTGCATGCATGTGTGTGTACATGTATCTGTGTCTGTGGGGGGGCATGTATGTATGTGTGTGTCTACATGTGTCTGCATGTGTGTGTGTATGTCTGTGTGTGCCTGTGTATGTGCATGCATGTGTGTATGTGTGTCATATGTATGTTTATGTGTGTGTGTTTGTGTGCTGTGTGTTTGTAAAACATAGGACAACTTGAGTGTTGTTTCTCGGGTGCATCTTTACATCTTTAATTTTAAGACAGAGCTTCTCATTTCGTTGGCTCTGCCTAGTAGACTCTGCTGCTCACTATTTTCTTAACCTACTGGTTTGCCTCCAACTCCCCTGCACTGGGATTACAAGCGCATCACCACACATGGGTTAGTCCCAAGGTTCTTAAAGATGATACTTCTCCAAAGAGCCACAAGAGAACGAAAACCTCAGTGTTCCCTGTGAGTTCCCCTCGCTGATTCATCTGTTGGCAAACATTTGGTGAACATCTACACCAGGTCATGCCTCACACGGGACAAGAAAATAAATCAGAACATGGCCATAACATTATCCATAAAGGTGCACTAGTGGCACTCACATGTTGTTAGTGACCAATAGCTCTCTAAGGTCCACTCAACAGGAAGGAAATCATGCCTGGCATTAGAAACCTAGCCAACTACCCAGAAATAGTGAGGTTTGGGATTTTAGAAAAGAATCTACTACTACAAATTTACTAGACCAGCATAATTCCTAACTGCATTATAAAACTTATCTTTAGACCTAAGCATATCTCTCATGCCTCATCAAAGAAGCAACTTATTACAGAGACCATTATAGAATATCACAACTGGATACAGTGAAAGGATCAGTGGATTGTGAGGAGCCCAGCCCCAAATGGGTGCATCTACAGCACAACTCTGGCCCCTAAGTTTCAGAGAACATTATGGAAGAGAGTCAGATCATAAGAACCAGAAGATGAGGCAGCATGCTATGCTGTGAGACTGTGTCGCCTACAAATGACTTCCTGCAACAAGCCTGAAGAATGACAATATCAGTAGACATGCTAACTCGGAGATGGAAAAATTTTAGGATCCAACCCTTAGACTGGTGGTTCTCAACCTGTGGGTCGCGACCTCTTTGATGGCCCCCAAATTAAATATACGACATACCAGATATTTACATTATGATGCATAACAGTAGGAAAATCACAGTTATAAAATTTTATGTTGGGGGGGGTCACCATAACATGAGGAACTGTATTAAAAGGTCACAGCATTAGGAAGGCTGAGAATCACTGCCCTAGACAAAAACAAACAAAACAAACAAACAAAATAAAGACAAGTATTAACCACTGAGAAAGAAATAATTCACCACTCCCAAGTATAAGCATCCTAGTTGTTTATCCAATACAAAATGATCAACCCTGAAATCACACACACATAAACAATAAAAATGAAAGAAAAATGAACTCTGTACAGTGTGTGTGTATGTGTGTGTGTGTAATAAAAAAAAAAAGAGGCCATAAGTTTGAGGGGTAGCGGATATGGGAGGTTAGAGGAAAGAAAGAAGTGGGGGAATGATGTGACTACATTTTTACTAAAACACATGTATGAAATAGAGTATGAACTAGACAGATGTTCAGTGGTTTAAAGCACGTGCATGTGTTGCTCTTATAGAGGACATGAGTTTGATTCCCAGCACTGACATGGTCACTCACAACCATCCATGACTGCAGTTCCAGGGAATGTAGAAATATGGGAGTAGACACAGCTCAAAATAGCCCATGTATATGCTTAGCTTGTTCCCTGCTACAGGCTATCCCTTTACTCTGAGTGACAGCCGCCCACAACAGCAACGCCAGGTTAGACCTCTCTCAATATCAAGCATCCAGAAAATTTAGTCCATCTGGTTTCACAAATACTAATCCTTTAATAAATATAGCAAGCTCTCTTCTCTCTCTCTCTCTCTCTCTCTCTCTCTCTCTCTCTCTCTCTCTCTCTCTCTCCATTTATGGTGTAGTTCCTGGAAGAGATGATCAAATACACAGTAATCTACAAAGAGAAAGTATTGTGAGGAGACAGATGATCATTAGGTATTAGGTTGCTCCAAGAAACTCCAAAAATAAGGAAAGACTGCCTTCCCCTGGGAGTGGGTACTTGACCTGGGTTTCCACAGAATTCAGCTGGGTTACATAACACATAAGAAGGTTGTCAGACTGGAGAGCGGCCAGTTTGAGCTCTGCTAAGGCCTTGCATTGTCCTTTACTCTCCAGGGAAAGCCATGACAGGTATGTAACAAGCGAATCAAATACACTTACATAAAAGACTGCTTCAAAATTACCTTCTTTCTCTGCAGTCAATAACTCTACCCTTACACTGGATATGCAACCATGAGCCCTTCTGAATATTAAACAGCAATGGGAAAACCTCTAACGAGAGGCTATCTGGCTGTGTTGGGTAGCAAGAAAAGGCGGAGTGTAGGCATCAGGCTTTGACCTTCAGAAGTGCACAGAGATCTGCAAATATAAGTCCAAAATCAAGACACTAACAATGTCTCCTCCCTCCCTCCCTCTCTCTCTCTCTCTCTCTCTCTCTCTCTCTCTCTCTCTCTCAGCTCAGGGGTGAGGGGAATTTTCCCCTCTGTCTCTCCTAGCTTTGGAGGATTTCTAGAAAGGCCTGACATTTTTTGGTTTGTAGAGAACCACTCCAACCTCCATTTTCACAGAGCCATTTCTATCACATCACAAGAATGTCAGTCATTTAGGTCATGGTCCATACGAACCCAGTATGACTTTACCTTAAATGGATTACATCAGTCAAGACTCACCATCTCCAAACAAGGTCATGCGAGCATGCTCCGGAGCCTAGTACTTGAGCACATCTTGATGGAGGAGAATACTACTTCGCTTGCATGTCCTTGAACATAAACTACTGTGTCTCCCACTGTTTAAAGGACTATCTCCTGTCCAACACTATTTGACCCTACTTGAATGACTAAGTATCTACAGTGCCATGAGATGGCAGAGTTCCAGGACATGGCAGCACAAAGCCCGATGAGAACATGGAATACCAGTCTCCAACTTCTCTGTGGTCCTCTCTCCCTACTCCAAACTGTCCTGAGTTCAGTATTACTAAGAGAAAAGGCCAGGCTCAGAAGTGAAGATCCACCAAAGTTGATAAAAACCCTTAGGACCACCTGCCCCGCATCACGCAACTCTACCCTCAGAAGATCCTCTACGAGACCAGAAGTCCAAAAGCCTGTGAAGAAACGCATAGGTGAGGGCTGAGTGGAGATGAAAATGTTCACCTTACAGGGGCTGGGGGGATGGGTGTCCTGAAGCTACTCCTCCTGAAGCAGCCAAAAGAAATTCACTAGAAGTGTATCCCTGATCTGAAAAAAAAAAAAATACTTAATTTTAACACAGAATATTTAAAAGTGGGAAGACAGTGTTGAGATTTTCTCTGTACCGAAATGTAAAGACCAAATTTTGCTGAGTGCTGACTTGCTAGTCTTGCTAGTGCAGGATCAGAACCTCAGCATGTTGCTATGAGGGAGAGAGCATCACAGGCAGAGAGCTCAACTCTGTTTTTAGCATGTCTGTTGACAATGTTGACGAGCAGTAGCAACGGGTGGAACTTGTCACATCCGTGACTTATCCTTTCTTTTCTCTTAAGTAAATTATAATGACTTCTTTGTTAGGTAAATTGCAAATTTAGCTTTTCTTCAAGTCTTACTGAAGTCTAAATTCGATGAAGAGAGGGCTTCGGTCTGATTTACTTTTCGATTCCTAGCAAAATGCTCACTACAGAGTAGAGACTAGATAAGTACAAGAAAGGCTTTTACGCAAAATGAATCATGAAAGAAGATACTTACAAGGTAAAGTGTTACTGTCACAGAGAAAAGAGTAAAGGTCCTGTGAGTCACTGTTCAAGCATGGATACTGTCATGCTGTCACGGAAGGGGTGTGAGTCACACAGTCGGCCCCCACGCAATTGCTGGGCTGGGACCTTCTTAGCCCTGAAGCTAAGGAAGCATCCAGCTGACCTGCTCTGTAGCACACTCACAATCAAGATGCCAAACCCAACACAGGTTTAAGATATCGGTGGCTGAAAACTCACCACCATCTCTTGACTCTTCCACCACCTCTCTTCAACTCAAATTCAGTATTCTTTGTCAGGGGAGAAGATATCTATTTGTATCAAGTTACATAAAATCCCAGTTTGCTAAAAGTCTAATACAACAAATTGCAAATGAACCTACTATACTTCAGAATAACATTTGTGAGCTGTTAATATCATTTCATTGTTTGTTTTAACTATATTTTATAATTTCATAAACTTATTGCTACAAGGTGACTTAGAGTTGTGAATATTATATGTAATAAATTAATTGTGCTACATAGAGTATCTGTCACCTGCTTTTTAAAAAATACTTTTCTAGTTTTTACTGTATCTCATAACACCACACCTTGTAATTAAGAGCCAAAGATTAAGAGGTGCGTAGATGGTTATTATATTTATTTTTCTCTCTGAAAGTTTTCATAACGATGCTTTTAAATTTTCTGTAGAGGATTAGAAAGACGGCTCAGGAGTTAAGAGCACTGACTGCTCTTCCAGAAGACCTGGGATCAATTCTCAGAACCTGCCCGCATGGCAGCTCAGAACCCGCCCGCATGGCAGCTCAGAACCCGCCCGCGTGGCAGCTCAGAACCCGCCCGCGTGGCAGCTCAGAACCCGCCCGCATGGCAGCTCAGAACCCGCCCGCATGGCAGCTCACAGTTGTCTATAACTCCATTCACAGGAAATCCAATACATTCATAATATACAAATACACATACAGGCAGAACACTTATTCACATAAACTAAAAATAAAGGTTATAAAACACTTTAAAAACTGTGTAAAGGTAAGAAAAATGGGATATAGATCCTTAATATTAATTTTTAAACAGACAAGGTATTTAACATGTATATAGACACATACACACATATACATATATGTGCATTCATCAAAATTATGTATTTTTAAATCTTGGAGTATATTCTATAACATATCATATAGCCAAAGATACTTGTCCTACTCAGCTTTACAAACTTGGCAGGACCCAGAGACATCTGAGAAAAAAATCAATGAGGAATTGATTGTCCTGATCAGATAGGAGAATGGGCATGTCTATGGAGATTGTCTTGACTGCTAATTGATCTTGGAAAGTCTAGTCCACTTGGGCAGGTGGGTTTTGACTGCATGAATCTACAAGTGAGCCAATCAGCCAGTAGCCTCCTCCGGGTAACTGTTCCATCTTCGTGTCTGTGATGTGAGTTCTTTGATCACAGGAATATGATCAAATATGTGGAATATTTGGATATGTGGAATAGCAGGAAAGTACCTTCAAGTTCCAGCCTGTGTCTCCGCCCTGACTTCCCTCAATAATAAACTATAACCTGTATGCTGAAATAAACCCCTTTCCTCCCCACTAAATTGACTTTTGTCATGGTATTTGTCACAGCAACAGGATAAATTAGAATAACATATAATCTCAAATACATGTACTCACATGTGAGATATATACATTATATAATGTATATATACACATATAATATATATCTTATACTTTTTAATTTATATGTGTGCATATATATATATACATATATGTATATATGTATGGGATATGTGTATATATAATATATAATACCATATATCATATATACATATCATATATATCATATATACACATATATATATCAAAATGTAAGAAAGTATGGATGCTTTTTAAAATAATAAAATAACAGCTTTGTAGTTGGAAGGATGTCATCTTGCCTTGTTTCTAACTAAGGTATATTTACTTGGCTAAAATATGTTTGAAACCCCAACTAGAATAATGGTTACATAACAGAGATCTTTCCAAATTATCAGATTCATTATGCTTTAATATTTATTAGTAACTGTGTGTGAGTGTGTGTGTGTGTGTATGTGTGTGTGTGTGTTTGCGTGCGCGTGTGCGCGTGCACAGGTGAATCTAGGTACCCTCCAAGGCAAGAAGAATTGGATCTGCTGTAGCTGGAGTTACAAGCAGTTCTTGGGAATTGAACTTAGGTCCTCTGGAGGAGTAGCATAAACTCTTATTTGCTGGGTCATCTCTCCAGCCCCGCAGAATTCATATATTCTTATGCTGTCATACTGGCATTAGGTTGGATTTGTGTTAAAATAATATATTTAGAACTAGGTAACATATATAAAGCATTTCTGATGAAGTGAGTTTTACTTCAGTTTTATGTGAAGTGCCCTGGCCTTTGTAATGGGTCTATTAACCATGAAGCAACAGGGAGTATGGCATAACAACTGAAGCTCTAGCCAACTGCAGAGCAAGGGAAAAGACTGGGATGCATATTTTCTAGCACTTCCAAAGTAAGGAGTTTCCTCCTCGGTCTCTTGTTCCTGCTGGCCATGAACTTCGACGTCTAATGCATGAGTTTCTCTAACCAAGTGATGATTTCACATTGAAAAATGAAACCATTAATGATTAACAGGAAAGATGCCTTCACATCTGTTCATATGGTCAGCACACCAGCTGAGCAGAGTTCAACATCTTAGACTTATATAGTCAGAATCTTCATTTGTGTAAGACCCTGGAGGGTCTACACACATATCAGACTGAGAGAATAGCTGCATGGATGTTTATTTAAATAAAGTGCAAAATCCTTTGCTTGTCCTTCCAGCCTTAAAATTCCAGACGTTCATTTAAATGATGAGGAAAATCCAAAGAGATGGGGTTTAGATTTCCTTTCCATTATTGTTATAAATACAGAAATGATATTTTATTATTATATTTCCTGTTTTCAGAAACAAGGAAACCAGGAGTTTCCAAAATTGGGTGAAAGAAGCAAAACCCTCAGTTCTTTGGATGGTGAAGAATGAGCTGGGAGACACTAGACACGCTGTGGAAAGACGCTTACAAGCGACACAAAGCCAACACGTTTGGAGTGATTAGAGACGGGTCTCCCAAAGTCTCCCCTGATAAGTTCCTCCACAAGCCTGCCAGACCCAGCTGAACCGGAGCGCAGTGTGTCTCCACTGCCTCTGAAACCCTTCTCAGTGAAATAACCTCCTTTTGTCTTCTAGATCGAAGCATTTGTCTCCCACTGTCTCCTTGTCTCTGTCCAATCCTTCTCTGGTGATAGTATGTGGACGTGTGATATGCTAAATCTAACTACCACCTGCACCAATTCGTGGTCTTCCTTCGCTCCCTTACAAAGGCTGAGTTGACTCTGTGAACAGACCCCTGCCTCGCAGCCTTTGACTCTCACCCCTGGCTCTTCCCTGACTCTCAGTCCCACTCTTCTTTCTTCTCCTCCCTCAGTACCTGACTCTGGCTTCATATGTCTGCCTCATTCTCACCTTTTCACCTTTTCTAAAGAGCATTCTCCCCTCATAGCCTAGCCACTCTGTCTGTCTGATGGCTTTCTAATAGGAAATGGTATAATCAATAATAACCTTTGTCCTGCCCATTTAGACTGCTATAGCAAAATTCTGCCGTCTGCATTCCTTAAACAATGTGTCTTCTATCCTTTGTCCCCGTCTTTCCTTCCTTTCATCCCTCTTTTCCTCCTTCTTTCCTTGCCTTCCTTCCTTTTATGGACACCATCTTGGGATGTGGCACAGGCACATCTTAATTTGCTTCAGCATCCTAATACTGAATTAGGAGTGTGGGCCACCATGCCCAGCTCAGTGGACACTCAATTCCCATTGTTCTAGAAACTAGAAATCCAACAGTGGTTTCAGGTGATCTCTCTCTCTCTCTCTCCTTCTCTCTCTCTCTCTTTTTCCTCTCTCTCTCTCTCTCTCTCTCTCTCTCTTGATCGCTCACTCGCTCTCACTCTTGCTCTCTCCCTACAAATAACAGAACTGGAGTGGTAGGCTAAGAAGGAAGGAAGGAAGGAAGGAAGGAAGGAAGGAAGGAAGGAAGGAAGGAAGGAAGGAAGGAAGGAAGAAAGGAAGGAAGGACCTTGAGTGTTTAAGGTAAGACCATGCTAACAAGATAAGTATTATGGTCTTAGCTGTTCAATAGTAAGAAAACTGAAAAAAAAATTCTTCTTTCTATTTAAAAATATTGTTTGGGGCTGAAGACACAGCTCATTGGTAAAGAATTCAGGCACCAGACTCTTGATTTCACATAACAATGGGGAGAAAGAGAAACAAACAAAATCTTCCTTTTTGAAAAGGAATTTTGAAAGCTCTCTTAATCCTTTCATATTTAAGTTACACAATGATTCTTTTTAAACTGTACTTGGGCAGACACAATGAGAAAGATAGACATCATTTTTGGAAAAAAAATAACCTTCTGAAACAGTATAGGAGTAATTTATCAACACAGGATGTGATCTCTAGTAAGGATCTGTTTAAATCATCCTCAATAATTTACAGAAATAGAGAAGGTTGTTGTGTATTTTGTCAAATCAGATCATAAACACACCCTCCCCCTAAAAATTTTTTTGCTAAATAGTCCACTGAACCTTAGAATATTTTGTTCCACAGATGTCAAGATGATTTTCAAAACATAACTGTTGCTCCTGGTTCTGAGCTTCTTGGAGGGAAGGATAAAAATAGTCACATACTGGGAACTCTATAAAGAGTTGTCCAGGGACTGGAAAATGACTCAGTGGATAAAGACACTTGCTGAGCAAGCGTGGGGACCGGACTCCAGGTCACTGGCACCCACGTGGAATAGTGTAATGCTTAAACCACATTGAGTTCCAATCCTCTCTCTGACACTCAGTGGCTGAGGAACATGGGCAGGTGACATGATCTCTTGGCTCTGTTCTCACACCTGTGCATGTGGATATTAATATCTCCTTGAAGGGTTTTTATAAGCTGAGGTGTGAGGGGAGGGACCATGGTAAGTTTCCTATAATGGACAAGAGCTTACAACCCCACTGCTTTAAGGGTAGAGGCAGAAGAGTTGTTAGGGCTTGTTACCCAGCAAGTCTAGTCAAAACAACAAGCTTCAGGTTTTGTGAGAGACCCAGAAATGATAGAACAGACACCTGAAATTCTCCTCTGGCTTGCATGCATGAACACATAGGAGCATGCACCTACATATCCATGTGTCTATCATCACACACACACACACACACACACATATACACACACACACACAAGTAAACGAGAAAGAGTCATCCAGTTAATGACTCATCTTTAATTACTTTATTTGATTTATTTATTTTGAGTTTTTTAAAGACAGGGTCACATGTCACCCAGGCTGGCCTTGAACTCTTGACCTTCCTGCTTCTACCTCTTGGGCCTGGGATTATAGGTGCTTGTCACCCCACCCAGCTAGTTACTTTTATTTTTAAAAACAAACATCAACACATACTTGTATGAAAATCATCTTTGGTAACAATTGCTACTAGCAAGGATTTCTAAATTATCTATTAAAAAATCATTAAAATTAAATCATCTAAATTATCTATTAAAAAATCAAATTCAAAAGGATAATATTCATTGTTAGGAACTTACCATGGCCCAGATACTTCTGCTTATAAAAGCCTGTCATTTAGTACCCACATATTCAGGTGCAAGATCCGAGCCATGAAGTCACATGACTTGCCCAAGCTACCCAGTCACCAAATGTCAGAGAGAGGATTTAAACTCAATTTAGTTCAAACATTTGCATTATTCCAGCTTAAGTTTTCATCTATTGTCTGTAGCCACTGAAAGAAAGCTTAATAGGAATCTTTTCAAAAGAGATGTAGCCTTCATGCTACTGTTGTCCCAACTGGCGTATCTTTAGGATGGTTGTTTCTATAGCTTGTAGAGTTCACAGTTGGGTAAAGCTATTAGTGGCTTTTCCCCAATAGCAGCCTATAAAGGGCCTTCTGGCACTACAGCAGCTAGCCAGCAGCAGGAAGAAGCATCCTGATCACTACCAACTTCATTTCTCCCTGTCCTGTGACCAAAATGTATGCTGTCTTCAGCATTAGGGTGTTTCCATCTAGCCCTAGTGAGTAGCCAAGTACACAGGCAGTGGCTGGCCTATATTGTTAAAGGAGAGGGTCTTCTGGGATATCCCTAATGAACACTGGGGGGGGCAGAGTCAGTTTTCTGTAGTAGTGGGGGCCACGGTAGATTTCCCATGCTCTGGCAGATGGCTCCTTACACCCAAGCGCACATAAGCATGGTAGATGGCATCTAAACCCATGTGCACACAGGCATGGTAGATGATGCCCTATACCTAGTTAGAGTCAGTACGCTGCAGCAAAAGGGAGTAAGAGGATGAACAGACACGAAGTTGGGAAGGTGTATAGGAAGTGTAAGAGGCATCCAGGGAGAGAACCAGTGGTGAACATGATCATATTGAGTAGCTGCAGAGATGGCTCAGCAGTCAAAAGCATTGGCTGCTCTTCCAGATGACCCAGTGGCAGCTCACAACTACCTGTAACTTCAGTGCCAAGGGAGCCTATCCTGGCTTCCATGGGTACTACATGCATGTGCTACACAGACACACATGCAGGTAAAACATGCATGTATAGAAAAATAAATAAAAAATTTTAAACTTTAGTATACATTGTTTTCATGAACTACAAATTATCTAGTAAATAAAGGTTTTAAAAAAAAAAAAAAGTAAAAAGAAAAGGAGGCGCAAGCAACCGTCTCCAACTTCCTCACTGAAGATAAGAGGCATTCATTGCAAGTGCCTGTAATGGTACAGACGGAAGCCAAGATGGTGGTTTTTAATACGACTGAGAAAGGGTGGGTTGCTTTCCCACTGAAATTGTGGACCAGATGCTCTCCAACCTTAAAATTGTTCATGTTTTTGATCTTGGACCAAAGGAAAAACTACAAATTCCTCTGTTTGGAACACCTTCCGGAAGAGTTCAAGGAAACCATCATTATGAGCATGGTCCTCACCAGCACCATGAGCGGCCAAGCTCTGTCAACGTGTCTTTATAAATCCCCCGGTAAGGCTTGCTCGTTCATCCTGTTATTCAGCTCAACTGTCTGAAATGTCAGATCTTAAAGTGTGACTGATATTATTCCAAGAACTGAGGAAGAAAGTGGGTATCAGGTGACCCCACGAAATAGTCCAGTGTTTGCTTTAAGCAGATTTGGATGAAGGGCTAGGAAGGGCTAGGGATTGACCTGAAATTAGAGGTTGTTTCGTCACTTAACTATGAGCAGAACTGTTAAAAGTCAGTATATAATACAGAGTTGGACAAACTACTGAGAAATTTCTCCACTTTCTGAGTCTGCTCTTTCTGAGTCTGCTCTAAGGCCTGGAAACTCATGAAGAGATTATTTTAAAGAACTCTGGCACATTGCATTCAGTCTAAACCATAAAAAACCCAGAGAAGCAGCCATTTCTAACCCTGTCCAGTACATTCCTGCTGCATGGAAGCAAGTGGGGACAGAAGAGCGCGTGAAAGAGCGCGTGAGATGCTCTCAGAACTTAGCAAATAATGAATTTAATTCCTTTTCCGGTGCTAAACCTGAGGACTGAGACTCTTTTGAATTAGCTTCTCTTGTCTCTACCCCTAAGGTTGTCCTTTCTCCATCTTCCTCCTTAGAGATGACTTGCCTTTAATGCAAAAACAAAGATGAAAAATCATATCTTATGAAGGAAAGTGACCTGTGTTTATTTAACACTGTTAATATTGGGTTCTATATGGCTTATATTGCTATTTGTCATAATAAGGGTAATAAATAGCCTGGATGATATTAGATGACTAAATCAGAAGGCAGCCAAAGAAAGCTGGGTGTGGCGATGCATGCTTTTATCTTAATTGAGAAGCTAAAACAGGAGGATCTCATGATTGAGGTCAGCCTGAGCTACAGTGCAAAACTTGTACGGGGCACGGGGGCAATAGGGGAAGAGATAAATTTAAAAATATAAAAAGAAACAACTTACCATGATAAATCTACACAGCAGTAAAATATAAACAATGTCAAGGAAAATAATAATAGGATAAAATGTTCAGGACTGCCTTTCTGCCAAGAATTACGTAAATGTAACCTTTTCTGGCTTCTCATCCTAATGTGGCCAAATAGATTTTCACCTTGATGCACCTAAAAATAAAAGATATGATAAATATGAATGTCTGAGCATAAATTCCCATACACCTCCTAGGATCTACAGATGCCCTGAATAGTTATGAGAACACAAAGCAATTTGGGTTTACTTTCTAGGAGCATGTACCATTCCCTACCAAGAGTTAACCTCAAGTTTTGCTTTAAATTTGTTTTAAATAGTGACTTTTGATCAAGTGTTCACTCAATGAATAGTGTTTCATAAGTAGATGAAGTATCCAATAAGGAAGTCAAGGTGTAAGACTATAACATTGACATCTCATCCCACTGTAAGAGTCTACACAATTACACAATTAGTACAGCATTAAGTCAAAATTATTTAGAAGCTAAGGTATTTATGTGTTAGCATAATCTAAATATGGCTGGCTTCTTCTTCTAAGCAAGAATTGAGCTAAAATCCTGAACTTAGATTTACTATAAGAAGCCAGAAGTTCAGACACTCAACCAAAGTTGATCCAAACCTCTTACGTTGAAAGTATAACAAAATGAAGGTTTTTTTTCCCAAGATATGACATGTTTTTTCCTGCTTTTACCTAACATGGAAAAGAAATAGGCACAATACTCCTGTGGCGTGTCACAGCTTCTGCTTTTGGTTGGAAAACACCAACCGGTGACCATGAATATGACAAATCAAAAGAAAAAAACTGGAGTCCAGAGGCATTTTGAGCTAAGAAAGGGAGTTGATGGGAACAGAGTTTCCTAACCTGACCACTAGTTAACCACAGCTTGGATGCCCAATGGCTTCTGAGTCATTATCTCCTCATTTCAAAATAACACAAGAACATTTTGGACTAGAAGATCACTGCTAAGTATATTATTAATAATATTTCCAGAAAAAAAATAAATATAAATCCTTGGCGCATAAAGTGGTACTCACATAAATCCCTTTATACGGGATAATCTGAAAATGAGGCAGCACCTGGTGCAGTTTGCCATCCGGACCGTCTACATCATCTTCATTTAAAAACCAAGGACAAAAGTCAGAGCTTCAACCAAGTTGATAACTCTTGACAGGAATTTGGAATTATTAAGGAAAGGAAACACAATGAGTTTTTCCAACGCTTTTATAAATTGTGAACAGGAAGAGTATTTAAAATTTGTGAACAGCTATTTAATGGTGTCTCCAACTTAATTTCTTAAAAGAAAGTCCTTAAAAATATCGTTTTGCACAATAGTGGAACCCTCGTCCTCATACAGACCAATCAAAGACTTTGGAACTGACATTTTCTTGTTTTTTAATTTCTGTTTTGTTTCAATATAAAGGTCTCCCTCTATGGTCCTCAATAGCCCAGACTTGTGATCCTCCTGCCTTGGGCTCTCAAGTAATTGAGACTTACAGCGGTTTGAATCAGAATGTCCCCCACAGGCTCAGCTGTTTGGCTTCTTGGTCCCCAGTTGGGAACAATGCTTGGGAATGCTTAGGAGATGCGACCTTGCTGGAGGAAGAATGTCACTAGGTGTGAGTTTTGGGTTTCAAATGCCATACTCCATTCCAGATTTCTTCTCTCTGCTTCCTGCACGTAGCTCCTGATGTGAGGTCTCGGCTTGCTGTTCCAGCAGTCATCTGTGTGGCCTCTGTTCCTCTCACACTGCCAGAGATAGAGAGAAAGGAGAGATCTGACCTGCACTGCAATAAAGTGGACAGTGCCTTCAGGGTCATACTTCACCCAGTTGAACTTCCAATTTGTGAAAGAAAAAGGCCTAAGGATTGCTCTGTCTCAACAGAGCAATAGCAAATGATCATCCCTGTGGCAAATGTGGCTTCAGGGGGCCTGGGTAGCGTCAGAGTTTGGCAGTGTCTTCCAACTTCTGCAAAGATGCAGGAAGGAGGAAGGGAGTGGCAGAATCTTCTGCAGTTTCACAGATGTGCCATGGCCAGGTGTGGGGCAGGCTCCTGCTTGGAGGCCTTGAGAGGCAATGGAATTGAACTGTGGAAACAATGCCCGCCTTGTGTTGGAAACCCCATGTTGGGAAACTCCAGAGCTGTGGGATATCTGCCAAAGAAAGCTGTATACAGGAAGTGGAAGCAGCCCAGGGAACAGATGTATGTTATAGGCAACAAATCTGGGAGGGGAGAGCCAACTCCGTCCCTTTGACACTGAACATGGAACAGCAGGATTGGATGTCTGAACTGCTTGGCTCCCTCTCGTTTTGGTGCAGTGTTTCTTCCCTCCCTTTCGGACTGATAATGTATATCCTGGACCACTATGTATTGGAAGTGTGTAACTCACCTTTTGATTTTACAGATGGCTATAGTTAAGAGATTGCCTTGAGTCTCTGCACTGGCTGCTTTTGCGTCAACTTGACACAGGCTGGAGTTATCACAGAGAAGTAGCTTCAGTTGGAGAAGTGCCTCCATGAGATCCAGCTGTGGGGCATTTTCTCAATTGGTGATTAAGGGGAGAGGGCTTCCTTGTGGGTGGCGCTATCCCTGGGCTGGTAGTGTTGGGTTCTATAAGAAAGTAAGCTGAGCAAGTCAGGGGGAAGCAAGCCAGTAAGAAACATCCCTCCATGGCCTCTGCATCAGCTCCTGCTTCCTGACCTGCTTGAGTCCCAGTCCTGACTTCCTTTAGTGATGAACAGCAATGTGGAAGTGTAAGCTCAATAAACCCTTTCCTCTCCAACTTGCTTCTTGGTCATGATGTTTGTGCAGGAATAGAAATCCTGACTAAGACAGTCTCCAAAGAGGATTTGGACTTCTGACTTTTAAACAGTGTCAAGAGTGAAAGACTGTGGGGACCTTCTAGAGTTGGACTAGATGAAATTGTACTGTGACGTGACCATGACCACAAGCCTACAATGGTGTTGTGATTTAAAAGTGAATGTTCTGCACAGACTCAGGTGCCTGTATTCTTGGTCCTAGGCTGGCAGCTTCAGTACCTATAGGAGGTACTGGCTTTGCTGGAGGAAGTATGTCACTAGAGATGGGCTTTGAGCTTTCAAAAGCCACACCCTAGCCCTACTTGTTTTCTGTGCTTCCTGTGTGTAATTCAAGATGTGAGCTCTCTGCTTGTTGTCCCAGTAGCTGTGCCTGAAGTCTTCACTTCATCATCAAGGACTCTAGAACTGCAATACCAAACAAACCATGTCCTCTAGAAGTTTCCTTGGTCATGGTGTTTTATTGCAGCAATAAAAAAGTAACAGTTACAGGCACACACCATGGAGTATGGCAAAAAACTTCTTAAATGATAAAGTCAAACCACCAATATTCTAGGACACTGCTAATGTACAGAATTGATTTCTGCATATTAAGTTCAGAAAGAAAACACAGGAACCTGTGCTCATTTTCTATTTGACTTCATTATGAATGGATAGCAGATTACAAAAATCCTACAAGTCATTAGTGACAAAAATATAAGAGTATCCTTCTCTATAACCTAGACATATCACTTGCCCCCTTATACATAAATACCAAAGATAATGCACACATTGATATACCAAAATTAGAAATCAGGATAGGCAGAGGAAGTGAATGCTTAGGATTTGTGTTTAAGCAAGCCTTTATAGTTGAATATACAGACTCAAGCTCAGTCCAGTTGGCGACTGGTTCTAGCTCTCCCAGTGACACCAGAGTCCTTGAATGGTCAAGTCTCTTATATAAGATGTCACTATAGACATACTTTAAATACCTCTGCATTACTTACAATACCTAATACGAACTGAATGCTGTGGAAAATAGTTGTATTACTATGCCGGGAATAATGATTGGGCTTTTTTTTTTTCAAGTCTGAACATGTTCAATAAAGACACTGTTGGCTTGTTTGTTTGTGGTTTGTGGTCAGACACTTAAGAATTTTTTTTTTAATCAGAGAAGCAATCAAAACCAAAATATGCTCACTACAGAAACTCACTAGAGAAAAAGGACACTCACTAGAAAAAAGTCATGGCGCCCTAAATGCAGGTTGATATTTCTCTTCAGGATTTTCTAGCTGTTAGTGGTTGCGTCTGGATGCAGAACCTGTGGAGCTGGAAGGTCAGCCGTGTATTGATACAAAGAAGCTGTGTGACTTACTGAGATGAGGAGCAGAAAGGAAGAGGATGGTGACATGAGACAGGACTGAGACGTGACCTTTGTGTCACTGACCTTCTGACCCATCTCTTTATGGATGCCTGTTAGCCAAGGAGCCAGCCAAACTGACTGAAGGCTTCCTGGAAGCCAAGAAACCCGCTGGTTGGTACAGTTAGCGAAAAGAGTAGGAGTGTGCGTCACTCAGAATTGGCTGACAACCTCTGTTCCACCAGGATCGTGATTGTATTTCTAGGGCAATAGAGAAGCATCAGGCGGGCTGAGTGAGGACCTGCCTTCCAGGCTGGCATGAGTTATGCTGGCGTGTCCTTCCCCTGCTGTCCCAGCCACCGCCTTTTTGCCACAGTCCCCACCCTGGGCGTACACGTCAAATACTCTGTATGAACACTACCTGTACATTGTACTCAGGGACTGAGGCGTGCTTTCCATGGAAACGTTAATCAAGTGCAGTTTGCTTTTCATGAGTAGCTTCAAATTTTCGTTAACGATCTTTTTAAAAAGAAGCAGCACCACAGCTGCTGTTTGCTGGTGACCAAGCTTTCTTTCTTCCAGACAGTTGGCAGACGGAAAAGAGCATGGGGCTTGCTGTTGGGAGCACATCCAATGGGTGGGAAAGCCTGGGGTAGCACTGCTGAACTTGAAGCTCAGAAGCTATGGCTATGTGTTTGTCAAGCCTTGAATGTATGGGGAGAAGAGGAGGGGACCTGTTGGGCCTTTGATGAAGATTTGCCTCCTTGGGCCGGAGTCAAATTACTGAGTGCATGAAGAGCCAGAGAAGTACACAGAGGGTTTCCACATTCATCAATTACACAACAATGAGCCCCTTAGAATGAGTTATTTCCCAGAGGCAAACTGCGCTTTTTCATCTTTATTTCCAGAGTCCAGGCACAGCGCCTGGTGTATGGTAGGCGTTGGATAAACACTCATCGAACTGGGCTGAACCACACGGCTTCATGTCCCCTGCAATGGTCCCTCTCACCAGGTCAACAGTCACGCTTAGCCTTGGCTGTTTGGTTACACAGAAAGAGCCACTCCGACCCTACCCCACCGGGGACCTAATCCTCTCCCCTAATTCTTACTCCATTGCGCACTGCACGCACCTTCTCACCCCACACTAGCTGTAGTTGGCACTAGAAGACTCCCTGTAATAAACAATACAGACCGTAAACAATAAATCCCATGGAGGGAAGGACTGTGGACTTTTGTTTTCCCATCATGCAGGAAATATTGTTTTTGTTGGCTCTCGGTAAATATTTGTTAAAATACTGAGACAGGAACCCATAATTTTCATGGTTTCCTCTCATGCTAATAATATTCAGAAGGCTTTAAATAATATGAAATAAATTATCCTTCGCATACTCACATAATAATGGGAACTAGAAAAGCAAAAATGTTTTGTAAGGCAAGCCATGTGTCCAGGAAACACACACACACACAGGCACACACACACAAATACATACACAAACACACACACACATACACATACACCACACACAAAGACAAACACACACTCACACACAGAAACACACATAGATACACTCAGACACACACATATACACACACTACATACACACTCACCCACACACAAAATATACACAAACTAGACACACACACACATCCTCTCACATACAAACATGTACAAACACACCACACACACACACATATACAACACATACACACATACTCACAAACACATGCATACACAGGCATACCATACACACATACACCACACACACATACATACCATACACTCACACACATACTGCACACATATATACACACTACACATATACACAGGCACAAACACATACACACCACACACACACACACACACCACATACCCCCTCACACACACTCATTATAGACAGAAGTTACTCCTTATCCTGGAGAGCACCGTGGAAATGGAACTGTCTGTGGAGAACTGTACTCACTTGTAGGCATTCCAAGCACGTTCTTTAGAAAGAACAGACAGCCCATTAAGTTTAACCTGAAGAAGCTGGGTTTTTGTTATTGCTTTTTGCTTTTGACATCAGGTTAAAGACTCAAATACCATCAACTTCATCATGCTTGACTCAATCATTCAATCATGCGTAAACAGTTTCTCCTTGGTGCTGCTCTCTGTAGCCTCAGAATGAGAGAAAAAAAGAAAGACCCCTGTTCTGATCTGAGGGGCAGCGCTAAGAGTAAAGAACGTGGGAATAATAAGGCTCTTTTCTGGTTACAGAGAAAGAACAGAAACTGAGACTGGTCACATTTAATCTAATACAGGAACATTTATAGCAAGCCAGAATACAGTATCCAGTTCTTCCAGTCAACAACTTAATAAGCAAAATTCCAGGAGAATGATCAAGACAAGCGGGGAGATCCAAGACGGCGATTGCTTTCACTCCGCGGGCCTTGTTTATGAAGTAACCACCTTGTTACGGAGCAGACACAGCACAAAACCATGCAAGAGAGCCAGGCACAGCCCCTGCTGTCAACAAGACACAAACAGGAATACCCAGTCCAGCCCTGCACCCCTCGCAGCCTGTACCGGAAACGCCAGCCGCGGGCAGGGCAAAAAGGGGCGGCTCATTTTGCCCCAAAGAGAATCACTCCCCTTCATAACCAGGGTCCTCGGGGACCTTGCTCTCTGCCAAGTTAGGTATCAATAAATAAGAACAAATTAATAACCGCTCCATGGAGACGAAAGAGGGATCTGGAATGGTGAGTTAGGCACGGCACTGTGAGTTTCCTTCCTTCCTTTTTTATTTATTAATCATTTTATTCGTTTACATTTCAAATGATATCCCCCTTCTCGGTTCCCCTCCACAAATGCCCCCATCCTATCCCCTCTCCCCTTTGCCTCTATGAGGGTGCGCCTCCACCCACTCACCCACTCCTGCCTCACATCCTACCAAGAGAATGATCAAGGCGAGCAGGGACCTCCACAGGACCTCCCCGCTAATGCCAGATAAGACCATCCTCTGCTACATCCGCAGCTGGAGCCGTGGGTCCCTCCATGTGGTTGGTGGTTTATTCCCCTGGATCTCTGGGTGGTCCTGTCCACCCACCCATCTCAAAATTTTTAACGCAGAATTGTTTCTGTCTAAAGGAAATGAAGTGGCAGCATCAACAAAAAACGAAAACAAAAACAAAAACAAAAAAATGGAGCAGACACTGAAGGAAAAGCCATCTAGAGACCGCCCTACCTAGGGATCCATCCCATCTGCAGACACCAAACCCCGACACTATTGCTGATATCGAGAAGCACTTGGTGACAGAAGTCTGCTATGACTGTACCCTGAGAGGCTCTGCCAGCACCTCACTAATACAGAAGCAGATACCCACAGCCAACCGCTGGACTGAGCCCAGGGAGCACAACGGAAGAGCTACCGGGAGGACGGAAGGAGCTGAAGGGGATGGCAACCCCATAGGAAGAACAACAGTGTCCACTAAGTGACGGCTTACTTTCATTTCCCTTCATCAGCTTTGTTTTTGTTTTGTTTTGTTTTGTTTTGTTTTTTACGCTTCCAAAGCTGTCATTTCCCTATGTATTACCCAGGGAAAGGAATGTGATTTTATATCCAATTTAATCTAGCCTCACCCCAGAGCGAAACTGCAGGTAAGAACAACAAACGCGCTGGGAACAGCCAGGCACAGTGGCTGGCACCTATGCATCCAGCACTCAAAGGCTGAGGAAGGAGGGTCACCACAAGTCGGAGGTATCAGAAGAATCTCTGTATCTGTCTGCTCTACAGAGGGAGGCCCTGTCCTCCCCACACAAAACAAAACAAAACAAAACCACTGAAAAATTCCATACTCTTTTAAAACATTCACCAGATACCATTGGCTTTAGAAAATGATAGAATCTCATTGAGTTTGGAAAAAAAACACCTAATCAAACTGTGTAAAACATTCACAGTCGTACAGAGATTCTATGGAGGTTAATTATTAAAATAGTGGATGGGGAGTGCTTAGCACAGAATCTGCAGAGAGTTAAAAACTCAGCAAATATATGTTTGCGTCATCAATACTATTGCACTATTTATGTTATTATTTTCCATCCCTCTGTGTGCTTTTTATCGAGGAAAAAAATCAAAGACCTCATTAGGGTGAAGGTTTCAGGTTCATAAAGAGACCTAAAACTTATATTCTACTGATCCTACAGACATTTGCTGAAGTTCTGCAAAGCACCCAGTTTGGTCTCCTCCCTGATTCAAAGAGGGGAGTTTCTGGGGTCTTATGAAGGAGAAGAATAAGCAAGGCTCTCACAAACTGGACGAAGCTAGGGTCCGAGTCCAAAGGGGAATGAAATGTAAACCCCTGGGGTGGGGGTGGGGCGAAGCACCGAAAGGAGCACCAGGGTCAGAGTCACTTTACTTCTCTCCGTCCAACCGTACAAACCTGAAGATCACCGTTATTATACAAGCCTGGGGTCTCCACAGCCCTAACGGCTTCAGGAAGTTCCCCAGTCGCTGATAAGCATAAATTCTACAAAAGATGAATGTGTGTGTGCGTGTGTGTGTGTGTGTGTGTGTGTGTGTGTGTGTGTGCATGTATGTGCATATGTGTGCATGTGTGTTCCTGTACCTGTGTTAATAGTTCATCATAATGAAACTCAGCATACCAAAAGAAGGAATTTTTACCTTGTCGTTACCCAACCTGAACTGGAGGTTGGTTAGAAGGAAAAGTCTCCAAATCCAACTTAGTTGGCACCGTGAAGCTGAGTTGCAAATGGGCTGTGCAATAAATACAACAGATGCAAAGGCAGTTAGCACCTCGTCTGAAAGCCTGGCTCGCACTGATCATAAGGGACTGAAGGCAGCTGAGAGGCTCTGCAGACAGAGTTATCCAAGAGTCCAGACTGTCTACATATCATTTCCTGACTGCTTTGGCCAATTATCTATCTGCTTTCCACAGGGTCCTTGTGATGTCAGAATCATCCTGCCAGAATTGTGAACTGTTTCTTTAATCCCAGGACTTGGGGGTCTGTTGGGAGGCAGAAGCAACAGACCTCTTTTGAGTTCAAGGTCAACTTGATCCTCATAGAGAGTTCCACTTCATCAAGGGCTGCATAGTGAAACCCTGTCTCAAACAACAAACAGAAAAGGTACGGATGTGTGGAGAGGACCCTATGACAGTGGTTCTCAACCTTCCTGACATCTCAAGCTTACCCCTGAGTTCTCTTTCTATGAGCATCTATACCCAGGACCCAAACACAGAGAACAGCCACCCATGATGGGCTATGTCTTCCTGCCTCAGTCAAACAATCTAGATCACCCCCCACAGGCACATCCCTAGACAAACCTGCTCTGGACAATTCTTCACTCAGACTCTCTGCCCTAGTGACTCTAGACTGTTTCAGGTTAAAATTTAAAACCAACCATTCCACCTTCATAAGTAAGTCTGCCGTATTTCTAACTTTTCCTTAAGACCCCACAAGGCTGCAACCATAGTCTTCCCAAAAACATCAGGGTGGGGGATTCCAGCCATTGTGTAAGAATTCCATGAAATTTCAATTTCAATTTATAAAAAAAGATTTGTGATGGCTGAAAAAAAATAAGTCCTCATGTTTCAAATCGCAAAGATACTAGATTTCTAAAACCTGATTTGTGCCTAACTGTCTAGCATTGGAAACGCTCATGGACTTTTAATGTAGCGGGAAGGCGGGAAAGCGAGTGTCAACCAATCAAAAAAAGGAAAGGGGGAAAGGGGGGAAAAGGAAACAGGAGGAAGTGCAGTGAGCACAGACCTGGCCCTGAGCCTAACAGAACAAGGAACGAGAACCAGACCAAGAGCAAACGAGGAACTAAAACATGAACCATTGGTGGGTTAAAAATTTGCACTGTTTCCTTCAGGAAGAGAACTCGATCCAGTCAGTTCTCTCCTCCAGGGTGCTGCTGTCCTTTCTCTCTTCAAAAACTGTCAAGTTTAGGCAGAGAGAGCATCTAAGGAAAAAATATTACCCCGTTAAACTTAAAGTTAAAAAAGCAAACAAACAAACAAGCCCCTCATCTTGCAGATTCCCGTGAAAACACAAATGTTTTGAAGCAGCACAGGAATTGACATGGTCTGTGCCTCTTTGCCGAGGTATCACGTGGTCTAGACAGATGTGGCTCACCATGAGAAGCAGAGGCTCCGTTTCCAGGGAACTGTGGGTTTAGAGGTTGTTTGGTATACCATGTGCCTATGGTGGGTGATGCTATTTTATTTTTCATTCTGCTTCTGTATTTTGTTTTGACCTGTCTTATAGATCAAAACACAACCGCACATTCAAGAGGTTCGAGATCTTTAATGTTAAGTGATCTAGCTCAATTCTAGAATATCTATTTGATTATTTCAATGCTCTGAAGTTCTTCATCTTGTGTGTGTTGTCCATTATTTGCTCTGTCTTCTTATGTTAATCATAGACATGATTGAGTCTGTCTAAAAACCGTCATATCTATGTCGTCTGTGGGTTCGTTGTCTCTTTAGATCCAGGATTCTAGTCATTTCTTCCTCTTTTATAGCACACATTGGACTTTTTAAGTTTAACACTAAGTGACACGGATGTAAAGTTATTGGGCAATGAATGTTAGCTTCCTCATAAAATGGTCAGAAAATAGGTACTCATGACAACTTCAATTCCCAGGTCCCTAGGACGTGGTCCCTAACCCTAGAACTTGCAAACATGGTCCGTACTGACAGCCTGAGGTTATATACCAATGCCCTGGCCCCAGTACTGCTGGAAGCCCTATGCCCTTCCCCAATGCCACGTGGCTACCCAAATCTCTGATCAGCCTTTCTACGATCCAGATAATGGCCTGTGTTCTACACTGGATTTCTTGAGGTTTCTAGACCTAGGAAATCTGCCTATGTGCTTAGCCTCAGGCTAATAAAAGTTCAGAAGGGAGGGGCGGAGCTGGACAGTCAAAAGCTAGAGGGCCTGATTAGGAAAGATGCAGGCAGCAGTCAGGAGAAGAGAGCAGCACGGTGCATTGTTCAGAAGCTGCCTCATCCACTTTCTGTCTGGATCTACCGCTTTGCGCAAGGCACATCCTTCCTAGGAAGCCAGTTTCCTCACACAGGGAAGAAGGGCAGAGTTCCCACTGCAGAGCCCTCCCTACACTTCCGGAGTGGCGAGTCCAGCCCCTTCCGCTCCTTGTAACAGCCTCAGCAGTGGCTCTTAGTGCTTGTGCAAGATGCCATCTGTACAGTAGGTACCATTGTTAGACATTCAGAAAGCGTCTAAGACCCCGAAGACTTCGCCTGCTCTGTGCATCTTTGTTTCTATGACTATATCTAACTAGAAGAACTGCCAGCTTTAGAATCAGTCTCGGAAGTGGGATGGCCTTTATGACGATTAATTTGGGGGAGATGTTTGAATGTAAATCCCCAAGCTCTTCATCATATGCTTAATGAATCCAATCCGTGTCTTAAACTCATTTACTTGGAGTGAATCGTGAAGATTATCGTCTAAGAATTAATGTCATACTGAGGGACTTCTTACTCTGTTCAACAGCTTTTCTTTAAAGCGTAATTGCTAAGTAATTTAAGTTGGTAACTCAACTGTGAATTAAACCAGTGTATGTGTGATGTTTTGCTAAATAATAATGTTATTTTCCTATTTCTACGATCCTTACCATAACCTAACAGTATGCATGAGAGTCACAGGCACACTGTGATGCCTCTCCTAGGAAGTGAATTCATTCATTCGTTCATTCATTCACTCATTCATTGATTTTAGTGACCTCAAGAGATCAGACTCCAGAACTCAGGCACGGATCCTGAGTCAGAAAAGCCAGTGGCCAACTACCAAGGCGGGAATGTGACCAGCTAAGGTGCTGACCCTTCCTTATAATAATAATTAAAAAAAAAAAAAAAAAAAAACACCAATCTCCTCCATTTATTTCCCTCTTGTTCACGGGCTATTCCTCTAGGGAACTAAGACAAGAGTGTGTAAAGGAAATTGAGGAAGGGAGGAAAAGGAAGAGAGGAAAGAAAAGGGAAAAGGGAGGAGAGGCAGAAAAAAAGTCAAAGAACAACAAAGGAAGGGAGAAAAGGAAAAGTGAGGGGGGAGGGCAGGGCAGGGGCGGGGCTAGGAGAAAAGAGAACTGGAAGTCTACAGACAGCAGACAGGGCAGGGCCAGCTCAGCGCTGCACTCATATACTTACACTACATTTGAAATACATACTCCTAGAGCTAAAGGGAAAAAAAATAATTGTTCTAGATGGAAACTCAAAGGTTGATGTAATTTCTATTATAATGCTGTAAAAGGGGATGGGGGAGGGGATGGAGACAGAGAAAGACAGAGGGAGACAGACAGACAGACAGAGACAGACAGACAGAAACAGAGAGAGAGAGACAGACAGACAGACAGAGAGAGAGAGAGAGAGAGAGCACTGAGGCAGTTAAGAGCAGGTCCCCCCCCCCAGCTTCCTGCAGACAGAGACAGTGAATAGCCTGCAGAGGCCATAGGACCCCCACTTAGAGGTCCCTGTCAGGCCGGAGTGATGGTGCATGCCTTAACTAAAGCATGCCGGAAGAGGAGGAGAGCGGGCTGCGTGTTCAAAGCCTGCCTCAGCTATATAGGAAGGTCTCAAAAGCAGGGGAAAGAACTGCCCCCAACCCGGGTCATATAATTTCTTAATTTTATAGGACAAATGAAGGAGACTGAAATGTGAAAATGTTTGTTTTTGCTGGTTATGTCCAACGAGCATCTAGTTTATGGTGCCTGAAAAGGCAGGATCATTTCAGCCTGAGTGGGTTCCTGGACTTTTACCACCATCCCCATCAATCCTCCACCGTATTTTACTGAATCCAGAACTTGCCACTGCTGTGGGCATAGCTCGCCAGCAAATCCAGGAATCTGCTTGTCTCTGCCCCCGCCCCGCAGGGCTGGGTATAAACCAGCGCTATCAAGCCTGGTTTTTAAACAGCTCACCAAGGATCCGAACCCGGGTCCACAGACTCCAGCAGCAAGTAGTTTACCGCTGAGGCCAGCCCTGGTCCTTCCTTTCTTACCTTGAGGTTCCCAGAGCAGGAAGCCACACCGCATCCGCTCAGTCTTCCTTCTACCGCCTGAAACCCAAGTTCTCAGTGTTACTTTCAAAATCAGGGAGAAAGCACTTGACAATATGCAGTTAAATACTTCTCCGTTCTTTTGTGAGGAGAAGTGCAGTTCAACTTTGTTACTTTTTAATTATTATTTTAGTTTTGTGTTTTGTTTTTGTTTTTTGTTTTGTTGCGAGGCAGGGTCTCTCTGTGTAGCCCTGGCTGTCCTGGAACTCACTCTGTAGACCAAGCTGGCCTCAAACTATGAAATCCGCCTGCCTCTGCCTCCCAAGCGCTGGGATTAAAGGCGTGTGCCACCACTGCCTGTAATCATTCTTATTTTAAAATAAGATTTAAATATTAGCCCTCTGATCAAATGAGTGCTCAGTTAAAGGGACAAGAGACATCAATACCACTGAATTTTCAGTTTGTCGTTCCCCATGTCCTTGAGTGTTTTTAATGTGTCCACTGAACACGGACTCTGCATTGTTTAACCCTTTCGTCTTCTGGTTCAGTTCTTGGTTCTCTCACTTCTTTGATGACAATGACCCACCTTCCCGACACTGCACCCTTACAAGGTTCGTTCTCATAATGTGCTCAGTGAAGGAGCCCTACTGATTTCGTGTATATGTAAACACATCAGAGGAAAAGACAAGCTACTGGAGCCTGGACTGCATGGTGTGTTTCACGACGATGTCTTGAAAGCAAGGTGGAGAAGGAGAGCCAGCCCTAGAAAACTGTCCACTGAACTCCACATGCACACCTTGACTTTCATACACGGCTCCAACTGATGATGGTGGTGGTGGTGGTGATGGTGGTGATGGTGAAGATGATGGTGGTGGTGGTAGTGATGATGGTGATGATGGTGGTAAGGGTGGTAGTGGTGATGGTGATGATTATAGTGATGACGGTAGTGGTGATGATGATGATGATGATTACAGTTATGACAGTGGTGGTGATGGTAATAATGATGATATTTTTAATTTTTCTATGATTTTATGATCAAAGGATTCAACTAGCACAAAGCAAGGGTGCCTCGGTCTTTCCTTACATATAACTTGTACTATCATTATCTGTAGTTAAAGAAATAGATCTTCATCTAAAGTAAGACACAGCTCTGGGTGTTAGAGGAAAGAAATCTTATATCCAAGATAAATTCAATGTACACCAATTCCTACTACCTCTCAAAACATACGGCAGAGACGTGGGGAAAATAGAAACAACCCCAAGCTCGGCCTAAGGAGTTCTGGGAACTAAAAATATCTCGTGATATCTCTTGAGACAAACCCCACTGTTCTGAGTCACTGGTCTGCTATCTCAGTGTTATAGTTAACCCTCTTTCAAACAGCATTCCAGGGATGAGATGATGTCATTGCTGCCGGGGATGAAATGATGTCATTGCTGCTGGGGATGAGATAATGTCATTGTTCCTGTCCCAGGAGGACGTGTTAGCTGTCTCCACTTGTCTCACAATTGCTATGTAACCTTATATGTAAATTTGGGGTATTCTGAAAAGTTTTGAAGGAAACTGAAAATTCATAATCAAGTAAATAAGATACTGCTGTAGCTTGTATTCTACTTGTTATGAACAACACAACTAAGTGTGTTGCGTGTGTGTGTCTATGTGTGTGTCTGTATGTATGTGTCTATGTGTGTGTCTGTATATGTGTGTCTATGTGCATGTTTCTCTGTGTGTGTCTGTATGTATATGTATTTGTATGTATGTGTATGTGTCTGCCTCTTTGTGTTATATGTGTGTAGTACAGGCACATTAATGCGTGGATACATGCTGTCTATTTGCATGCAGAGACCAAAACCGAACACCCCATGTCTTCTGTTGCCCTCTGCCTTATGTTTTAAGACACGGTGTCTTAGTCAGGGTTTCTATTCCTGCACAAACATCATGACCAAGAAGCAAGTTGGGGAGGAAAGGGTTTATTGAGCTTACACTTCCACATAGCTGTTCATTACCAAAGGAAGTCAGGACTGGAACTCAAGCAGGTCAGGAAGCAGGAGCTGATGCAGAGGCCATGGGGGGATGTTTCTTACTGGCTTGCTTCCCCTGGCTTGCTTTGCCTGCTCTCTTATAGAACCCAAGACTACCAGCCCAGCGATGGCACCACCTACAAGGGGCCCTCCCCCCTTGATCACTAATTGAGAAAATGCCCCACAGCTGGATCTCATGGAGGCATTTCCCCAACTGAAGCTCTTTTCTCTGTGACAACTCCAGCCTGTGTCAAGCTGACACACAAAACCAACCAGTCAGTACACACGGTCTCTCACTATACTGAAAGCAGACAGTCCTTTGTCCTTTGGACAGACTGGGTCCTGCAGCCCTGCCTGGGTGTAGGTGACCTGATCTGAGCACCCTGAGCTCACTGAGCAAGTCTCCTACTCACGGAACCATTTCTGTAGACCTGTGTTTTCAAAACAACTTATTTTTTAATGAATCAGTATTTCAGTTTCAAAAATAATGACCTATTACTTGTTTTCTGGGAATATCAGAAAATGTTTTATTAGTTGAGTAAACTACCAGTTCACTATTATTTTAGACTCTCAATGAACCCTGTACCTTCGTTAACATAAAGATTTTAATTTGATTTTTAAACTTAGATCTCCACTGGATAAATAATAAATTAGTAATGTTTACACAGGTTTGAAGAAAGGAACATGTACATTATTAGCTGGTAAAAAAATTTCTTCCAAGAAAGCTTAACCATCAAAAACTGTGATTTTATTATATAGTTAAACAAAAGTGCACATTATACTGTGGCAACGATTGTTCCTGAGTTTAGGCTTTCTGTTTCATATTCTCCTAACACGTTCATTTACTATAAATGATAATACATCTATTGTGACAAGGCGCTATATTTTGTTGTTTGCTTGAAGAATTGTGTGCTCATTCACATACTACTTTATCAAAAACACTAAGCAGGTATTTAAACTTTCAGAAAAATTCGTGCTTTGCTCATCTTGACACACATATTCCCTGACAAATGCAAAGAGACCACCACATGGTCACTACTTTACACAGAGTGTCACGGTGTCTGGGAAGCTGATGAATTGGGGGTATGTAGAGGTCTGGAAAGGTCCTCAGCCTCTGTGCTTAGCTGTTGTGTGGTGTTTCCTCCACAACCCCGACCCTGCGTCTGTGACAGGGAGGTAGCCTTGTGAGCTCAGGTGAAAGGCTCACCCTGAACCTGCGCAGCCACTCCTGTGTGGATCACCTGAGAGTGTCAGCCACTGCCAGCAGAGTATCTCTAAAGTTCTGAGACAAGGAAGGTTTTCAGTTGGGGAATTTCTGTATTTAGAATGTTTCTGTTTCCCTTTTTATGTGCACATCAGACAAGTTACCTCTCAGCCATCTTAAACAGTGTTGTGGATAACCTTATGCGTGAACTGCTTTCATGGTATGGAATTTTCCACTTGTTCCTGTCTTGTCAGTGCTGAAAGATTTCAGGTTTGCCAGTGTGATTTTTTCAGATCACAGACGCTCAACCTGCATCCTCACACAAATGAAGACAGCTCCCGTAGGTTTCAGGGAGGCCAGTGTTGTGACCATACCTGCCTTCCTCCAGAAGCAGTAGTCAAAGGGAAACATGAGAATCTATACCATATGAGGAAGCCAGCCACCACGGGGGAATGGCTGTTTCCTGAAGAGGGCTGCTAGGAGAACGGTGGGAAGTGTGGAAAGACTGGTGGTCAGAGGCTCTCAGGAGTCTGCACACTGAGACCCACCCACCTTGTATACTCTCAAGTGAGTGGTTCCATATTCCTACCAAATGATCTCCAACATCCCTTTGGTCTGCTGTCTTCACACACAGTGTGTATTGCAAGGGCTTCTGCAAAACAAAACCCTCGACAGAAAGCAAGGATCTGCCACTAAACACAAGGACTCACAGTAGAAGTAGTTTGAAATGATAATGTGCAACCTGACTTAGATAGTCCAGTGTGCATTTTTACATTTTCAGTTCTCGCTTCCTTTTATGTCATCTTCTGTCTCTGAGCTGTTATAATTCTAGGTGATTTTTTTTTCCACTTAATTTTCTGAGCACACTGGTCAAATGACTGGTCTATTCAGAGCCAAGTGCCTGACAGCATCATTATTGACAATGCATTTGGTCTATTGATACCCAAAACACACTCACCAAGTGGCATCAATACACGTGGCACAGAGCTTCTTCTAGAGCTGGTGGGAGGAGCAGTTCAGTTCTGCCCTTGTCGGGTTCCAAGTGGCAGGGTATAAAGACCAATGTCATCTGGCTACAGGAAAGCCATGAGATCAGTCTGGAAGCCATAGAAAGAAAGAGCGCGAGAGCTGAAGAACAGATGAGGGAGGCCAGCTTGGCCAGCAGCAGAGAGATAGGAGGGAGATTGCAGTAGAAATCACCATGAGAGGAACAGTGAGCAGAGGAATCTACGGGACACTGATAACTTGAAGTATTATGCTTAGCTCTCCTAGACAGACCACACCACCAGACTTAAAAATTCCACCAGCCCGTCAGGCAGTCAGCAGTTTTCCTTGAACACGTACTAGTGATATTATCCACTTTAGACATAGTCACTTTAATAAGTGACGGCTTGAGTATTCTGTATTCTCTAATGTTTGGAGAAGCACAACCTTCCCAGGTGTGAACACAAAGTCCCCCAAACAATCTATTTAATGCAATCAATAAACACAAAATACTTACTTCCAGACTGATATGCAGTTATTGTAAAGCACCAAAATTCCTAAGACCTTTAAGTATGTGTTCTTAACTAAATATAGACTATTCATAGAATAATGTAAGGTTCAGGCCAGTTCCCAAACTTTATATAAGGAATGCACTGAGTGGTAGATTTGTTTATACTCAATGCTATGTGAGAAGTTATTCATAACTTCTCAGAAATCAGCTTCTAAGAAATACCTTAAATCATTAAAAAAAAAAAAAAAAAACTTTTTTAAAGGGCAATGATTTCCCAGGAAGCTCCCCTGTGGTCTTTCATATCTTGAAACTGAAGAAATTTTTCTACCTGATTCCCTCCAAATCTTTCAAAAAGGTTTTGCCTTGTAACCATCTTCTATAAATTCCACTCTGTTTAAAAAATGATAAAAGGTTGCTAGGTCATGTTTCATCCTAAAGCTATGCAGGAAATGTTTTAAATGCTACAACTATTATATCAGAATATCACAAATTTGATGCGAATGAAAAATAGCACATATTGGCAAATTCTGAACCTGAAAGAATGGTTTGTAATACAAAATAAGACAACAGTTTTTATAAATGGGAGAGTGTGTGAAAATACATATACACAAAGACACACACAGACACATGCATACAGAGATATGGATACTGACACACACACACACTGGAGAACTTTTCAGCCACTAAGAGCAACTACATTCTGCAATTTGGAAAAAAATGAATGATAAAGATAATCATATTAAGTTAAATAAGTCGACTCATACAAATAATGTCAGAATCTAGACTCATAGTGACTACTTAGAAAAAGGAAGGGACCATTAAGAGAGGAAGAGATAATGAAATTTTTTTTATTTTGTGGTGCTGGGGCTTGATCCTGGGATTATATGCATGCTAGATGTCTTAGTTATTTTATTGCTGTGTAAGACACCACGAGTAAAGTAACCTACAAAAGAGTTTGTAGGGGCCATGTGGCTTCAGAGGGTGAGTCCATGACCACCATGATGGGGATCAAGGCACCAGGCAAGTGGGGATGGTGCTGGGGCAATAGATGAGAGCTTACATCTTGATACTGCAATCATAAGGCAGAGAGCTGAGAGAGAAACTGGGATTGGTGTAGGGCTTTAACACATCTCTTCCAAAAAGACCACACCTCACAATCCTTCCCAAACAGTTCCACCCAACTGGGAACCAAACATTCGAGTCTATTAGCCTATGGGGAGCATTCTCATCCAAACCACCACATAGGATAAGTGTTCTACCCCTGATCCCCATCCCCAGCCTATGGAGAAGCATTAAAAATGATAAGGCAAAAGGCCATTACACATACAATTACTCTATCACAACGAAGCCCATGATTTTGTAAAATGTAGACTAGTAAAGATAACTAAAAGTATATGTGTGTTGTGTGTTGTATGTGTGTGTAGGTAGATAGATAGATAGATAGATAGACAGACAGACAGACAGACAGACAAATAGATCTATGTAAGACATTCTGTACTGCTAAGCGCACAGATGAATTAAGAGTGGAGTTTCTGCTGAATCCAGAGAACAGGGTACTATCAACAATACAGCAGTAGAAGAATACAACTAAGGATAAAAGATTATGAGTTACCCATATCAAAGATCTGCAGAAGGAAATGGGTCCATGTTGCTACTTTGTTTCCAACCCAGTTCCCTGGTAAAAGAAAGCTCAACTCAATCAGTTAACAAAACAAGCTAAAAGCCTAGAATGGGTGACCTCCCACTACACTTCTCTGTTCCATCTATATTATCCCATATAACTTGCGATTTCTCCAGGCCACGAACTTCTCTCCCTCTGATGCCCCTCTGTTTCTTGGGGGTAGCTCCTTCCCCTCCTGTTTTTTCCCATCGCTCCTCCCCTAGACTCTCAGCTCCTCCCACTTCCTCCTGCCCAATCATTGGCTCAAGCCTTTATTTGAAAAATTAAGGTGGGGAGAAAGTTCACAAGGCAACACCTCATCTGCAGCCCCTCTGAGGAGTGAAATTAGCATCAAAATACAAGCCCAGGGCTGTCCCCAACAGGCACACAAAGGGACCAAAGAAAAGGTCAGAGATGGTGAGAACCGGACTCAAATGCCATCACAGCAAGATCAAGTCATCACATGCCTAAAAGGACTGTGGCAGGGGTGGCCGTGGAGAGGTAGTTTGGTGGCAATTTGTAGTATAAACATGATTATTCGGAGACAGTAAATATAAGGTCTCCCTGAGTATCTATATGCATGTGCCATGGGAGTCTATGACTTTAACAGTATCTAAATCAGTGTTTCTCAGCCTGTGATTCGTAACCCCTCTGGGAGGTCTCATACCAGATGTTTACATTCATAACGTTAGCAAAATGGCAGCCATGAAGAAGCAACACAAATAATTTTATGGTTGAAAGTCACCACAATGTGAAGAAATGCACTGAAGGGTCTCAGCATTAGGAAGGTTGAGAACCACTAGTCTAAAGGAATGTGAGGGTGAAAGAGAAGACATCTTTGTGGGAGAAGTCTCTTTTAGGTAGAGAATATTCCATGGGTCGAGAAACAGCATCTAATAGAGAAAGATGAATTAAGAAACACGAGAGAGAAGGAACAGGCATCATTTTTACAGGAGACAGGAAGATGGCAGACCCAAAGTCCAAGATGTCTGTTTGAACTCTGCATCAACAGAAAATTCTCCAAAGGGTTCAGTATGATAATTACTAGATATATGTGGCCACTGGACCGTCATAGTGCAACTGAAGAAAGGAACTTTTTATTTTGATTGCTTAAAGTGTATTTATTTATTCATCAAGGGGTTTTGCTGAGAAGCCCTGCACTGGAAGTTGGTATGTAGAACAGGCTGACTTCAAAGTCAAAAAGATCTGCCTGCCTCTCCTCCCCCATCCCCTTCCCCTTCCCCTCCTGCCCCTCCCCTCCCACTCCCCTGCCCCTGCAGTGCTCTGTTTAAACAGGTATGCCACTGTGGCCAGCTGAGTGCTTTACATTGTAATACTCCCATGTGGAAACCATTGAAAAACTGAACGATACAGTTGCGAAGTATAAAAAGCAGTGAATGGAGCTGAGGTTCCCACTATCCATTCATACATTCATACATACATCCATTCATACATTCATACATACATACATTCATACATTCATACATACATACATTCATACATTCATCAGAGCTGGAACTGTTCCCATCTCCTGGTCTCATTCAGGAGGGAGCCTTAAAACATGAGGATGGCTAGGGAAAAAAAATGTTGGGAGGAAAATGCCAAAGTGGCTAATAATAGATTGCTGACGAAAACTACTGAGTCTTAGAGAAGGAACTCAAACCATGCACTCATGAGGAAAAAAGGAAGAAGCAAGAGAGGAAAGTCTCGATTCAGACCAAGTACTGAACTCCAGCAAGTAGGGCCAGTGGGGGGGGGGGGGGGGGGGGATAGGCAATGCAGACTAAGGGGGGTAGTGCAGGTCTGACTGGTTTAGCTTGCAGGAGCAGATAGGCAATTTAAGGGGAGGCAGAGCTGGATTAGCGGGAGCTGGCAACAGGAACCTGGAAGTGAGTTCGAATGGCTACCTGTGAAAGGGTCAGCTCAGGAACTCTGGAAAGGTCATGGAACACTTGCCCCTCCAGAAGGGAGAGGCTAAATCATATTCCTCACACCACAGGGATGCCCCTGTGGCTAGGGAAGGCCCAGAGTCCATTGGCCACCTACCTCATTCCCTAACAACCAATTAGTGTAAAGGTAACATTGTTCTGCCAATCACATTGTGCCTAATGGCAGCTGCCCTGAGGACTGTTCCCTCCCCATGTGCAGGGCGACCCCAGCATGCTGGATTAAATAAAATTTCTCTTGCTTTTTGCATCGATTCCCATCTCCACGTTGTTCACTCAGGGGGACTCTCCGGTAAGCTAAGGCTCCCCGAGTCTTACATCTGTTGTTGTTACCTGGTAAAAGAAGATGGTGGCTGGAGTCTGGATGTGAGAAATCGAACCAGCAAGAGAAGCTGACCTGATACTGGTGTGGTTACAGAGGCTGGGCAGTCTCCAGACCCACCAGCTTGCTAGAGACATGATGCCAGCTTGAAGGCCTGGAGCCAGAGAGCCACCATGCGGGTCCCAGATTGCATCTGAAGACGTGAACGTCTGGGATCCATAGCAAAAGAGGCCCACACTCTGTAGCATCAGGCAGAGGAAGGATAAACTCAGCTTCTCAGCCTTCCGATTCTCAGCAGGCTACAGGGGTCCCAACAGTAGGGGTGAGCCTGCTGTTTTACGCAATCCTGTAGCACACATGTTAATCTTTTATGGAGACACTCTCACAGACATGCCCCAAAATAATTTGTCATCAGATACTTGGGCAGCCCATTCCCCAGTATCCACTGTCAGGTGCTTTGGAGGGTAAACAGAGAGCAGTGTATTTTCTCCTTCAAAGACACACATATACATGCACACATAAACCACACACGCACATTCACATTATACACGCATGCACTCACGCATGAACACATACACAAGACACATTCACACGTATACACATATGTCCTCCATGTTGCACACAAATACTCTCTACATACTGTATCTGCTACTATCACAAAATTACTAAACTTAAGAAGTAACAATGAATGACCTAACTTGTTATATTTTACCATAAATATTCCTTCTTTGTAAGGAAACAAAACAAACAAAAACTGCTTAGGTATTTTAGACATAAAACCATATTTCTTCTTTCCAAAACTATGCTCCCCCTGTGGCAAATTGATGACTGAATAGAAAGGAGGAGGAGGAGGAGGACTGGGAAGATGAGGGCAAGGAGGAGGACAAGAAGGAGAGGGAGGAGGCAGAGGAAAAGGAAGAAGGGGAAGAAGAGAAGGTAGAGAAGAAGGAGGAAGAGGAAGAAGAGGAGGAGAAGGAGGAGAGCAGGAGGGGAAGTTCAGCAAAAGAGAAAAGACCTAAACAAACTGCAGAAGCAGGCTGGAGAGATGGCTCAGCGGGTAAGCACACTGACTGCTCTCCCGAAGGTCCTGAGTTCAAATCCCAGCAACAACATGGTGGCTCACAGCCAACCAAAATGAGATCTGATACCCTCTTCTGGTATGTCTAAAGACAACAGTGTACTTACATATAATAATAAATAAATCTTTGAGCCGGAGCAAGCAACCACATGAAGGCTCACAACCATATGTACAGCTACAGTGTACTCATATACAATAAATGAATGAATAAATAAATTAATATTCAGAAGCTTCACATCATACATAAAAAGTGGTTAAATTGTGAGCCATAAACTTATTATCACACATATATACACCCAAACACACATATATACACATACATTTATATACACAAATTCGGTTTCTCCTAAAGCAATGGGAAAGAGAAATACAAATTAGGTTCTGGTTTTAGATAAATTCTCTTCTTGTCTCTTCTTATTGAAATAATAAGAGAAAGTTGGCCTTGCTGATTTATATTGGAAACTCACTTTACAAACTGATTCAAACTACAAAGTGATTTTTTTTCAAGTCACAAAATTCATGCTAGAATTTTGAAACTAGAATTGTTTTTAGACTCTTGCTTAATTAAATATGAGTCAACTTTACTTTATCTGGCTTTAGTCTAAACACCTTTTTTAAAAAGGTGGGGTCTCTTTTAAAAGAGAGGATCTCTCTCCATCACGTGTGTGTGTGTGTGTGTGTGTGTGTGTGTGTGTGTGTGTGTTTGAGAGAGAGAGAAAGAGAGAGAGAGAAAGAGAGGGAGAGAGAGAGAGAGAGAGAGAGAGAGAACCTAAGATTTCCCCTCACCCTACCACTTACTGTGGACCAAAAATAATAAAAAAATAAAATTTTAAAAAAATGGCTTCCAGATACCATTTCTGCTCAACATAAAACCTTTTTCCTTTCTTGGAAAGTTGGCTATAATGCATGAGAAAAATAAGTGTTTGGAGCTCTGGAGTCCACTTGAGATTAAGACCAGGTTTCATGGAGTAAAATGAGAACATATGAGAGACGGATGCTGTACCACCATTATCCTGTGGTTCCCCCTTCTGACAGCTACTTCAGAAGCTGGCCAGGAAAAATCTACTTGACTGGTATGGGAGGGAGGGACTGGTGTGGAAAGTGGTCCAAGCCAGAATGGGATCATTTGGCCGCAGCAGTACCCAGCACCACTGCAAAGTAAGAGTGCTTCAAAGTCTATCTGAAGCTGGCAGGCTGCTCCCTTGCTCACCTAGAGGGTTGGAAACAAACCAATGGAGACTCGGGAATCAGCTACCTATGGAAACAGCAGGACAAAATGGGATTAATAAAACCCAGCACAGATGAGTTTAAAAGTGGTGACAACAGTCCAAGAGATCTGTTTGGGCCAAATTAGCATGTACTGTTTACATGGAAGAAATACCTTCATGGTAGAATATGTTCAGACATTCGTAAGTCCACGGTTAGACGAAACTTAATGCTACAGTTGTTCACTTTCTCACACAGGCATGAGTCACTGAGAAAATTCCCTCCTCATGAGCCTGCCATTCCTAGACGACACTCTCAAACCTTGCCACACACAGTTACCACAGAGATCATTCCATTAACAACATGAACCGAGACATGGTTCAAAGCCATGTCCACACCCAAAGGGGAGAGGGCAGAAGCTTTGAGTCAACGATGCATTCAAGGTACCTGGTTTAAGGAAAGGGCATTTTCAGTGAGGACAAGTTCCTACAAGTACTTGGCAGCATGCGTGACATCCAGGGGTGTGTCTACTGAGGGCCTCTCACGAAAAGCCCATGTTGACCATGGACAACACTTCTGCCACCCTCTTTCATAGTTATTCATAATGGCAGCTTATCAGTGAATGGTTATTTAAGGGCTTTTTATGATGTCTGTGGTTGGTCCCATTCTCAGCCTAAACATGTCAGCACAGTGCCGGGCACAGACCTTTCTTTCCAACCTGGGATAAAGCTGACATCACAGCAGCGTACATCCTGGTGTGAGCCTCTGGGATCCCAGGCCTCATCTTAATTCCTCTTTCTTGGTTGGGCTGCATTGGTTCATCGGTGGATAAGAAGCAGCACATTTGTCTACAAAGAGAAGTCACACAACTTAGTTGGTAACAATGAAAACAAACGCATCTTTGTGTCCAAATTTCTCTTCTAAATATAGGCCAGTGGCCATCATCTTTTGACTTCACATTTATCAGACACACCAACGTAACAGAGTATCGTGCCAGCATGCCTGAGGTGTTTTACGTGCCTCTCTGGATGAGTGTTTCAAAAGTTTAAGAGAATCTGAGATAACTATCTGAAGGACAGACACTGTATATAGAATGAGATGGAAAGCAAGTCCGGAAGCAAGGGCCAGGGTACTGTTCTCAGAAAAGCCGAATTCAAGTTCACACATAACTGTGCCAACTCTAGCTACAGTCATGTCGTGTGAACATCACTGCACCTTAATTCCCATCCCTATAAAATAGAAAGAATAATACCTCCTAGGGTTTTAATAAAGCTGAAGTAACTGCTGCATGTTGAGAAGCAGGTGTTAGACTTCCCTATAACCATAGCGCTTCTGGAGCCTACAACCAGAGGAGCGACAGTTCAACGCCAGCCCGAGCTGTGTAGCCAGCTTGGGCTATGTAACTAAACTAAATTAACAGTGTAGGCAAAGGGCTTTGTAGATTTCTGATATCTATTCCATGCACCGAGAGCTTTAAGGAGTATTCTAGTTGATCAAATAAAATCTGAATCATGCTTTTGAACAAGAAATGAAACGAAGCACGAGGCATCCGTTCACTTGTGCGGCATCTGATATGCCTGTCTAAGCAGAATGCTATTTTCTTCTTTACATATGGTAATAGCTTTGATCTAGGAGATAAGATACCTCCTCTAAAAGCCTTATTTAGTGTGCTCAGCTTTTAACATGTGACTCCCCACGGGCATTCCCCCAAAGAGAATGGTCCCCTGGGCTGGTAAATGTCGGGTATAAACCATATACCTAATCCAGGGACCCCTGGCATTGCAAGTCCAGGGCTCAGACCCCAGGCACGTTTCCAGGGGTGAACTGATGGGGTTCTGACTAAATTTATCCCACACCGCACCAAAATTTTGGGGTGTGTTCATGTATCAGTGGTCTCCTATTACTTTCATTTACTCCCGTTCCTTGGAATAAATACTCCATCTCAATTTGCTCCTCCTGAATCTATTGATTAGTCCCTCCAAAGTACACATTTTAGTAAATGAGTATCTCCCTTCTAGATTTGCATAACCTATCACATTTCATATTGCACTTAGTTCAATTGGAAAAGAGGGTCAGATTCTCCCCTGTTCTCAGTGCATTCAACTTGCTACCTATTAGAGAAAGCTAGGGGCTAGCAACGCGTGTGCTCTCTACCGCCACCTTCTGTTAGCACAGGGCTAGCGTCAGCTGAGAGAACAAATCCAGTCTAACTTAAGAGAGATGTGGGGAGTGCAGTACCTCATTAAGACACAAAGTATTCTCCCTTTCCTCCTCTAGCCCAGATGACAAGTTCTAGCAAGGAAAGGAGCAGGCAAATGTAAAACAAACCACCACACAGAGTAATTGCCTTCTGACCAATACCTTTGCGGCTGAAAATATCCTAAGAAAATTAGAGAATTCATTATAAAAGGAGCAAAAGCCGGAAAGCAATGAATGTAATTTCCATAGCAAACACCCATGCTTCCTCTCCACTTCTAACTCTCTATGAGAGGGCACACTCCTTAAACTTCACCTGAAGCAAATAGGTCCAGGAAACCAAGCCAGGCTCCCCGAGGGTTTTAGAAAAATATTTTTTACTATTTTTCAAAAAGACTCTGGCATATTCCCCCTACCCCACTTTTCTTGGGGGTGGGGGTGGAATTCATTTACATGACTGAACCTAGGACACACCAGGAACACCAGGAAGCCGGTTCCCTAAGGATCCTGGGAAAAATCAGACCGTTTCCAGATGCCCTTATCCAGCTAGGGACATACTTCCTACGAGGCTGAGAGCCTCATGTGTCACCTGTAGGTTTGGGCTCTGAGTCACATCCCCACCGTATGTTTTTCGGGAACTTTTGATTTCCTCTTTGAGGGCTGGCACTGACTTCCAGCTTGCTTTTACAAGAACATGTCTACAACTGAAAATTGAAAATCTGCAAGATTCCTTCCTTAGGTACTCAAACACTGTAAGTCTGGTCTTGCTGTAGTTCTGCTGGATTCTCTCTCTGTCTTATAGGTGATCAAGTAACCTTTGCAGAGAGGGCAGAAAACATTGTACAAGACTCAAGCAAAAGACCTGCATCCAGGGTGCCCCATCTCACCCACACATACCTTAAGTGGCCACCATAGTGAATTCCTCCTCTACTGGGAGGGTTGGTTGGGGTAGACATGTTCTCTTGAAGTCACTTGCTAACTAAACCCCTGCTTAGAAGCCAAACAACACCTTTCTTCTGCATATGATTTCAAGGTCTTGTCTCTCCCATTTCTGACCTGCTGTCAATCAAAAAGGTTGGGATAGGGCAGAGTTGGATGAAGTTGTAAGAAGCTGCTACATTCATTTCACCACCCAGGTACACACAAACATTTGCTGAGTCACTTATAAGGGTGTAAGAATTCAGGTGCCACGGCACGGACCCAGGGCACGGACCCACACCGGTGTGTCAGTCTTTCCTTCTGGATTTCCTGCCACTTAATGATCTGCATCAGAATAAAAACATACTTTCCAGTCTGTGAATGTCTTGGATGTCCTCTGTCACACACCCTTCTCCTTCTGTCCTCTCTTGTCTACAGATGTGTGGAGAGGCCGTCTTCTGTCTTCGCCCTTTCGAATGATTTGATCATAAAGCTCCAAGCTACATTTGAAATGCACAGTGTATTCGGGAGATTTTCATAGGGGTGGGCTGTACATTTCAATACGCTAGTTCCTCTTAGTCAATATTAAAACCGCCCATTTGGAACTAACTGGAATTACTGAGAACTGGAGGTGTGAATTTTATTTTATAACCTAATATTCTAATGCTGGCATTTTTAACAGTAGTGTATGATGATACTGTACTCTAAATGAAAGATGGAAGGGAGAAAGGCAAAGGGAGGAAGTTGGGGACAGGGAAGGAAAAAAGAGAGGTGAAAATTAAAGTTAAAACATAAAGCATCTATTTCCTGGGAAGTTTAAGATGGTGACTCCTCGCTGAGAGCAACCAAACTGAAACGTATCTTCATTTTATAAATGGGAGTCGGGTGACTTCCCTGAGCTTTATGAATGGCCTCTCTAAAAACACAGCCCGTTAGTCAGTTATAAAAAGCCCAGCCACTCACCGCCCCTGTGACTGAGCCTGCCCCCTGGATGCAGCGAGCCATTGGAGGCTCTCAGGTGGACTTGTGGTTGCTGAGACTGCTCCAGCTCTCCTGGATCCCTTGTTGCATTGCAAGCAAGAGCGCTCACTACAGAGCCCACATCCCACCTCAGATGAGGCTCGCCCTTCCCATCCCTCCCTTCCTCAACCATCCCACCTTTCTGACCATTGCTGGTAGACATAATTGGAGAGTTTAGGACTTGAAAGATTTCACTGTGGCTTCCCACATAGTTTGGACTTAAAAAAAAAAAAAGTCATCAAAGAGGACAGCAAAAGTGTGAGGCCAGGTTGCCTATAATACACATGTGGCTATTCACATAATTTGGAATGTTCTTTCCTTAAATAGGAACTCTCGGGCCTCTTCTCTTTGAGGAATGTTTGCAAAGAACATTGAATAACAATGTTGGAAATCCTTCCTGCTGCAGAGACCGCTCACACCTCAAGCCGCTCACACTGTTCGCTGCTGACGCGTAACTGCACTGTACAGCACGTGACTGGCTGAGCAAGGTGATTGTGTGCAGATGATATGGAAGCTACTTGCAGTTGTTAGTTCCCCTAACCCCCACACACACACCCCACCCCTGATAATTGGCCGTGGGTGGACTGAAGAAGTTTTAAAACTGGCCAACTTGAATGGGCTGCTTTCATGTTATAAATCTATAGTGTGTTGTTTCCAAAATGAGTCTTTGCAGATACACTCACCTTAAACTTATACTAAGAAACACTGACTATGAGAGGAAGCTGACTTGGGTTTGGCCAGTGGTAAATGATGTAGCTTTAGGGAAAGCATGGGATGGTCCTAGAATCTCTCTTCGTACAATGGGAATTGGAGCTACATACACACACACACACACACAGAGAGAGAGAGAGAGAGAGAGAGAGAGAGAGAGAGAGAGAGAGAGAGAGAATAAGTAACACAGGTCCTAAGTGAATGCACAGTATATAAAACGAGTCCTTACAGAAACTGAGTAGCAGTGCTAAGAAACAGAGACAAACTTCAGTACATTGTTTCCATTTAACACCAACAGGCAAGCAGGGGATAAACCTGTCCTTTCCTTGGTTTCACCTCCCTCCACTGGCCTGCAAACTACATGAGCAGCAGGAGGCTTCGTCCCCATTTGTAGACACTTGGGGAAGTCAGTAAAAATATATTATGCACTGATGCTTAGCTTATAGCCGGGTTATAACTAGATAAAGCCATTTATGGTATTGCTGATTATGTAAACAAGTGCTTTTTTGTTACTACAAAACAGAACAAACCCCAACAACATCGTTAATTTATGGGTTTTAGGATAAGAAAAAAATCCAAGCCTGGACCTCAGTACAGTTGAACCCTCCACTGGCCTCCTTCCTTCTGCTTCTTCTCCTACTCTATTCCCTGACACTTACTTCTGAACACAGCTATTTGATCTGAACTCATAAATTTATATTTCTAGAAACTCCATGCCCAGTTATTATTCCCCTTCCCTCCTTGGACCCTGAAGACAAGTCCTGATCTAGAGGATGCTGAAAATCTCCCTAGGGACCTGCATCCTTACCCAGAGCCCTGGCTTTCTTATCTTTCAGCCACCAAAAAAACCGGATATCTCCAGTAACCAAAGATCAAATGCCTGTATTTCAGATACAAAATTTGCACATAGGAATTCTGGGCCTGAGAGTGGGTATTTCAAATGGCTATAAGCACCCCTCTCTCAGTAGAACACCAAGAGACTACAGTCCCTTAAAGGGAGAAAAAATCCAAAACAATGAAAAGGAAATATTTTTTAATTTCTAGGGGCCCATGGTAATTGTCTGAAGCTACTTGAGTCTTGAGAAGTTTTTATGTCGGTAGTCAGAACTGGCAAAGCTATTTTTAAGAAGAAAAGATTCGAGAAATGGTCGTTGTCCATGTATTTCTAAGCTATATTTCACTGGGAGGGGTGCAAAGAGGATACGGAGAAAGTTTTACTTCTTGGTGTTGTGCTGGAAACACAGAGCCTTTTTTTTTCCTGGCGAGCTAAAGTGTGCCAGCTTTTTCAGACGGAGGAATGTGGAGTGTCAAGGGGTCAGGATCAATCCGGTGTGAGTTGATGAGGCAGGAAGGTGGGGAGGAATGCGAGGAATGTCCCTGTTTGTGTAGGACTCCATTCAGTTCTTTGGCGAGCCGGCCTCCAGGAGCGTATAAAAGCCAGCGCCGCCCGCCCAGCCTCACACAGCTCTTCTCTCCAAGAAGACTCAGCTAGAGCCACTCCAGCTCCGACCCCAGGAGACCGACCTCCTCCAGACGCAGCAGCCCGAGCCCAGCCGACAACCCCAGACGCCACCGCCTGGAGCGTCCAGACACCAACCTCCACCCCGAGTCCGAGTCCAGGCTCCGGCCGCGCCTCTCGTCGCCTCTGCACCCCGCTGTCCGTCCTCCCGCCGCGCCCCGACCATGCTCGCCTCCGTCGCCGGTCCCATCAGTCTCGCCTTGGTGCTCCTCGCCCTCTGCACCCGGGTAAGCTCCGGGACTGACGGAAGGGACGGAGGGAGGGCTGAGTGAGCTGCGACCGAGCGCAGACTGACCGCCCTCCCCTTCCTCTCCGCAGCCTGCTACCGGCCAGGACTGCAGCGCGCAGTGTCAGTGCGCAGCCGAAGCGCCGCCGCGCTGCCCCGCCGGCGTGAGCCTGGTGCTGGACGGCTGCGGCTGCTGCCGCGTCTGCGCCAAGCAGCTGGGAGAACTGTGCACGGAGCGTGACCCCTGCGACCCCCACAAGGGCCTCTTCTGCGACTTCGGCTCCCCCGCCAACCGCAAGATCGGCGTGTGCACTGGTAAGACCCGCAGCCCCATTCCAGCCCTCACCCCGACCCCGGGACGAGCCCTCACCTTTTGGTGTTGGACCACCACCTCTCTCAAGTCCAGCGTGATGCCCTCTAGAAAAAGAAAAGCCCTTGTCTGCAGCTGCTTCCAACCGGCCCCCTGCAGTCCTGACCCTAGTTCACCACCCTGACATGTACAGTGATATAGCTAGCTGTTCAGACCCCCGGGACCCTTCGCCTGACCTCTACAACTTTGTCTTCCTCTCCTGCAGCCAAAGATGGTGCACCCTGCGTCTTCGGTGGGTCGGTGTACCGCAGCGGTGAGTCCTTCCAAAGCAGCTGCAAATACCAATGCACATGCCTGGATGGGGCCGTGGGCTGCGTGCCCCTCTGCAGCATGGACGTGCGCCTACCCAGCCCTGACTGCCCCTTCCCTAGAAGGGTCAAGCTGCCCGGGAAATGCTGTGAGGAGTGGGTGTGTGATGAACCCAAGGACCGCACAGCAGTTGGCCCTGCCCTAGCTGGTGAGTCGTCTTTTTCTAAGTTACTGTTATTCATTCTCTCCAACTTCAGGGCCAATGCCCAAGTACACGAAGCTAAGGGGAAATTGTCCTATCCGGATGTTTTACCTTGTGTTTGTGTGTTCTGCTTTCATAGCCTACCGACTGGAAGACACGTTTGGCCCAGACCCAACTATGATGCGAGCCAACTGCCTGGTTCAGACCACGGAGTGGAGCGCCTGTTCTAAGACCTGTGGGATGGGCATCTCCACCCGGGTTACCAATGACAATACCTTCTGCAGACTGGAGAAGCAGAGTCGCCTCTGCATGGTCAGACCCTGTGAAGCCGACCTGGAGGAAAACATTAAGGTACCTACTCTGCCCCTAATCACTCATTTTTTACAGAATGACAGGGAAGAAAACCAAAGGGGGCTGTCTCACCTCCCTTGTTATTATAGGCCAGTTGTCTCCAGAAACGTCTAACTATGGAGCTGTCTGGCCAGAATGAAAGATGCTGTAACAGCAGCCGCCAGTTTTCCACTACAAAATTCCCCCATGGTGTTAGTTAATTCAAGACACTCCAAATGAGGCCATGGCTATTTTTGGGAAACTGGCAAATGAAACTCCCAGTCTCTTCCCCTCAGACTATAAACACAAGTCAGATGACAGACACAGGGCTAGACTACAGAGACTTGAGGAAGGCTACTCCCATGGTAGTAATTGGCTGTTTCTCTTCTTGTCTTCCTTAGAAGGGCAAAAAGTGCATCCGGACGCCTAAAATCGCCAAGCCTGTCAAGTTTGAGCTTTCTGGCTGCACCAGTGTGAAGACATACCGGGCTAAGTTCTGCGGGGTGTGCACAGACGGCCGCTGCTGCACACCACACAGAACCACCACTCTGCCAGTGGAGTTCAAATGCCCCGACGGCGAGATCATGAAAAAGAACATGATGTTCATCAAGACCTGCGCCTGCCATTACAACTGTCCCGGGGACAATGACATCTTTGAGTCCCTGTACTACAGGAAGATGTACGGAGACATGGCGTAAAGCCAGGGAGTAAGAGACCTGGACTCGTTAGACTATAACTTGAACTGAGTTACATCTCATTTTCTTCTGTTAAAAAAAAAATGATTGCAGTAGCACATTAATTTAAATCCGTGTTTCTAACTGCTGTGGGAGAAAACATCCCACTGAAGTGAGAATGTTATGTCATTGTCATACAGATAGTCTGTCAGTCTCAGACACTGGTTTCCGAGACAGTTTAGACTTGACAGTTGTTCATTAGCGCACAGTGCCAGAGCGCACACAGAGGTGAGTCTCCTGGAACAGTGGAGATGCCAGGAGAAAGACAGGTATTATCTGAGGCCGTTTTAAAAGCAGCGAGGTACCTACTTTTTGGAGTGTAACAAAGGGAGGGAAATTATAGCATGCTTGCAGACAGACCTGCTCTAGCAAAGAGCTGGGCGTGTGTCCTCCACTAGATGAGGCTGAGTCCAGCTGTTCTTTAAGAACAGCGGTTTCAGCTCTGACATTCTGATTCCAAAGACACTTGACAGGAGTCAGAACCCTGTCTATTAGACTGGACGGCTTGGGGGCAAGCAAGATTGATTGCCTGTAACAAGCCAGATTTTTATTGATATTGTAAATATTGTGGATATATATATTATATATATTTGTACAGTTATCTAAGTTAATTTAAAGCCGTTTGTTTTTGTTTTAAGTGCTTTTGGGATTTTTAAACTGATAGCCTCAAACTCCAAACACCATAGGTAGGACATAAAGCTTGCCTGTGATTCAAAACAAAGGCGATACTGCAGTGGAAATTGTAACCTGAGTGACTGTCTGTCAGAACAAACGGTGTGTGGATGCTAAAGCAACGCATCGGAAGTCAGATTTCTAGTTGGAAATGTGGTAACATCACTGTTGGTGAACAAGTGGTCTTTATTAAAAAAAAAAAAAAAGGCTGGCTCAGGGTAACTGGTCAGATTTCCACCAGGAAGTGCTTGCTGCTTCTTTGATTATGACTGGTTTGGTGGGGAGGCAGTTTATTTGTTGAGAGTGTGACCAAAAGTTACATGTTTGCACCTTTCTAGTTGAAAATAAAGTATATATATTTTTTATATGAAAGGCTTGACTGTTCATTCTTATAAACTTTTCTTGGGTTTTCCTGGGTGTAAGCAGGAAGTTCATTTTTATCTTAAGGCAATTCACTAAGAAGCTTACATACCTTTGATATGCATGAATCATATGAAATCCATAGAATTTTGCATAAGCATTTCTTACACTGAACCAAGCAGGTAAGCATATCAGTTGTCTACTTAAGGAATACTTGAGGTTCAGCTCTGTGCAGCTGACTCCAACCCCCCTCCCCCCCAACCCCCACCCCAGCATACGTCACCCAGTCCCTTTGGCATTGGTACATCTGGACATTAAAGCTAATTTATACCTTTCACATCACAGATTAATGTGTGCCTAACATGGAGAAACTGTTTAAATATTAGCTTGTGTGTTTGACGACAGCTCTGGTGCTGAACTTGAAGACCTGACTGTTAATCGGGAAGCATACTCTAACCTACACATTAAAATGAAACCAGATAATAAGTTTTATTGCACAAATTTTATTTTTCTATTGCTATGGAAACTCACGGCAAATATAAAAGATAGCATAAGTCAATTTTCTATCCATTAACGTTAATTGAAAATGGTTTTTATTTGAAGTCGATTCCACCCTATTGCCCCACGTTACCAAAATAGTTTATAGGTGACAACATTAAATTCTTCAAGAACCCTTGATATAGAAATGATATAGGATATGCCTGGCTGTCACTGACTAGTGAGACAAACAGAATCACAAACACCCCAGAGGCATTTTCTTTCCCTAGATGTGGATAGCTGTGGGTTCCAGAGAAAAACACGCCGCAGACAGACCAACCTGTCCTGGGACGGTTAGCAATCTTGTAGTCACTCAGAGAGACAAAAATACACCTGAATGCGGAGACATTCTACAAACAGTGCCCACACCACAAACCAAATGAAAAACTTCCCATGAGAAAAGTATTCCTAGTCACAACACTGGGGTTTAGGGTGCACCCTCACGGGCATGCGGCAACACTGGCGACGGCAGCCGCTACCCCAAATAAACACCCGGGGGGTACACAAACAGTACATTGCTGCCTCCCATTTCCTTTCCATCAACTGATGCCCAAGCACAATGAAAAACAGCCATGGAGAAAGTATAACTCCTGAAAGGAATCAAAGAATTGTGGGGGAAGACAAAGCTGTGGGGAGGAGGGACTTTGAGACATTTCCAAATCTGCACACAGAAACAGTAAGCAAATTGCATAACCAAACTCCCATGAGCAGTATGTAACAAAATTAGGAGACAAGACACCCTTGACCCTGACATAGTAATGGAGACAAATCGGCAACCACCCAGGGGCCTGAGTTGTGTCAACACTCGTGGGAAAAAGGAAAAGAAGGGAACATGTGATGTTTTGAGAACAAGAGGGGTCTCAGGAAAACAGCCGGCGCTGGCTAGGATGGCAGCAGATTTGAGAACAGTTGTGGACATGGGTAGGGGTTTGTACAACTCCAGTACAACTCTCATTAATGAGACAAGATTCAAACACTTAAAAATGGAATCAAAATTGAGCCAGTCAGGTCAAGAGCCATTAAGAAAGAAGACTGGGGTACAAATAGGAAATTGAGCATGGTGACACGGGCCTGTGCTCCCAGCTACTTAGGAGACTGGGCTTATTGGGTACTTCCTTGTCTTACTGCTTTTTGTAGCAAACGTCTTGACAAAAGCAACGGAAGGAAGGAAGGAAGGAAGGAAGGAAAGATGGAAGAAAGAAAGGAAAGAAGGAAGGAAGGAACAAACGAAGGAACGAAGGAACGAAGGAAGGATTTATTGTGGCTCGCAGTTGAAGGTCACAGTCTGTCGGGGAGGGGGTAGTCAAGGTGGTAGAAGCTTTAGGCAGCTGTCAAGTTTCAGCGAGAGATGAATGCTAGAGTGGTCAGCTAGCACATTTGTGTTTATTCATTTTGAGACCAGACCATGTCCCATGCAAAGGGACTGCCCACAACTGAGGTGAATATACCCATCTCATTTAACCTAATCTAGCCTCTCTCAAGCATACCCAGAGGCCTGTTGCTCTACCTATCCTGTTGTTCTAATGAAACACTGACCAAAACCAAGTTGGCTGGACAAAGTTTATTTCAGCTTACAGTGTATGGCCCCATCATCAGAGGAAGCTGAGGCAGGGGCTCAAGACAGGAGCCTGGAGGCAGGAACTTCAGCAGAGACCTTGTGGAACGGTGTTCACTTTGCTTGTGTCCCTGGGCTTGTTCGTCTATCTTTCCTACACATCCCAGACTACCACTCAGAGATGGTACCACCCCAAGAGTCTGGACCCTCTTATATCAACTGGTTATCAAGCAATTCCCTTAACAATATGCTCACAGGCCAATCCGATGGAGGACATTCCTCAGTTGGTGTTCCCCGTTCTCTGGTATACCAAGAGGACCACTGAAACTATGGCAGCTGTCTTGATGAGTCTAGATTCTGTTGTTAGGCCTCAAACCCAGGACAAAAGACTGAGGCGCTATTTAACATATCAAAGTGGACTTGCCTGCCTGCTTTTCCCAGAATCCCCCAGTCCCTACCTGGTACAGAGTCCTTCTGGTTAGCATAACCCACCTTCTGGTTTTGGTGCCTGATGAATAAAAAAAGAAAAAAAAAGAAAAGATACATCTGCTCCTAGGTATGGTAGAGAAGGTTTATTGTAGGTAGAAGAGAGAGCACACAGCCAGAGGCAGGGGCATCGGGGAGAGCCCAGAGTGAACATGACCCTGAACCATTCCAGGAAAGAGGAAAGGAAGAGGGGAGAGGTGTTAAAATGGGGGGATCAGATGCAGCAGCCAAGAGGACAAAAGGTAAAAAAAAGGCAGGTAACCAAAATATAATATAACTATTATAATATAATCCAAAACATAATTCAAATCTGCATTATGTAGTAGGGAAGAGCTACTTGGGTCAAGAGTAGACCAAGTCAAGTTAAGAATCAATATTAGCCACCACAAGTCCATTGTTTGTCAACTAGACATGCAAGCATATTACATAAAAGTCACATATAACCTTCAGGTCCTTGTCTCTATGACCTCAGTTGGCACTCAATCCTAACCATGATACTGAAGTGAGAGTCCAGAAAGGTGATTCATCTGTCAAGGAAACAATAGTAGACTTGTCTCAAATTCAGTTGCTTCGATTCAGCAAGCCTCCACAGCAAAAACAAAAACAAAAACAACAGAACCTCCGAGGATGGTGCCTGTTTCTGAAAAGGGAATGAGGGGGCAGACAGGTGGGTAAGCTCTGAATTCTCCAGCCACAGAGAAAGATCCCGGATTACACGAACAAGTTGGTGTGTCTCTGAACACAATGAAAGACTTCTATCAAGAAAAGAAAATAAATGGAAGCAAAGCTATGAAAGACACAGACAAACCTCTAAAAACATAGGAGAACTCAAGGCATACCGGTCCTATGAAACCCATGAAAGAAATGTACTTACTAGTGAGAGAGCTGCAAACACGTTTGAGACGCTTACCTAAGGACTTGTCAATCACATCGATTATAACTTATCTCTTTTTTTTAGTTGTCATTGCACAAAATAATCGGTTTCGTTTTGGTATTTTCATGGGTGCCATGAACTTTGCTCATATCTACCCACCACATTTTCATTCTCCTTTATTTTGTACTTGCCTTTTATGTCTTCCCAAATATCCCCCTTCCTGTTAACCTGTGTGTGTGTGTGTGTGTGTGTGTGTGTGTGTCCTACAAAGGGGAACACAGAGGAAGGGAGACAGAAAAGCAGCCACGGGGTAACAGCAGTGAACTACAGCTGCACCCCAGAACTGGGCTTGGAGATAGCACACATCTGTGGGGTCACAGGGGAGCTGCAAAGATGGCTTGGCAATTAAGAGTGCTTACTGCTCTTGCAGAGAGCCACGTGACTCCCCCACATGGCTGCTCATAACCACCTGTAACTCCAGATTCAGGGCAAAAGAGGCCTGGCTCCTTGGCCTCCTTGAGTACCAGGCACACAGGAACTGAAACACATTCATGCAAACAAACACTCGTCAACATAAAATTCTTTTAATTTAAAAATGGGCACGCGTGCACGCACGCACACACACACACACACACACACACACACACACATACACACACACACATACACACACACACCTTCCTCTCTGCATTGCCCATTGGGAAAGCTTCCACAGAATAAGAACTTAGGAATGAAGAATCTCTAGACCCAGATTTTACTTTGAAATGTTGTCAGGAGCCAACAGGTAGAAGCTAATAATTAGCAAGTGATCTTCCTGAGATGGGTCCACCTTAGATTAAAATGTACGACAGATTCGCTCTGGAAGACAAGACACAGGAGAAATCCATTTTAAGAAAGATTCCTGCTATTAATATGCTTTTTCTGTTATTATTAAATATATATAACAATCACTGGGTATTAGCCCACCCTGTTGATCATATCTCTGCAGAACAATGAAGATATGCTGTCTTGTAGTGATGCTATGTAGACAAATATATGATTTCTTAATCCTTGATGATGATCCTATAAAATTATATTAGTTATTACTAAGTTCTTTGATAGTGAGGTTGCTATTGGCTTCTCTCTGATAATCAGAAAAGCACTGAGAACTCTGCCAGTCTTTAGTGTCATGAGTGACTTAGCAAGCAGGCATATACTAATCAGCATACATTCCAAGAAGTTGTAAAACCATTAACCAAAGCTCATAAAAAGGGAACTAATGATTTACTATGGATGCTACGACAGAAGATAATATACTGACTGATTTTATCTATATGAAACTCGGTGAATATCTTGGTCATGAAAGTTGTGTTTTAACTATCCATGAACATGCAGAGTTGGTGACAGGTGATATATGTTTAGCCCAATAATTACTCCTAATGGATATATATATGCATGTAAACATTCTCTGTTGTGAACTCCTTATTCAGTTTATAATTTTAATTTATGTGTACATTGTGATGAACTTTTTACCATGTCATAATGTACTCTGAAAGATGTACAAGTGCTGAGGACAAAGAGACAACAGTCCACTTAGTCCATTTTTCTTAGACAACTCTTATCCTCCTTTTTCTTAGAGAGATTCCATAGGAAAATTTGTGGAACTTAGAAATAAATGCTAAAAATCACTTTTCAAAGTGTCCCTTTTTCTTCCTGTGAAGTCAACTAGCAGGCTGAAAGTTAGAGCTGCGTAGTTCCTACAGAAATAGAACAAAGGCCACGTTACTTAATCTCCTGATCTTTTATGACAAGGTGCTAAACAGTTTCTCACCTCAGAAGAACTCAAAAGACAGGTCAGCTACTGAAGCACAGTGATGTGGACTTAAGGCAGGTAAACCTTTTATTAGTATACAGCAACCCTAAATATATCGAAAGACCAAATCTTACCCCCACCCATGCTCTTCCCTGCCCCCTCCCCTGCTCCAGTCCATTTCCTTAAAAAGAACCAGAACAAGAAAGAAGAAGAGGAACACTCCTCCACTGCTGATGGGGTTGCAAGCTGGTACAACCACTCTGGAAATCAGTCTGGCAGTTCCTCAGAAAACTGGGCATGACACTTCTGGAGGACCCTGCTATACCACTCCTGGGCATATACCCAGAGGATTCCCCGGCATACAATAAGGACACATGCTACACTATGTTCACAGCAGCCTTATTTATAATAGCCAGAAACTGGAAAGAACCCAGATGTCTCTCAACGGAGGAATGGATACAGAAAATGTGGTATATATACACAGTGGAATACTACTCAGCAATTAAAAACAATGAATTCATGACATTCTTAAGCAAGTGGTTGGAACTGGAAAATGTCATCCTAAGTGAGGTAACCCAATCACAAAAGAGCACACATGGAATGCAGTCACTGATAAGTGGATATTAGCCCAGAAGCTCTGAATACCCAAGACACAACTCACATATCAAATCATTCCCAAGAAGAAGGAAGGAGAGGGCTGTGGTCCTGGAAAGGCTTGATGCAGCATTGTAGGGGAGTACCAGGACAGAGAAAAGGGAGGGGGTGAGTGGGGAATGGGCAGAGAGATAAGGGCTTATGGGACTTATGGGGAGGGGGGAACCGGGAAAGGGGAAATCATTTGGAATGTAAACAAAGAATGTAGAAAAAAATTAAAAAAAAAAAAAAGGAAGAAGAAGAAGAACCACCACCAGGGCTGGTCCCTGGCAAACTGGAGATACTAAACAACAAGGACTTTCTGGTAGTCGTTGATTCTAGGTAAATGTACTAGAACTTTTAAGGGTGAAGCCAAGAGAAATATAGAAGGTAATTGAAGATACTAATTTCAAAAAGGGTCAACGTGCTTCTCACGGGGCCAATTATTTACCACAAGAAGGAACGCTAGAAAAGAACGCAGCATGGCCCTCAAATCCCTCTTGCTCCCAGTCGCAGCGCATCAGTTGTCCTCCCCTTCCCATTCACTGTTCATTCCTGCCAAGATGCCATTCTCCATTCAGCAGCGTGGCCAGAAGGCGAGACGTGCACCGGCAGCTCAATCCGCATGGTCAGTCTTGGGCATTCCGCTTCATCTCTGTGTCAACCAACCCCTTTTAAAGAAGAACACACTGAGGCTCAGGAAATGCCTCAGTGGATAGAGAACTGGCTGCTCTCCAGACCACTTGGGCTTGACTCTCAGTACCCACAAGGTGGCTCAGAGCCAGCTCCAGGGCATCCACTGTCCTTCTTTGAACTCCAAGGGTCCCAGGGATGCACATGCTACAGTATACACAGACAGACAAAAATACTCACACACATAAAGTAAAATAAACCTAATTTACTTCTTTTAACAAAAGATCACCAGCCTCAGGTCTTTTGTCACAACAGAAAAACATGATACCTTCTGAGACCCATAAGGAACAGCATCAGAACACACATAACAAAAATTTTCTGTGATGTCATTTTTGGAGTACACAACATGTCTCATGTAGTATCTCAGAGGACATTAGCCCCTGATGGACCAAACCCAGATTTAACCCTTTGAAAAAGTAAATCTATAAAAAACAGTAAAAGTAAAAGTATTCATTTCATGATGTTCTGTTTAAAGTACATTTGTGGAGTTTTAAATTAATGAAGTAAACAATCATTATTTTATAATAGGAAACATGAATTTTTAAAATAACAAAGAATATAACAGAATTGTTGGAGATTTATGTGGTTTTGGATTTTTGATAAACAGTTCACAAAAATAAATAAAGGAATGGCTCAGTTGTTCAAGTTAGTACATTTTAATTAGCTTATGTGCTAAAAAGTATGGCGGACACACACATTCTTTAAGAAATGCATGTGTTCATTGCACTCCTGTGTAACTGCTTATCCCATGTCCCCAAGTGCTTCCATCCACAAGTATACAACTATTTTTTACTTTATGAATCATGCTGATTATCTATAGACTGTTACTAAGGACAAAGTAAGCAAACCAAAATGTTCTTAAAATACTGAGTTCCAAATCTAAATATAGAACCCAAGATAAAGGACATGTAGATCTGTCCTCTGTGTTAGATGTTTTAAAAATATTCAAAGTGAAAGATTCGTTGAGGGTTACATCTCAAGAATGCAAACGTGAGGGCTGGAGAGAGGGCTCTGTGGTTCAAAGAACTCACTGCATTACAGAAGACCCAGATTCAGTTCCCAGTACTTAAATGACAACTCAAAATCATTTGCAACTTCAGTTCCAGGCATCTGATGGCCTCGCTGGCCTCTTTAGACACCAGGCACACACAGGTACATGTAAAATAATATAAATAAATCTTTCAAACTCACCAGTGCTGTAGCAAGTGGGATTTAAATGAATAAGTGCAAATTTTATTGAGACTTGTATTAGTCAACACATATTATCACAATTTTGTCATCAAAAGTTAACATGCATAATTTATGTAAATTTGATAAATGGAAAATAGTGCCAATATTTATAAAGCTGACCTTATTCTGTGACACTGTAAATGTTTATTGCTTGTTATATATAAGACCTGTATGAATGCTTCACAGCAATTCTATTCATCCGCAGATTGAAAAACATATACAAATGTCTCTTAACAAGAGAACAGATAGAAAAAGGGACATTTATTCTGTGGGATTCTACACAATGGCAAGACAGGAACTATGCTATTCTGGGGTGGGGAAGCTGAGGACAAAATCATATAAACTGAATAACTCCATCAATATGGGACTGAACAGGCAAAATTTATCAACAATGATGAAAGTCATAATTGTAGCTATTTAGGAGACAGAACTTGATCCAAATTGTTAAATATATCCATTCTATTTAAAAAGCTTAACATTGATAAATTGATATTATTGATTAACATTGATGAATGAGGTCAAGAACTTTTAGTGTTTTGCCATAACACTCAAAAGAATTGTCTGGAGGAACTTTTCATCTTTATACTTTGTATTTTCTGAGTTATCTACAAAAAACAACTACTACTCTTCAGCCAGAAAAAAATTATTTCTAATATTTCCTCTGCTTTCTTGAAAGATATCATATAATACACATAACACACTTTATAGCATAATTAACTACAGCATTATATGAATGGAAAATCAAATATATTGCTTAATAAGAGGAAAACCTTTAACCCCCAAACACCTTTGAGAAACTTCCCAAGATGCAACGTGCTTGCAGACAAATTACATCTGTTTAAATATCTGATGGGCTCATGCCTAGTTTTATTTAAATCATACAGAACATATCAACATTCTCAGCATATTTTTTTCATATCTGCTTATCAACTGTGTACCTGAAAACATGATTTCAAAGAGGAAGTGATGAATGGTAGATCCACAATTATACATGTGGTTTATACTCATGGGACTTGAAGGTCTTCATTTGATTATAGGATACTACAGGTTCTAAGGCTTTCTGAGTCCCGTGTGGATAATAGTTTTTTTTGCTGTGCACTGTCCACTTTAGATAGGAATTATCAACATAGTATGTATTTGTGAATGTATTCCTTCAGAATCCTGGTAGGAGAACTGATAGAAGATGTCACACTTTTATGGAAAACAAAAAAGATTCTCATCCACTTTGCCTTGATCTAATTACAAAATATCAAAAACTAACTAAGGAAAAGCTAGACACATCCTGGAACAGGAACCAAACAAAGTGATGTTTTCAATCATCTGTACTCACATGTGTATAAACAAAATTATTAAAACGTATTCTATGTAAACATACTTTTATACAAGAAAGCAGGCCTAGATGACTCACAGAGTCTAAGTCCTCCCTCTACACAGGCTGGGTAATAAAGAGACAGCAAAATGCCTTCAGTTTCCATCCAAGATGTTAACAAGACAGAGTTAGGAAAAGAAGGTTTCTGAGGAAAACTGGTTGAGTGGTATCTTTAATCATTATTCTATGTTTTCATGTGACTTCCGATCTGCCTCATCCCTATACAACAACCCACAGTGCACTCCGACTTAACTGTCCACCATTGTTCTGGGTGCTACACAAAGAAATCTGTACTTGGGAAACAAAGATCTAATACAAACCATGTGTAACCCAAGAATCCAAAAAGCTATTTGTACTGGGAAATTTCGATCCACATTTCAAACCTATAAATTCTTACCCTCCTTCAATAATGTTGGCTTGTGCTCATTTTTAAAACCTAAAGCATCTATCTGACTTACTCTATGCTTGAGACTGAACTCCTCTAAAACTGGGACATCCACCATAAAAAAAAATTAAAGATAAACCTCCATTGTTTTTATATTTTTAAAAAAAATATATTCTTTTATGTCATTCCAGAAGATTTTTTTTTATGTGAACAGACAAAACTTTCTTTTCTGTTTTTTTTTTTTAATCACAATCTGAATTCCTTAGCTAAATTCTTTCCAGTGTGTGTCATCTTTGTTCAGTGTTTGTTACACCCTCTGCAGAGAGGGCCACTGAGTACTGAAAGTTATGCCCAATCCAAGACCTTAGGAAGAACTCCCAGCAGCACTGACTGCTTCTTGGTTTACTTATTTGAATTTTTAAAGTACTTAATTTATTTGGTTATCATCATTGTGATAGATTATGAGTGTGTGGTGTGTGTGTGTGTATGTGTATGTATGTGTGTGGTATGTGTGGTATGTGTGTGTGTGTGGTGTGTGTGTGGTGTGTGGTGTGTGTGTGTGTGTGTGTATGTGTGGTGTGTGTGGTGTGTGTGTGGTGTGGTGTGGTGTGCGTATGTATGTATGTACGTGGTGTGTGTGTGTGTGTGTGTGTGTGTGTGTGTGTGTGTAGGATTGTGAATGGCATGGCATGTGTGGATGTCAAGGAATACATTTTGAAAGTAATTTCTCTCTTTCTACTGTGGGTTCCTGGGATTAAACTCAGGTCATTGGGTGCTTTTACCATGCAAGCTGTCTCACCAGCCCCTTGTTTATATTTTTAAACTTAACCTATCATTTGGGCTGATGAATCTCAACACAGAAATCATTTCATGTCATTTATAATGTTGAAGCTAGGGTTGTTAGGCAGGTTTACATATTTATATGGAGGGGCTCTGGGAGGTCTGGGGCATTTCCCAGAATACTATTGACGTAGATGCCACAATGTCAGGATGTGGTGAGAGAGAGAGAGCCATGCAGGGGAATGGGCCAACACCACAGTTCCCTAAATTAGGATATTTGAGGGAAAGAATGACCAGCTTTCTCGTGTGACCTTGGGAGCTCGGTGTGTGGCATCGGGTTTGACCCTGGTGACTTAGCAAGCAACTAGAAATGTGACCCTGAATAATACCACATCCGTCCATTCCTGACTTGTGCACACAGTTCTCAGTGACTTTCAAACCTGTTGTCCAGGCTGTCTGCTTTATATCTATTGTAATAAATATTTAAGTACGTAGAGTAGTGATTCTCATTGTTCCTAGTGATTGGACCATTTAATACAGTTCCTCCTGCTGTGGTGACTGCCCCCCAACCATAAAATTATTTTAGTTACTACTTCAAAACTGTAATTTTGCTATTGCTAGGAATCATAATGTAAATATCTCTGTTTTCTGGTAGTCTTAGGTGTCTTCTGTGAAAGGATTGCTTGATCCCAGAAGGGGTCATGACCCATAGGTCAAGAACAACCGACATAGAAAAATCCATGACGATAAAATACATCTTAGATGGAAAGCCATCTGTGTGCAGCCAAGTTTTCTGTCCAAATTATGGGGAAGACCTACGAAGTCAAGCCCTTCTGAATCTATTCATGTGCCAGGGGCAGAGGGGTCAGACGCTCATGTTAACCTTTTAGAAAAGTATCTACAACAGAGAGCTGCTGAGAGGTGCTGTTGGTAAGAAATGTAGGCCAGTGGGCGTGGCCCTGGAACGGCAACACGTGGTTACCACTGTTGGAAAGAAACTCCTAGAAGTTATACTTGCCAGATGCTACAGCCAAAAGGTTCCTCTGGGAGTCCATCGACTGGAAGCATCAGTGGGCGTATCTAGCAAGGAACGAGGTCTGTGGACCAGCTATGGGGAGAGTGATTTTTTGGGCTGAGGCTGTTTTTCTTATAGTCATTATTTTGTTGAAACATACTTAGATGACTCACCCTTGATTTTAGAGAAAAGGAGAAAAACTGTTGGTCTTATTAGCATTGACACTAACCGTCATAATTTCCTTCAAAACCAAGGTGCCCTTGTGATCCTGTGTGCTTATTAATAGCAGTATTAATCTGTTTGCTCCCCGGGTGGAAACTTTTCATTATTCCTGGTGCTTCTTCTCTCCTTACCCACATGCAGATATTTTTAACTCTGCTTTGGAAACTCATCTATATAAACAGTGATCCGAAAGCCGGGAATCACCTGACCTTCCCAAAGCACTTCAGAGAGCTTCACCCCCAGGAGCCCTACGTCTTCACAGCTAAAAAACTGGAGAAAAATTAGACACTAGGGCCGGGGAGGGATCAGGGGAAAGTGGACATGTTAAGATCAACAGAACACGCAGTTGTATTTCTCTTTGAAAAAAAAAAAAAAGCTGCGTATGGGAGAAACCACTATATCTACCAGGGCTACATCTGTTATGGCTCTGTCAATCCTAACCCACTTAAAGAGGGCGTGGTGTGGTCAACAGATGATTATGTCATGTTTTTAAATCTACTTCTGACATTCTTCTAATTAGTGTGCTGAGACGATTGATTTTTTTTAAAGGGATTTTGACAGAGCTGTACTATTATCTATAATGTTTGCTACTGCTACTGCTTTCCCCCACCCTGATCTTCCCCCTACGTTGTCTGCTGTGGTATCCATTGAGTACTGTATATTGTTCAGTTTTCACTCTTTTCTTAGAACACCAACTATATCCTTAAACTGATTTTAGTGCTTGCTCTAGTCTTCAGATGGCATGTCTATTGTCTCTATTTCAGACATATATGTGCATATAAATACACATATGCATTAATACATACGAATATCCTCTAAAATAGTTTGATCCACCTGAAAGCATGGTTCTAAGCTGTGGCATCAACAAAGCAGCTGACAAGAGAAAAAGCAATCATCACAGCACTTGGGAGGCAGAAGCAGGTGAATTTCTGAGTTTGAGGCCAGCCTGGTCTACAGAGTGAGTTCCAGGACAGCCAAGGCTATACAGAGAAACCCTGTCTTGAAACGAGCCCCCCCAAAAAAAAAACAAAAGAGAGAGAGGGGAGGGAGGGAGGGAGGGAGGGAGGGAGAGAGAGAGAGCGACCTTTCTCTGGATGAACATGTTCCTAACCCCTCATCCCAGGCATGTAAGCACAGCCTGCCTTCTTCTACAGCTAGTCACTAGGGCTGAAGAAAGATCTGGAGAGACAGCAAAAGCAGTCACATTACACACCAGTGGGAAAGGCAATCACTCTGTGCTCTCTCTCTCTCTCTCTCTCTCTCTCTCTCTCTCTCTCCCACCTTCATGTCTCAAGTGTGATTTCCCAGAGCTCTAGGCAGCCAGATCTCTCTGTCACTTCTACACCCTCTCACATGCCTCAGAGAGAACTAAAGGCACAGGGGGCCTCTTCCATTTTCTCAGAGGGCTTCAGAAGGCTGAGCTTGAGTTTGGGGGTTTCCTCATATTACTCTAAGGTGCCAATGTCTTTTCCAGTTCTAATAGTGGAAGATGCTATAGCAAACCAATCTGCCTGCAGAAATTTCCAAAGAAGAAGCAAGTACCAATCCATATCCGCACATTCACTTTAAATCAGTCTTTTGTCAAGATTTGTGTTCCTATAATTCTTGTTGTTCGTTTCATCATATTTTACTACAGTATTTGTAGACGTCTACGAATTAATTTTCCTATTCCACTCCAAAAAGTCCTAAGATTCCCTAACTGTTATCAGTACTCTTGTTCTCAGTCGGGTAGACCAGATAGCCTCAAAGGATCGACACTGTGCTATGCCCCACTACTACTACTACTGCATAGGTTTCATGATCAGATCAAACTAAACTTAACTCATATTCCCCACAAAGATTCCATATTTTACTTTTACTCACTATAGACCTCTGTCTGGGAACATTCTCTCTCTGATGCTTCCACTATATACAACTTTAGGGTGGTGTGTGTGTGTGTGTGTGTGTGTGTGTTCATGTATGTGTTTGTAAAGATGCCTGCATGTGTGTATGTTGTCTGCACATTCATGTGTATGCATGTGTATGTGTGACTGCTTACAATTGTATGCATTTGTGTATGTGTGTACATGTCTGTGTGCTGTGTAGATGTATATGTATGTGTATATATGAGTGTGTGAATATGTGCATGTGTGCATGGATGTGTGTATGTCTGTGTGTGTGTGTGTGTAGGGACACACATATCATCCTAATCCATCTTCTGCACTCTTCCTTCAAGTGTCTCTCCTGAACTCTCCATCACACCAGCAATCCTCTTCCTTTCAGGATGCTCTAACAAACACCTTCTTCACTCCTCCTATCTGGCCAGCTTTAGTCATATGCTTGTGGTTTTGGAGTTATACCAGTAGGCTGTCTTAGTTATGGTTTCCATTGCTGTGAAGAGACACCATGACCAAAGACAACATTTCCTTGGGGTTGGCTTACAGGTCCAGAGATTCAGTTCATGATTATCTTGTCAGGAAGCATGGCAGCATGCAGGCAGACATGGTACTAGAGGAGCTGACAGTTGTACATCTTGTTCCAAAGGCACCAACAGTCATGAGAACTCTATCCTACAGAGGAGAGGACTCTTCTGTCCTGGGCAGAGCACTAGGAGTCCTAAAAGTCCACTCTCACAATGACACATTTCCTCCAACAAGGCCACACCTATTCTAACAAGGACCTACCTCCTAGTAGTGCCACTCCCTGTGGACCAAGCACTCAAACACATGAGTCTATGGGGAAAATCTATTCAAACTGCTACACTGGCTAATAAACATATATATATATATATATATATATATGTATGTATGTATGTATAGCAAAAGGTCAATGAATTTTAACAAAATCCAGTATAAAATAGAGTTTCTCTGTTGCACTAGCAATATTTAATTTGTCACAGCCTGCAACTCATGGTCCAGTACTGTATAGCACATGAAAAGAACATTTTTACTGTCACGGGAAGTTATACGAGGAAGCCCTGTCCCGATGCTTCGTGACCTTGTCTTTATCAGCTCAAAAGTTCTAAAGCTCAGACTCTCACTTCATATATGAAAGATTTCCATAAATATCTGTTAAATCAAATTGAGTGTATTTATATCACAGGAACACAGAAGTCGTCTCTTTTTTTAAAAAATTTATCTCCTAGATCTAATGCTATCAGTAGATGACTTAAAGAATCAAGATATCTTAAATAATTGATATCTCAAATGTAAATCGCAAAGTCACATATGTCATAAAGATGGCCAGGCAGAGAGTACTTAAGAATCTTATGATGTGGACTCAGACTGATAAAGCTTTATTTCCCACTGATGTCCAATACCTAGATACTAAGCATATTTGGATACGTATTCAAATCCCATTTCTTAAAACACCCAGGGCACAGACCATAATTTTCAAGTTATTTTTAGTCATTGCATTATTTGTATTTCAGATGTTTTTTTTTTCTTAATCCAATCTGATCTAGCTCAAAATTTGGTCTCGCACAAAGGTAGTTTTTCTCACCTCAGTTCAGGGGCGTGGGGAAGGGAAGCGTTTCCCTCCAGTCTTTTTGCCCAGCTCTTTTGGACAAGTCGTCAATCAGCTTCCAAGGCAGCTCTCCCCAGGCCTCACTCAATCACTTGATGATCTTCTTTTTAAATAGTTGCTGTGGTGCACTGAGCTAGGGACTAGAAGTTATGCAAGGATGAGATGCGGATTTCTGCTCTTACAGACTCAAGGTGTGTAAGCAAAAGTGCTTGTCCTCAAATACCCATAAACTCAGGCAGAATATGTTCAATATCTTGAGAGTTGCATAGGAGAAAAGCCCAACAGAAGGATGGAAGTCACCTTGTGATGAAGAACCACTTGAGGTTGGGATCTGTCTAAAAGCATTTATTTCTTTATTTTATCTTTACATTAAATAAACCAATATAATATATATATACATATCTGTGTGGGTTCTGTTAAAAATGATAGCAACTTGATCTAATGGGCATAAACAAGAAGATATTTATGGAGAAAAATTAATTTAAATGGAAAGTCATGGAGGCTGTCTTCAACAGAGAGAGAGAAAGAAAGAGAGAGAGAGGAGAGGAGAGGAGAGGAGAGGAGAGGAGAGGAGAGGAGAGGAGAGGAGAGGAGAGTTAAAACAGTCACCAGAATGTCCTTATCTTTCCAGACTCGTGCTAACTTCAATACAGAAGCTAAGTGAAGCTTTCCATCCTTGAAAGCCTGTCTTAGTTAGGGTTTTACTGCTGTGAACAGACACCATGATCAAGGCAAGTCTTATAAAAACAACATTTAGTTGAGCCTGGCTTACAGGTTCAGAGGTTCAGTCCAATATCATCAAGGTGGGAACATGGCAGCATCTGGGCAGGCATGGTACAGGAGGAACTGAGAGTTCTACATCTTCATCTGAAGGCTGCTAACAGAATTGTAGCTCCCAGGCAGCTAGGAACTAGAAGGTATTAAAGACCACACCTACTCCAACAAGGCCATATCTCCCAACAGAGCCACTCCCTGGACCAAGCATATATAAACCTTCACAGCTTCCCCCCTGACCAGCAAGGCATCTATCTAAACTCAGAACACACACGAAAAATCTTGCATTCTTACTGCAGAATTACAAACAAAATTCCTGAGTCTTTGTGGATGACCCAAACTTGGACAAATTGGTACCCTGAACTAATCAACGTCAGGTGAGGGAACAGAGAAAATTTTATCTCAAATGAACCTTGTAGTTCTTGTGTGGAGTTGACTCTGAAAGTTGGCTTGTGTTGCTTCCAATAGGGCAAGGGTTAGCAACGTTTTCATGAATGGGACCCAAAGTGCAATGTTAGCCATTTGGGGCCATAAAGACTTCCTATTTGACCTTGTCATTGGAGCTTAGAATCTGCCATGAGTTATATATCAGTAAACAGGCATGAATATATGTCAGGAAACTTTATTTACAAAATCAGGAAGAAAGTCAGATTTAGCCCGTAGGCCATATCTCTTCCCATCCCCAGCCTAGAGAGAAATAGACAAGTGACCCAAGTATACATCAAGCAATAAAAATAAGAATAAATAAATGTTCACACACAATGCACACAGATATGGCTGCTTCTCTGAGTCTTTATATTCCTCCTTCTTATAATGGTTATCACAGCCAAAGTCCTTTGGGGTAGTCTTTTTCTTTCTGAAGTTTATTTGGCCTCCATTTAAGTGGCCTCAACAGTTCAGGTGTCTATGGCAGATGTGTACAACTCAAGAGGAAATATAACAGATAGCTTTAGCGGCATCAAGCCCGTGTCCAGTGGCAGTCTCAGTTACAAATATTTGCCTGTAGAACACTTCCCCATGCCAAGGCATGCCCCAAATAATCTACCTCTTTGTTAGTCTTCGCCACGCCAGCCAATAGCACGCCAGTTTTTCCAGCCATTCAAGCCAAATGCGGAGGTTACGTTACACTCTTCTTGGGGCGCACACCCAACAGTCAACCTGTCAGCAAGTTCTATGCCCCAGATGCATCCTGGATGTGACTGTTTCTCCTTCCCGCAGTGCAGCTCCAGTCATCCTGGCCCTGTCCAGCACACTCCAACCCAAATCTCCCTTCCCCCCCTTGCTCCTCTCCTGTCCCTTACCCAGCAACTGAGATTACTTTTCTAAAACGTAAATCCTTTCTACGTTTCATATTATGTTTGAGCAAAATCTAAATGTCTCAGCATGAGTAACGGATGAATAAGGATGGCTCCACGCATGGGAAGCCTTGGCAGAGCACTGGTGGTGTGGAGAAGAGAAAGCCGGTGCACTGACCCACCCCACAGCCCACATCATCTTCCAACGCACAAGTGGAGGGGGCGGTGTTGCAGATTCTAAGCTGCAAAGCTGCAGGGTCTGCATGACACAGGGCAACAACAGGATAACCAGAAGGATTCAATACAGATGGATCACAGAAGCCAGAGACCTCAGACCCTACCAATGACTCATTGCAATGAGCATTTGCAGGTGAGGTTGTGCGACTGTAGGATATACTGTGAGACATACTGGGGCATAGTGCAGCTTCCACTATGAAATATTTTGCTTCCTCTCTCTCTCTCTCTCTCTCTCTCTCTCTCTCTCTCTCTCTCTCTCTCTCTCTCTCTCCCCTTCCTCCCTTGCTCCCTCCTTCCCTCCCTCTGTCCCTCCCTCCTCCCCCGTGTGTGTATGGGTGTGTGTATATGTATGTATGTGTATGTGTGTATATGTGTGTGTGTTTGTGTGTGTGTATGTGTGTGTGTTCGTGTGTATTTGTGTATGTGTGTGTATGTGTGTATGTATGTGTATGTATGTCTGTGTGTATGTGTGTGTGTGTATTTGTGTGTGTGTGCAAGACTAAAGTGGATGATGTGAAACTCACAGAGAATCAATAGAAAGTTAACAAACAAATAAGCAACAACAACAAACAAACAAAAAAGAATGTCCCCACAGGCTTATATATTTGAATACTTAGTTACCTGAGAGTGGAACTTATGAACGGATGATGAGGTGTGGCCTGTGGGAGAAGGCGTGGCCTTGTGGGAGAAGGCGTGGCCTTGGAGGAAGTATGTCACCAGGAGTAGACTGTCAGGTTTCAAAAGCCTGTGTCAGACCTAGTCTCTCCCTCCCTCCCCCTTCCCCCTTCCCTCCCTCTCTCTCTCCCTCCCTCTCCCTCTCTCTCTCTCTTCCTCCCTCGCTCCTTCCCCACTCCCTCTCCCCTCTCCCTCCTCCCCTCTCCCTTCCCCCCTCCCTCTCTCTCTGCCCGTGGATCCAGACAGAGCTCAGCTACTGTTCCAGTGTCAGCTCTCTGCCATGATGATAATGGACTGATCCTCAGTCAAATGCTTGCCTCTGTCGGCCATGGTGTCTCTTCACAGCAATAGAAGACTGGCTAAGATGGTGCGGCTCACAGGCACGCTGGTCTAGACTCCAGTCTGCTTTGGACTCTATGTTCTGAGCTCAGCCCTGCCTCAAGGCCTTGGGGCTTCCTCTACCCAGGCACACATTTTCCTAAGCATTTGTGAGGATATTAAACTCAGGAGAACAAGATGCGATTTCTCTTGTTCTCCATATGTATGAAGGATAGAAAGTGGTACCTGACATGTAATGGGCAAGCAACACATTTTTGCTGAGTGCAATGAAGGATATAGGGTGAGATAAATTAGGACAAATACATGTGTTATGATAATGCAGAAATGTTCAGAACGATTATATTTTTCCAAGCCAAGGTACTTACTTTATTGAGAGCTCAGAGAAGAAAGAACAGGGTCACCCCATGTGGGGACAAGTGTCGTGCTGAAAGGATAGAAAATAATACAGCCTAACTCTAATGACCCCAAGAAATCAGGAGTTTAAAATGCTATCTTGCTTTGTTAGAAACTAGGTAAAAGGTCACATTCCAGAGCCCGCCCTTTGTTTAGACCTAGCAGAAAGGCCTTAAATAGGTGATCCTGGCCCCATAGGGTAACTGGAAATGGGCTAAGCTTATCTTCTGTAAACTTACGCCATTACCCCTAAGCAGGAGTTCACACAGCTGTAGACATTATAGGAAACTAATTGGTCCACTGAGCACGGGCTCCGATAATTTAAACTGACTGGCCTAAAAACTATAGAGTGGTACAAATCAATTGGCTCCCATTTCAAGGGCTTCTCCACGCTAAGAAATGATTGGTTTGTGATTCGAGGGCTTTGTCATAAACTTATAAAAGCTGTCTCAATTCGGCACTCGGGGTCCATAGTCCTCTGACCCTGCGTGGTGCATGGCTATGGAACCCAGAATTCTGGAAATAAAGAAATCCTCATGCTATTGCATGGAGACCATTTCTCGCAAGTGATTTGGGTGTTGCCTTCACGGGGTGTGGGGTGCTGGGGCACCCTCGGTTTTTGGGGTCTTACAGTGCTAAAAAACTGGACCATCGGTGAATGAGCTGATTTATTTAACACTGTCTTTTCTATGAAGTGCAGACAGTGCAGTAAAGAATCCCTAACTCCAGCAAAACTGGCGAAAAGGAAAACGTCACATTTGTAATTGAAAATGTAAAATGCCCAAATCAGTAAATTCCAGGCGGTGTCATCAGGGACCAGTAAGTAACTTTATTGGCCTCTCAAATATGTTCATGATCTCACTCCCAGCATCCTGATGTGGGACCCATGGCACAGTGACACAAAGTGACCTTTTTATTAAAAGTCAGAGTCTACTCAAGCACTGCTTTAAGCACATAGTTCAAGGACATTATTCTGGGAAGAATCATCGCGCTGGTTGTCACTTGATATGAAACTTTTTCAAATTACATCAATAAAAAAACTACGAGAATGTTCTCAGCAAGGTGAGTTTTCCTCATGAAAACTAGTATTACTCAGCTTTCCTATGGCTTTACCTACATGTCAGTGACTTGAAAGACATTTATTTCCACACAATTGCCTATTAGCTGAGGTTCCGTTACCATCATTGTGTTCCGGGTTCCTTCTCATTCCGGATGCCAGTGTAAACACTACATTCTTCTGAGGCAGGGAAGGGAGATCAACAACACTATCCTCTATCTCGCTAATCTGTGACCTGGCATCATTGCGTTTCCATTGGCAGAAACAAGTCACGTGGCCAAGCAGGGACTGAGCAGGAAGTGTAGTTTGCAGGAACAGATCTCTGCAAGTCACAGGGCAAAGTGTGGGCGATGCCTGATGCTCTCGTAGGGAAGGGAACGAAGACTTGGGAACAGTAATTTAATCTACCAATTAGTGAAGCCACCAGCAGACTGTCTTTCCACCAATTGACGAAACATTTATACGGATGTCTTAGTTTCGCTTCTCTTACTGTGACAAAAGCATCGTGAAGGAGAAACTTTCCTTCTCCTGGCTTACAGTTCCTTAGGTGATAACATCAGGCGGGGAAGGCATGGCGGCAGGGGCATGACAGGTTGCTACGTTACATTGGTAGTCAGGAAGCAGAGGGAGAACAGGAAGTGAAGTCCAGGATATAAAACCTCAAAGCCTGCAGTAGTCGGGTATTTGCTTCAGCAAAGCTGAATGTTTTGTAACCTCCCAAATGTTTCGTAACTTCCCCAAGCAGCACCACCAGCTAGGGATGCAAGAATTCAGACTTACTTACCACTCAAACCACAGCAGGCATGGCATGGCGTTCAGAAGCTTCTTGCACATTTTAATTTCTGAGTTAAATCCTCCATTCTGAATTCGATCCTATCCCTCTCTTTAGGCCCATCCTCCCACTGCATGAATATCTATACCTTTAAAACATCATCAGTCTCCTGGGTACCAACCGATTTGCCATCTCCTATAATCTTTTCAGGAATATTTGCATAATCAAATAAAGGAAAGGGTTGATGGGCCAGAATTCTCACTGCGGGCCAAATTACCATTCCCAGCAATAGCCCACTGACTCTTTGCAGAGTACTTCCCTGTCTACCAAGTAGAATTCCCCTACCCACCGGAAAGAAGGGCCTGTTATGAGCTGGGTGGGAATGGGTCCTCAGGATTGAGACCTCAGTAGGCCTTGAGTATTCTTACAAGGGGAGTTCTCATCTACATCACATAAAACATCAAAACAGAACCTCTTCCCACATCAAATTCTGGCTTTAGTTGGTTTTTTTTTTTTTTTGGTTTTTTTTTTTTTTTTTGGTTTTTGTTTGTTTATTTGTTTTTTGAAAGGATATTGTCTTAGTTTGAGTTACTATTGCTGTGATGAAACACCCATACAAAAAGTAAGTTGGGGAGGAAAGAATTTCTTTGACTTATACTTCCAGGTCATAGTCCATTGTTGGAGGAAGTCAGGACAGGAACTCACTCAGTGCGGGAATGTGGAAGCCAGAGGTGATGGGCCTTTGGACAATGCTAGACATGTCATTTCTGTTTCCTTGCAAGGTGCATTTCTGGCATGCATTTTGCCTCATTAGAATAGTTCCTGGATCAAGCATCCTTTGAGCCTCAAAGTCTTCTGGGTAGTACACATACAGGTGCTGGAGTCTATGAGCTCTTCAGAGGCCCACACAGGGGCCTATGTAAATGTGTGTGTGTGTGTGTGTGTGTGTGTGTGTGTGTGTGTGTGTGTGTGTAGGGTCAAAATAAAATGAGAAAATGAGAAAGTTGAAAAACAAGAAAGTTGAAAATCAATGGCCCAACTAAAAATCTACAGATATAACCTGTATCAATTATATCAATCATCAACTTTAGAATTCATATACATGTTATTGCATTTTAATATTATTTTGAAAGTTACTGTGATTCTTTACTTTGAACGAATTTGACACTAAGGTTCCATAACAACTTGACACAAGCTAAAGTACTCTGACAGAAGGGAACTATCAATTAAGATAATGGCTCCAGCCGGGCAGTGGTGGCGCACACCTGTAATCCCAGCACTTGGGAGGCAGAGGCAGGTGGATTTCTGAGTTCAAGGCCAGCCTGGTCTACAGAGTGAGTTCCAGGACAGCCAGGGCTACACAGAGAAACCCTGTCTCGAAAAAACCAAATCCAAAAAAACAAATCCAAAAAACCAAGATGGGGGGGGGGGAGAGAGAGAGAGAGAGAGAGAGAGAGAGAGAGAGAGAGAGAATGGCTCCATAGGATGGGGCCTTAGGTAAGATTTAGAGCAGGTTCTGCATTAGTGAACGGTGTGGGAGGACCTGCCTCAGCCTCATTGTGGGTGGTGCCATCCTTTGGCTGAGCAAGCCATGAGGAACAAGCCAGTCAGCAGCTCCTCTCCATAGCCACTGCATCAGCTCCTGCCTCCAGGTTCCTCTCCCGTTTGAATTCTGTTCCGACTTCCTCCAGGAGTGGACTACAGTGCAGAAAGTGTAAACCGAATAAACCGTTTCCTCCCCAACTTACCTCTCAGTAACGGTGCTGCAGCAACAGTAACCTGACAGAACCCAAGAGTTAACTGAGGAGGGAGGGGAATCCGGTGTGGGAGACTGAGTTAGTGAGAAGGGTGTGGTGGAGGACCAGGGGGACCAGGGGGAAGACAGGAGCCAGCCGCTGCTCTGCCCTCTCAGCACTCTCTCTCAGATTCTCCAAAGGGCCTCTGGCTTCCATCTCAGATCCTCACTCAAATCTCCACTCAGTGAGTGGCTCAGACATCCGGCCAAATTTCCAGTACTAATTATTTTTAAATATATAAAAATATCAAGAAGTTCATGCTGTTTGTATGTTGAGATAATAATATTGAATTGAATTAAATTAAATCCATCACTGATATGGTATATGTGTTAATTTTAACATATTAAAATACATTATCAGTGGTAGACTATATTTAAATATGAAAAACAAATTATAAATGTATGTAAGTTTCTATATAAATTAATATATCGTAAATCATTGTCATTTATCTTACCTATTTCTCTCTCCTTTTAAATGACACTCCTAAAAGTTCTAAATTTCACATGTCTCACAGTTGGGAAATACCACTCTGTTTCATGTTGGTCTGTATATCCACACCCATGTTTAGCACATACTGTTTTTAGTGGCAAGATGATGTGTAACGTATTCGCTAACCATTTTTTAGTTCTCCCTACCTTAAGAACACCTTGCTGCATCTGAAGATATCTATCAGTGTCTTCATAAGTCCTGAAAGATGAGAGTCCTTATTTTCTAGGAAAAAAAAAAACATGATTCCTCAGCAAATCATATGTTTTGGATCATTTTCATTAGCTTGTATGCTCAGATCCTGAATAGGACGTGCACGAAGGATCTCAAGTAGAGATCTGACGGCAGAGGCGCTCCTAAGGGCTCTCTCTAGCTGAGGTAATAACGGATGATTGAATGTCCACGGTATCTGTGGGTTAGTCTGTCACATGGGCATGGGGTCAAGCAATAAATTCTATTTTTAGGAGGTGACTGCATAGTTGACAAGTCTTAAACTGGCCATAGATTGCTTCCGAACAATGGAGGCCAAACACGTTGACGGAGCCAGCTCATGGCACTTTAAGTCTTACAAGAGAACAGGGATTAATAAATCCCCAAAATAGACGTTCTTATAGGAAACTTTCCCCATAAATGTTAGCTTTTTGAAGTCCAGCTCAAACATAGCAAATCTGGACTCCTCATAGCGCAGGAATAATATTGAATGTGTGCCTTTCACACATTTCCAGAACTGTAAAGCAGAGTCAGGGGCACCAACATGCTTTGCACAGTAAAAAGCCGTGCAAAGACAATAGGCGCTATGGGACCAGTCAATGGTAACCAGTATGAAAGAGGAGAAACAATGCTTCCTAAATTCCAGTTTTCCCCTCTATAGAAGGAAACAACATTAAATGTCTCAAGAATCAGCGTAGCAGACCCCCAACTATGTGTAATGGGTTATTTTAAGCGTTTGATTCCGTGTTAGGCACAAGCACAGAAGCTGTCACAGTTAATGCTCTCTCGGAGCTGTTGCTTCTTTCCACTGTATGTTACTGAAATATTTGAACTGTTGTATTAATAAGCACATATGGAAAAGAGCAGAGCAACAAAATAGGAACCAGGGGCTGGAGAGGTGGTTACAAGTCCTTGGTTTCCCTTTCAGAGGACCCAGGTTAGATTCCCAGCACCTGAATGGTGCCTCCCAACTATCTGCGACCCCAGTTCCATATCAAACACCCTCCTCCAGCTTCTGTAGATACAAGATCTGCTCTTGGTACACACACATACACACACACATACATACACACATACACACATACACACACACATACACACATACACACATACATACACACATATACACACACATACATACATACACACATACACACATATACACACACACATACATACACACATATACACACACACATACATACACACATACACACACACACGTACACACATACACACATACACACACACATACACACACATACATACATACACACATACATATATACATACACATATACATACATACATACACACATACATACATACACACATACACACATACACACATACATATATACATACACATATACATACATATACACATACATACATACATACACACATACACACATACATACATACATACATACACGCAGGCAAAACACCAATACATGTAAAATTAATTAAATCTCTCTTTTTTTAAAGAATCAGAAATAAAACCTAACATTCTGCCATCTGAGGATGGCTCTGGAACACCTGTGCTGTCACCCCCACATTTTAAACCTGCATCTGCAGAGTTGCCTTCAGAGAAGTTGTGTGAAGAACCCAGTAACAAGAGCATGCTTACTTGCAAAGGCTTGACGCACACGCTAGAGAATATTCTAAGGACTCAAACTAATTGAATAATTGACATACTGTTTTGTACTCCACGTCAAAAGAAATCTAATTTGATTCTATTTACCATTTTCGTTTCTTAAAGAATCAACCAGGGCTGGACAGATGGCTCAGTGGTTAAGAGCACTGACTGCTCTTCTGAAGGTCCTGAGTTCAAATCCCAGCAACCACATGGTGGCTCACGACCATCTGTAATGAGATCTGATGCCCTCTTCTGGTGTGTCAGAAGACAGCTACAGTGTATTTACATATAAATAAACAATAAATTATTTAAAGAAATAAAAAAGAATTAACCAGCTCTCTCAAATTTCAGAAAATTCTGTAGACCTTGAAAAAAATCTCATGTCCATGGGTACTGTATCCAGAGAGCATCTTAGATAAGAGGCTGTTTGGATTGGAAGGGTCTTCAGACTTAAGGGCTTGCCTGGACCCTTGCTCTGTTTATAAAAGGATGAGTGTCCACCACCTCCCCACAGAGGTCTAGGCTAGGATCTGAGATTTTGTATTTCTTGCTGATATGGTGATACTTTGGGGGCTCTGGGAAACTCACTAGGGAACCAATGGTGTGTTTGATACTGCTGACGCCTTCCAAGCCACGTTTGAGCAGTCCAGAGGTGCAGAACATCTGTGGGGGAGCCCCCACTTGAATGTACAAGTATCTGGACAGGGACATAGAAGAAATTTGTGTTTTTACACATTCCTGCTTACCGTGTGCCAAGACCAAAGTCATGGTGGTACTGCCACCAGTCAATTATCTTTTATCAACTTGTAGAATTCTTCAGGGTGGGGGGGGTGGGGAAACGTTTTCGTTCTGGGCTCCCTTGATGCCTGTGTATGGAACCATTGAATAATGGTGAGGCACTGTATCCACGAGTGTTTTAATTAGATATTATTAAGAAAGAAGAATGCGAATTGATCCATCCTTGTCTCCTTGTACTAAGCTCAAATCCAAATGGATCAAGGACCTCCACATAAAGCCACACACTCTGAAGCTAATAGAAAAGAAACTGGGGAAGACCCTTGAGGACATCGGTACAGGGAGAAAGTTTCTGAACAGAACACCAATAGCGTATGCGCTAAGAGCAAGAATTGACAAATGGGACCTCATAAAATTACAAAGTTTCTGTAAGGCAAAGGACACCATCAAGAGGACAAATCGGCAACCAACAAATTGGGAAAAGATCTTCACCAATCCTACATCAGATAGAGGGCTAATATCCAATATATATAAAGAACTCAAGAAGTTAGACTCCAGAAAACCAAACAACCCTATTAAAAAATGGGGTACAGAGTTAAACAAAGAATTCTCACCTGAAGAACTTCGGATGGCGGAGAAGCATCTTAAAAAATGCTCAACTTCATTAGTCATTAGGGAAATGCAAATCAAAACAACCCTAAGATTTCATCTTACACCAGTCAGAATGGCTAAGATTAAAAATTCAGGAGACAGCAGGTGTTGGAGAGGGTGTGGAGAAAGAGGAACACTCCTCCACTGCTGGTGGGGTTGCAAATTGGTACAACCACTCTGGAAATCAGTCTGGCGGTTCCTCCGAAAACTGGGCACCTCACTTCCAGAAGATCCTGCTATACCACTCCTGGGCATATACCCAGAAGACTCCCCACCATGTAATAAGGATACATGTTCTACTATGTTCATAGCAGCCCTATTTGTAATTGCCAGATGCTGGAAAGAACCCAGGTATCCCTCAACAGAAGAGTGGATGCAAAAAATGTGGTATATCTACACAATGGAGTACTATTCAGCCATTAGAAACAATGAATTCATGAAATTCTTAGGCAAATGGATGGAGCTAGAGAATATCATACTAAGTGAGGTAACCCAGACTCAAAAGGTGAATCATGGTATGCACTCACTAATAAGTGGATATTAACCTAGAAAACTGGAATACCCAAAACATAATCTACACATCAAATGAGGTACAAGAAGAAAGGAGGAGTGGCCCCTGGTTCTGGAAAGACTCAGTGAAACAGTATTCAGCAAAACCAGAACGGGGAAGTGGGAAGGGGTGGGTGGGAGGACAGGGGAAGAGAAGGGGGCTTGCGGGACTTTCGGGGAGTGGGGGGGCTAGAAAAGGGGAAATCATTTGAAATGTAAATAAATTATATCGAATAATTTAAAAAAAAGAGTGAAAAAAAAAAGAAAGAAGCAGGAAGAATGGGGCAAGGTTCATATTCAGCAAAATATTAGAAATCTAAACTCTCGGTTGTTCCGGGGGCCAAAAGGCCTTTGGGACCAACTATCTTGATGTAGCATCAGAATACAACGGCCAGAAATCTGATTGAACTAAGAAGTGTAACCTTGCTGTCCGAATGAATCTACCTCCAAGCAGGAAAGAAGAACACCAAATTCTGTACCCCAAAGCCTGGAGGACCTGTGTTCAACAGTGCCACCAAGTGGCAGAAACTGGCATAGCTGTCCCGAAGGAATTTCAGGTTCTTTTCTGCTGGCGCTGGGAAAAAGGGATTTACCACCCTCTGTAAGGAACAATTTGGCTAAGTTCTTGAATGATTTGCAGGCAAGGACACGGCCTCCCAAAGGAGGTTCTGAAATAACATATACAAACAGACTAAAGTCACTAAATCAAGGAAAGTGACCATACTTGAACAGTAAAATCTTGTGATATGGGTCGTGCCTATAATAGATGATTTGCTTCTGCCCCAGGAAAACTCAGGCAGAACTCCACCTTCCACACTGTGTGTGTCTGGAACTCAGAGAGAGGAGAACAGTCAGTACTCCATTGTTGGGAGGATAGATTTAACACATTAGCATTATAAATCTTCTGGACAGACACCCTTCTCAGAGATTTAGATGTGTTGAACAGGTTCATACTTCAGAAGCTAGATATGCTACACAGAAGTATAAATATTCTTTAAAATCTATTGTTGCACTCTCAGGAATGAAGGGGATTTCTTCAGTACCTTGAAATAATGAAAAATTAACACCTTCAGCTGTGAGAGCCAAGGGCTTCCCTGGAGGGGAGGATTCTGCTGTCAGAAACCAGGGGCCTGGCTCTTAGCACTCGTGTGAGCAGAGAATCAGAAACTGTAAGCATAGCAGGTAGAGTTGGAACTCTGACCTCCACAGCATGGTCATTCTCCCAATAAGCCAGGACTCTTAGTTAACCACATCTTCGTGGAAAGAATGAGCTACAATATCTATTCCACAAGTCCAAGAAGAAAAATTATTTAGTCTGGATGTGGGGTGGCTATAATTATGGGTCTTCCCACAAAGCAGTTTGAGGTTTGACATAGTCCTACCTATGTAGTCTGAGAAACCCAAGCCGGAGGATTAATAATAGCAGACTTAGTCCTAAAACGCTATAATCTCCAGGCCACTTGGCTTAAAGCGATGTGGAAGGGTTTTTGGAAAAGCGTATTTGCAAGCCAGGCTGCAGAGAATTTCTGTGGACAAGACCCAAGATAAGTTCACAACTTGAGACTCCAAAACATGTACTAAGACTTTGAAGAGATGGCTTAGCAGTTAAAAGCATTTTTGCTACTTATTCAGAGGAACCCAGTAAGATTTTCCTTGTATCCACATGGTGGCGCACAAACCATCTGACCCTCCAGTTCCGTGGGATCCAGCTCCCTCTCCTGGGACCTCTGGGTACTACATGAGCAAACATCTAAGCAAGACATACCTGTAAAATAAAAATAATAGATCTTTTTCAAAACACATATTAAATAATTCTCGATGACGCCTTCTGAGAAGGACAAACAGAAATATTGTACCTGGCAAGATTAACACAAGGAAAGACAGGACATCAATTAGAGACGAGAGTGGGTGAGAAATACGTCAGTGTTCTGCAGAAAGACCAAGCAATTGGCTACGACTCGCCTGAGCATTTTGCTGGGAGTCTTCTGAAGCTTCTGGAGACCGGGGGCTCACAGTGGTTCAGTAGCGAAGCTCGCCAAGGGCTCTACAGTGTTCCTTTCCTGGTGGAAGAGAATGTGTTCATTCACCTTAAATCTGTCTGACTTCCCAGGCAAATGAAAATTATCCACACAGCCCCAAGTAACAACAACAACAAAACCAAGAAGACATGGTGTGCGTGTTTGTATCCATATCCACCCCCCTCTGACGTGAATCTTCCACCGTTCCTGGTCTAAAAAAGGATTTTTTTTTTTTTTTTTTTTTTTTTTTTTTGGTTTTTCGAGACAGGGTTTCTCTGCGTAGCCCTGGTTGTCCTGGAACTCACTCTGTAGACCAGGCTGGCCTCGAACTCAGAAATCCACCTGCCTCTGCCTCCCAAGTGCTGAGATTAAAGGCATATGCCACCACTGCCCGGCTAGTTCAATGGAGTCTTAACAAGTGACTGCTTGGTCAGTTTTCCCAAAACGAAGCTTTGTTTTGGAATGTTAGCAGAATAGTAACAGTATCCGGAGAGAAGCACCAGAGACTGCACCCCAGCCATGGATAGCCAAGCCAGTAGGACGAAGAAGGCGGCTAATGAGAGAATTACCAGCTAAGCACCTCAGACGACTCCTCAAGACCCACTATTTTTACTCACTGGATATCGTCCCCTCCAGATTCGTTGCCTTCCCTGCCTTGATATATTTTACTTCCAAACAAGTTTTAAGCTTCCTTTCTTATAGTTTCCAACCAAAATTATCCGCTAACTCCTTCCCCCGCCCCCAAGAGATATCTTTCCAAACATGGGTTTGCAAGGGAAGCTTACAGATCTGGGCTGCAGGACGCCAAGGGCACCTTTGATGGGGACCAGAGCTCAAAAGCCCACTAGCCTCTAGGGAGTGCTGGCAAAGAGACGGCCACTTTAAACAGATGGAACCGGGTCTCCACAGCCTTGCCTGCCCTGCTGCAGCGTGTCCCACATCCGAAACCTTTATCCATCAATCATGGCCCTGTCTGGTCTGAACAAGGAAGGAACTTTTGCAAGACTCGGACTGTCCCTCGTGAAGCCCAGCATTCCTCCCTGCGGTCTTGCCCACCACAGTGGATTACTTCAGTTCCTCCTTTTCATGGAACTCAGGAAGCTGACTGACAGTTAAAGGCTCGCACTGCGGCGAGATCAGTTTTCTCAGGCGGCAGCGCTGCAAGGTTTCGGAGAAAGAAGGCAGCTCCATAGAGAAAATACCACTGCAGCCAGATTCTGAAGGGTGGGGACAGAGAAGGCAGGCAGTAAAACTGCACCAAATATATAACAAATGATTGAAATGAAAATTAATTTAGTTAGTTGGCTGGAATCAAATGGTCGGATATACCAGAGCTGGGAAATTATTCTGCAGCAGTAAACCAAAGCCACAGGCATTTAGTGAGAGTCTCATACGTGCCAAACCAAACCATGGCCACTAAGGTCCGCCATAGGCCTCAAGGCCCTTCATGTACACAGCACCGTGTAGAGTCTCTCAGCCTTTGAGAAAGGCACAGATGAAATACGAATATTTGACCTTGTGAAGTAAGAAAAGGATTGGGAAAGCCAGAGGTAGGGGAAAAAGAAGTGATTGTGACAGAGTGATTATCTTCGGTGTCACGGAGGGACAAATGGGTTTGGACCGGGACTTTGTGGAACGAGTTGATGGGAGGTTTGCACATTTGTGGGATGCTTCCCTCGGGGAAGGGGCGTTGCTAAGGGAGAGCGGAAGCTTGTCTGGATCAGAGGAGGGAGTATTGGTAAATATTTCATAGTCCGTTAAAGAAGGAGTTAATATCGGCTGCAGCAGTAAAGTTATCTATTGCCAGGATGTCCCCCGCAGCCAGATTCAGATAATCCAAAACTGAGATTGCGTTCAACACGCCCAAATGTGACTGTGCGGAGAGAGGTGGCATTGGGAAGTGACTCCAGACAGCAAGCCCAGATTCATCTCTAGCATAAATTTGTTTATGCTCTAATAGTACGTGAGTGCCAGCTAAGCGAGCAGATAGCTCGATATCCAAATCTGAATCTCTAACCAAATGCGCAGAATAGTCGACATGCTCTCTCGGAGCTCGCTTCAGAAAACCTGCTCTTAAATCCGGAAAGTTCTTCACCTCTGGGCCTGGTGCTGAAGTTCTCATAGTCACATACCGCCACCTGCTGGGCGAAAGTTGTGCCACAGACAGACAAAGTATCTGCAAGAGAAACAGAATCCTAAGCAGCTAAGGCTGTGTCGCTCTGAACGCAGGGTCTGACGGTCTGACATGTTAGCAAATATCCCTGGTGGCCGCTGAAGTCACTGACGCTCCTACCATACACTTTCACGTACATGTTGATGAGTCCATCGACAAGCCCAGACGTCATTGCCCCCTCGAGATACAAACAAAGCCAGGCCTCGCTGTGTGAGCCTTCCTCGCAGCTGGGATTCTCTCTGAAGATGCTAAGATTGGAGGCTCTAGGCCTTTGGATAAGCAGTTCTTGTTTCCCAAGCAAGTTATGTGACGCCTGTTTGTCTGGTTCACAGACATACTAGCTTCAAATGGCCCGAAGATTGAAGGCTGATATTCACAAATATAACACATATTACAGAGGTCCCATAATATACATTGTTTTTTAACAATCACGTGAGAGATGAATTTTTGGCAAGATGATTACAGGTTTTCACTTCCACATCTAATATGACTGTAAGGGCCAACTAGAATTTACTACCATTTATCTTCCTTAGGATGATAACTGGAGAATATGGAGGGAAAAACAAAAACCAAACCCCAAAGAAGACACAGCAGTCATCACAGAGGCAATTATTAACATTATCACTGATTTTCATATCGTTACAATGTAAAATTTAATTACAAATAATGTAGTTATATTTCACCAGAGTACAAATTTTTCTTAGTATTATTTTTCTAGGTGATCTTAAATATACTTGGTGTGTGTGTGTCTGTGTGTCTGTGTGTTTGTGTATTTGTATGTTTGTATGTGTGCATGTGTGTGTTTGTGTGTGTGTGTTTGTGAGTCTGTTTGTGTGTGTGTTTGTAAATGTTTGTGTATATATGTATTTGTGTGTGTTTGTGTGTGTTTTTGTGTATGTATGTGTGTTTGTGTATGTGTTTGTGTGTGTATGTGTTTGTGTGTTTATGTGTGTGTATGTGTGTGCTTGTGTGTGTATATGTGTGTGTATGTGTATATGTTTGTGGTTGTGTGTGGTGCACATGTGGTTGTGTGTATATGTATTTGTGTGTGTGCGTGTATATTTGTGTGTGTGTTTGTGTGTGTTTGTGTGTATGTGTGTTTGTGTGTGTGTGTGGTTGTGTGGCTGTGTGTGTATGTGTGTGTATGTGTTTGTGTGTGTGCATGTGTATGTGTGCATGTGTGTGTGTGTGTGTGTGATCCTAGGCCCACATATCAAGGAGAAGGCTCAACCATGAAGCTATGCTGTCAGTCCAGCAATGGAGATATATCTGCCCCATATGAGAGATCACTATTAGGAGCGAAAGAATCAATAGTGGTTCCTGTATGTTATGGTGAAATGTACATTAAAATGTTAACCTTGCTGTTACCATCCAAAACTACTGCCGTCCTTACCGCCTAAGAAGACCGCAGTTCCCAGTGAGGTGTCATGTGCCCTTTCTGGGAGCAGGACCAGGGGACGGTGTACAACCACTGCTGCATAGCGTCACGTGTTACAGTCAGGACAGTCAGGTCCAGAAACAAGGCCACAGACAACAGACAACAAGGAAGAACATTCGCTTGCAAATGGCGTGGGCGTCTATGACAGAACACAGGCAGAACTTAAAAATCATCCTAAGACTAGTGGCCAATATGAGTTTAGCAAGGTTGTGAGATATAAGACAATTTTATAAAAACTAATTTAAACTATATACCAGTAATGAACACTTTGAAACCAATATTTAAAACGTAAACTGTGGTTCTGTTCCGACCTTGAAGGGGTGGGTGGTATTGGCCTGGCTTCTGGAATGGACAGAGTCCACCAGGAAAGTCTAGGGGCGGGAGGAGATGGGGAGGGGCCCTGTCTGCGGAAGGTAGGTTTAGATCATTCCCTCTGTGACCTCCTAGGGCTTCGATGTGCTGTGTTCTCATCCTACCGCAGGGTTGGAAATGATCTGTCAATCCCGGAGAGCGAGTGCACAGCTCTGCCTGAGCACACAGTCAAGCTGGGCACCTTGTAGCAGCCCAGCCGGCCTTGCAGAGCCTCCTTAGCTTGGGGGGCTGGGGACCCAGTCAGCTGGGGCGGGGGTGGGGGGTCCTCCAGGCTCTACCTAAATAGGCATACCAAAAAAAATTTTTTTCCTTAAACATTCCTCTTTAAACCCAGAGCCCTTTAAAGCAATAAAGGACCCAGTGCAGGTGGGTGTTTGTGAAATCCTGTAAGCGTAGAATACAAAGTTTAGTGGGCTGAGGGGCTCATAAGGACTCTTAAGGGCTGAATCGGAGGAACCACCTCCCTTCCCAGTCTGTCCAGTCCAGGGGCACCGCCCCCATTCCTGTAGCGCAGGGCCCAGCTTGCAATACACAGTGTCAGAAGTGACTCGTAACAACCCTGAGATTTCACCTTACACCAGTCAGAATGGCTAAGATTAAAAATTCAGGAGACAGCAGGTGTTGGAGAGGGTGTGGAGAAAGAGGAACACTCCTCCACTGCTGGTGGGGTTGCAAATTGGTACAACCACTCTGGAAATCAGTCTGGCAGTTCCTCCGAAAACTGGGCACCTCACTTCCAGAAGATCCTGCTATACCACTCCTGGGCATATACCCAGAGGATTCCCCACCATGTAATAAGGATACATGCTCTACTATGTTCATAGCAGCCCTATTTATAATTGCCAGATGCTGGAAAGAACCCAGGTATCCCTCAACAGAAGAGTGGATGCAAAAAATGTGGTATATCTACACAATGGAGTACTATTCAGCCATTAGAAACAATGAATTCATGAAATTCTTAGGCAAATGGATGGAGCTAGAGAACATCATACTAAGTGAGGTAACCCAGACTCAAAAGGTGAATCATGGTATGCACTCACTAATAAGTGGATATTAACCTAGAAAACTGGAATACCCAAAACATAACCCACACATCAAATGAGGTACAAGAAGAAAGGAGGAGTGGCCCCTTGTTCTGGAAAGACTCAGTGAAGCAGTATTCGGCAAAACCAGAGCGGGGAAGTGGGAAGGGGTGGGTGGGAGGACAGGGGAAGAGAAAGGGGCTTATGGGACTTTCAGGGAGTGGGGGGGCTAGAAAAGGGGAAATCATTTGAAATGTAAATAAAAAATTATATCGAATAAAAAAAAAGTAAAAAAAAAAAAAAAAAAAAAAAAAAAAAAGAAGTGACTCGTAGCTTTGCCTTGGTTATGAGGTGATTTCATTCCAAGGGAGGGGATGGGGGATCCCTTGGAGGTTCAGAGCAGCTGGCGCAAGCACCAGTTCACCTCCAGTGGCAGCTCAAGCGAGCGCCCCCCCCCCCCCCCGAATGACCTTGTCTAATGTCACCCCAGAGCTGAGCTGGTGTTGTGAGGGCTAATGTGAGATATCTTCCCCGGATGGCACAGATCCTCTGACTCTAGAGCTCCAGCTAGGACAGACTGAGGTCCTGTGGCTTTGGTGTCCACTGCTCTGCACTAGGCCTGCCTCCTGCTACAGGAGCCTTACTGGACCTCAGGGCCTGGGGAGGGAAGCCCTGTGCCCTGTGCTGGAGGGCCAAGCGCTCCAACTCAGAAAAGGAGTCAGCCTCTGGGGGGAGGGGCATTAAGCTTGAGCTTGGCCGGTGCCCTTGCGACCTGGGACCAGGAGTCCTGTGCTTCCTTCTCCTGGGCCTCCTGCCTCCTTCACTTTAGTGGGGCCTCCGTGAAGGCGGAGAACAATTCTGTTCCTGTTTTAACTTCATTCCGTTAATTGACGCAAGAAACTAACCAATTTTTTACTTTCTGCCTAGAATGATGTAAACATAGGAGAGTGTCTTCGTCAGGGTTTCTATTCCTGCACAAACATCATGACCAAGAAGCAAGTTGGGAAGGAAAGGGTTTGTTGAGCTTACACTTCCACATTGCTGTTCAGGAAGTCAGGTCTGGAACTCAAGCAGGTCAGGAAGCAGGAGCTGATGCAGAGGCCATGGAGGGATGTTCCTGACTGACTTGCTTCCCCTGGCTTGCTCAGCCTGCTCTCTTATAGAACCCAAGACTACCAGCCCAGAGATGGTACCACCCACAAGGGGCCCTCCCCCCCTTGATCACTAATTGAGAAAATGCCCCACAGCTGGATCTCATGGAGGCACTTCCCCAACTGAAGCTCCTTTCTCTGTGATAACTCCAGCCTGTGTCAAGTTGACACACAGAACCAGGCAGGACAGAGAGAAAGTGATCATGTTCCCAAAGGGCCTTGTTTTCTGTGATATAAATATATTTATAAGGACATATTCCAATAGGTTCTTGGTGTTCCCCATATCAAGATTTCTAATACATAATGGGAATACTGTCTAAAAATAAACCCTTTTCTCCCAAAGGTGGGGAGAGAGATCTGAGCACTGGAATGAAGACACCACATGGGCCCCTTCTGTCCCTGTCATACGGGTAAAAGGACAGCCACAATTTTATTTTATTTTATTTATGTATGTATGTATTTATGTATGTATTTGTTTGTTTGTTTGTTTATTATTTGGATAGGGTTTCAGGTAGACCTACCGGCCTTGACCCCCTAAAAATGACCTTGAACTACTGACCCCCTGCCTCAGCCATGCGTGGCTAGGACATCCAATTTGTTGTTGTTGTTGTTGTTGTTGTTGTTGTTGTTTCAAGTCTGGTTTCACTTGCTTTGCTGCCAGGCTTACCATGTGAACCACATCTGGACTCCCAAAAACCTGCAGGTTCCGTGTAACTCTTTGTTTGTTTGTTTGTTTGTTTGTTTTTTCGAGACAGGGTTTCTCTGTATAGCCCTGGCTGTCATGGAACTCACTCTGTAGACCAGGCTGGCCTCAAACTCAGAAATCCGCCTGCCTCTGCATCCCAGAGTGCTGGGATTACAGGCGAGCACCACCACGCCCGGCCAGCTCCGTGTAGCTCTTATGTAAGCATGTGAATACTTTATTTTTTTATTCGATATATTTTTATTCACATTTCAAATGATTTCCCCTTTTCTAGCCCCCCACTCCCCGAAAGTCCCATAAGCCCTCTTCCCTCCCCCTGTTCTCCCACCGACCCCTTCCCAGTTCCCTGTTCTGGTTTTGCCCTATATTGCTTCACTGAGTCTTTCCAGAACAAGGGGCCACTCCTCCTTTCTTCTTGTACCTCATTTGATGTGTGGATTATGTCTTGGGTATTCCAGTTTTCTAGGTTAATATCCACTTATTAGTGAGTGCATACCATGATTCATCTTCTGAGACTGGCTTACCTCATTGAGTATAATGTTCTCCAGCTCCATCCATTTGCCTAAGAATTTCATGAATTCAATGTTTCTAATGGCTGAATAGTACTCCATTGTGTAGATATACCACATTTTTTGCATCCACTCTTCTGTTGAGGGATACCTGGGTTCTTTCCAGCTTCTGGCTATTATAAATAGGGCTGCTATGAACATAGTGGAGCATGTATCCTTATTACATGCTGGGGAATCCTCTGGGTTTATGCCCAGGAGTGGTACAGCAGGATCTTCTGGAAGTGAGGTGCCCAGTTTTCTGAGGAACCGCCAGACTGCTTTCCAGAGTGGTTGTACCAATTTGCAACCCCACCAGCAGTAGAGGAGTGTTCCTCTTTCTCCACATCCTCACCAACACCTGCTGTCTCCTGAATTTTTAATCTTAGCCATTCTGACTGGTGTAAGGTGAAATCTTAGGGCTGATTTGATTTGCATTTCCCTAATAACTAATGAAGTTGAGCATTTTTCAAGATGCTTCTCCACCATCCAAAGTTCTTCAGGTGAAAACTCTTTGTTTAACTCTGTACCCCATTTTTAATAGGGTTATTTGGTTTTCTGGAGTCTAACTTCATGAGTTCTTTATATATATTGGATATTAGCCCTCTATCTGATGTAGGGTTGGTGAAGATCTTTTCCCAATTTGTTGGTTGCCGATTTGTCCTTTTGATGGTGTCCTTTGCCTTACAGAAACTGTAATTTTATGAGGTCCCATTTGTCAATTCTTGATCTTAGAGCATACGCTATTGGTGATCTGTTCAGAAACTTTCCCCCTGTACCGATGTCCTCAAGGGTCTTCCCCAGTTTCTTTTCTAGTAGCTTCAGAGTGTCTGGCTTCATGTGGAGGTCCTTGATCCATTTGGATTTGAACTTAGTACAAGGAGTCAAGGATGGATCAATTCGCATTCTTCTGCATGCTGACCTCCAGTTGAACCAGCACCATTTGTTGAAAAGGCTATCTTTTTTCCATTAGATGTTTTCAGCCTCTTTGTCGAGGATCAAGTGACCATAGGTGTGTGGATTCATTTCTGGATCTTCGATCCTGTTCCATTGATCTGCCTGCCTGTCACTGTACCAATACTATGCAGTTTTTTAACACTATTGCTCTGTAGTATTGCTTGAGGTCAGGGATACTGATTCCCCCAGATTTTCTTTTGTTGTTGAGAATAGTTTTAGATATCCTGGGTTTTTTGTTATTCCAGATGAATTTGAGAATTGGTCTTTCTAACTCTGTGAAGAATTGAGTTGGGATTTTGATGGGTATTGCATTGAATCTGTATATTACTTTTGGCAAAATGGCCATTTTAACTATATTAATCCTGCCAATCCATGAGCATGGGATGTTTTTCCATTTTTTGAGGTCTTCTTCCATTTCCTTCTTCAGAGTCTTGAAGTTCTTGTCATACAAATCTTTCACATGTTTGGTAAGAATCACCCCAAGGTACTTTATATTGTTTGTGGCTATTGTGAAGGGTGTCATTTCCCTAATTTCTTTCTCAGCCTGCTTATCCTTTGAGTATAGGAAGGCTACTGATTTGCTTGAGTTGATTTTATAACCTGCCACTTTGCTGAAGTTGTATATCAGCTGTAGGAGTTCTCTAGTGGAGTTTTTTGGGTCACTTAGGTAGACTATCATATCATCTGCAAATAATGATAGTTTGACTTCTTCCTTTCCAATTTGTATCCCTTTGACCTCCTTATGTTGTCGAATTGCCCAAGCTAGTACCTCAAGTACAATATTGAAAAGATAAGGAGAAAGAGGGCAGCCCTGTCTAGTCCCTGATTTTAGTGGGATTGCTTCAAGTTTCTGTCCATTTAGTTTGATGCTGGCTACCGGTTTGCTGTATGTTGCTTTTACTGTGTTTAGGTATGGGCCTTGAATTCCTGTTCTTTCCAAGACTTTAAGCATGAAAGGATGCTGAATTTTGTCAAATGCTTTTTCAGCATCCAATGAAATGACCATGTGGTTTTTTTCTTTGAGTTTGTTTATGTAGTGGATTGCATTGATGGATTTCCATATATTGAACCCTGCATCCCTGGGATAAAGCCTACTTGATCATGGTGGATGATCGTTTTTATGTGTTCTTGGATTTGGTTGGCAAGAATTTTATTGAGTAATTTTGCATCGATGTTCATAAGGGAAATTGGTCTGAAAGTTCTCTTTCTTTGTTGGATCTTTGTGTGGTTTTGGTATCAGCATAATTGTGGCTTCGTAGAAGGAATTGGGTAGTGTTCCTTCTGTTTCTATTTTGTGGAATAGTTTGAAGAGTATTAGGTTTTCTTTGAAGGTCTGATAGAATTCTGCACTGAAACCATCGGGTCCTGTGCTTTTTTTGGTTAGAAGACTTTCTATGACCTATTCTATTTCTTTAGGGGTTATGCGACTGTTTAGATGATCTATTTGGTCCTGATTTAATTTTGGTATTTGGTATCTGTCTAGGAAATTGTCCATTTCCTCCAGATTCTCCAGTTGTGTTGAGTATAGGCTTTTGTAGAAGGATCTGATGATTTTTTGGATTTCCTCAGTTTCTGTTGTTATATCCCCCTTTTCATTTCTAATTTTGTTAATTTGGATACTTTCTCTGTGCCCTTTGGTCAGTCTGGCTAAGGGTTTATCTATCTTGTTGATTTTCTCAAAGAACCAGCTCCTGGATTCATTGATTCTTTGTATGGTTCTCTTTGTTTCCGCTTGATTGATTTCAGCCCTGAGTTTGATGATTTCCTGTCTTCTACTCCTCCTGGATGAATTGGCTTCTTTTTGTTCCAGGGCTTTCGGGTGTGTTGTTAAGCTGTTAGTGTATGCTCTCTCCATTTTCTTTTTGGAGGCACTCAGGGCTAAGAGTTTTCCTCTTAGGACTGCTTTCATTGTGTCCCAAAGATTTGGGTATGTTGTGCCTTCATTTTCATTAAATTCTAAAAAGTCTCTGATTTCTTTCTTTATTTCTTCTTTGGCCAAGGTGTCATTGAATAGAGTATTGTTCAGCCTCCATGTGTATGTGGGCTTTCTGTTGTTTTTGTTGCTATTGAAAACCACTCTTACACCATAGTGATCTGATAGGAGGCATGGGATTAGTTTGATCTTTTTATATTTGTTGAGGTCTGTCTTGTGACCAATTATATATGGTCGATTTTGGAGAAGGTACCATGAGGTGCTGAGAAAAAGGTATATTCTTTTGCTTTAGGGTGAAATGTTCTATAAATATCAGTCAAATCCAATTGGTCCAAAGCTTCAATTAGTTTTACTGTGTCCCTGTTTAGTTTCTGTTTTCCTGATCAGTCCACTGAGGAGAGTGGAGTGTTGAAGTCCCCCACAATTACTGTGTTAGGTGAAATGTGTGCTTTGAGCTTTAGTAAAGTTTCTTTTAAGAATGAGGGTGCCCCTGCATTTGGCACATAGATGTTCAGAATTGAGAGTTCTTCTTGGTGGATTTTTCCTTTGACCAGCAAGAAGTGTCCCTCAGTGTCTCTTTTGATGACTTTAAGTTGAAAGTCAATTTTATCTGATATTAGAATGGCTACTCCGGCTCGTTTCCCGAGACCATTGGCTTGTAAAATTGTCTTCCAACCTTTTACTCTAAGGTAGTTTTTGTCTTTGACATTTAGGTGTGTTTCCTGTATGCAGCAAAATGTATGGTCCTGTTTCCTTATCCAGTCTGTTAGTCTATGTCTTTTTATTGGGGAATTGAGTCCATTGATGTTAAGAGATATTAAGGAATAGTGATTATTACTTCCTGTCATTTTTGATGTTATTTTTATATTTGAGTTGTTATCTTCTTTTGGGTTTGATGAAGGAAGGTTACTATCTTGCTTTTTCCAGGGTGTAGTTTCCCTTCTTGTATTGGAGTTTTCCTCCTATTATTCTTTGCAGAGCTGGGTTTGTGGAAAGATATTACGTAAATTTGGTTTTGTCCTGGAATGTCTTGGTTTCTCCATCTATTGTGATTGAGAGTTTTACTGGGTATAGTAGTCTTGGCTGACATTTGTGTTCTCTTAGAGTCTGCATAAGATCTACCCAGGGTCTTCTAGCTTTCATGGTCTCTGGTGCGAAGTCTGGTGTGATTCTGATAGGTCTTCCTTTATATGTTATTTGGCCTTTTTCTCTTACTGCCTTTAATATTCTTTCTTTGTTCAGTGCATTTGGGGTTTTAATTATTATGTGGTGAGAGGTATTTCTGCTCAGGTCAAGTCTGTTTGGAGTTCTGTAGTCTTATTGTATGTTGATGGGTATCTCTCTCTTTAAGTTGGGAAAGTTTTCTTCCATAATTTTATTGAAGATATTTGCTGGCCCTTTCAGTTGTAAATCTTCACTCTCATCTATACCTATAATCCTTAGGTTTGGTCTTCTCATTGTATCCTGGATTTCCTGGATGTTCTGGGATACAAGCTTTTTGCATTTTGCATTTTCTTTGCCTGTTGAGTCAATGGTTTCTATGGTATCTTCGGCATCTGAGATTCTTTCTTCCATCTCTTGTATTCTGTTGTTGATATTTGCATCTATGTCCCCTGATTTCTTCTCAAGGTTTTCTATCTCCAAAGTTGTCTCCCTTTGTGATTTCTTAGTTGTTTCTACTTCTGTTTTTAGATCCAGGATGGTTTTGCTCAGTTCCATCATTTGTTTGCTTGTGTTTTCCTTTAATTCTTTAAGAGATTTTTGTGTCTCCTCTTTCATGACTTCTGCCTGTTAACTCAAGTTCTCCTGCCTTTTTTTTTAACTGAAAAAGTTTTAGAAAAGATTATAGATAAAAAAACAATCTTCAGGATCTAGACTTGGTGAAAAAATTATTTCATTGACTCAATACTATAATTCATAGGAGAAAAAATTAAAATAAAAGCAAGTTAGAATTAACCAAAATTTAAAGTATTTGTGATGGAAAAGATCCTATTATAAGAGTCTGAAAGACAAGACACAGGGTGTGAGAATATATTGCAACTGATGCAGCACTGTATCTAGAATTTGGGGGGGGGGAGGCAGAATGTGACAGAAAAAATTAAGTAATTTTCAGACAGTATGCAAAAGATATAATAAGATATTTTTAAAAGAAGAATATACAAATAGTAAATAAACCATAGAAATATATTCAACACCCTTAGGATATTGTGCAAATTTTGACTGCTACAAGATATCTCTAAATATCTATACAAAACAAATATGAAAAATAAGTGGATCGAGAATGGGGTGACCGTGTAAACTGTTACAGGCCCAAATACACGCTTACTACATAACAAAGCAATTTTCTTCATGATCACTAAACACACAGAAATAAAAACGTTTTGTTCACACAGAAACTGGGAACTCCATAGTTGTTCTTTGCGAAACAGATTAAAGGCTAGAAATCTTCCACAAAATGTCCTCAGAGGGGAATGAGTAGTCTGAGTCTTGCTGTACATCCACAGCAAGAACATTAGTTGCTGATACAAAGTAACATAAAGGACTGGACACAGGAAGGTGTGCCACGTGGGGGACAATTTCAAAAGGTCGCATTGTGTGTATCTATTACTGTTCTTGGCATGGTAACTGGATTTCCTGCACTGGCATGAAGGCTGGTTTTTACAAATCTCTGTATCACAGATCCTCTCTGGATGGAGCATCATCTTTCAAAGTTGTCTAGCAGTTTCCTCTGAGATAAAACCCTTCCACCTTAGAAGGAATCTCATTAACATGCAGCATTTCAGAGAGCTGAGGCAAAAGGATGTGATAAGGGAAGATGAAATAGTCCATTGTTCAAGAATGCTCATTAAGCTCAGGAGGGGGAAACTCACAAGTTTCAGGAAGTCCCTGAAACTGACCAGATTCAACAGGCCCCCTTTCCCTTAAACATACTTAACCAGTACGGACTGAGAGACACAGAGACAGACCAGCTGAGTCTCCTGGAAGACACAGAGGTCAACCAAGCTGCCAAGATGAGGCAGAGCCAGTCTCTAACCTGTCGTGCCTGTGCTCCAGGTTCCCAGCTTCTGTGAGCTGCCATCCGTGCTGGGGTGGGCTTTGGTGATACGGTGGGCTTTGAGTCATTCCTGCTCCTGTAAGTAACCTTAATGAAACTCATTGGTTCACTGAGTTGGACTTAAGGGTTCCTGTACTTAGTCTGTAGTAGGTTCCCTATCTGGAGTGGGTAGGTGTTCAATCAGGTCCCCCCAAGAATGAGCCACACAATACTGCCAGTTTCCAGGATTTGGGAATGGTGGAAGAAGGAGGTGGGTTTGAATAGGGGGGGAGCCCTGAAAGACTTGTGGGGATGGGATAATTCTCTTCCTGGCTGTATTAGCATTTATCAGCTCTACACATGTGATAAAATTACATAGAAATGCACATGCTTTGAAACTGAATTCTAAGGGAAGGAATACAATTAACTAATTACATACCTATGGGACTCCACTTCTTCCAACTCACAACAGGTTAAAGACTCTCTGTCTTGTATGGCAGCTGGGCTGGCCTCTGGTCTCCCAGGAGGCTCAGCTGGTCTGTCTCTGTGTCTCTCCACAGTCCTTACTGGTTATGTATGTTTATGGAAGAAGGGGACTGGTGTATCTGGTCAGTTTCAGGGACTTCCTGAAGCCTTTCAGTTTTTACTTTCTGAGCTTAATGGGAGGGTGGGGGTCCTTGAAATATGGAATATTTATTCCATCTTCCAAAGTCTTATACTCTAGAATCGACCTGGCTTCTGTCACACCCATAATTCTACAACATTGATTTCATGACTGGTGTGCCTGCATTCCTCTACGAGGTTGTCAGTTCACAGCAATGCTATTGTGAGGCTTAAGTAAAGGCTGGTGTGTTCATTTTAGTAAACAAAGGAATGAATGATTGACTTCAGGGACTGGTGTAGAAGTCTGATATTTATATGCAGAACATTTTGGTGAATGAAAATACTTACCTTTTAGTAACAGGAGCAACTTACTGAAAACGTTCTTACTCCTACCATCCTTTTTCTTCAAGCAGAACAATTCCAAGACTGGCCAGCAGGGGGCGAACAATTCCTTGGCTCAGAGCAACTCCTGTTCAATTTTTATTGCGCCTCACAATCATTCATCCCTGATGCTATAACATGAAGGTGGTTTTTACTGTTCTTGTGATTTGTTTGTTTGTTTGTTTCATATTAGTAACAATCAAGTGTGTTTTCCATCTGCACCCAGGACTTAACATCTATCATGTCAATGCAACCTTCAGAGTTCACTGTGATTTTTTTAAAGTGATGGTTTTTACAGAGAAACCCTATCTCAAAAACAAAACAATGCTTTCATCCTATATAGCACTGAAGGACCGTTCCTCACCACATTTCCCTGTCTCCAGACAACCGCCATGCTACTGTCTGTGTCTACAAATGTGACTGATTTAGTGTCTCTCAGCTGAGTATTTGGCCTCACACCTTCCAAGTCTATCCAAGCTGGACCGTGTAGCAGCATTCACCGCGTGCATCCACGCACCACCTTCTGTTCACGGATCGGTGAACACCCAAGCTGTTTCCTCCCTTTGGCTGTGGTGAGTGCTGCTTCTGTCTGCAGAGGAATATGGAATCGGCACACATACAGAGATGGCTTGTGTCTCTTCAAGAGACACAAAAGAGGCAGAACCAGATCTATTCATTGTAAAGCGCTTCTCCAAACACCAACTAGCCTAGGAATTACACAGAATCTACACAAAAGATCTGCGTGACGGACTCTGGCCGTGAGGGGCAGCACCTGCCAATGCTGCATGCTGGGTTTTAAGGTTGCAATGTCATAAACTGTGGCAACTGACCGTGACTATAGGAGACTATAATTAGTTACATTCACACAAATCAAGGGATAGAAGGCAACATACATCCAAAGGTGGATATTGTCTCACAACGAAGAGGCGGACACAAGAATGACCTAAACCCCCACCCCACCCCTCTGGAGAAACCACATCAAAGGCTTCTGAAATGCTGAGGCGGCTCCTGCCCACGTCCCTCAGAAGCCTGACTTATCTTACCAGTCTTCTTATAGAAGAAGAAAAACATCCAGAGAGCATGAGGGGTGGCGGGTGCCCTACACGGGGAGGGGAGGAGGGAGGGCTGAAGAGGGAGAAAATGATGGAATCATATTTTAATTTCAAAAAAAAAATTAAGCAGAAAAGGAACCAGGATGTGGGCTGTCACTCATCTGTCCCCTCTCTGACAGGTATAAATTGGTTGTCTGATCTCACTAAGGCTACACAACAAATAGTGATGCATTGGCTTCACCTGACAACTTCCACGTTCTGGAGTCCCAGAGACAGCCTGTGCTCTGCCGGAACTCGTCCGTGCCCCTTCCTATAGCCACTCCTCCCCACGCGGGAGGCATCGAGCAGCTCTGCCAGAGCCAGACAGTCTGAGGTGGTCTTTCCCCCCCCCCTCGTATGAGGTCTTGGTGACTGCTGTCAACATGTCCTCTGCCGTCACACTGTCTCTCTTTACCTGAAATCTAGACCATGGTTCCTTGCGCGATGGCAGTGGAGATGGAAGGGTCTTTCAAGGTTCCTTACACACACATTCATTGTGCAGCACAGTGAAGTCCTAGGAATGCGCGTGCAGCGCCAGGACGTAATACTTCCAGCACAATTGCTTCTAGAGCAACCGTTCAGCCTGTGGGCCAAAGGATGCTTTCACCGGGATTGCATATCAGATATTCTGCAGATCAGATACTTTGTAAATATGATTCATAACAGTAGCAAAATTACGGTTGTGAAGTAGCAACAAAATAGCTTTATGATTGGGGAGGGAGTTGGGGGGTGTCACCAGACTATGAGGAACTGTATCAAAGGGTGGCAGGTGGCATTATTGGGAAAGTTGAGTGCCACGGAAGTGTGAGAAAAGAAACTGAGGAGGAGGAGGAGGAGGAGGGAGAGGAACAGAAGAGCCCAGAGGCAAAGAGAAGGGGGCGGGGCATTCTGTTTTCCCTTTCACCTCTGCTACTTACAAGGCTGTCGTTTTTTGATTTATGTTTATTCAGCTTTCCCCTTGGACAAAAGAAGACAAGCGCCAGAGTGCAAGAACACAGCCTGTTGTGTGCCTTCTCTATAATCTCTATAACGAGCCCGTGTTTAGATTCGACATCACTGTATTTTTCTAAAATTATACAATGCTTTCCTCAAAAACAAAGTCCCGAAATTCACATTATAGTTTACGGACTCTTATTTGTTTTTTGTTTGGTTGGCTGTTTTTTGTTTGTTTGCTTTGGGCCTTTCCTTGATTTCTTTTCGTTTTCTTTTCTTTTTTTATTATTATTAATCATTCCATTCGTTTACATCTCAAATGATATCCCACTTCTCGGCTACCCCTTCTACCACCCCCATCCCATGATATCCCTCTTCCCGGTGACCCCTCCACCAACCCCTCATCCCACATTGCCTTCCCCTTTGCCCCTCCCCTTTGCCTGTGTGAGTGCCCCCCCATCCACCCACACTCTCCCACCCCATCACTTCAGCATCCCCCTATGCTGGGGCATCAAACCTCCCCGAGGCCAAGCCGCCTGTCACTGTCAAGCAAGGCCATCCTCTGCTACATATGTATCTGGAGCCATGGATCCCTCCAGGTACACTCCTTGGTTGGTGATCTGGACTCTGGGAAAACTGCATAGTCAGGGCAGGTTATGTTGTTCTTCCAATGGGGTTGCAATCCCCCTCCGTAATCCTCCAGTCCTTCCACCAGCTCCCTGACCTGGGTCCCTGAGCTCAGTCTGATGGCCGGCTCCCAGCATTGGTCATTTGCCAGCCTGACCTCCCAAGGAATCCACACACTAGGTTCCTAACAGCAAGCGCCTCTTGACCAGGGCAACAGGGTTGGGAGTGGTATCTGCAGACATGATGTAACCCCAGGTGCGACGTCTTCGGTTGACCCTTCCTTCAGTCTCTGTTCCATTTTTTTTGTCCCTGTTCTTCCTTTGGACAGGAACACTTCTGGGTTAAAAACTTTGAGATAGGTAGACGGCCCCATCCCTGGACTGGTTCTATCTTCCCCTTCTCTGTGCATTTCTGCTTAAGTCATCCCCGTTGGGTCCTGGGAGGCTCACGTTTCCCTGGTGTCTGGGACCCCCCCCAGTAGGTATCCCCAGTTTTTCACCCCCCATACATATTTTGTTCAATCTCCTGACCCTCTGTACCTACCTCCATCTTTCCAGTTCCTGATACCGTCACCCTTATTTCCTCCCCCTCCTTTCTCCCTTCCCGGTCGCCCTCTTATTTGTTTCTTGAAACAAATTGTCAGTTCACCCTCAGATAGCATACAACAGCTTGTGTAACAATCCTCAAAATATGACTGTCCAGGGCCCCACCTTCCCTGCGCGATGGCTGAAACTTTGCATCTATTCTCGAGTGCCAAGCACAGGAAAATGTGAATTAATAAATGAGTGAAAATATATTCCTGGGTTTGTTGAATTTTCTGTTTCCCAGGAATGTCATAATTCACATACTCATGCCTCAGTCAAGAATTAAGGCCTTTCTTGATTCATTCTGCTCTCTCTTTGAAAATCTCTTGATTTTCTGTTTCTGGTACACCAAAATCTGTTCCAGGAAATCTGAGGAGACGTTTCAATGGGTAAAGGCACTTGCTGTGAAAACTGAGAGCCTTAGTTCAAATCAGTTCACCTACATAAAACTCCAGGTGCATTCTTTTAATCCCCCACTGGCAGACAGGGATAGGAGGTTGGGGGTGGGGGATCACTGGCTGTCAATCTAATTCTAATATAGAGTAATATAGATAGATAGATAGATAGATAGATAGATAGATAGATAGATAGATAGATAGATAGATAGATGGATAGATAAGATAGATAGATGATAGATAGACAGACAGACAGACAGACAGACAGACAGATAGATAGATAGATAGATAGATAGATAGATAGATAGATAGATAGATAGATAAACTAAGAGACTCTTTCTTAAAGGACTGAGTGGAACACCCTCCTCTGGTCCCCATGTATGCATCCTGCCACACCGTGTATACATACATCACACACGCACATATGTGCACACGCGATAAAATAAAATCGAAAATGAATTTACTTAAAAGGCATTATTCTGGTTTGGACGGAAATTTTGAGGAGTGAACTTGAACATGACAAACATGATTTTAAACAGGCACTATGACATCTTGTTTACAGGCTGAAGTTCCTCACCAGGGTCAGGGTTAGAGCGTTCTGGTTACAGACTCACTGGAAAGGCATGGAAGGCATTTAGCGCAAAAGTTTGAAACAAAAAGAAGCTGGGTAATAGGTCAGCGGCAGCATCACATGATCCATCGGCAGCATCACGTGATCCATCGGCAGCATCACGTGATCTATCTCAGGGACGCCTTTGGTTTTCTCAGCCTTTCATGGGACACCAAAGGATAGACCGATTGTGGTGACGCGGCACTGTTAGTTCTCCGAACCTGAGCCCAGTTTCATCCCATTAACCTGGATTTCACAGACAGGAAGTAATGGGAAAATATTTCTCCTCCCTGGGAAGATGACCAGAAGCTGCTGGCAACCGGCTTGTCCCGGCTGCGATCTGGCTACTGCTAGCTCTTTGTCTTTCCAGAGGTCTACTGTGGCTCGGTGGGTGTGATAACCCAGGCACTCGCACACACAGCCACCTTTGCCAAGTGGTGGCTTTCTTTCCTCCCCCCCTTCAGAGGACAGCAGACTGTCCCCAGGGTGGAGTCATTGAAACAATTGTAAAAGGCCCTTGAAAGGCAGTTTTACTCTTATTAACTTAAAAAAAAATCTGACTTGTGCACTGGTACAGTATCTATAAATAAACTTCTTTTAAAAGTAGCCCATTAAAACAGGCACAGTGGGGCCCTCCCTCTTGTAATCCTAGCAGCTGGGAGGCAGAAGGAGGCTTCTGAGTTCCTTCAGAGGAAATGAGGGGCAGCCTGGGCTACATGAGCCCTTGACTCAAAAAAACAGTCGGAATTAAATTAATATACAAATTGTAAATACCAACCGTATTTTCTGTGCAATTTTCCCCTACCGCCTCTGCAATGCGTTTGCCCTCAAGTAGAGGTTTTGGTAGGAATGACCCAATGCTTTTTGCTGACCTGAGCATGTTTTTAAGGCAGACAGATGCATGTTTTTACTAGAAGTGGGTGTAAAGTTTATTCCTGCTTTTAGTAACATGTGTCTTTGGCAGCATGACAAGAAATATCTGAAAAGTTATATATCAATATGAAAACGTGCTTATAACCACTGGGGAGAAGTATGCTGCATTGCTGGATTATAGTCCCTGTGAAACAGAACCCTTCCAGACCATAAACCTTATCAGCTAAGGCACTGGGAATCAGTTCAAAGGCTACACTCACAACAGGCTCAGCAGGGAGACCAGGCAAGGATGTGTCTGTGGCAGTCTCTCAGTCAGCATCTGATGTCTTATGAAGCTTGTGGTGACGGCAGTCTCTCTAAGAAGAGATGGGGCAGGACTCTGGGACCCCTGTAGACACGAATGATCCTTTACGCTTAGAACCACATCACCCCATGGTTTGAGTGTGATGTCACTTGTATTTGAATACGTGGCCCCACCTCACAGGACTGTTTGGGAAAGTCGCTGAACCTGCAGGAGCTGGCACTTTAACAGGAGGAAACATGAGGGCGGGGCGGGGCAGGCGGGGTGGGCTTTGAGGTTTTGTAGCCTGATTCCCCACTTCCTTCTTTCTCTCTGCTTCCTTACAGCCAGTGCCAGCCTTCTGCCCCTGCTTCCAAGCTTTTCTGGCCATAATGAACTGTATTCTCTTGTAAGTGAAAGCCCAGGAAAAATCCATTCTCCCTTAAGTTGCCTTGATTAGGCATTTTATTGCTGGAATGTGTGCAGCCATTATGAGATCCACTAAAATCCAACATAACTCGAAACACCAGGCCGATGCGGATGACAAAAATGTCATATTTATGCTGTTACTGATCCATCGGGGCCAGAGAACAGACTCTAGAGCTGAACTGCATCCGTGAAGAGAAGTTGTACAGCACACTCCAGGATGAAGCCACAAACCGAGGAGGAACGGGGTGGGCTGTAGCATCGTCCAATCGTATTTTGACATGTGTTTGGGCAAAGGAGTCTCCATCGCCGTTTGCCCTGACTCAGGGCCAGCAAGTTACAGGAAACAAGTAAACATTCCCCGGCCACCTGGTTTCAAGGCCTTTGACACAGAGCCTTTAGTTGTCAGACCTCATGCTGGATATTTAACATGTAACTCAAGATGATAAGAGAACAAGGAGTTGGTTGTGGACCTGGGACCATGAACTCAGATTGATCCTGCCAGTAAGATGGAGAAACTGTTCCCGGGATGGCTGCATGCAGACAATTGTCTCCTTCCAAAGCAAACTGAGCACTTCTGAAGCTGCTTTCTTTCCTGTGGTGGCTGTAGACACTGTCATTAGCAAGCATGTACTTGGTATTGCAGCTAGGGTCTGGGTACGACTTCTTGATACGCAGTGCCATCTACCCACTCATGTTGCGGCCACACAAGAAGTACCAGGAGCCTGGGGCATGAACTGTCTGCTATTTTACATCTTGAAGGATCTGACAGACCTTGTTCTTACAGCAGTGGCTCTCAACCTCCCTAATAACCCTTTAATACAGTTCCTCGTGTTGTGTGTTTTCTTTACTGCTTCATAGCTATAAATTTGCTACTGTAATGAATCATAATGTAAATATCTGATATTTAGGATATCTGATATCCAACCCCCAAAGGGGTCATGACCCACAGTTTGCAAACCAATGTTTGAGGTTAATGTTCACAAGTGAGCTGGGAGAGAAAGGAATTCCGTGTGTCCCTCCCTCGACTCCAGTTTACCCAGAATGCCTCACACCCTGTTAGGGAATAATCAGCTAGGCTTGGGAAGCCACTGCCAGTCCTGCTCTGGTTAAATATTATCAGATTCCTGGATTAAAATAGCTGTTGGAAACAAAATAACCATGTCTTAGATACACCTACAGGGATTGGCGAGCTTGCTTCTGTTTGTAACTTCATATGCATGAGTAGCTCTACAAAATAGTGACATTGTCCAGGTACACCGCAGTGAATGATAAGAATCCAGGATTAGAGGGGTCATACAGAATATTGAAAAACTGCAAATTTGAGCAATAAAACACACTCATTAGACTAAGAAGTTTTGCCTCACTTAAAACACTTTCAAGTTTTCGTATCGCACAGGCAGTTCTGAGGACTTTTGCCAGGGCAGCCCCCAGTTACCACATGAGTATGTGCAGAGCTATAAGCGGTTCTGATTTTTTTTTTAAAAAAAAAAACCTCAGACAGCACTTTTTCTAGATAGCCAAAGCCGGTCTTGAACACATGATCCTTTGGCCTCAAGCCTCCCAGTGCTGAGAATACAGGACTGGTGCCTCCATAATTTTTTTTTTTTTTTTTTGGATTTGGTTCTTTCGAGACAGGGTTTCTCTGTATAGCCCCGGCTGTCCTGGAACTCACTCGGTAGACTAGGCTGGCCTCGAACTCAGAAATCTGCCTGCCTCTGCCTCCCAGAGTGCTGGGATTACAGGCATGCGCCACCACCGCCCAGCTCCATAAATTTTTTTTAATAGTGAAAAATATCTGGTCATTATAAGATAAACTTATTGAGATACCATTAACAGTCTTCCCTTCCTGTATAACAGTGCTCTGTATTTTTTACTACGTGAGTGAAAACTGAAACGGATTCTACCTGTGAATACTAAATCTTCTTACTTTATAGGTATGAGTGTCCTTGCTTGCACCGTGGACATGCAGAGCCTGCAGAAGCCAGAAGACATTTCGGGATTGCCCAGCAATTGGAGTCAGACATCTATCTCTGTGCCTCGACTCGATGTGATGTGGGTGCACCCAGGGCCTCTGGGAGAGCGGTGTTAATGCTCTTAACTGCTGAGCCACCTCCCCAGATGCTGAATTCTGAATTTCTTGGATAGGTAACAGGAGTAGACATTTCAGTCAAAGCATTAGTTATTCTTATTAAAACCTTGAAACTGTCCCCTGACAGGTTATACTCCAACATAGAGTTAAATTGGAACAGCATTGGGAAGCACAGTAAAGTGTAGGCCAGTTGCCTTGTAAACTGATAAGAAATCTTTCCATGAAACAGGAAGAAGCTGAGAATACTACGGAAAGCCACGGGAGAAAAGCTGACCCTTGTTTTAATGTCAATGTCTGTGCCATCCAGACCAAGTCTTCCATTGGTCCCAAACGAAGACTTATTTCAGGTATGTATAATTTCTGATAACAGACACAATTTCTAGTCAACAGCATTTTTCTTGACTCATAACTTATAGTGGAAGGGATGAGCGCAAACATTTCACCCTGGAGATGTCTACGGTTGTCACGAGTTAGCACCATTCCTCTGGTTTCAGACTCTTCTTGACACTGGAATGACAGGCACATGCATGCCCTTGTCCCCAAAGAAGACAGAGTTTGCAGGCTGGCAGTGTTTGCCCTGCGAACCTGAAGTGGACTTTACTTCCTTTTCTCCCTCCAACAATGCAGCTGTGGTCTAATGTCTACTGGGCTTGGACTCCATATCAGTTCTCTGTGGGGAGCTCCACCCCTCCCCGCCCCTCCCCCACACCCACAGCCACATACTAAGCTGCCAAGACTCCAAATATTAGAGTTTTATTACGAAATTGACGTTTCTCAGTGTAGACACGCCTGCCTCCTGTAGAAGACTTTTCTGGTGTCTCTTACAGTATTTAGACTGACCAAAAAACAGCCCCCAAACGTCCTCATTTTGTTTGTAGCCATGCTAACATTTCAGCTTAGGAATGCATTCACCATTGCCCTCTTCCTGTTACAAGCTTCTACATGAAGGGCAATCAGTTTAATTGTCTCAAAGTTCAAGTGCCAGTTCCTCTGGCAGATAAGCATGTGCCCACAGGACAGACGTTTACCCTGCTAACAACCGAGAAAAAGCCAAGGACGAGCAAACTTCTCAGGGGCATCTTCTGCCTCCTCTCCTCTCCTCTCCTCACATCTCCTGAGCGCACAGGCTCCCTGACAGGCTCCACCTAAACAGTCCCTGAGTGCTTGCTTCAGATGCACTTTCCCTACAGATCCTGAGCCTTCAGCTTCCTCCCACTGTGGTCCTGTGTGCATCTCCGGTTCTTGAAAACACTTTTTAAAAATTCTGCCTGGTTCTTTCTCAGCAATGAAGGTACTGACCACACAAGTCATTTTCTAAAAATTTACTTACTTTCCTTAAGAAGTATGGACTCCCAAGGTACAGAAATAAAATTTAGGAATGGGGGGGGGGAGTGTTCATTTGCATAATAGCCCTTGTCAGAAAAAGTAGGACAAAGCCACCATCACCCACGGTAGCCCCTAAGAGCTATAGACCCTGAACTAAGCACCCGGTACATCTTTCATGTTTCATTTCCTACTCCTTAGGAACCCACTCACACTTCTGCCGCCGCGGCCTGTTTCCTCAAGATTACAGGAATTGTAACCAGTTCCTCTTTACAACTTTGGTGTCTAGCTCAGAGAATGGGAACCTACCCATTTAATGAAGCCTTACTAGGATGCTTCAGGCCAAGTGGGTCATGTAGCTAGAAAAAATATATGCATATATATAATATATATGTGTATATATATATACATACACATATATATTATATAATATATATACATTGCCAGGGTCCAGCCTCACACAGGATCGGAGTTCTCAACTGGAAGCAGGAATATCTAAAAGGCGCATAATAAATATACACAGACTACTTTTTGGGTGCAAGCTGACAGGCAGTTTTTCAAGGCTTAAAGTTTCTCTTCTCTCTCTCTCTCACTTCTCTCTCGCTCATTCACTCGCAGCTCGAGGCTGCACACACTGCATTCTCCTGCGCACACTGCATTCTCCTGCGCACACTGCATTCTCCTGCGCACACTGCATTCTCCTGCGCACACTGCATTCTCCTGCGCACACTGCATTCTCCTACACACACTGCATTCTCCTGCGCACACTGCTTTTCTCCTGTGCGCTTTTCTTCTCTTGCGCTCCCTCGCTCAGACACACCTGTGTGTTCCCCTTTCACTCACACACACACTCTTCATACACATCTCACACACACACCACATGCACTCTCCTTTCACTCTCTCACACACACACACTCTTCACACACACCTCACATTCTCTCTTTACTCACTCTCTACATGCTCTCTGCATGCTCTCTACATGCTCTCTGCATGCTCTCTACATGCTCTCTGCATGCTCTCTACATGCTCTCTACATTCATTCTGCATTCTCCTTTGCCCCGGTCTTTTATTGATACTCCAAAAGCAGATAAAAAAGACATTTTATAATCATTGCCAAATCAAATTCAAAAGAATAACCAAGTCCCACAAAGAATCAAGAATTATAATTGTTCCCCAAAGTTTCAAGCTTCCCTATTCCCAGGCCTATAGCCAAAATAATAATAATTGCAAATTAATCATTATTTAAACTTTAACTATTATGCTTCAGAGCTCCGAGCTCCGAGGCCAGATACTTGTATTTCCTTGTAAAGCTCTAACGATAAATGACATGGGCAAAGCTGCCAGGCAGTGGCCAGAAAGAATCAAGTTGACCCTTAACTCCGTAGTTCCCCTAGCTTTCTGCTTCTGCACATTGCACACAATGACTTTCCTAAGAGTCCCAGTGCGTTGACTTAGTTTTACTAATATAAGATTTTACATATCTATACTTGCTTATCCAGGAACCACTCTCAAATGTTGCACAGAACTTATTTCATAACTTTAATAGTTTTTTCTTTGGGGCCCCAATGTTGGCTCTAATTCATTTCAAGCTTTCTTTGCAAGTCAAGCATTAATCTGGAACTACCGTTGTGCAGTTATTGCATTGTTTCTAAGATGAGAACACACAGCACGCACCTGGGCCATTAGGACTGTGCTGTGCTGTGCCCCATGCCTCAATTTTTAATTGTTTAAGAATCATTACATCAGGGAACATCTAGTTTCACAGAATTCACCAGAGCAGAAGGAGAAAGAAGTAAGAAAGTCAGATATAATAGAATAATTGTGCAGACCAAGGCCAACTGAAAAACAGTCATGCACAAGTGAAATCTATACAGCCGTTGTCGAGGGCTAAGGTTGGGAGAAATGGGAACAACTGTTGGTACAAAGAGCTGCCGTGGGCTACTGAAGATGTCTCCATGCAGGCCTACTGCAGGCAGTCCCTTATTTCAGATGGCGGGTCCCCTGGAGGGATGTGTGTCCTGCTCCTCAGCATCCCAAACACCATCCTTTTCTACAAGGAGCTGCTGCGGGCTTCTGAGATGTCTCCATCCCAGCCTACTGCAGGCAGTCCTTGTCATTGTTTGCTGTCCCCAGCAATATATATATATATATATATATATATATATATATATATATATATATATATACTAGAAATTATATATATTAATATAATACATAATAAAATAAAATATATAATATGTAATGTGTAATATGTAACATGTAATATGTAATGTGTAATATATATAATATATTGTATAATGTATATAATGTCTATAATGTATATACAATATACTATATAATGTATATTTCATATACATATATATTTCCATGAGACACTTCTACAAATATAAAGCATGTAATATAATATGATGTATGATATATAATATATAATATACTGTATAATGTCTATAATGTATATACAATATACTATATAATGTGTGTGTATATATATATATATATATTTCCATGAGACACTTCTACAAATATAAAGCATGTAATATAATATGATGTATGATATATAATATATAATATACTGTATAATGTCTATAATGTATATACAATATACTATATAATGTGTGTGTATATATATATATATATATATATTTCCATGAGACAGTTCTACAAATGTAAAGCACACATTCCATTAATTGGTGACAAAGCCTTTATAGTATACACAAAACAAACCCAGGAGGACAGAGTAATACATAGGCAGACTAAGTACCTCAGGACCCAAGAATAACGTTCCGTGCTCCAATTTCCCTTGTATGTCACCTACTCAGACTTGATGAAGGAGCAACATGAAAAGGCCAGAGTGGAGGAAGCAGGGAGTGGAAAACATGGCTTACTCTCCCCAGTCACAGGCCAAAGCAGAGCTCCACAGAATCTACTCTGCTCCCGTGAAACACAAGAAAAGACCCTCCCACACCAGCAAAGGGCGTAGAACCTGTGCTTCTGCCTTGGGCAAGCCGTAAGTCCGTGCCCGGCTCTCCAGCTCCCCTGCCAGGGCAGTGCTAGCGAAGGCCGGGAAGACTGAGAACGTCATTCCCACCCAGCGCTGATGAAGCGTTCTCCAGGATGCCAGCATCACCGGAGACCAGCCAGGAGCAGTAAGTGGTACTGTTCACTCTCAGCATGGGAAGCATCAGCGATGAACTAAAGGAGATCTGAATCCCCACCCTGCTTACCTCCTCTCACACCAATATCAATGAAGGAGGTGAAATATTTCAGCTCCCAGGCAGTGAGGAGGAGGCTGAGCCCCCAGTGTTCCTGCCGGAATGATATCAGAGGAGATTTATCCAAGATGCAGAGGGTTACGGCAGAATGCCTAAAATATCCAGGTTTTAATTTAAAACAATCATGAGAAGCAGAAAAACATGTTGAGGACAAGAAAAACCCACTACACGGAGAAACAAACACTGACACCGGAAATGTGGATATACCAATGAGGCTGTACAACAGCTTTGTGAAAATGCTCCAACTGGCAACCACAAATGCACATGAAACAAATGAATACGTTGATACTCAATGGAAGCAATAAAAATTCTCAGCAAATAGAAGACATAAAGAAGAAAAACACGAACGACACTTTACAAATAAAACAATAGCTTGTATATAAAGCTCCTGGGACCAACAGCAGAACGGATAACAGGTAACAGAAAACCAGACAAAGCCCTAGACAGACCGGCAGGAAGCACCAAACATGGCAAGAACAGACCGAAAGATACACACAACAGTCTCCGAGTAAAACAAAACAACACATTCTAACGTATCACCTCAATGCCAGTGGCAAGTTTTATTACCTAAACATCTTTACAGATGACAAAAAGAATAATTATCCTGGGAAGGACATATGAAAACCTTTGGTAGACTAATATTATATCAAAGTGGACCCAGGAAACCTAAAATTTAACATCGCCTCTGGAGGTCCACAGGTTGGAACAAGGGCACAATCAGTGTAGAGGGGACATTACATCACGGTGTCATTTGTCGGGCACACAGTGAAGATGTTAAGTGACGGGTGACTGCATTCTCTTCAGATCTACACAGTTTCAAACTGAAGAGCTAAGCCGGGCAAAGCCCTCCTCCCACAGGACGGGAGGGAGGGTCTCTTGTGCAGAGAATACACTCTTCTCAATGAAAAATGTCAGTTTGCAAGAGCCAGTGAGTTCTCTGGGGTTTCATACAAACAAAGACCAATTGTAATGTCCTGAGAGAACCATGCTCAGGGCTGTTTTTTATTGTTTGTTTGTTTGTTTGTTTGTTTGTTTTTCCTGAGACAGGGTTTCTCTGTATAGCCCTGGCTGTCCTGGAACTCACTCTGTAGACCAGGCTGGCCTCAAACTCAGAAATCTGCCTGCCTCTCCTTCCCAGAGTGCTGGGATTAAAGGTGTGCATCACCACTGCCTGGCCATTTCTTTTTATTTTTTTTCCAGGGTTGTTTTCAGTCTTAATTCATTTCTAGTGAAGAGGACTGAGCTGTGCATGTGTGTATGTGTGTGCATGTGCATATGCAAGAGTGTGCACATAAGTATGTGTGCATGTGTTACATGTGCATGTGTGTACATGCATGTGTGCATGTGTGTACAGGTGTGTGTGAAGGTGTACATGTGCATATATGTATATATGTACATAGAGCCTGATTTTTATAAAAAGTAGATATATTCAACTCACAAATTTTCCATCAAAAGTCCAGTTTTCGAAAGTTGCTAAACCTGAAGAGATCCACTCACAATTTGTTTTAAAAGTACAAGACTAATGATTTGGTTATTGGAGGAGGAGACAGAAAAGATAGAAATGGGACCTCATTTAGTTAAAACTGAAACTCCACGTAAAAATTAATCCAGAACCATTTTCCATTTTTTAATGGGATGTGTGCTACCCCAGTCCTTTACTTAGTTTTATTAACAATAATAGGATTCCAATGCCAGGTCCCCAGACCATGTACACTGCCTCTTGTCCCTTAAGGGAGACCCAAGAGCACTTCCGGGTATGAGGTGAAGTGTCTTTACTCCCAGTGCGTTAGTAACACACCTAATTCTTAGGAAATCTGCACGGCACAGGACAAAAACTTCAATGCTCCTGCAGATGTGTTGATTCATCACACAGCCCCGGGGTCCGACACCACACAGGATTCCCAATTTTAACTCCACTTGACAGTTTCCAAACAATGCAAAAGTATAGAGAACTGTATAAAATATAAGACTCTTTCAAAAAAAGATCTATGATGTATTTCTTAGTAAAAAAAAAAAAATCAGTCTTCTTGGCTGAAGATTGGTAAACGTGTTTTCAACCTCAGCAGTTCTGAAACTGACTCTTGTCGGTCCTGGTAGAAGCTGAGGCCGGTGATGAGTTCGACGTCTGTGACCCGAGCTCTGTGCAAGGCCAGCAGCTCCTCCACCCATGAAGATTCCCGCTTACCGTGCTAGAAGGACAGAGATGAAGAGTCACGAGAGAACACTCAGTCCACATTCCCAATAAGGTCCCCCTTCCCAGTTTGTTGACTTAGGACATTTTAGGCTGGGAAATGACAAAAGTCACAGATGTGTGCATGTGTGAGAGAGCATGTGCATGTGTATGCGTGTGCTACCTATGCATGTGTGTGAGTGTGCACATGTATGTACATGCACACTTTTGAGTAACATATTTTCTGGTGTATACAATAGGCATGATTGTTGAATTAGATATATCAGATTTAAGGGAAAGAAAGCAAACTGAGAACAGTTGGTTACATACTGCATGGCTGTATGAATACTCATTCCTAGAGATTTCTGGTATTTAAAAAATACCAGAAATTGGAACTGTATAACATGGTAGAGAAGAAATGGGGGGAAATGGATTCAAGTTCTGGTCATCTGAATGTCTTCTTGGAAAACTACTTGACAAGTAAATTTGTGCTCTTTACTATATCTTCTAGGAGGGTATATTTATTTAGTTAGATTTTTTTTTGTATTGAGATTTACTTACTTTTAAATTATATATATAATTGTTTTGCCTGAATATATTATCTGTGCATCATGAAAATCAGGTGATCAGATCTCCTGGAATTAGAGTTATAGATGGTTGCTAGTTGCTATTTAGTGCTAAGAATCCAACCTGGGGCCACTGGAAAAGCAGCCAGTGTTCTTAACCAGTGAGCCCATCTCTCCTGCCCTGGTAAGCCAAAGCCAGGGTGGTTTTAAAGATCAAATGTAAGATGTGAGCAACTGTATCACACCAACTGTAGTTACCACAGGAATGTGTCATCTTTATGGTCCCATGAAAATGGGGTTGGAAAATGCGCGCGCGCGCGCGCGCGCGCACACACACACACACACACACACACACTACTAAAAACTATAATTGTTTTTAAAAGCCCCATACATTCTTGGGGCCTTATTAGTAGAAAATAATAAACAGAGTCTTCCCATACAGAGCCGGCAACCTCCCATTTCCCACCAAGCTTAACTTTCCCGCTGCTCAGTTCCCTCCCTGCCACAACCCTGACTCTGGCTTTGAGGGGAGCAGCTGACTCCTTGAGCTCTGTATCAGTAGGCAGTGTCCATTTGTCTCAACATTCTTAGACACGGGTAAAGAGGACATATAACCAGAGTGTTTCTTCAGGTTAGTGCAACTAATACTTCATCACTTCTCTCCTTCAGAGGGGAAGCAGAAGAAACAGTAACTGTGTAACAAGCTTTTCAAATAGCCTTCTTTCTGGCTCACTGCAATATTTAGGGTCTTCTATGATACCATTAAATAACTGAATACAATGTTCCCATCAACAATGGAGGCCAATCCTTTTTGGAATGGCAGAGTAGAACAGCCTTGGGATGCTTGACTCAAGTCACTCAACAACATTTTGATGAAAGGATAAAATTAGGGCTGTCTCTCCCCACCCCCAACCCAGGCAGGTCAATGCAGAATTCGAATGTGAAATCCGAGAAGCAGGAACCATTTTTAGGTCCTGTGGGCCAAAGCCATAAGCTAAGCATGGTGGAACAGAGAGATGAATGGTCTGGGCCCTTTATGGCTCCCCTGATACCAGCACCGTGCCTAGGCAGGATACAGCTGCCCTGGTACTGGAGGTCCCTTCTTTGCTTCTCCGTATTGATGCTTCAGGCTATTTGTTCCAGAACATATTTAATGTTTAATACTTATTACATCATTCTGGATAACTGATGTGTATTTAACAGCAATTTAAATCTCTCAAGGAAAAAAATTTGATTAAAAAAATCAACAATTGTTCAAAACAAAAAAACAAAATAAACAAACAAAAAAAAAAACCCCACCATTGGAATGGAAATACTACAAGAAAGATCATCATGATGTTAGATATAGAGGAACCATATTTAAATGCTTTCTCGCTGTAGCCTTAACATTAAATTATAATAGTGAAATTATAAGTCAGTTTTGGAGTCCAAGAAAATTCCTATCGCAAGTCAATCTAGACTTTAGCAACTAATCCATATTAGAAGTTTCTGGCCTCATTTTTAATGTTTTTAAGGACAAGGTGGCGGTCTTCTACAAAGACCAAGATGGTAATTTTCGAAGATCAATTTAAGGGCCAAGGAGATGGCACCTGAGTGGGTAAAGGCACTTGTCACCAAGCCTGACAACCCGAGTTCAATCCCTAAGCCCCACATGTTGGAAGAAGAGAAATCTCCTCCTCACACACATCCATGGGCCTCCAACAAGCCTAATGTACCAAGGCGTGCATGCCCCACAGACACACAGACACACAGATACACAGACACACAGACACACACACACACACACACACAGACACACACACACACAGACACACACACACACACAGGCGATGCTCTCTCTATAAATAAATAATATAATAAAAAGCAAGGACCACATGTAACACCATCAGGTAAATCCAAAGTCCACGGTACACCCAGGAGTTCTGTTTCTTTCAGAGTGTGAGTATGTTAAGGCACTCATGGGTTACGCGTCAGTGTATGAGGAGGCAAGGGAGGTTACTTACCGTACAGCTCTCGGTGTTATCAGGCCTGTGAGGCAGGATGAAGGCTGAGGACTCCAAGGTCGTGCACTCTAAGGGAGTCTCAGATAGCTGCTGGCAGCTGGTGAGTACAATGAAGAAGTGTGTTGGGATCAGAATTTCTTGACTGCGGATGACTCTGCTGTTTCTGTAAAATACGCGATATTCACTTCCATTAAGAAACATTTAGCTTTCTTTTAATAATACTTCAGTACAGCCTGCTCTTACGAAAACATATCTAAAGTTTACATTTAATTAAATAAGCATGTTATAAGAAGTTAAATAATCATGATGCCTCAATACTCCAACTGTTGCTGCTAATAAGTAGAATGTTCAAATAACTTTTTCTATTAAAAGTTGACTTTTTCCATTTCTATCTAAAGAATATTCAGATAGTATATATGTGTGTGTGTGTGTGTGTGTGTGTGTGTGCATGTGTGTGTTCATGTGTGAAATCTTTGAACACTCACAACCAATATTTTAACTCTAGATCAGTATTGATGGCCTTTTGTCTGCCACACAGTGACAGAGAATCGACCAAGGCCCCTCCTTCCCTTCAGAGAGGACATGTCATGAATTCTCCATCCCTTTAACTGAATTTCCATTTTTAATCCCCAAACTTTAACTGAAAAAAAGAATCACAAACCAACCACAGAGTCTTGTTAAGACTGACCTCTGTTTTTAAACCTGTGCTTATTCATTGGGCCTTTTTCAAAATTTAAGTCAGCGACTTCACTATTTTCCAAATAAAATGACCCTGTGTAGAATCATAACCTGTAACATACATTGAAAACGAGTTCTGGTTGATGCTCTGAGAGGGGAGCACATAAGGTCTCTTCTACAACCTCTACAACTTGGCTTACTGACCAGCTATGTTTTAAAAAAAAAACCTTTCTTCTTCAATAGACACAGCTTAGCTGTCTGGGGGTGTTGGTACCCACTTTAATCCTAGCACTAGGGCAGATCTCTGTGACTTCAAGGCCAGCCTGCTCTATACAGAGAGTTCCAAGATGGCTAGGACTACATAGAGAAACCTTGGCGCTAACAAACAAACACCCCAAAACACACAAAAGACACAGTTTAAAAGTGCGCGTTTTACAAACTGACATACTCCCAAGATGTTTTGTTATAAAGCAATAAAAGAGTTCTCTGTGAGGGACAAAATCTCAGTAGAGTCTTTGGTATCTGTCCTGAGGCTGTAGGAGCAGACTTTCTTTACAAAATGCTGTTGAGTTATTTGCTTTAATAGAGTTCAACCAGGACAAGGCCCATAGCTTAGCCGTGGGTGCTTGTCTTCCTTGTGGGAGATCCTGAGTATGAATCCTGCCCCACACCTCTTTCCCACAAAAGAATCAAAAACATCAACCAGTTCCTAGAACATCCCCCCCCCCCCCCGTTTCATTTTATGAAAGCAGCTCCATTGACAGTTTGCTCAAGATGGCGGTTCCCTCCCTGCCACCCAGTGAGAGACGGCTTGGCGCTGTGGTGTTAACTCAAGGCCATCAGCATTATGGCCCTGCATTTTCACGTCCTCTCCCACACCTTCACTCTGTACTTCTGTCAGAGTACCAGCACTGCTCCCAGTGTCTGCTCTAACTGACCATCTATTAAATGAGCGTCCCAGCCCTGAACCACAGAGATCTGACATTGGGAGCAGCATGTCCGCAGGGCGCATGAATGGGGAGATGTGACTTCTCTCATTGAAAAAAAAAAATTGATTGAAACTGAGTCTTATACCTATCGTAGAGGTTTCAAAATCACGCCTCTGGGTGATACTTGTCTTCTACGTACACGTGAGTTGCGCTGTACAGAAAGGGTCTGCTGACTAGATGGAAATCCCCCTCTACAGCTACTTTAAGAGTATGAAATATGTTCTTACTGTTTCAGGATCTCTAAGGAATCATAACGCCCATCATAATCAAAGTCAAACACGGGACCACTGACAACATTGACGCCATTCCTTTCTTGGGCATACCTCTGCAGGAGGGTGTCATGAAGATAGTGCCATATAACTGAAAGACAAGGCAAGATGCTGTCATCTCAAAAGAACGACACGCCCCGCTGCCGCGGCACAAAGCAATGCTGGTCTTTGTAATCACTGAAGACTAGGTCGAGCTTGGCTTTAGTCCTGCTGCCAAGCCCAGAATGTGACTCACTTTGGGCTTTCGGAAAGACTAAAGGGCAAATGCGGATTCAACTCCATCTCTCTATTCAGAAATGTGCATCTTAAACTGTAGTAATGATCGTGTCTCGATATTAAGCACTGTCGAAGCACAAACCATAAACCAGACTCACTCCTCATAGCTGAGTTTATCCCCTGAAAATATGCACGTGTCATAGACAAATATTCAAATAAAATGTCTTATATGCAGTATATTTTATATTCTGTATCATAAGTTTCACAGGAATGCCTATTACTCTTTTAAAAGTTCTCTTCTAGAACCATCAAATACTGAAATGACTAAGAATGCTATAAAATGTGTTCATTTTTAAAATGAAGACGATTACCCAAAACTTATTTAAATAAGAAACCATACTTAAAGCTGATATATTATTAATTTATTGGATTCGATATGTAACTAAAGAAACCATAGCATATACATTTTTGCCAAAAAATGCTTATAGCATATAAATACAAAGCAAACATATACTAGAATATATCTTAGCATTTATAGAATTTTTGGTGTTCAATTGATAAGTACGCATTTAGCCAAAACTATAAATTATCTTACATAATGATTAAATTTATAGTTAAATTTAACATCGTTAAAGGTTTTTACCTTGAAAACTCTGATACATTGGCACTATATTAGAAGTAAGCAACGCTTCAGAATATATTTGATTTGAAACTCTATTTAGTCCTGTGAAGAAAAAAAAAAGAAAATGACTCTGTCATACAGCATGAAGAAGGTTTTGCAATATCCTGGGGTGCAGAGTAGCAGTCAGCTCAGAGTCCACGGACGCCCGTAAAACTTGCCCGGGGTTCCAGCAGACAGGGAACGCAGTGCACTTGCCCAAGTTCCTTAGAAAAAGAAAAATGTAAACCCATTTCTTTGTGCTGATCATTCATCAAAGAAACACAAATGTTTATAAGAAAGCCCTGAACCATATTTTTAAACTTGTGCCACATTTCCTTTATTTCAGCTGAAAGAGTATTGTGTTTACGGACTTATTCAAACTTGTTTGTCTTTTTCAGCCGAAGGAAGAAAGTTCAGAGGTTCTGGCTTCAACACAACACCTACCACCCAGAGAAAACAACCCAGGAGTCTGCCCCAGCATGCCACACAAGGCTTCTTTGTGTACACTGAGCCAGGACTTGCTCCCTGGCCGTGCAATGGCCAAGTGCAGTCTGCAGAAACTTACACAGGACTGTACTGGAAGCTGAGGGCTCGGGTACCTGGGGCCTTCTGATTTTTTGCCTTTTAAGGCTGGCCTTACAAAGTCCCGTTAAGGGTCTGGTTGTGCCTCGGTTGGAGAGGACTTGCTTAGTCCTGCTGTGAACTGATGTCCCAGGGCAGGCTGGTACCCAAGTGGGGCTTCTCCTTCTCTGAGGAGGAAGGGGGGTGATGAGGGGAGAGTTTTGTGAGGGTGGGACTGGGAGGAGAGGAAGGAGGGAGGTTACCTCTTTCCTAAGAGCTAGATACAACCTTTACTTCCAAGTTTTCAGGGAAAAGATAGTCTTCTACCTGAATATTTGCACAAGGCCAATAACTCCCCAGACACACAGTATACAATGAATCAAACATTCAAGCCTCAGACAAATGTAATGTTTTCCCAATTATGTTCTTAATGTATCACTTTCACTAGTTAATATAAAAAGGCTCCACACAATTAGAAAATATTGCGTGACAGGATACAAGAAAGATATTTCTCACTAATATAAGTTATTATTTTCATTATTGCTATTATTAATCTGGTGCTGACACTTGGCCCAGGGACTCCAACATGCTAGGGGAGTTCTCTAGCCACACCCACAGACCCATGAGAGATTCATCAGCAAGCAAAGAGAACAGCTCTGGGCAGGGAAAGCTTGGGGAGTGAGGTGAGGAGGTACTTACTTGGTGGTGCGAGGAACCCATAACTTAGCTTAGCATTGCTTTTATAATAGGAACATTTATGCACAGGGCTAAGGGGAATCCGAAGGTCCTGGTACAAACAGTTGGAAAAGTTGTCTCTGGAGAGCTGGTCCTGAGGAATAAACGGTGGAGAATCAGCGGGTATCACATGCTGAGCAGAGATGGAAACAATGAATTAGAGGCGATCTGCACTGCTACAGCCCAGCCTCGGCCCTCTCCCATTTCCCCTCCGTCTATGGATTATTGTCTGTCTAAAGCACAAACACGCTCTACAGTGGGAAGATTATTAATCCCCATACAGTTTTAAACACTGTATGAGATGAAAAGTCAATTTCCAAGAAGTTTTCTCCATCTTCGATGTCTAAAACTACAGCCAAAGTTTCTGGGGGGGGGGGGGGGGAAGAGAGAAAGAGAGAGAGGGAGGGAATAAGGGAGAGAGAGAGGGAGAGGGAGGGAGGAAGGGAGAGAAAGAGGGAGAGGGAGAGAGGAAGGGAGAGAGAGGGGGAGAGAGAGGGAGGGATGGAGGAAGGGAGGGAGGGAGGAAAGGAGGGAGGGAGAGAGAGGGAGAGTGGGAGAAGGGGGGACTGAGGGAGAGAGAGAGGGAGGAAGGGAGGGAGGGGGAGAGAGGGAGGGAAAGAGAGAGAGAAAGGGAGGGAGGGAGGGAGGGAGGGAGGGAGAAAAGGAGGGAGGGAGGAACTGAGGGAGAGAGGGAGAGAGGGAAGAAGGGAGGGAGGAGGAGAGAGAGAGGGAGAGAGAGGGAAGAAGGGACTGAGGAAGGGAGGGAGGGATGGAGAGAGGGAGGAAGAGGGGGACTGAGGGAGAGAGGGAGGGAGGGAGTGAAGAAGGGAGAGAGGGAGAGAGAGGGAGGGAAAGAGAGAAGGAGGGAGGAATGGAGGAAGGAAGGGAGGAAGGGAGGGAGGGAAGTGAGGGAGGATGGTAACCTGATTCTGGGATATCTACATGTGATCCTTTCAAGACCCCACTCCTCCTCCTCTGTTGGCAGGGGGAGGATGTGAATTCAGCTGCTCCTTCTGTGCTGGGGTTCTCAGGTGAATGAGAGGTAGCGACTGGACAGAGCTCTCATGGGTTTCCTTAAATTTGGTCACATGGAAACAACCCATGTGCTCAGATAGCTATTTCAACCATACAAAAAGAGTAATTGTGACCTATTGCCAATCTGATTTCCTAGGACTATAAATCAGAGTCACATATTAAAAATAGAGGGGTAACTGGGTATGATGACACAAGTCTTCAATCCCAGCACCCAGGAGGCAGAGGTAGGCACATCTCCAAGCTTGAGGCCAGCCTGGTCTACGAAGTGAGCTGCAGGACAGCTAGGGTTACACAGAGAAACCCTGTCTTGAAAGATCAAAAACAAAGGGGGCGGTGCGGGGGGGTGGGGCGGGGTGGGGTGGGGTAAAGGGTCATAAAGGAAATCAGCTGTGGAGAAGTCCAGTCTGAGTCTCCAGGCTACACAGATAGATAGTGGCAGACCTGAAGCTGTGCCCCAACTCCTGGATTCCTCTCCTCCTTCAGGAAGGGGTAACAGATCAACAGCAGTGAACTGCTTTCAACATTGCGCAAGAGGGGACAGATACTTGCATTACTGAGGAAGGTGTAAGACGTCCAGAGGGGCATAAGGAGGTCCAGGCTGTATCCGGTCAAAAACTGTTGCTGACGGAGTAGACAGAGGTGGTGCTGCTTCATTAGAATCCGGGGCCTTCCATAGGGTACAGTCACAGAGTAAATACCATCTACTTGGGCCATAAAGGGAAAATGAAACCACGCTTTACGTTGTATGGTGCTATACAATGGAGCAACCACGTCACCCTCTCCTCTTTTGAAGCACACGGAGTAATTCTCTTTTAACACGTCACAAATACCGCAGGGTACAGAACCACATGTGAACTCGAGTCCATGAAACTTTGCCTTTTCTACTGAAATATCAATGTTCTATATAAAAGAAAAGTATCACAAGAGAATACTACCTTGAATTACCATAAATGCTTGTTACACCCCCCAAAAAATAAATAAATAATATTTCTTGAGACAAGGTCTCAGGCTAGCTCAGGTTGGTACCAAAGTGAGTGTGTAGCCCAGGTTGACCTTAAACTTCTGATCCTTCTGCTTCTGCCTCCTGAGTGCTGGCACTGCAGGTGCGTGGCAGCATGCCTAATTCTTTGTGGAGCTGGAGGAGGGAACCCAGGACTTCCGTGCAAGCTGGCAAGCAATCCGCCAATTTAACCGCATCACAGCTAATCCCTTAACACATTTCATCACTCTCACTAAGTGACTGGTAAGTGAAGAAGGCACGTGTGGGTGGTCAGCAGGCAAAGGCTGAGAGCAACTGGCAGATATGACGTCACTGTACACAATGGCCTGATGCACAGTTTTCATCTTGCTTCCTACATCTCCTTAAGAAGTCCTATTTCACAGATGATGTGACCGAGGCTTGCGCAGAATAAATACTTCCCCATCGTGTTGCCCCTGAGCCCACAAACTCAGCTCCACCACAGTCTCCAGGCATCAGTCCTTGTCACATACTGTGCCACCTTGGGGATGAAAGATTGCCCAGTCCCAACAGTTATGAGACCAGCTCAAGTCAGGCCTAATGTAGAACGTATCCAGTAAGGAGAAAGTATCAGTCAAGTCATCTAAAGATCAGAGATTGTCCAATGTAACTCTGAGCATACAGGTCACGATTAGAAAATAGTGTATGTCGTCTACAAAGTCATAGCCTTCATTAGAAAGCTATGAGAAAAGAATAAATAAAAAATAAGTTAATTTTAAAAAAATTGTGTGGAAGTAACTTTAGATAGATAAATCAACCCGTAATTTCTTACAATTAATTTAAAACAAGGGGATGAGACTTTGCCAGGTATGTTAAATGGAAATCTACACTCTCTTACAAGCATACAAAAATCTTTAAAATTTCAAAACACTTTCCACGTGTGCAGAAAGACATAGCTTTCACAAAACAGGGTGTATAGCTTTTCAATGTAAATTTCTTGTCTCATAAATAACGTTAGACTATCAAGCAGAGAAAACTATGTCTCATCAAAGGGCTCCCAGTTTATTGGTTCTTGGTAAAGAATGCCCCGCCCCTACCCAACAACTCTCTGAAGACAAGGAGAGTTGTCTGCATCCTCATTTCAGATCTGAGTGTAAACATGCCTTACCTTCTTCCGTGGTCAGATTAAGCTGTTTCTCAAAGTCCGTGATGGGCACAATCTGAAAGCGGTTTATAAAAGGATTTGTAAAGAGGAAGAACATATGCTTTAATCTTGCACTACATCATTTCTGTAGCGTAACTAATCCAAGAAGAAACAAAAAGAAAATTTACAAAATAGCATGTGAGATGTTTCCCTTCTTTGACAAGGGGGCAGGGTGTGTGAAAAAGGAGAAGCAGCAGTTGCCATGAGACAAAAGTATGGGTGGCAACTGAGACTATAAATCTGCTTTACAATCTGATCTCTATTCCAAGTCTAAACCCAAAGGTGAACAAAAGAAAAAGCGTAAAATAAGATCCAACTACTAACTTCAGGGATCTTGTCCACTGGACTGATAGATTTCTGGGAACTTTTACATTCTTACAACAGGTAAGACATTATCACTATGATTAGGTAGGACAGTTACCACTAATGAAAATAAAACCATGTATTGTATTATTGTATTCATCTGAACAACAACAACTCCCTACACACACACACACACACACACACACATTTTTCTCCTAAATTTGCAGTAGGTTGGGGGATTGGGCCTTATTTTAAAGAAGGAACACTCAGTAACATAGATTTACTCTGCTCAAAGAATCCTGTAGAATTCAGCCCATCTGCCCTCAAAAGGTCATAACACCCAGAGATGACAAATAGCTAAAAATGCAGAAGGTAGATTGGAGATGTCTAAGAAATGGTCCATATATATTCCTACATTTAAAAGAAAGCATACATATGCTTAATAAATGTGTTACACCAACTTCTCTACATTTTAATTTCATCATAGTTTTTTCTATAATACATTCTATACACACACACACACAATGCACACAATGAAAAGCTTTGCAGCTATACTCACCCAGGGGTCACACGTGCAGCCGAGGTCATTGGCTACTGATTTGATTGGACACTGGGATGGGAAGCTCTCTTCTTTGGGATGACTTGGGTTATAAAAGGGCTTCTTTAGAAGGTGGTTGAGACTGCCATGGCTTCCGTTGTTAGGAGCTGGGATCAAACCCAATAAATCTGCATAGTCCCAAGAATGGTGAAGAGTTAACCAGACATTTCAAGACCAAACACATTGATTTGTACCACGAGTTTCATTTTATTGTTTCAAATCCGACGCTTTTGATTCTCTTTCTATTTAAGTATAAGGAAGATAAAGCATGCTTGGCTTTGAACTATAGGAATCTGTGATTCTTTTACCCACATACAGTTATGTTTTATTATAATTATTCTATAACAGCTGTACATGTGTGTGCACATGCATGCACGTGAGTGTAGGTGCCTGTGGAGGCCAGAAGAGTGTGTTGGACTCCCTGCAGCTCAAGTTAGACGCTGTTTGAAACCTGTCTTATGGTGGTGTCAGAAACTGAACCTGAGTCGTCTGGAAGAAGTAGAGAGTCACCTCTCGACCCCAAATGTGGTGTTCCAATACTGACCTAAGTGCTATGCCACCAAAATTCCTGAACCTTTCATTTATTTAAGATTGATTTTAACCAGATGTTCACATATGCCCCATGCCTTTAATCCCAGTACTCAGAAGCAGAGGCAGGCGATTCTCCAAATTCAAGGTTAGACTGCTCTAAACAGTGAGTTCCAGAACGGCCAGAGTTGCATGGGGAAATCTCATCTCAAAAAACAAACAAACAAACAAACAAACAAACAAACAAAAAGATTATATTTATTTTTAATCATATGTATGTGTGTGAGTCTACGTGAATATGTACATGTGAGTGCTGGTGACAACAGAAGCCAAAGTCCACTTGTCCCACAAGAGCTAGTGTTACGGGTGGTTGTAAGTCACCCAATACGGGTGTTGGCAACCAAGCTCAAGCCTTCTGTAAGAACATCCATTTTACACCCATCAGAATGGCTGCACACACTTACCACACATTAAGTTATAGACTTCAATATTTTCAAAGGAGTCAACTTCAGCACCATGTTTGAAGGCAGGTCCATAGCCAATAAAGAGAGCCTGAATTCACCAGAAATACAAAAGATTATCAGTTTAATTCAGTTAGGCATGGAGCTGGTCAAAATTTTATATTGTCTGTGTTGTATACATATGTACACACATATACGTATATTGTTGTCTATATAAAATAAGAAAGGAACCACCATGCCCAGTGGGCTGTCTTGGGCACTGTTTTAATTTTCACTGTGTATAAAGATACCTAGAATATTTCTTTTACTTTTACTATCATCTTTGACTTGATAATCAGAACAGAGTGAACAATGAAATCATCTTTTTTTGCATCTATGAAATAGGTCACGTTTCATAGAAATCTGTGACTTCTCAATTGGCATATTTATGGAAGAATTTTGCATTTTAAATGCTCTTTTCTTTTCATAAAAGAGATTCATTGTTTATTTTTTATTTGTGTTTCTGTGTATGTGTCCATGTGAATATATGCCACCTGTGTGGGGGACATTCACAGACACCAGAGAGGGCATCCCCTAGCCCAGAGCTGAAGCTTAAACTCATACTGCCTACCTCACAGAGTGCTAGAGAGAAACATTTTGACCATTACAACTATTCCAGAAAAAAATTAAAATGCCAGGCAAATGCCAGGTGGTAGCTCCTCCCAGACCATAAACATGATCATCTGAAAGCACTGATGTTTGACATGACCCAAAAGAGTTCATAGAGCTCAGATATATTCAGAATGGTCATTAGACACGTGGGAAGGTGGCCAATAAATCACATGTCCACAGAAACATGAATACAGATTCCTAACAGACTCTCTAATTCTTCCCAAAGGAAAAAAGCTCAATAACTGTCTTTCTCTGCACATTTAGCTTGTTCTTTTAAGACTCTGATTTTTTTTTAAATCTGGATTTCTTCAGATTAATCCTGTCAGTGAAGTATAAAAGGTTTACTCACTTGCATGTTTGAAAACATGTTGTCAGAGCCATGAAATCCACTTCCACAGTATTTCCTTTCTGATGGATTCCTAAGTTTTGACATATACAAATTAGTAATACGATTCTCGTCCTTGGACAAAACATCAACCACAAAGCTATTTTAATTCATAAAGAACAAATGGCTATTGCTAAATCAACATCAACTAAATGAAGCCACGTTGCTTTGAAACTCCTGGGTATTATTCTCTATACTGTTTTGCTTGGAGCTGATCCTTTCATAAAACAGCAGACAGAAGTGACCAAGCCTCAGCACAGAGTTACAAGTAAGGGTCTTGGAATGCCTACTGTGCTAAAAAAAAATGGCATTAATCTTCACTCCACTTGGTTTCAACTTCTCTTTTAGGTCATTTGTAAAACCTCAATAATGATGTGGTTTATCATAATACTTAGATGTAGTATCTTGCTGATGTTGGAGGTACTGGGGATTGAACACAGGGCCTTAGAAGTGCTAGGCAAGTACTTTATCACTGAGTTATATGCCTAGCCCTCGCATAGAGTATTAAGATAGTCATTATATACTAAACCTCCCGAGAATAATGACTGGCCCATTATGCATCTTCTAGACTAAATGCCTCACTCTGTAATAGAGATAAGAGGTGTAACTGTTGACTGAACTCTTTCACTGCTCCAAGTATTATTTGGTAGGGACATTTGTCACAATTAATGGTTTGGTGGGTGACTACCAAAATAATTTAATGGTCAAGTTTTGCGATATGAATATAATCAATCATGCAAACCAACAAACTGAGGTTTCTTGGTGGGTTGGTATAAGAAAATGAAAAGAAGCAGCTGTGTGTAACAAAGATGCATGCTTGTTAAAGAGCACTCTCACAAGTGCCGAACTCGGAAGGATTGTTAGAAACAACTACTGTACAGAAGAGTCGGGGTGCTGTGGGTAATACGTTAATGGCGATCGTTAGAAGACATCAGCATGGATGTGGGCAGTCAGAGCATCGGCCTCCGTCAGAGCTGATCGCTCTTCCTCAGGAGATGTTACTTAACATCTGTCAACTTTCCAAATGGCCCTAAGTTGAGATTGAATGTTAAGGCCACGTGCAGGGTCCTGTCAAAGTTCTTACAATGAGTGGCTCAAAGTAACAAGGACCATCCAATTCAACATGTTCAGAGTTTAAAGTTAGAGTGAAGAACATCCTACGTGTACTGTTAGAAAGGGGTAAGTCCTCCCCGCTTTCTATACAGTATGTAGTGCATACTACATCAAGCTGCATAGGCCTAGAATACCTTCATGACTTACAATGCAAGTTGCCACTGAGGGTCCAGATAGAAGGTCAGCGGCTCGATCCTGTCACTTTTAGCGAAGTGTAAGCGCTTGGGTAAGAAGTGTTTCAGGTAAGGCCGGAAATGCTGGTTTGGTTCCCGGCACTGATGGAGCAAAAGACAAACAAAACAAAACAAAACAAAACCATTATTCGTACATGATGATCTTGAAAATCTCTCAACTTCAGGTATGATTTTACTCACAAGCATTTTACCAGCCTGACTGTGACTGGAAGACGCAGGTGCAGCTAGAAAACTAATGCTTCTTTCTAGTTGTGGAACTTGAGTGGTCATTGGAACCTTTATTGGGAATTATAATGACTACTGAGCAAAAGATCTAGGGTTCTTAGAGTGTCCCTGTGTTACAGTGTGGTTACAGCTAATGTGTTTATTTCACATGCCTGTTAAGTGCACCTATACAACATTCTTCAATACTTAGACTGTATCAAGTATAAAACATTTATATACATTTTATATGTCATATGTAATTTGTCACAAATGCATATAAATATGCATTTCTTTGCATATGATACATATACACACATACATATATATCAGAGTAGACGAAGATGCATTTTAAAATAGATATTTAGTAAAAACCAAATCAAAACCAAGATTAGAGGCATGCAGCACAGTGGGACACCATGACCTATATCATATATATTACCAAGAATAGCAATGACTAGATAATGAAAAATTAAGATACTCACAGAAAGATTTTTTGCAAGGGCTTCATAGTTAACTAAAGGGACAAACAAAAGAATTTAAAGCTAATGATATGCTACAATTAGCAGTACAAATAATATAAGATGCACAGTGTCATATTGTTACACTCGAACTTATCAATGAAATACCAATGTGTGTTCTTCTTTCCTTTTTTGGAAACAGGATCTCATGGAGCCCAGACTGGCCTTGAATCATTATGTAGTGAGGACGTCATTGAACCTCTAATCCTCCTACCTGCAACTCTGGGACTACAGGCATGTGCTGTGACACCCACTTTGTGTGGTACTGGGGATCAAACCCAGGGTCTTCTGCAAACTAAGCAAGTTCTGTGCCAATGGAGATACATCGGCAGCCCCAAAGCTAGTTTCAAACAACGCTTCTTCTATCAGTGCATGGCCACTGAAAAGAGCAGACAGGGTCTTAGTTACCACTCTGTCATGATGGCCAAGAAATGGTGTCACACTGCTGTATAACAAGGAAACCAATGCATCGTCTGTTGGCCCATCCATCGTGCCACCATATGCCCGCCCACCCATCCACCTGACTCTTCAGATGCTGTCCACCCATGCAGGTGCAGCATAACTTCTCTGTGTAAGTATAAAAATTTGTGTCTCTGATACGTTACAGAAAGTACTTAAGAAGATATATCCCTAACTAAGCAAGCTGTCATGAGATATAACTCATCTCTGAATTACTATAATACCTGTCATGTGATGTAGAGAAGGAAATGGACTTTTCAAATGAAACTGTTACAAATGAGAAGGCAAGTAGATTATTAGTGTAAATGCCAGATTTAAATGGGGGGGTCCATTAGATTTTCCTAGTGTGGTTTGAGCTACATATCAGCAACTTTATAGTTTTCTCAAAAGTCCCTTTAGTTCTGTTTTTCGTTACATACATTTAAGAAATTCACCTACACAAAAGAATCCTTACGTGTGTGTGTGTGTGTGTGTGTGTGTGTGTGTGTGTGTGTGTGTGTGTGTAGATAAATTGATACACAACTTTTGCTTCACTTTGGGAGATCTGGAGTCCTAACTGGAATGATATGACTAGAGCTCAGTTACATGCCAAACAGCACTCAGTCTGTCTGTCAGCATCAACCACCCTGTGCCCAGTGTCGCCCTGGAATGTCAGTCTACACATTTCTAGTAGGTTATTAGCCAGGCACAGTATGCCTCAGAATTCATGAAAAATATTTCTAGGGTCTTCCTTCAGATACTACCAGTCTTAGATGGCCACATCCCCTACAAAGTCGCGCAGTCTTTGTATGTGATTGACACAATCTCCTGTGTATTTTAACTCGTCTCTGAATTACTATAACACCTAATACAAAGTGAGCCGAAGCTGGTTTATAAGACCGTATTATTTAGAGGGTAACAGTACCAAAATATCCAACCATCTATACTGAAATTTATTTCATTGCAAAACCCAAATGTAACCCAATTTTGACAATTCAGACATATTTATATTTCCACTGCACAATAATATCAAAAACAATTGTATCAAAAAGATAAGTAAAACCAAAGACAGAAATCAAAATAGGGGGCTATGGAGATCAGAGACAGATATGAAGTGAGCTTGCTGTGCAATAAATATCTTTAAAGATGTGTTGGCAATATGTGTTCCAATATAATGTCTCTCTCTATGTAAAAGGTGCATGCTATTGCTTTAGGAAATTGTGTCTTAGTAAAAAAAATTGATTGTCTACCGAGTGAATAATTTCTGCAGCATTCCTCTTCATAACAATAATATTCTAGGGGTGGGTTACTGTAATGAAATGTCATTATTTAATGTTTTGAAATATAGTTGAAATTTTCACATAAACAGTGTATAAAACTTAATAAGCAAACTATGTACTATAATATGAAATTATATTAAGATCGCCAAATAGTGTCCGGTTCATGAATATATAATGGGTAAATGGTTGCCCTCTCTTCACTCCGATGATACTCCGTATGGCACATCTGCGTGGAGACTTCATCATGCTTTCCTAGAGCTGACATGTACTGATGTAGAGGAATAAATACATTCGCGTATTGAGGTAGAGGAATACATTCGCTCTAGTGAGATCTAAGGTTCGCAAATAGCTTCACTCACATGAAAAGTATGTCTCCGGAACATCAGTGGGCCTCAGTCGAGCAGCAGGTCCATACACAACTTTAACATTGTTCACGTCCCCCAGATACTTATTCAGATACACATACTTCTTACAACTGCCTTGCTCCATGCCTGGAAGGATTCAAGCATAAGACAGGTTGTGGCATGACTAAAGAAAACCACACATGAGCATATTTTTTTTTCACTTCCAATACCAGTTTTTATCTCTTTATTGTTTTATTGAGACAAGGTCTCTATACATAGTCCTGAAACTCATAACATGTTCCAGGCTGCCCTTGAGCTCACAGAGATCTGCCTGCCTCAGCCACCTGACACCACCATAATTGACCTGATTATCTACACACATAGAATTCAGTACTCATGTGAGTTGATCATCTGATAAGACACCATGTTTCAACTAGGTGCACATTTTCTCTGTATTTCTCTTTTTAAAACATTTATTATTTTTATGTATGCATATATGCATGTGACTACATGAGTATGCATTTATATATATATACATATACACATACATACACATATCTGTATGGATGTGTATGGATATATGGCATATATACCTATGACGTGTGTGGGCACCCACAGACAACCAGAGGATACAGATCCCAGGAACTGGAATTACACGTGATATGTGCCTCCCGTCGTGAGTGCTGTAAACTGAACCAGGTCCTCTGTGAGATCAGTTAGCACTTCAGTCACTGAGCCATCTCTCCTGCCTCTCCATGCTTTCCCATTCCTTCATCCCCAAATTTGGCATCAACCGAATCTTCCAGGCGTCTTATGCAATCACCACGTGAGCATTGCCCGATGTCTTTCGACAATGAAGAGGGTGATGTACCTCAAAGCACCTCATATCAAATGGAGTACACTCCTGAAGTAGGAGATCCCTGAGTATACAGTGTTAGGACTGTTTCCTAAGATGGCGTCCAAAACCATCTCTGGAGCAAAGACAAGTGATATTAACCAACGGAACCAGAAAGAGCCTGTTGACTACTTTCTTGTCTGGATGGTGTTCTGTAATCCCAGAGCTGTTTGTTCATAATCACGTGGCAAAAGCTGCATTTGGGGGCCAGTGAGGTGGCTCAACTGGAAAAAGCACTTCTACAAACCTATCAACCTTAACTCTATCCCCAGAACCCACGGTGAACGAAGAAACTGACTCCCAAACATTGTCCTCCAACCTCCAACAGCACACAGTGGTACAGTGTGTACACAAGTAATAATTAAGTCAAGACTCTTAAAAAATAAAATATATTGTGAGAAACTCAAATAAAAATAATATATACCACCTTAAAGTAAGATTTATGATGCTAAATGAATTGAAGAGATATATATGAATGTGTCCCAATTAAAGCTAAACTATAGTTACCCAAACCTAATGCTGGAGATTATTTTTAAAACTTTCAGTTCTGGTGTAGAATTTTATCAAATCAGAGAAAAGGTCAGATGGGTTATGGCTGGCTGTATCCATGAGTTTCTTTAATTTTATGCTTTACTTACATTTTATATTTAATATATTTTCCTTAAAAAACTACCCCCTAAGAAATCACATTTAAAAGCAAAAAGCTTAATCTACGACATTCAGTAAAAATAATGAAACGGGAATCAATCGCGCTAATCCTTGAAAGCTCACTGTTTAATCCACAGAGTGAATTCATGAACTCAAATTACCATGATCTGAAATGAGGATGAGGTTCAGGCATTTATCCAAGCCCAGGTCCTTCAGGCCATCCATCAGCATGCCAACCATGCGGTCAACCTTCTGCAAGGCCTTGATGACCTAGGAATGGTAAGCAGTGTGTATGATGCACCCATGCTAAAGCTATCTCTACATAATCACAGTCTACTGAAAGGAAGGAAGGAAGAAAAGGAAGAAGGGAGGGAGAGAGGGAGGGAGGGAGAGAGGGGGGGAGGGAGAGAAGAGAAGGGAGGGAAGGAGGGAGGAAGGGAGGGAGGAAAGGGCTACTGAGGCATTGATAAACTATGATAAACACACATTAGACTAACACAGGTGAGAATCATAAAACATCTGCCAATCATTAATAGTAGAATGGTCCAGATTACTCAACTATATACTCTGGGGTGGGGGTACCATTAGCTAGTCCCTCCCTGAGATTAAAGTATCAAACTCAGACTAGAGTTCATTAAACCAAAATAACGCTCACTCAGGTCTGCAGTGTCTGGGCAGAAGTCAATGCCATCACTTTCCACTACCAGTTATGTCTTGAACTTTTTAATCATTTAAATGGTCACTGTATGGGCACAGTAATTCCTGACTTTCAAAGGGGTTAAAATTAATCCATACATGCTTCATGTAGTTCTATTTATTTAAAAAAAAAAAATCCCTTACGACTCTCAGGAATGGAATCCCTTATTTCCTTACAAAATGTGTCTATGTTGTCCATTGATATTCCAAAGCTACAGAAGGGTTATGAGTTGGCTATGTATGTTGCTTGCTGGCATTTTCTTTTCCGTGTGTGTTATGAAGCCACACAAAGAAAGTCTTCCCTATATTCTCTGTAATATATCTTGATTTAAAGCCTCTATACCTCACATTAATATAAGATCCTTCCATGTGACCCTCCACTCACAGGAAGACAGCCAAATGACATGGATTTTACATTTTAAGTATTAAAGTGGTCTTCAGGTGCCAGTAATACTGAAAGTGTTGGAGAGAGTTGATTAGTGTGGTTTGAAAAGTAGTGGGCTTCATGCAGAGCAAGAATACATTAGGAACAAAGGAGGAAGGTGAGCAAAAAGACAGGCTTGCATGGATCTTAATTATACAACCTAATGAACTGTCTCAGTCAGGGTCTCTATTCCTGCACAAACATCATGACCAAGAAGCAAGCTGGGGGGGGGGAAGGATTTATTCAGCTTAAACCTTCCATATTGCAGTTCATGACTAAAGGAAGTCAGGACTGGAACTCAAGCAGGCCAGGAAGCAGGAGCTGATGCAGAGGCCATGGAGGGATGGTCCTTACTGGCTTGTTTCCCCTGGCTTGCTCAGCCTGCTGTCTTATAGAACCCAAGAACACCAGCCCAGGGATGGCACCACCCACAAGGGGCCCTCCCTATTTGATCACTAATTGAGAAAATGCCCCACAGCTAGATCTCAGGAAGGCACTTCCCCAACTGAAGCTCCTTTCTCTGTGATAACTCCAGCCTGTGTCAAGTTGGCACACAAAACCAGCCAGTACATAAACAAATTGCTTTTTAGCCAAACTGACCTTGTCATGGGTCTTACATATCAGTGAAATAATACAAATTAATAAAGTACAATAATGAAAATCACACTGGCTGCCTGGTCAATTGTTCAAACCATAGCAATATCATGAGAAGATTTTTCTCTAGCACTACTGTGAGATAGCTAGTCTGGTCACACTTCTTCACAGCCCTGCTTCTAGCAACGAACGTGTCTGCTTTACTGACGAGTCAGAGCTGGGTATAGTGAGGCTGCTATCTGCTGTGGTGCTTCTGGAACACGTGTCTGGGTGAAAAGACTACAAAGAACAGAAACAGACCTGTCTGAGGACGAATTTCCCTCTGTTGTCTGATATGAAAGCATCGCAGAATAGTATCTGCTCTTTCAGAGGGTTCAAGTCCGTGCCAGGCACAGGGCAGAAAAACAAGGAGAGATGGGTCTCTTCAGAGGTTTAAATTCACGTGGGTTTGGGGTGAGTGTTTGCTGCCTTTTCCCTACTGTTACATTTAGCAATCATCCTGCATTTTGACCAAAAAGCACAGACATAGCTACCCAAAGCAGAACTCACAGTAGACAAGGCAGACCAAGCCTCCCTCTGGACAAGCGATAAGGAATCCTAAAGACTTGTAAACTATTCAGCCTCCATCACCTAGGCAGAGAACTAGTAAGAGTGTGGAGTAAAGGTTTAACTACTAAGGAAGACAGTGGGTTGACAGTCTGTCTTCCGGATGCATAGGAGAAGAAAGATAGGAGACCTGACAGCACTTCTTCTTTATTTTATGTCCAACAGGATTCCCAAGTCCTAAGTTTCTGTTTCCATTCACATCTCAGGCAATAGGAAAGAATTCATGCTTCAGAAGAAAACAGAACACAGATGCAGGGAGGAAAAGTCCAAGGTGTCTTGGCTGGTGATGGTCTGTACTCCATGGCATGTGAATGGCATGGTGATGTGAACTCAGAAGGGAAGAAATGTTGCTTTAAACTGTGGCGACCATGGCCAGGAACTGGCTGCATTTCTAAAACATGGCAGGTCAAACAAGACACAGGATGATCTTTCCTCCGTAGGTGAGTGGTTCCCATCTCTGGTGTCACAGTAACTAACTTAAGTAATTATCGTTTGCCCCGTTCTTCAGTTTTGACAATGTCTTCTATGCTTTCAAGTCCTACTCTATAGTTATAAGGTTGACTCACAGGCTGGAGACTGTCTCCTAAGAAGAGTAAGAAGAGGATATTCCCACAGAAATTTGGAGTCTTGGATACTTAAAGACTTCTCATAGAGCACTCAGGTTCAAAGGCAAAGAGAGGACAAAAGATTCAGAGCTGAAAACATGATTTAATTCAATGGTTCAGTGTAGCACTGTAAAAACATAGGCAAAACCAGTTCTCTCAGCTCTAATTTTGTTTACATTGTTCTCTCTGGTTACTTAGAATTTTATGTAACATTTTTTTTCTCACAAAAACCATATCTTTCTTTCCAGAAGTCACAGTACCTTACAGAATGTTCTCGAAGTCCACTTCTAGAATACTAAGCTTAATGAAGTGATTATAGATAAGGATGAACTTACCTCACTGCTGACTGGTCCGTGTGAATGCCCTGAAGAATCTGGTTCTTCTAAATACAGAGTGTAAAAGTGTGGTCTAAATCAAACAGTATCAAAATGTAATATTTTACGAACACATTGAAAAACAGAGTGAAAAGAATAATTCAACAGTTGATCCTGATTTAAAAATCCTACAGCACTTGGGGTAGCATCCCTAAAACTCTGAGGAGCCGTTTGAAAACTTGGCATTCCTCAAAAGGAAGCTGCGATTGTTCACCAGTTTCTTTGGATTTAAGTCATCAGAGCAAACAACGGCTTTGTTATAGTTTGCATCGAAACACGTGACATCTATGGAACAAAGCGGCCTTTGTACCGGAAACTGTCTACATACCTTTCATAGCTGGGAAGCTGTAGCCACTCCAGAACAGCTAAAATCCTTTCTTCAAATGGTACTGACCTAAAATTGAGGGTAAGGGAATTAAACTGAATCTGCAATAACTGTATGTCAAATGTAAATCTTTTCCTTATTAGAAATAGTAATAAGTAATACTAACTAGAATAAGCAGAGGTATCTGCTACATTTGAAATTATTTGGGATTTATTTGCCATCCTGTAATTCCAATATCAGAAAACTGATGCAGAATTGTAGTTGAGGTCTATAAAGAAAGACCCTGCTGCACAGACTCCCCCTACCCATGACACACAAAGGTGTTATTTTCAAACTTAAATTTGCTATTCTAATGAAGACCAAGATTTAACTTTCTACAAATAAATGTAATTGGGCTTTAAAAATCATTTCTTGTCTTCTTTTGAGGTATTATACATTCAGTTAATAATGTCCACTGTCAGTCACACCTCTCTCCCTCTCTCTTCCTCCCTTCCTTCCCTCCTTCCTTCCTTCTGTGCTACTTTTTATTTGTTTTACTCAGAAGGACTTGCTGACTGGTGACTGGGAAGCAGACACAGTGAGACCAGACTACAGTTCTCCAGGCAACTTTCCTTCAGTGAAATTACTTCTGCCTCCTCTGGTCACTGGGTTCTGTTATCATAGTCCTTCCAAAGCCTGCTCACCCCACACACCGTCAGCTGCGCCCTTTACTGGATCTAAGAAATCTAGGCTGCCCCTCACTAATCTGTAGGTTCACCTTGACTAGCAGGATGCGCCTTGCATCTCACAGACCACTCAATCCATGAGATAAAGACCATGCGGAGACTGCCTCACATGGAGATCCATCCCATATACAATTACAAAACCCAGACACTATTGTGGATGCCCACAAGCGCTTGCTGACCAGAGCCTGATACAGCTGTCACCTGGGAGGCTCTGCCAGTGCATGACAAATACAGAGGGGACACTCTCAGCCAGCCATTGAACTGAGCACAGGGTCCCTAATGGAGGAGCTAGAGAAAGGACCCAAGGAGCTGAAAGGTTTTGCAGCCCCATATGAGGAATGACAATATGAATCACCCAGTACCCCCAGAGCTCCCAGAGACTAAACCACCAACCAAAGAGTGCACATGGAGGGACCCATGGTTCCCGATGCATATGCATCAGAGGATGGCCTTGTGGGACATCAAAGGGAGGAGAGGCCCCTTGGTCCTGAGAAGGCTCGATGCCACAGTATAGGGAAATACCAGGACATGGAAGGAGGAGTGGGTGGACTGGTAAGCCAGGTGGGGGGGAATGACATGGGTTAGGGGATTTTCGGGGGGGGGGGCAGAACCAGGAAAAGGGAAAACACTTGAAATGTAAATAAAGAATATATCTAATAAAGGTAAATAAATAGTGACATTCTAAAAATAAAAAATTGTTCTGGAAAAAAAAAAAAAAACATGGCAAGCAGCAGAGAGAGAAACAGACCACACACACTCTCCTTCCGTGGGCCACGCAGAACACAGTGCACGGGCTCACCAAGGAAGGACCGTCCTTCACTAGTCTGGGATTTGTGACCATTTTTTACATTCTCATGTCATGTGAGGCACATCATCGGGCTCTTTAATCATAACTTTCAAAAGTATAAAAGGAACTACTTTGGTAGTTTTGCTAAAGTCAATGAAAGAAAGCCCTCCCTAAAATGTCCGTATGATTTTGAAAAATCAATCAGAGAGGCCATCCTAATAGGACCTTAAGTTAGAGAGTAAATATATTAAAGCAATTTAGAAATGGAAATGCAGAGACACAACAATCTTCATTTAAACAATGTTCCAGACTCCACCATGGCATAGCTCCTACCTCCGGATTCTTTATGCGGTATCCACCATGCGGGGGATCCTGATTATGTACTCTTTAATGCGCCTCTCCTTTTTTCCTTCTCTTTTTCTTTTACTTCTAGAGTTGAAATAAACAACACCTCTATGCTCAGAACTCTGTTTCCACTGTGATCTCTCTGTCTCTCTGTCTCTGTCTCTCTCTCTCTCTCTCTCTCTGTCTCTCCCTCTCTCTCTCTCTCTCTCTCTCTCTCTCTCACTTGCTCCCTCCCTTTCTTCTTCTTCTTTCCTTCTGTGCCATTCTTCATTTGCCTTATTTGAAACAGAGTCTGATTATGAAACTCTGGAAGGCCTTGCAGTTCACATAAACTGGCCTGGATCCCGGTCTCCCACCTAGGCTTGCCTGAAACCCACAACCGTCCTGCCTCGGTGCCTTGACACATAAATTACAGTCCTGCACCAACACGCCCAGTATTACCTCATTTAAAAAGAAAAAACAAAACACTGCCCAAAGCCCAGAACACATTCTGTAAGAGATTCTCTAAACCATCTGTCGGATTTTACTTTCTACTCAGCACCATCTGAGACTCTGTAAAGAAGGGATTTCATTCAGAGTACCGTTCAAGTGTTGGAACTCAAGACTAAACAAAAAGAAAAGTAAGGAAAAATAGAAGCTGTACTGTGTCACAGAACCTAGGAAAAGTCCACCCACGCATACCCATTATACACTTTGTAGAGATCTGGTAGAACCCCATCAATTTCCACGTCTGATCCTGGCCAAAAGTATGTGCCGGACTTGAACTCCTGACGGTTAGCGGTCACCCAAATCTGGCAAAGAGACAGGAAGGGAGTGAGATATTCACCTTTAAGGAGACAGAAAACAATACCAACCCATTCTTCTTCAGTGGCAGTGCTTTCAAGGTCCCACAATTAGGGTACCATAATCACATATATGAGAGAAGATTCAGGCTGGGTAAAAAGAACCTCAGCACAACCCAAATCTATCCCTAAAGTAAACTGTGTCACCAAAGTTACATATGAGACTGTCAACAGTTGCTGGCACTACAAATGGTAGATCAAATGACTTGCCAAAATTCCTATGCAATTGGTTTATTTCTCTCTGATTAAAATAAGTATGAATGCCAGGTAGTGGTGGCACACTCCTGTAATCCCAGCACTCTGGGAGGCTGAGGCAGTCGGATTTCTGAGTGAGGCCAGCCTGGTCTACAGAGTGAGTTCCAGGACAGCCAGAGCTACACAGAGAAACCCTGTATTGAAAAAATCAAATCCAAAAAACAACAACAACAAAATAAGTATGAATAAAAAACTATTTTAGTAGCCACAAGGACAAGCAGCTTACCGGCTGTCCTTTGTACCACAAAGGGTTGAATTTCTCTTTACTTTTAAGCGAAAAAGAAGCATTCATCCTGGGATCATACATCTTGTTGTCGATTATGCCGTGGGATTCCGGATAAAGCCCCTAAGGAAAGATCAGTTGCAGATCATAGCTCACATTCCAAAACAAACTATCTCATCCCCATCTGAAGTTGAAGTACGTCCTTGAACAGTGCCTCAGCTATATCTTCCTGGTGCAAAGACAGAATGCCTACTCACTGTGACGATGCTGTAATGATTGGGAAACGTCTTGGTTGGGTACACAGGCCTCATGTTTTTAGTGTATGTCCCACAGTTTTCTAGACAGAAGACAAAACAACGACAGACATTGCTATTAGGCATATCACGTTAAGTAATTATCCCAGGATGCAGATCAAGCGGCCATATCAAACTTCAGAACAAGTCAAAAGTAACACAACTGCTAAAAATTTAGTATTAGCCATGAAATAAAAGGTCTTACTTCTCTCTCTTTCTCTCCCTTCCATGTCAGCCAAGCTGGCATGGGATTTGATGTACAGCAAGGGAGAAACTAAACGCCCAGCTTCCTGTCCCATGTCCCCAGTGCTTGGATTACAGATGTCCACCATTACACCTGGTTTATACAGTACTGGGGACTGAACCCGGGGCTTTGTGTGTGCTGGACAAGCACTCTAACCACCTGAGCCTCAACTCCAGACCTTACAGTCTTTGTTAGAAAAACAATAAGCAAAGTGGTTAAGCCAAGTAAGCGGTCATCCTACAAACATCCATATCCTGCACAGATGGACGGATGTAGTAACAGGATGCTTCGTGGGGCCTGATACTGAGTGTTCAAATAGCTAAATAACAGTAAGTGTAAGGACACGTGGTGGTGGCGCTCTCAGCTAAATCCACAAATGAAGACTAAGAAGATGCAGTAGTTAAGGTGACATTGTCCCTGGCTATAAAACACAAACCAGCCATCCATGGAAGACCTTCTTTGTGACATTAAAAACAAAAGGCATGTCAAAGAGAACTGAAGAGTCAGATGCTGCTGGACTTCCCTCGCCTAGCCCTGGGTCTCAGCCTTCTACATACGCTCTACTCTTGGGAATCCTTGAGGTCATGCATACAGTTGACCGCAGCACTTGAAATGCGTTATCTGAAAATGGTCCCAAGATTGGTCCGTGTCTGCCTATGTATGAACTTCCAAGGGCTCTGAGTCACCAGCCACAAGCCCCAACACTCCTGGTTACCCAATGCAGTCGCTTGAGCTAGCTAAGCCTTGATTTGGTTTAAATGTCGCACATGGGTGATTTTAAATTCAGGGCCCATGTTAGGTACCACAGAGACAAGTCTCAGGAAGGGACAGAGGGCTGGCTAACACCTTCCAAATCCACAGGCTTGATTTATGCCAAGGGATGGCTGAAAAGAATATCTTCCAGGCAGTCATTAAAAACCGAAAATGTTAAATTACCACAGCATAATGATATACGTGTGCATTTACTGAGAGTAATTTTGAGGTTTAAAACAGCATCATGTATTTGTATGGACATATTTTGGAATTCCAGAACACTACAACAACTGTGCTTATCTACTTCTATGTCAGACACACAGAACAGGATAATAAGCGTTAAGCACGAACAACTAACAAAGTCTAACAGTTGTCACACCCAACCATGCTCTTCCCACTTCCAATAATGCTGCTAACTCACTGAAGTTAAGACTTAAAGCTTCAGCGAAGACATTAAGAAAAAGCCGTCCTATCTCATCAGTAATTTGGAGATCGTCGTTCAACAGGCATTTTTAATTAAGATAAAGATATTGAAGGTGGGGGCATGCCTATAACCTTGGAACTTGATAAGTAAGGCCCGGAAGATCAGGAATTCAAGGTTATCTGTAACTACACAGCAAGTCTAAGGCTAGCCTGGGTTACATAAGATGTATCAAAATATAAAACACAAAATTGAGTGGATATCCAGTTTGACAGAGTCTACATGAGTTGTATATTAGTTTCCAAAATTGTCAGCTTTTGCAATTCTATTTTAACATGAAAACTCAGGAAGTAAGTAAATATTTTCCCAAAGTTCTCAAGAAGAATAAATATGAGTAGCCACGGTCAAGGGTTAAGATACTAGGACAACCGATTGAGCTAAAAGTATTTTTGGAGCAGTTTCCAAGATCTACAATATCAACACTAGTGGTCTCCCAAGTTCACCGCTTTGCAATGGAGAAGTTTGGTAAAACAGTGAGAGGCTTCACAGTACTTTTCCAAAAACATCTCCCCTCCCTCATCCATCTCCAAAGTCGTGACCCTTCAGTACTCAACTCTGAAGTTACTTACTCAGCTTGCTAATGACAGGAAGAAGTCCACCCCAGGTGTGCAAATATTCAGCTCTGAACCCATCCAAAGAAAACAAGAGAGTAGGGGGCGATTCAAACCTGGTAAAGAGTTTTTTTAAAAAAAAAAAAAAAGCTGTGTAAAGAGACAAAATGAAGACACATCCAATGAGGATGCCCTCTCCCCGGCTCCGCCCTCTCCCCCTGAAGGTCTCGCTATGAGGTCATCATGCAACTGAAGTAATCTGAAAAGTCAGCATGAACACACAAGACCATCCTCCATGCATTTATATTTATATACACATTTTATCAAGGAGTAATTCACATGCCTCTATCATCAATAATAGTTATAAGGATCTATACTATTTTGAGCTACAAACAGAAGCTTTAATCACAGTTTCCCCCATTACAAAAGTTTGGTAGAATGATACTGTCATGTTATACGATTTTCACAGTTTCTAAGAAACTAAATTTGACAAATAAACTACATCTTCCCCATTAATTCTTTTTCTGAACAAACCTCTGCCTCTCCTTCAGTAGATGGTGCCTCATTAGGCATAAAACACATGCTATAATTAGGCTTTGTAGCTTTCTTTTTATACGCTGAGGATCAAATCAGGTCTGTCACCACTAATGCTACGTATCTCTGACTATCAGCTGCACCCCTGGCCGTATTTAATATTTAAGTTCAATATATTTTGAAGAGGTAAGTATGTGGTATGGAAGCTTTAGAGACACGGTGTTTGCATATTTAAACAATAAAGGGACCAGGAATGTTGAAACATGAGTTCAAGAGAGCCACAGAAGGTGTGTACCACAGAAAGCCTGAGAGGGCTCAGAACTTTAAAATCTGAGGGCGAATCAGCTTTCTCTTTCTCTTATCTTCTCAGCTCTCCCATTTTAACCAAACATCCAGACTTAAAAGCAACCACACCAAAGGAAGAACTCTGCTCTACAATTCTCAGTAACTACTCTTGATAACCTAGCCCTCCTGGGTGATTGTAATCAACTGTGTATGGTCTCAGTCACTGCACAAAACCATGTCAATCAACAAAATCCACAAAATCCAGGCCAATGGAACACCAGGTAAATACACTGACATAAAATTTCCCAGAATAACATGCTCTAAATTATAACAGGAGTTCTATTTTCCAGTAAAGAACCTACATTACACTTTAAAACAATGATTGACATTTAGAAAGAAATATAGAACAAGGCTAAAATTTTAGTATATCTTGGCATTTAAAAAACAGCTTAGAGAGGACCCCTCCCCACCCCCAAAAAAAGTCTTCTGATGAAATTATTTAGTTTAGGTTTAGTTTTTGTTTTAACTACTGTTTCAAACAAAAAAAAAGTTTTATGACAAAATAAAAACATGCATAAAAATAAGATAGAAAAAATGTTTAAAGTATTTTAAGTCTAAAAAACTTTTAAACTGGTAAAAAAAAATGTATTTCTGTCAGGTGGTAGCGGTACACACCTTTAATGCCAGCACTACAAAGGCAGAGGCAGGCATATCTCTGAGTTCTAGGCCAACCTGGGCTACAGAGGGAGTTCCAGGACTGTGAGGGCTACACAGAGAATAAATAAAATAAAATAAGTAATTTGACATGAATAGATCAAAAAAGAACACAGATGAATTACAAAACTCATGTAACTTCCTCTCATAGATGTGTTACTTATGCCAAAACTGCATACAATTGCAAAAAAAAAAAAAATTAAAGAACTTCAATTTGCTACTAGTTCAACACCAGAATCCCATACTAGAGTCAAGTGCTCTCTTCCATAGAAGGCTGCAAACGCACCACCCACACTCACTGGTAACAGCACCACCCACACTCACTGGTAACAGCACCACCCACACTCACTGGTAACAGCACCACCCACACTCACTGGTAACAGCCACTATTACTCCTGCCGTGTCTCTCTCTACTAGCTTCCAGAGAGAGGATCATACCACAGTCCTCCGGAAACCAGCAGCAAACACGGTCTCCTGGAAGCAAATGTCTCATCAGCCAATGATTTATTACTATTTTTAATCTTAATTTAGAAAGAGAAAGAAAAGACCCTTCTTAAAAGGGGAAAATATGTATGTCTCGGGACGTGAGCTTACTCTGCTGGGCACTGTGGTGTATCGATGCTTTCACACGCCTCTTCTACCCAACTCTTCTTATCTGGAATATTTTCAAAAAATAAAAATAAGTGAGCACACTTTAAAATGGCAGGAATGCAATGTTTTTCAGACACAGCAACATAGACTCCCCAAAGCAAAACAGACAGACATCATGAGGCATTGACAGTAGACAGATGTCATGAATATAGAGAGTTGTTCTGTTTCAAAGTAACAGTCAACAAGAGAAAACTAAATACTGAACTGCAGGATGCAAATATACCACTCTTCCCCAACCTCTGAATATTCTGTACCCAGGAATTCAACCAACCGTAGTTGAAAATATTTATTTTTTTTGAATTGCATCAGTATTGAACATTATACTTTCATTTCCTAAGTCGAACTGTATACCATTATTTCCATAGCTCCTATATTCCATGGGTACTGTGAGTTATTGCAGATTATTTAAGGTATGTGTGCAGAAATGCACAGGTTATGTGCAAACTATGCAACTTAATATAGAAAGGACTTAGCATTGGTGGACTGAAGTATCCTCACACATACTTGTTATGCAACTTGTCTCTGTGAAACACAGGGACAACTATTCTGTCTTTGTGAGGACTGTTTTCTAAATCTTAGTATTTTCAGCCAGAATGTATAGCTTGTCCCAGCCTCTCTACACAATTGGTACTTTGGTGGCTAAGTTCCCTCACATTTAGACTCCGGTTCTGTTAGAGACTTCAAGACACCTTATAATTCTTGAGCAAAACATTAGAACACTGTTAGCACCCTTCAAAGTAATTTCCTGTCTTCAGCCATTCCACCCTGAATGTGCCTGGTCTCATCATCTAGCGCTCCATGGCCAAGACTGTGCTCCTTTATAACAAGGAAACCTTGGCCAGAACTGGAACAGGATCCTTACTCAAGTATTAGGTATGCAGACACCAACTAAATGGCATAAGGAGGATGGTAGAAAAAAAAAGAATAGAAAATTGGCTTCAGGTAAAATAAGGTCAACCATGTACAGATAGTAACTATCATTCAGCTGGATGACACCACACGTTCTTAGTTCATATAAACATCAGAAACATTCCATAATAAAAGTTTTACAAGTCTTTTTCGGCAAATGTAATTGGCCCATTAATACATCTGCTACTATAATGACAATGAATACAGCTGCTCCTAGAAAAGACAATGCTGATGCAACCCGTCCCCAAAGGCCCTGGAAGACACCAAGCTCCAGGAGAGCCCAGGGAAGGGAAGCTGACCTTGGCACACAGAATTGTAGTTGATGCAACAGTCATTGTGGGTTTTGCAGTCGTCTGCACAGGAGCACACGAATCTGGACAGCCTCTTCTCACCGCACCTGAATTTGTTGCAAGTCCATATATGTGCTAGAAACCAGGTATCAAACAAACAAATAATTACGGTTCAAGTTCAACGCATCTGTAAAGTCAACATCATCTTAGACAAGAGGATAAGATATGATAACTCATTTTATAACTGAGTCCTGAGATTCTGCTTCTGCTCAGACTTTCTGCTCTAACAGATGGCAAACATGCAGGCACCCACCAGTAATATTTCACTAGGAACCTGGAATTTCATTATTTTTAAACTGGGACACATTATCACTATTGTACAAACATAAGAAAATCCTTGATTGTTCCAGCAGCCATTTTCAGGGTTTTCAAAGTTTAATCTAGAACTATACATGCTAGGAAACAACTGTAATTCTAGTATTCAAGAAACAGAGGCAGGAGAATGGCAATTTGGATGCCAGCCAAGGCTACAGAACAAGACTCGTGTGTCAGAAACAAAATGAAATGAATCAAAAAAAAAAACCGCATCCATTAGATATTAGCCCTCTGTCAGATTTAGGGTTGGTGAAGATCCGTTCCCAATCTGTGGGTTGACATTTTATCCTTTTGACAGTGTCCTTTGCCTTACAGAAACTTTGTAATTTTATGAGGTCCCATTTGTCAATTCTTGATCTTAGAGCGTAAGCTATTGGTGTTCTGTTCAGGAACTTTTCCCCTGTGCCTATGCCCTCAAGGGTCTTCCCCAGTTTCTATTAGTTTCAGTGTGACTGGTTTTATGTGGAGGTCCTTGATCCACTTGGAGTTGAGCTTAGTACAAGGAGATAAGAATGGATCAATTCGCATTCTTCTGCATGCTGACCTCCAATTGAACCAGCACCATTTATTGAAAAAGCTGTCTTTTTTCTACTGGATGTTTTCAGCTCCTTTATCAAAGATCAAGTGACCATAGGTGTGTGGATTCATTTCTGGGTCTTCAATTCTATTCCATTGGTCCACTTGCCTGACATTGTACCAATACCATGCAGTTTTTATTACTATTGCTCTGTAGTGATGTTTGAGGTCTGGGATACTGATTCCCCCAGAAGTTCTTTTACTGTTGAGAATAGTTTTAGCTATCCTGGGTTTTTTGTTATTCCAGATGAATTTGAGAATTGCTCTTTCTAACTCTATGAAGAACTGAGTTGGGATTGTGATGGAGATTGCATTGAATCTGTAGATTTCTTTTGGCATGATGGCCATTTTAACTATATTAATCTTGCCAATCCACAAGCATGGAAGATTTTTCCATTTTCTGAGGTCTTCTTCGATTTCCTTCTTCAGAGATCTGAAGTTCTTGTCATATAGGTATTTCACTTGTTTGGTTAGAGTCACCCCAAGATACTTTATGCTGTTTGTGGCTATTGGCACTCAAGAAGGTAGACCTCAGAGAACCAAATAACCCTATTAAAAAGTGGGGTACAGAACTAAACAAAGAAGTTTCACATGAAGAACTTCGGATGGCTGAGAAGCACCTTAAGAAATGTTCAACATCATTAGTCATTAGGGAAATGCAAATCAAATCAACCCTGATATTTCACCTCACACCAGTCAGAATGGCTAAGGTTAAAAACTCAGGAGACAGCAGATGTTGGCGAGGATGTGGAGAAAGAGGAACACTCCTCCACTGCTGGTGGGATTGCAAGATGGTACAACCACTTTGGAAATTAGTCTGGCAGTTCCTCAGAAATCTGGGCATGACACTTTCGGAGGGCCCTGCTATACCACTCCTGTGCATAGACCCAGAGGATTCCCTGGCATGCAATAAGGACACATGCTCCACTATGTTCATAGCAGCCCTAATTATAATAGCCAGAAGCTGGAAAGAACCCAGGTGTCCCTCAATGGAGGAATGGATACAAAAAAAATGTGGTATATATACACAATGGAGTATTATTCAGCCATTAGAAACAATAAATTCATGAAATTCATAGACAAATGGATGGAGCTGGAGAATATCATACTAAGAGAGGCAACTCAGTTGAAAGATCAATCATGGTATGTACTCACTTATAAGTGGATATTAGCCTAGAAACTTGGAATGCCCAAGACATAATCTACATATTAAATGATGTCCAAGAAGAACGGAGGAGTGGCCCCTGGTTCTGGAAAGACTCAGTGCAGAATTATAGGGGAATACCAGGACAGGGAAGTGGGAAGGGGTGGATGGGGGAATAGGGGGAGGAAAGAGGGCTTATGGGACTTTGGGGGAGTGGGAAGCCAGAAAAGGGGAAATCATTTGAAATGTAAATAAAAATATACCAAATAAATATAAAAAAAAAACGCATCCAAACAAACAAACCCCTAAATGTGACTCCTAACTCAATTTTTTGTTTCAATAGTTTTGTTTGTTTGTTTGTTTGTTTGTAGCATGACCCCAACCAGTTCTGAAGCTGAGGCAGGTTTATTTTTTCCCAATCTACTTTTACACTGTTTTAATTACATGCAAGTAATAAGGGCAGTTCTAGGTTGATGAGCAAGCAAGACAATAAATACAAAAATTTGAGGAATAAGCAAGGCAATAAACAAAGTCCTATGACCAACTGTTTCTAAGAACTTATCAGGATGACCAAGATATCTAAGCCTACTTCTGTGTCCTAGCCCAGAGTCAAATACTTGCCTGAAGCCTGCTTCCTTGTTCTAGCCTAAAATCAGATTCCTGCCTCAGCTTACTTCCTTGTCCTGGCCCAATGTCAAATTCCTGCCAAGTGGTCCCCCAAACTTACCACATCTCCCCCTTTTCTATTTCATAAACGAGACTGCACCTGTCTTAGGGGTTCTGACAAGAATGCCTTCCTTATCTATCGAGGAATATGCATTGTCAAAAGCAATGCACTTCTATGTTTGGTTGGTAAGGATCTGTGCAGAACCTACCCATCTCTGACTGCCAGCCTGTTAAATTAATAACCCTGGAGGTCCATTTTTAGTTTCAAGCCATGTATTTTTGCCGCCAGCATATTGCTGTTGTTAAAGCAACTTTTATCACAATGGGCAGGAATAAAAGTATCCCCAGGCCAAGGACTAGCATGATCAAGCTATATAAGCCATTCTTGAAGTTTGACCATTATGGAAATACTGACTTCAGGCCATGAATAATTTTATCAGCAGATCTGTAGCATCAAAGCTCAACAGAGCAGCATTTTTTTAAAATTCATAATCTCATTATGCAAGTCAAAACATCCAGAGGTGTTAGAATTATAATACCATGCAAGTGTCTTTGAACTTTTTCCCAAATTATAGTAACTATCATTGCAAATTTTAGAATACAAATCCATTGGTATTTGGCATGACAACTGAGATGCCTTCTTACTTTTAAATGATGAACCTCCTCTCCAATAATTTGAAGAATATAAAGAGCATCAATCCCTTGTTCCAAATGCCTATCTAAATTCTCTTGAACACTCAGAGCATTAGTAACATTTTTTTGCTAACTGATTAACAAAAGTAGCTGTCTTAACTTCTGTGTCAAAGCAATTACAGAAGCAGTGATGTAATTAAAGAAATTAAAACTGTTATACCAGCAATAATCAAGCCCACTACTCTTGCTTCTTCTGCTTAAAGCTGGACTCACTTCTTACAGTTCCTGAAAGCTTTTTTTTCAGAATACCAAAGTCCTTTAATATTCACAGGCAATAAAACAAAGCTGGTTAATAGATCACCATCACAGACATGCCAAGTTTCAGTACACTGACATAATTAGGAAGTGTACAATCAATACAACTTACATTAAATACTGTAGAAGAAACAAAAGTAATTTTAACACAATCAAATAATAAAAGAACAGGAGCTTTAACACATGCACTAACACTTGTTTGAAGTCCAGATCCTGTCCCAATTTTATTTATTGCTAATACAACAGTTTTATTTTTAAAAATGTTCAGTAAATAGGCAAGAATTCTTTCCTTAATAGATCCATAATGAAAATATTTCACATTTCTCTTAGGGCTACATTAAAAAAAAATAAGCCACAAGTTTGGTACACATTAAATACACGCACAATTTTGTTATGCATAAAGCATTTAACAAAGATGAAGTAAGTGAAGATTTTTAAGTGTTGAAAAAGAAAGGCTACAGTAGAAAACATATACATTCTGAAGTAGGAAAGAAGATACAAAGTTGGGTATGGTGGAGATACGCCTTTGACCTCTGTACTCTGGGCAGAGGCAGGTGAATCTCTGTGAGTTCAAGTCTAGCCTGGTCTACATAGCAAGTTCCAGAATGTGAGTTTAAGTCTAGCCTGGTCTACATAGCAAGACCAGGGTTACATAGTGAAACCTTGTTTCAATAAACAAACAAACGAATGAATGGTGTCTAGAAAAGGAAAAAACATTGCGTTAATCCAACCACAGACAGGATGATGCACAGCTTCCTGGAGATCTTTTCCTGACACCCATGACTCTGCCCCTTCCCAACTCTATGCCCGGTAACCCCGCCCCTTCCGGACTCCACTCCCCCCAGTAACCACACCCCTTTCGGACTCCACTCCTCCCTGTAACCCCGCCTCTTCCGGACTCCACTCCTCCCGGTAACCCCGCCCCTTCCTCCACCATATTTACTTGGTTCTACACAGGTCTCCTGGAAATCCAGACAGCAGTTCCCAAGGGTGACACAGGCAGCATCACAGCGACAGTTGCCAAATGTCCTTTCAAAGCAGCGGCCTTTGCAACTTTTTACTGAAAATTGTAAATAAGTCAGGTGGTGTCAATCACAAAATTACAAGGCGTGCACCAGCTAAGGCATACCCGAGTCAAGATGCCACCACCACTATGGAATGTAACTCACACCTGTCGCTTGGAAATCAGGACATTTTACAAGGAGAAACTAGAGTGAGGAAACTAACTTTCCTAGAACTATCTGAGGAAGAGCTGGGGCCTGGTATCACAGTAACTGCTGTCTCTTCATATGCGTCTGGCAACTGTTAAAACAGTGCTCACGACGCTTCCCTGAGCTCAGATTAAAATAGCTATTTTTCAGTCTCCTTGCTGTGAGGTGAATTAGTTCATTTTGTGAACAAATGCACAGGTAACATAAATGCCGACCTTTTCAATTGTATTAAGTTTGAGGATATCTGCTTTATGGTGTCCTAACCAGACAGGTAAAATAGGCATATTTCAGATAATCACTAAACATTTAGATGAGTAAAATTCTAATAGCAGGATAGTTGAACAGGACAAAAATGTATTCAGTTTTGAAAACTGAATCACCAGCCGGGAGGTGGTGGCGCACGCCTTTAATCCCAGCACTTGGGAGGCAGAGGCAGGTGGATTTCTGAGTTCGAGGCCAGCCTGGTCTACAGAGTGAGTTCCAGGACAGCCAGGACTACACAGAGAAACCCTGTCTCGAAAAACCAAAACAAAATAAAGAAAAATAAAACTGAATCACCATATGGTATGGGGCGGGGCACTACCAATTCAAAAGAATGACCACTGAAATTGCCCGTGGTTTGCTTTCATATATTTTCTATATGGTGGTTTTGCGGTGCTGTACAGAGCCTGCTCTCGATATTGGGAAAACACAATTAGAAGTGTAATGATTTCATTACTACTTTGAAACTAGCAATAGCAGAAATACATAAAGCTCTCCTGAGATTCCGGTCACTTAGGGATGCTAACTGGTCTCCTAGTAACCTCCAGAGCTGCTTTAGCAACCAATCCTTGGGGCTTGGAGGAACTTCTGGTCACGTCTTCATGGGTTTTGGAGGGGAGGGTTGTTTTTGGTCACAGACTCTATTCCACATTTTCATATAAACATTTGTAAGGAAAAAATACTTTGTGTGGCCAAAATAAGATAAGACTCTAGGAAGAATGCTTAAACCAGCATCAAATGAAATTTTCCACATCTGTGGAGTATGCACAGGACTCGGAGATTGCAGTTATCTCAATCATGTCATAATGCTGAATACACACACACACACATACATACAGATGTAAGCATACAGATGTACACATACAGAGAAACACGCAGAGACACATACACACAGAGAAGCACATAGACACACATACCCACATACATCCACAGGTGCACAGACACACAGAACCCCACAGCATTAATTACCTTCTTTGGCGCAGCTCGGTTTCAACCCAAATATACAACCAAGAATAGTTGTTAACACACATACTGACAAAACCTGTAAGGAGAGAAAAAGACTGTTAGAGTCTTCTGACATCCTCCTATTCCCCCCTCCCAACTTCATCCCTTTCAGCGTTTCTGACTTTGCTAGTGAGGATGTTTCCAGATGTGGCAGCCGATCACAGGGACAGGTTTGCTTTTGGGACATTTCAAACCACATACTTGAGATTTAAGTCCTGTTCTGAGATTGTGATAAACGTCACTCAGCAACTTCCTAAATCATCCAAAGACAATGTAATGAGGCAAACACTTGGCTAACACCAAGGAATTAGCCAGAAGAAAGTTGTAATCCTTAAAAGAAGAAAAATCTATTATGAAACTCCACTTCCTACTGCTGTCTAGGAAACGTTCCAGGCCTCTCTTAGCTGTGAACTCACAAACCTAAACCTAGCACAGCACCCTCGAATGCACCATGCGTGGCCGTGGGCATGGCTACTGGGCCACAACATTGCCATGAGCTGGCAGCAGGTGCTGGAGGGGAAGCTCATGAGGTCTAAGCATCCCCTTCTCCCTCCCCATGATTCCTGCCTTTAATATTTAAAACGAAGTAGACTGAGTTTGGAACCCCTAACGTCAGTAACAGGTTTTGATGGTCAGAAGACAAAGGAGGAAGGTAACTCACAAAACAATCTCCTGCCCACCTTTTTCAAGTTGGCATTTCCTTCAGAACACCCTGGAATTTCAGGTCCCAGGGCACTTCAGCATTCGCAGACAAAGGAGTGTGAGCAAAGGTGCTATGTGACTACTGGAAGAGTGAGTGCGACCCTCTGGAGCTCCGGAGCGTGAGAGGGAGGGCGAAGACAAGCACCCTAGACACAGACACAGCAGTCTCCCTTCATCAGTGCCTTCACTTCCCAATTAGAGCTTCCCACAGTCAACCATCATTGGAAAATATTAAAAGGAAAATTGTAGAAATAACAATTTTTTTAAATCGTACACTGTTCTGAGTAGACATAGAATGTATCGTTGTGCTGTCTCTCCCCAGACATGCACCATTTTCTCTTACGTATCTATGCTGTGTGCACTGTCAGTTTTATGAGTATACCCTGGCAGAGTACTGTAGTGCTTGCATTCAGGGAGCGTATGATAGCAGCCTAGGGCCATGTCCCAGAGCCTCCTCTATCTGCCTTGCTGCATCTCATCACAAGCAAGGCGAGGACAGTACAAATAGATATTTTGAGAAGAGTCAAATTTAGCTTCTATGACATTACATTGTTATGACTGTTTTATTATTGTTTTGATGTTATTTTATTAGTTTCGATGTAAATATGTGTCTACTTTTTAAGTTAGTCTTTATTAGGTGGATGAATACAGAGAAAATATAAGATACAGATGATACATAGATAGATATAAATATAACTATATAAATGATGTAGATATAGAGTCCAGTACTACCCCAGTTTCAGGTATCCATTGAGGTATTGTATAAACTTGCAGATCTTCTATTTGTATATGTATAGTCTTGCATATTCTTGGTATAACTATGAACATAGCAATAAAAATGGGCATTTATCAGAGGACGACGTGAATAGTAGCTATCTAAGGAAAAATGAAACAATAAAATACCAGAAAAGGCACTGATGGAATCCTCTGGAAGTGTTATATGCTGACATAAATATGGGATGCCACAAGAAGGCAACTAGCACACATCTATTCGAAATATCAAAACCTCTTTGGCTGCAAACTGTCTGTATAGAGGATAAGCTAGCAGAACTGCTGATCGATATTTCACACACTGGAGTCGCAAACACGAAGCAGTAGAGAACTAAAGTCTGTCTTGTAGAATCCATCTAGAGCAGTTTAGACTCATGTGCCTGTTCCCCTCCCATCCTTTATATAACTTACAGTACAAAATAAAGATGGCTTTGTGCTGTGAAGAGTCCTTTTCCTTCTTCCTGTGTTCACACTGCTCCCCCACTGTGATCCCTCACTAATGATTTTACTGTCGCTTTTCCTGGGGCTCCCCATTCTTATGGGCACAGTCACTCTCTCATATACGCCCACACAGCAGTCTTCACGCCTTTCCTCCGCCTTCCTGTCTTCATCCAAACTGTGGTAATCAATGTCAGCAGTCAACGGGTAATGTCAACAGTCTCACATAAGCCACGCCCTCCAAAACTCCATCTACATTTTGTTTGAATTTCGATTCCAGCACTATAATTTTTCTGCTCATTTCTGTACTTGCTTTATCAATCAACTGCCTTTTCAATTGCAGACTGTTACAGAATGTCACATAGGCATTACCCTGGTTGCCAAGGTAACAGCACAAACACACAGTGCTTTCTGTGCATGAACTGACAGACAGGTGCCTGTCGACCAGTCACTGACAGACTCTGAAATGCACGATAGGACTAGCTACTGATGATCCACATCTATAGTTCTCTGCCCACTACTGCGCTAGCAACAAAGTTAGTATTTCATGCAATTATTGGATGTTAATATACCTAAATCTTAAACAATGTTGTTGGCAAACCAGTGTTATCTAAACCATGGCAAGTGAAATTGTACTTACCAGAGAACCAGGAAAACAGCACTGCCTATACAGTTAAAGGCAGGAAATGATTATCTGAGCACAGTTATTTCAAAACTGTACTCAACAAACAAAAGAACAGAACAGAAAAACTAGTTCAAAAAGTCACATTCTGGGATCAGTGGTTAAGAGGACTGACTGCTTTTCCAGAGGTCCTGAGTTCGATTCCCAGCAACCACATGGTGACTCACCACCATCTGTATTGGGATCCGATGCCCTATTCTGGTGTGTCTGAAGACAGCTACACTATACTCATAAACAAATAAATAAATCTTTTTTAAAAAGTCACGTTCTTTTCTATTCTGTGGAAGCATCTCCAGGAGTTAGCCTCAGAGACGGATGTAACAGAAGACTATGTAAAATTAAAAATAAAAAAGTAAAAGACCCACTCATATGCCAAGAGCCTGGGTGATAGGAAGCGGAAGCAGCTCACGGTCGGTCAAGCAGGGAGCACTACTGGGGATGAGGGAGTCATGGCAGAGCTCTGGTGTAATGATCAGGACAGGGACTGCACCGTGGGGAAGGGTGGCAGTAAAGGCAAGGATGAGGACAACCAAGTGTTCAGGAACAGAAAGGGAATGACCTTCAGGTGCCGGCAGCCCAGCTTGACCTATCTAGATCACAAAGGACCTTAAAGGCATGAACGTCTAGGAATGCGGTGGGAAACTGGCTGAAAACTTGGCACAGCCTGGGAACTGGGAAGGGAGAATCGGCAAAGCAGAAAGGCAGACTTGGGAGTCGACGCGTGGGTGGAATAGCTAAACAGGATCAAGCAGACTTGAGCCCTTGTGTGGGAGAAATGGAGGGAAAAGGACAGAATGGAGAGAGTTGACTGCAAGCCACCATTTAAACTGTGCCCATCGGTTTAACCATGTAACAGGTAACCGTGCATCTGTGACGCCCTGCCCGCTTATTAACTACCAGAAGGTGCACACTTATCTTTTCATACTTAGTTCTTCATTGTTCCTTGTTCATTAAGTTCCTTGTAATTGCATTTTATAATATAATGTGTAACACAGAATTAAAACATGCGTACATAAGAAGAAAATGTTCTTCATGCATCTTTACACACACACACACACACACACACACACACACACAAACACACACAAACTAAAATTGCAGTGTCTGTTATTCTATCGTACCTGGTTGAGGCCATTTTAGTGGAAAATTTCCCTGGAACATTTTCAAAGCATTGAACTCTTCTGACATAGTTTTTCTTCTCAACGTAGATTCATCTGAGGTCAGAGTCCACTGGGCATTTATTTTCATATTCTTTATTATGTGTGTGAATGTATCACCTGCATGTGTGTATAAGCACCCTGATGCTCACAGGGACCAGAAGATGACACCGGATCTCTGAAGTTACAAATGGTTGTGAGGACTGTGAGCACGCTGGGAACTGAACCCAGGTCCACCTCGCTAACCCCTCCCTCACCTTTGTTTTCCTCTGAAACTATTCAGACTCTTTTATATTTTGATATTTTCAATTTATAACTTGAATAATTAAATTTATATTTTGATGGTTTCTTGAAAATTATAGAAAAATATCTCCTGGAAATCTGAGACGCATGAAGTAACAAAACAAAGTTGTTGAAATGTTTTGCCTCTATATTAAAGGATATTTATTTATTTATTTAGCTTCCTGCTTGTTTAATAAGAGTCCTTAACTAAATATAAATGATTAGGTTTTTCTTTGACATTATGTGAGACCAAAAAAACCCATATTTTTACAAAGCTCATTTTTCTCAGACTTTTTCAAACACGCTAGCATTAATTTTATATTGCATTTACCTATAAATTAGTGTGTGTGTATGTGTGTGTGTGTGTGTGTACATGCACACGCATGAGGGTCAGTTCTCAACTTCCACAAGTGGGTCCCTAGGATCTAACCCAGATCTTTAAGCTTGGTAGCAAGTGCCTGTCCCCACTGGGCCGTCTCGCCAGCTCCATATTAGCATTAGCTTAATTTTCATCATTCTTTTTATATCAAGTATTCACCAAGATCTGAATGCCTACTTGTGTGTATTCTCTGCACTGACGGCCAGAACCACAATGGAAGCAACTCTGAGTCTCTGAAGAGATAAAATGGGGGGGGGGGGGGGGGAGGGAAGAATGGGCATTCAAATAAATTAACACGACAGAATTTGACAAGAGCTACAGTAGAAAATCGCAAAAGATGCCGACATACTGGTAGCCTCCGTCCCGTGGAGAGCCAAAAGGAGAGGTAACAAGGCTACAAAAAGATATTTGGAGGGAAAAGTAATTTCCTTCTGTATCGATGAACAAGTGTTTATCAGTCTGCAGTGTGTGACAAAATGAGGTTCAACAAAAAAGCACAAAAGCACACAGAAGACACTGTAGTGAGATCCTGCATCTCAGAGCAACAGTCTGGTGAGCAGAACTCCAGAAGAAGCCTCACATCAATGGAAAAGACACAAACTAGCAAGAGGCAACCTCACAGTCAACTGACAGAATCGCAGTACATGCTCCCGGGTCTCCAGAAGCCCGGCGCAGATATAGACTCTGAGAAGATAACAGTAACACCTGTCCCTTCCACAGCACATCCTAACGTTCTCTCAGCTTCTATATTGAGTCACTTAATCCTCCCAAGAGCATTATCTCAGAGTGATTATGATGATTGCACCTGTTTAAGGAAACCGAACTCTGGAGAAATGGATAATTCTCCAAGGATCATGGAGTTTAATCAAGTGGCAAGACAGAAATTCAATGAGGAGTGGGGCACAGAGGTTGTGGAAGAGACCTGGAGATGGGGAGATCTTGACGCCTTCAGCTACAGAAGTAACATAAATGGATTGTTCTAGAAACTTCTAGAAAAGTCTTCCAGCAGCATCCTGGAAGGCCGTGGTGTGAATCCGCGTGGTCTCACACCAAGATGAGGTCTCGGCTTCACTGTGGGCGGGCTCTTTGCTCTCTGCTCCTCTAGACCAGAGTCTCCTCACGTTACAGGAACCCGGACCTCAGGCATGGGTTTGTTTATTTGCCCGTCTCTAACTGCCTGTGAGCTCCAGGCAGCTATAGACATATTTATTTACTTCTGTGCTCTCCACACCTAACACGGCGCCTTGCACACATTAAACCCCCAAGCCGAAAACCAGCAAGCAGAGCCGGACTAAAAACATAATTTGGGAAAAGAAGCAGAACTCCCCCTTTTCCCACATTTCACTTGACCCAGGCGGTGCATTTGTTAAGTGTCTTTATGCCTGATCCATATAAAAGATACCAACAATAAATACATTACAAATTTTTCAGAAATGGACGACTGTTGTATTTGCCGTCCAAGCGTAACAGGTGAGAAGGGATCATGGGAATGGATTATTGCCGATGAGGTCTTAAACCTTAGGCCAAACTGCAAGAGAAATTAAAAAACAAAATAAACCCAGCCCTGCAAGAAATCAGACCTCAGCGGCATTTTAGTCTTCTGGGGACTCCAGCACGGGGATTGTATCTAGAGGGAAGTAAGTCCGACTCCTTCAGGACACACAAAGGCTAACGATTTATTGGAGATCTTGTAAGTATTGTGAAGTCCAAGTATAAATTATAATCTTCCTCTGGCGCTCTTTCCAGGCAGGGGCTGATGCCCCTTTGAGTCTATTACCCACACGCGGACACCTCTCTTCCGTCGTTGACTTATCGGTAGATCCTCCCTGGCTAGAGTGGAATGGTGTGTGAAGACCCTCCTGAGCTACAGTGAGGTTGTGTGGTAAGGTACTCATGTTACTGGAAATGGGAGTAAGAGGCCGAAAGCCTGAACAAGCACATCACCTGGGCAAACCTCGCGCTCAGATCCCCCTCTGAACGCTAACACTGAAAAAGCACACACCTGCCTGGCAAAGAGTCCCAGCTTCAGACAGGGTGGTTCAAAGCCAAGTTACTGAATCAGTGCTTCCCTGGACAACACTTCCACTGTGTGGTACAGACCAGGGAATAGAGCCAAGCCAGTGCCTCCGGGGGCTTACATTATAGCAACGTCTAGAAAACTGGCATCCATGAGGCCTAGGAATGCTTCACGGGATCGCTGAGACTTCTGGCTTCTGTTCTGTTTGATTTTTCTACCTATAAAAGGGCCAAGTCCTGAACATAACACACAAGAAGTTCCCAGACATGCCTGGGGCTAGAGATAAATCAGAGTTCCCAAGGAGAGCATCCCAGATGCTGAGAGAACCAAGCCACCCAGAGAGTCTTCCGGGAGAACAATCTATCACACTGTCATGAACATTGAACAACGTAGAATTGGTTGACTTTCAACTTTCCCAAGCCGACCCCTCATGAGTGAAGACCATTGGCCTGCAGCCAATGGAAACCTGACAACAGAAAATCCCGTGCGAGCATTTATTTACTAACTCAACACAGCACAGTTGGCTGGACCGGTCTTGCAGACAGAGCTCTATCAGATTATAAACTGCAATTAAGAATCAAAAAAAGGTGTTGGCACCTAGGATACTTAACACCTACATCACTATGTCTTTGCTTTTTGATGAACTACTTTGGTAAATTTGCGCTTGAAGAAAGGACTGAAAGCCTTCTATTTAGAAAGCAAATTATAATTTTAAAAAGATTTAGGAAGGACCCATTAAAAGGAAATATCAAATCTAAAGGCTAGCCTTAAAAAATAGAAAAGAAACAACACAAATTAAACTATCAGCATATCCTTCATATTAGAGCCGGACCCAGTTAACAGAGCTCAGAACTGTGGGTAGTCACAAAGGCCACCACAAAGGCCAAGCCTCTAAGCTGAACTAAGACACAAACTACATTTAAGATGTGATGTTTCTGAGCAACAAGCACCCTCCCACCACCCTCCCCGGCATAATACAGCACTACCTATGAGTCTACTTCTCCCCACAACTTAATCTCTTACATCTTGTAAGGGTGAGGGCTCTCCCTTGAACATGGGCCGCTGGAATAAACTACGAGGCCTGGAGCATCTGTTCCTCAGACACAGAAGAGGAAAGTCACTGGAGCTCACCTTTGCCATGACCTTCCAATGAGAGATCTGTTGGGGAGATCTGCAGAGGATGGAGTTATCTACTGTCCTCTTGTGTTCAATCCTTTGTGTTTAATAAGTACCAAGTATCTTCAAAGAGAAGAATAAGTAGTGTCTGCAGCCTCCGCCTCAGTGAGCATCTGTAGCCTCCGCCTCAGTGAGCACAGGCTCCTCCGGTCTCTCCCTGTGAGCTCCCACAGACCATTTCTCTCTGAACTTAAAGGCCTGAGAAGAAAACGTCCATCTGATAGCGTAAAGTAATGTCTCTGCTCAGCTTTGAAGTCGTCCCACCATGACCCATACGCCTTCACTGAAGCCCGAGGCACAAGCATCAAGGCAGTCTGCCAGGCGCAGGAAACCCCACAAAGGCAGAGCTGGATCAATCTTCAAATGGCTAGAAGGCACACCGTAGACCATAGACACAACCTCCCACAGGAAAACTTTGGTTTACGCCCACAAGGGTGGGTGCCCTGGATCGATCACGGAATCAGTAAATATCGCCAGTGTATTCTTGCTCTGATGATTTAATTGTCTTTTGTTTTCGATAGAACTTTTTGTATAACAAAATATTTTTGTGACCTTTCTTTACATAGTTTATTTAATTCTGATCCTAAAGAAGAGTTACCTATTAAAAAGAGAGATTTGGGGCTGGCAAGAAGGCACGATGGGTAAAGGCACTTCCCAGCAAGCTTGATATCCCAGATTCTACCCTCTGGACCCACACAGTGGATGGAAAGAACTGACTCCCACAAACTGTCCTCTGACTGCCATGCACAAGCTGTGGCAGGTTAGTGTCACCTACACACGAATAAACAAATGCAACATTTTTTAACACAGTGAGCTTAGGGGGGAGGGGTATCCGGTAGAAGGAATGCCTTATACAAAATAAAATGGTGGATGAAGAAAATAGTTAAAGATATAAAATGAGAGTCTAAAGAGATGGCTTAGTAGCTGAGAATGCTCACCTAAGAGATAAGTTCATGAAGAAATCATATGACCTTCCCTTGTCTGATAGCGGACCACAGACACTCCTCATTCCTACCCTGGAGGAAAGCAATCTCACTCCTACTTTGAAGGAAGAAATGCTGTAGGAAGAGGCCAGGCTGGATGGGTGTTCACATTCATTGCATTATCATCAGATGTTCCTATATGGGTTAGCTCATACCTGCCCATAACTTCAGCTCCCAGAAACCCAACACCTTCTACTGGCCTCCAAAGGAACCCCAGGTACATACCAACATGTATACACATAAATAAAAATAAAAATGACATGTTTTTAAAGATATAAAGTGAAATGTTACCAATTGTTTTAAAATGTGGCGGAGGGGAGAGTGATGACAAAACCCAGAGATAGTATTTGCTTTCATTTAAGGTAAAAATCTAGGACCAGTGAGACAACTTGGTGATAGAGGAGCTGTCCCAAGCACGAGACCTTGAGTTTGACCCTCAGACCGTAGTGGTGGAGGGACTTCCAGAAGTTGTCTCCTACCCCATATGCCTACACAAATAAAGAAATGTTAATTTTTTAAAAAAGTCAAAAGCTATAAATCAATATTAACGAGCACCAAAAAGACTGATAACTGGTAACGGTCAGCAAAGATGAGCCACGGGCGTCTTCACAAATGCCTCAGGAGACGATCCCTTAACTGAATCAAAACTCAAAATGGGGCATCTTTTACCTTGTGATTCCAATGCTCTCGATTTACCTGATATTCACAGAAACACACAAAGATATGCGCACAAAGGCATTTATTGGAGCAAAGTGATAACAGCAAAACCTCTGCCAACAATGTGTGATATTAAATGTATCCATATTCATACTGACTTCAGCCTTTGTCCATTAATACTGCCTTAGAAGCCTTCAGAAACTAGTATTTCTCTTCCCCAGAGCAGGTCACTGAAACACTAATCTTCTGTCGGTAACCAGCCATAAAGAAATCATGTGGCCGTCCCCTGCCTGATAGAGGACAATAAGATGCGAGCAGTGTCTGACCCACCCTGGAGTAAGGAAAGCTCATTCCTACTTTGAAGACAGGAATGCCACAGAAAGAGGCCAGAGAATTGCCTCAGCAAGCCTTCCTGGATGTCCACGCCAGTGTATTATCGATAGATGCTCCCCCTTTTGTCAGAGTTCAACATGCCTCAATCATGCGTGAAGTGAAGTCTTCATTAAAATACAGAGAGCTCCCAAGACAAAGAGACTGGGAGAATCCTGACTTCCAGTCATCCGCAGGGTAAAAACAACTTGAGGCTTACGACGGGTAAACTGGAAGTAGGTGCAGTTTTGGAGACTAGGCTCTCAGCCGTGAATCCGATGGGCGGGGTCCGGACAACTCAACACATGCAGGTTCCCGGTAAGAGGGGACACAGAGAGCACAAAACCACACTCTCTTCTCACGCACCTTGCCTCACACATCTCTTCATCCACGTCCTTCAGCAATATCTTTTATAGCAACTATAAATGTATTCCTTTGAGATATGCGAGCCCCTCGAGAAAATTGCTAGAATTTTCCCAAGGAGACTGGGAACCAGCCAGGGTAAAAGCAACTCGAAGCTTACAACAAACTGAGGTTTAAACCAACAGACCCACCAGAAGGGGGTTCGATTTTGGAGACTAAGCCCTTAAGCTGTGACTCTGATGCCATCTCGAGGTAGACACAGTTCTGTAGCTGCCGAGAGGCAGCTGAGCTTCCTATAACTCAGTTAATTCTGACGTCCAGTGATCAAAGTGAAATGTGGCCAGGTGTGGTGACAGACACCTGTAACCCCAGCACTTGGGAGGCAGAAAGTCATATACACCTTTCTTCCAAAGGAATATTATGAAAATGGACCAAGGGGGGGGGGACAAAAAGGACATGGTGGATAGGTCGCATTAATATGCATAATGTATAGAACAGCACTTTAACCCTCTGACTGCCTCCTAAGACTTAACTATCCAAGTCTAATCATGAGGAGCATATCAGGTAAATCCTAAAAGAGGAACACTCCAAAAAATACGGCAATCCTCCCCAGACTGCCCAAGTCACCAAAGTCAAGGAGAGTCTGGGACATTTAGGTGGAGGAGATGGGGTAGAAATCTTCAGTGTAATCTGTCATTCCTGGAGGGAGTCCTAGAAGATTAAAGACAAGAGAAGGGGGCCCTGGTGATTGTTCTTGTCTCTGTCGACACAGGGAAGGGTGTGGGTTACAACTTTCCTGAAAATCTAAAACTGTTGTAAAAATAGAGTATTTATTGGAGAACAGGGAAGTCAGAAAAAATCAGAATTACTCTACTACAAATTTCCATTTTGCTTAAAACCTTTGGTCTATTTTCATTTCTTAAAATGTATTAATATTCTAACATAGCTGTGAAGACGTAACTAAGAAATAATTCTACACGCAGTATTGATTCATCTCTTTGCATATAACACAATTTTAATCATTTGTTTATTAATGAATATTTTTTTAATATCTGTAATTTTAATTTCTTGGGGATTGACAGGCTGGAGTATGGAAATAATAAATAATCTATGGTTTTATTATGTGGAGAAAAAAACCAAGTTAATTGCTTGAATGTTTATATATTTCAGCAATATGTGATCAGCGTGTGGACTTGATTTTCACATCTGTTTCCTAAGTGTACTGGACACACTGGTCAGCACTGGACACTCCAAATTGAAGTGTCCAGGGCTGAAGTAATTCCACGCCAGCTGTTGGGAGTGGTCTCCAGGGCTGAAGGAATTTTACCCCAGCTGTTCAGAGTAGTCTCCTACGGGGATTGCCTTGACTGAAGAATGCCATGGGGTCACATACTCTTCCTGAGATAGCTGATCCTTCTTGCACAACCTCAAAGGGTTATTTTAATTGAGGACAGTACATGGTGTAGCCAATGTGTCTACTGAGCATGGCTCCCACTAGCCATCCACAGGGCATCAGAGCTCACCTTTACCACCTGAACAGACCTACGTGCTTCCTTCCCCCGTATAGACCCCATGAGCAGACCCTGCACACCCGAGCACAACTAGATCTCTAAGTCTGGCTCTTGTTTTGTTTGCCAAGAACACCAAAGCGGTAACACTAATTCCTGCTGACCTGGAGCTGAAGAGAAATGACCCTTCCTGGCCCCATTACCCAAGCTCCCTGGCTCAAGCCAGAATAAGCCTGTACTGGCTGGTTTTGTGTGTCAACTTGACACAGGCTGGAGTTATCACAGAGAAAGGAGCTTCAGTTGGGGAAGTGCCTCCATGAGATCCAGCTGTGAGCATTTTCTCAATTACTGATCAAGGGGGGAGGGCCCCTTGTGGGTGGTGCCATCCCTGGGCTGGTGGTCCTGGGTTCTATAAGAAAGCAAAATGAGCAAGCCAGGGGAAGCAAGCCAGTAAGAAACATCCCTCCATGGCCTCTGCATCAACTCCTGCTTCCTGACCTGCTTGAGCTCCAGTCCTGACTTCCTTTGGTGATGAACAGCAATGTGGAAGTGTAAACTGAATAAACCCTTTCCTCCCCAACTTGCTTCTTGGTCATGATGTTTGTGCAGGAATAGAAACCCTGAGTAAGACAAAGGCAATGGAGAATAATGGCAGGAGACTAGAAGAAAGTGAAAAGAAATGAATTATGGGGGTGCAGAGAGAGTATGGTATCAGGGGCACAGGAGACCCCATACCTCTCTATTCACTGACTAGCAATAGATTGATGGAGAGGAGTCACTATTGTCTTCAGTGTGTACCCCCCGGGTTCCAATGAACAGGTCCAAACCACTGCTCTCACAGACCTCCTGGTTAAGTGAAGATGTCACAACACAAGACAAAAAGCCAGGTGTGTGAGAAAGGGATTTGCAGGGAGGAGTGTGGAGTGATTGGGGGTTATAGGAGGCAGGTAGGAGAGTGGAAGTGGGATCAACCAGAGTGCATTATATACATGTGTGAAGTGGCCACGAGACAAATGCAATTAATAATAAAAAAAAAAGACTCAAGAATAACAGAGAGAAAGTCAAATAAATTTCAGGGCTTTTTTTTCTTCTTTTTACTGGCAACAGTATAAAGGAAGATCAAGCAACCTTTAACCTTTGAAAAAGTTCCAAGAATTGCTCCATCCCATCACGACACCAGCAACGTAGGGACAGAATTTATGAACAGGTAATGGATATGTGGGTTTATAATTAGGGAGGGATGACAGTTTTCCAACCATAATAACTTTTAACATGTTTATTATGACTTCAGTCAATTTAATTATACACGTTCATGTGGGTAAAGAATCTCAAAAGTATATTTATAAGAACATTTATGCTTAACCCTTTTAATGTGTTTTATTCTCTTAGTAAATGTATCTTTAACAAGTGTTATATGTCATTATTACTACTACTACTACTACTATTCGATAAAGGGTTAGAAATAAAAAGAACTTTGGGGCTGTGGCTTAGTGGCAGACTACGTAGCATGTACAAGGCCTGGGGTTTGATTCCCCACATTACACAAACAAAACTTGTACGACATCACAATGCACAGTTGCTGTCCAACAGACAACAGAAATGTTCTACAGACCTGTAAATCTCAATGTTGCAGTAAAACTTCATACTGTACTTTGGAAATGTGGCTCGGGTAATGAATTTTTACTGTACTTAATATTAATTCATTAGCATGTCAATATAATAACCTCACGTGCCCACCCCATAGGGGAGAAGTTACAAAGTGGTCCCAAAATAGAAATAAGGCAGTGTATCTTTCTATACCCACTCTTCGATTTATACCTATCGCTAATACTAAAATGACCTTTGTAAATGTAAATCAGACCTTATCTTGTTGCTAATACCAAAGAAGAAAACAAAAGCAAACAACCATCAGAAAAATACTTCAGTACTTTCCAGTCACTCTGGAAAACCCAAACCCTTCAGACCGGACTGCAAGAACCTGCCAGGAACAGCTGGCCTTGGAACATGTCACACACACACATACACACATACACGATGAGAGAGAAAGAGACAGAGAGACAGAGAAAGAGACACACACAGAGAGAGGGGGAGGGGTAAAGAAAGGGAGGGAGGGAGGGAGGGAGGGAGGGAGGGAGGGAGGGAGGGAGGGAGGGGGGAGATCTCAAACAGAAGCTCTGCACAGCAGGCCTGCCAGGGCTGGGACTGAGACACATGCTCCTTTCTCCCAGGGCCTCTGTTTAGGCCGCAGTCTCCCCTCAGATCCCTCTCTCCAGGCCTGGTGCCTCCTCAGGGAAGCCTCTTCATGCCAAGACCTCAATCTTCTTACGCTTCACCCTCTGCCCTGTGTACAGCTCCTGGGCAGCACTTCCCACAGCTGCTTCTTGATAACTCCCTTTTGTGATTCTTGGACAGCTACCTACCCCCCCTGTTCCCGCCCCCCCCCCCGGGGTGTAGACTATGAGAACAAAGCAAATATCTTCCAGGTGCCTACACAGCACCAGAGTCCAGACAGTCACAGAACACTGTCACCCAAGGAGCTCCAACTTCTCAGGGAATAAATCACAAAGCACCACAGGAACAGTAAACACAAAGTCTGCATCTGGAGTCTATCAGGCATAAAGGTGGCGACTGTTCTCCCTTTTCATACGGGCAAGGAAACTAAGACACAGGAAAGTTGGGGTCTTGCCCGGAACACACAGCAGTTGTTGGCAGAGGTAAAGTCAACACCCCAGCATTCGGGTTCCAAAGTCTGTCCCCTAACCACTAAACGCTGTGACCTCCACATGACTTAATAGCAATGGAGTGCTTTAGGGTCATGGGAGTTAGGCCAGAGAGCAGCTAAGAGATATTTCATGTGAGAGGTTACACAGAGGGAGATCCCAGGGTGCTGACTGAGGAGAGGAGACAGAATAGAACCAGCGTGTGTAAAGTGCCTTGAAGCACGAGGTGAGACAGGCGGGTGACAGAACAAGCTTCAATCTGGCAGTTCAGGAGACTAAATCTCAGCTTGTGACATTTGTGCCATCTTTATAGTGATGATCTTTACAATTGGAAGTTGCAGATCCTCCCATTTTAGAGAGACCATTAGCTCTCACACGCAGGTCAATCCTGCTGACTCAGAATTGCTCTGGATCCTTTTCACAACAGGAGAGAGAGAAAGAGAGAGAGAGAGACAGAGACAGAGGAGATTGTAGGAGCCACCTGGAAACTGGTTCCAGGAGCAAATGGGCTGCCCACTCAAGTCCAGGCTGATATCAATGGAGACTTTCCTTTGACTTTGACCCAACTGGGATTTTAACACTGCTGAAGGTAAGGAGAGGCTCCATCCAGGTCTACCACCAGATTCTGTTGAGGGGGGGCTCCAAGAGGCTGCCAAATGGCCCACAAATTTATCTAAAGTGAGCCAGTGGTGCAGGGAAAAAATGAGAGCCCAGGGAATATCTAGAAAGACATTTAGACGCCTATAGGACCTACACTTCCTTTAAGGCAGAAGCCCAAGAGCAGCAGTCTGCTGCGAACATGGCTTTTGTTAACCAAGCTGCCCCTGACATCCGTTGCAAGTTTCAGCACCCAAAAGCCAGCCTCTACTAGCCCTTGAATGGCAAGATTTGGATAGAAGCTTCAAAGGACAGCTGACACGGGCAGGCCTGCCTTAAGGATTCAAGAACTCACCCACCATCTTGGACAGGGCACTGCATGAGGACTTGGGTGAATACCCCCAAATAACTGTACTCCAGTATATAGAGTGCCTCCTGTGGGGGGCGGAGGGAGACACTTGGAAACATGCCAGGAGGCCACAGGAGACCTGCTACAGGAGCTGAGTCAGTTGGCTACCAAGTGTCTACTAAGAAGGCCCAGCTTTGTCAGCTTGAAGTTACCTATCTGGGGTGCATAGTCAAGGGGGTCTGGCCAATGCATGCTGTCAGATACCCCAGAAGCAAACAAACCATCCTTAGCATCCCAGTTCTATCAACCTGAAGTCAAGTATGGGAATTCTGAAGGATGTCTTGACCAAATTAACTCTTGAAACAGCTGTGACCGAACATTCCTCCTACTTTATGCCTTATAAAGGGCTAGGAACACCCCCCCCCATACTTTAGGTCTCACCCCCTTTCAGATGCTATATAAGAGGCCCTCTCCCGTTCTGCCTAACCTCCAGTCTGACATCTTAGCTGAATATGACTAACATAAGTGTTCTAAACCCTTGGAAGCAACTCTACCTGACATCTGCCAGGTTTATGAGTCTGCTCCTTCCCCTAACCCACATTGCTTTGAGCCAAGTGACAAAGTCTGGATTAAGAGATACAACCACAAGACTCTGGAATCTCTCTGGAAAGGACCTCACTCCATACCCTGACCATGCCCATGGCTGTTAGGGTAGATGGGATAGGATGTGGATAGACCACTTCCACTTTAATGCTACCCCAGTGGATAAAGTGGGAGCCCCCTTATTATATTCGGGTACCTCCCAGGGGGGCGATGCAACAACCTCATCATCAAGTTCACAATGGCTGGCAAGAAGGCCATTTGAACACTAGTTCTTAACTCCTCTCACCTGGGACTTAATACAGAACGGTTGGTTACCAGACAGGGACTCTACATTGGAATTAAGGTAAGGTACCACCTGCCTATTCCCACCTCTGTAACACTTACCATTCCAGGATACATGCTGTCCCCAAAGAACACTTGATGGGCTCAGACCATAGGGCTTACCCCATGCATTTATGACCTGGTTGTAAATACAACTGAGGATGTAAATACAACTGAGGTTGTAAAATCAACAAATGGATGGTTATAGATGCAGATGTACAGGAGATGGAAAATTCCATAATGGCCCTGCAGGATTCCCTCTCCTTCCTGACAGAGGGAGTCTTACCAAAGAGAAGAGGCCCAGATTTGCTGTTCCTCCAGCCAGGGAGGATGCTGTGCAGACTTAAGCATGGAATAGTTGTTTCTATGTTGACTACTCAGGAGTGGTCAAAGAATCCATGGCCTTAGTCAGAAAGAGTCTACAATACAGAACAGTCTCAGGGTTGGTATGAGTCCCTCTTCAACTGGTTTCCTTGACTGACCATCTTTGTGTCTTCCATGACCAGTCCTCTTATCCTACTGCCTTGACTTGCAGTCCCTGTGTAACGTAGAATAAAACAATCTTTGTTTTTGCATACTATTTGATTCCTGGTATCATTCTTTGGTGAATTGTGGACCCTAACAGAGGTACCCAGCCCAGTCACCAGCAACCATGTGAGACATAATGCTAAATGCCTGTAGTTCCAGGGCTGAAGGGAAGGAGATGGAGATACCACAGGGCTTACCCCATGCATTTATGGCCTGATTGTAAATACTGGATTCCACTGGGTTCCAGTAAGGGACCTTGTGGGAGCAAGCAAGATGGCTCCAGTGGATACAGGTGCTGACTGTCTAGACTGATATCCATCTCTTGGGCCCACATGGTGGAAGGAGAGAATAGACTCCAAGAAGTTATTCTCTGACCCCACGTGTGTGCAGTGACACACACACACACACACACATATTCACTGTGCAGATGGTTGGATGATAGATGGATAGATTGATAAGATAGATAGATAGATAGATAGATAGATAGATAGATAGATAGATAGATGATAGACAGATATGATGGATGGAGAAAAAGAGAGAGATAGTGTGGTGGTTTGAATGTGCTTGGCCCTTAGGAAATGTGACCTTGTTGGAGTAGGTATGGCCTTGTTGGAGTAGGTGTGACCTTGTTGGAGTAGGTATGGCCTTGTTGGAGTAGGTGTGACCTTGTTGGAGTGGGTGTGACCTTGTTGGAGTAGGTATGGCCTTGTTGGAGTAGGTGTGGTCTTGTTGGAGTGGGTGTGGCCTTGTTGGAGTGGGTGTGGTCTTGTTGGAGGAAGTGTGTCACTGTGAGGCTGAGCTTCGAGAATCTCCTCCTTGAGAAGATTGGAAGTCAGTCTTCTCCTAGAGGCCTTCAGATCAAGATGTAGAACACTCAGCTGCTCCTGTGTCATACCTGCCTGGATGATGCCATGCTCCCACCTTGATGATAACAGACTGAACCTCAGAATCTGTAAGCCAGCACCAATTAAATCCAAGAGTTGCCTTGATCATAATGTCTCTTCACGGCAATGAAAGTCATAACTAAGACAGACAGATAGACAGAAATAGGTAGATAGGAAGGTAGGTAGGTAGGTAGAAGGCAGGTAGATAGATGATAGATAGATAGATAGATAGATAGATAGATAGATAGATAGATAGACAGATAGATAGATAGATAGATAGACAGACAGATAGACAGACAATACACACATACATATATAGAAACAGAAAATAGATCATACATCCATAGATACATATAATAGATGGGGAAATCTCCTAGCTGAGTACAGCAGAAGACTGTGTGAGCAGATCTGAAGCACTTTGGAAAGACATCTTGACTTCTTTGATTCTCTAACTGACAATGAGTCCAAAAAAGAAAAGACTATCCAATAACAAATATCAAATAACAAATAACACTTAGTTTACACTCCACATGATCCCCTCACTTTGTTTGAACCATTCCAGAAAAACAAGTAATGCTTTTCCTTTCCATTTCCAGACGACAGATGAATGCATACTGTGTCTGCTGGAGTTCTTCACAGCACCTTCCTTTAAACTGACTGTATATGGTATTTAAATAAACAATACACAAATGGCTCTGTATTCATTCCCCTGGGCAACCTGAAAGTAGCTAAGATTGAGAGTCTGTCTATGCACAGTGCTCTACACCTTCCCTCCTAAACAGAGTTCATTTACACTTCCTGGAATCCCAGAACCTCACATCTCTACGATGCTAGGTGGCATTCTACTGAAAGCCGATGTTTTTGGACAATGCGGTATCACGGAACAAACTCGGTGCCCAGAATATTTAATCTGATGCACCGTCACCCGAGGAGTACCGCTAAGAGATCCCTTTGCTTGGCTGTGTCAAGCGTCTGCAACAGAAGTTTAAGCGGAGAGCTCTCCTGAGTGAGTGCTGCAAGAAAAATCAATATGGTGTCTGGATAGACAAATGGCAGACTCAGAAAAACATCTGCTATCTACAGATAGCCACAGCAGAAACTTGGCTGCACTTGGAGCAATAAACAGCAATTAAGGGGCAAGTCACAGCAGGGTGAGGATGGTAATTAAACTAAGCCTCTGGCAAGGGCACAGTGAGTTAGTTCCCCATAAGAGGGAAACTGTGCCTTGAAGGGATGAGTTCCTGGTCACCTGCTGTCCAGGGAAGCAAATGGGCCATTGGAAGTAGGACCAGCCCAATCCAGTTCACCACAACCCAGGCCACAGTGAGCCCTTGGTTTGTTTGTTTGTTTGTTTGTCTGGTTTGCTGTTTAATGCATGATAGCAATGGCATGATTGATTATCGATTAGAAATCCCAGGAACAAAAACTCCAGTTTTGGACCTCAGACTTGTGGTAAGCTGGGACACTTCAAATTTTAATGTGTAAAAATGATGGTCCAGAAGGTCTGGGGTGGGGCCTGTGACACTAGATTTCTTACAAATTCCAAAGGGATTTTTGTAACACTGAGGCATTACAAGGTCACACTATTAACTACAACAAAAAACATGCTCAGGGACCATAATGTGCCACCTCGTATTATCTGACTCTCTTAACAATACATGAGGGAGGTGGTTTTGGCTTCGCAGCTGAGGAAATTGATATCCAGGACACAATCTTTTCTTAATCAGCTAATCACAATATTAGTTTAATCTTAATTCTGTCTGACTCTAAAACTATTCACCAACAGCCACACTGGTGAGATCCACAAAGGAACACGTTTTTGTGATCTTAGAAAATCTCTCAACCTTTTCTGAGGCATGATTTTTATACCTCCAACAAGAGGTAGAGGCTGACAGGACCGCAAGATGCTGTGCATGGAGAAGTGTGTGGAATCTGTAAAGGCTGAGGAGGAGGCTCAGCGCTCAGTGGAGAAACGCTTGCCATACAAGACCTACATTAAAAAAGCACAGGTTTGTAAATTGCCACCCTCACCCCCAACAGAGGAACCCATCTGGTTTTAACCTAACTGCAGGCTCTCATTTCTAGCAGAAAACTACTGTTCTTTCATCAATGGCTGGTGTGTTACATGCACCCTTTCAGTTCCATCCTACAGAAAAAAAAATGAATGATGGCTAAACTTTAATAATTAGAATTATTAATAAATTAATAAAATTAATAAAAGCAGTGTAATAAGGATCATGTTTGTTGCTCTCTCTAGGACATTCTTTTACATTAAGGAGTTTTTGGCAGGGTGTTATTGTAGATGTTTAAATAGAAGTCAATGACTACTTGTCTAATCCAGCCCATTGCTATAGAGGGTTGGCCTGTTGCTATGTGTTATGATGCTAAATTCTGTGCCTGAAGGTCTAGGCCTACCATCGAATTTTCACTTTCACAAAGTTTTGTTGTGCAAATCTTGTTCCTTAAACTATTGGTTAAATAAGATTGACTACAGCCAATTGACTATTAGCCAATTACAGGGATTAGAGGTAGGTGGGTTTGGAGTTACCTGGTTCGGGGTAGAGAGAAGAAAGGAAGAAAGAAAAAGGAAAAAGGAAGAGGAAGTCACCATGAGAGGAGATGGATCCCAAGCACATGACCAGGAGAAACAGCAAGTGTCTGGGGTACACTGCTGGGGACATAGCCAGACCAGGAATTAGAAGAGTAGATTAGAGGTGACTCCGCCTCCCCACACACACACACAGGAATTGTCAAAGCCAAACTAAATAGCCATAGTCACAGCCTCATTCATTTGTGAATTGGGGAAGAGCTTAAAACTGGTTGTGACTCACACTGCCTTAACCTCCTTCCACCAAGGCACCATGGGGTTCATTCACTCCAGTGCACTAAGACACTATCACCTAAAACCAACATGGTGAGAGGGCAAGGAACATCTTGTTCTATTCAGGTAAGACTGATTTGTGCCACCTTTTAATCCCAACACTCAGAAGGTAGAGGTATTAGGGATTTCTATGAGTTTGAGGACAACCTGGTCTACACAAGAACTTCCAAATAGGCAGGGAGACATAGTGAAACCTTGTTGTTGTTGTTGTTGTTGTTGTTGATGATGATGACAATGATGATGATGACGATGATGACAATGACTGTGATTCTGAGCTAGAGTTCCCCATGCAAGTTCCTAAGGAACCCCCAAGAATCTGCTAATCCCATTTTGAGAACCGCTACCTAAATATTCTGGCTGAAACTTTGCTCCAGCTATATTGCCTTTGAACTATAAGCACACTTATCTAAAAATCACATGAAGATGGTCCAGATTAATGTGAAAGTCTACTTAGGAGAATTCTGGTAATACATATAATGTCACCATAAAAATTACTGAGTCGCTGGGCGGTGGTGGCGCATGCCTTTAATCCCACCATTTGGGAGGCAGAGGCAGGCAGATTTCTGAGTTCGAGACCAGCCTGGTCTAGAGAGTGAGTTCCAGGACAGCCAGGGCTATACAGAGAAACCCTGTCTCGAAAAAAACAATTCCAAAAAACAAACAAAAGAAGTTACTGAGTCTCTGTTTTGTTCTCTGTAAGAGACGACAGACCTCAGATGGCCCATTACAAGTGTGTAACAACTCAGATGCCCAACAAATTTTCCAAGACAAGAAACTAGCTTTAGAAACAAAGAAATTTCTTCTCAAAAGTGCCTTGCATGGGAACAAGCTAGAACATTCTTTATGGCCCCCAAACCACAGCCAGAGAGGATGTTTGACAGCTGAATATTTGCAAAGTCCTATAGTACAGTGAGAAAATTAAGCAGTGACACTATCAGTTATGAATATTGGACACGGACACACATACACACACACACATTACTGAATCAATATTAACTAAAAGTACACAGCTTGTGGGATCCCCAGGAAAAGTTACCCAGCAAATTATCAAGAGAAACACATCTCACCATATAAGTGATCCGTATATCACCACACTAGCGAGGAGCTCTTAGATTCCTATCATTCATTATGGAAATCACAGAGGAAGGAAGGTGACAGTCTGGGGTAGTCAGAAGTGATACATCTGGGTGGGACATTTGGTCTCTACAGAGAGGGTGAAGAGATGAGGCGGGATTGGGGCCAAGGTCTTCCTCTAACTGATGCCATGGAGTCTGCTCAGCCAAGTACATTCCCACACGTGGAGAAAAGGAGCAGCCTCCACCTGAATACCCTTAGTTAGCCGTTAATGGCACACGCCAGACTGGAAGGAGAGCTCAGTTAGTGCGAGCTCGCAGTGTCAGAGCAGGGACCTGTCTTCAGTCCCTAGAACCCATGAAGGGAGGAAGGGAAGGAGGGGAAAAGAAAAAAGACAAGGCAAGGCAAGGAAAGGCAAGGAAAGGAAAAGAAAGGAAAGGAAAGCCAAGTGATGGGGAGACAGGGACAGGCTGATCTTTGGGCTGCTAGGAAGCCTAGGCTACTGAAGGAATCCTCTTAAATCATAAGAGGAAGGTACCTGAGGAACAACAGAACAAGCTGACCTCTCTCTCTCTCTCTCTCTCTCTCTCTCTCTCTCTCACACACACACACACACACACACACACACACACATTCTTGCATACACATACATCACACACACACACACACACACCACACCACACACACACACACACAGTCCTTGGATGCATTCCACCACTTCGAGATCTTCCAAATCAGAACTTGAGACCTCTGGAATCTCTGCCTTTAAGGCAACCCCAGATTGTCTCCAGGCACACAAACATTCTAGAATCCTGAAAGAATTCCTCTGTGCCTATTTCCTTAACTGTAAGACAGACCTGGCTATTACTGTGTTTTCCTAATATACAATTCATGTGCCACGAGTCAATAAAAATATATATGGGAAAAGGCTTTTGAAACTTCCTTACACAGCATGAACATTTTTAACCACCAAGGCTTTACCACCTAATTTCCACCAATTCTCCTGAAAAACAAGAGGAGAAAACAACAGTTATTTGACTGTTGTCCTAAAGCCTTCACTAACTAAAATGCTGTGGTCACGTGCTCCAGTTAATATTTAATACAACATTCTTGTCACTGTTTTGAAAAACCTTCTTAGATTCTTTCTCTCCTTAGTAAATCCATAACTTTTGTTTAGACAGTGAGGTATTTCTCATGTTGAATTAGCATTTTGTCTATTCTTCCACTGCAGATTTATGCTTACATAAATAATCTATGTTCTATCTTGACTCCAAAAGCCCAAAGTTTTTATTGACCATCTTGGGGGGGGAGGGAGTAGGGGGACATATTTCATGGTCGATGGAAGCAAGTTTATTTTATCCAGAGACCGTTCTCTAGTTTTGTTATCATCCAAAAGTTTATTCATTAGTAAGTTGTTTAAAATTTGAAATGCCAATCTCTCTTGCAAAAAAATGATAAGTCATGAATCATGACTAGGTTCTGTAGCTTGTCCTTAAAGCCTATAATACAGATGAAATATATCTGCTAATCTTTAAACACATGAGCGAGTCAGAGACAGAGAGACAGGGAGATTTCAATGGCACTGATCAAAATCAAAAAAACAAAAATACTGCCTATAAAATGAAACTATTTTTATTTTAAATATTGGTATCTGGAAAAGAAAAACTAGTGGGAGGAAAAAAGGAGTTGGCAACCGAAATTTCTGTCCATATTCTAGAATGGTTAGAGGCCTCCAGCTCTCTCTTATCCATGGCGTTTAACATGTTCCACACGGCCATTATGTCCAGAGTCATGATTAAGATGTTTCAATGACAGGGAAGAGGCAGAGTGAAAGAGAAGAGGAATTAAAGGGGTGTTGAGACCACGGCCGTGTTCCCGAGAAAGTGACTACGTGGGGTACAAACGCCGAGCTATAGAGCTTGTCAGGGGGAGAGAAACAGGCCTCAAGGCAAGGACAGGAACAGGAGACCCAGAAGAGCATCTGCAGGAGACTCCACGGCTGAAGTCAGGAAAAAAAGACAAGTAAGACAACAGTTACCAAAGCACAAGAAGTCCTGGCATGAGGGAGGGAGGTTTGTTTTGGCCTTTTTATATATCCTGGTCTGGCCACACCTGAGTTGCATGTGCCAATGGGGAAGAAAGCTCAGGGTTACATTTCTGATCCTGAACCTAAATTACGACAGGCTTAGCGTGGGCCCTGCTCAGGCACGCTGGCCCTCATTCATCCCAGTCATTCATGACTTCTTCCATTACCGTCATCCAAGTAAAATACTAGCCCTGTTTTTATCTTGCTCCCGAGGTACAGCCAAGTGCCAAGTGAATTTGGATTCCTCACATTCTGACTTTATAACTGAGTGTTCTGTCTTCCCATGATTCTAACTAGAAATAAAGTGTGTAGTGTATTCATTCAACCAACCAAATGCAGGCGAGAGTCAGGTACTGTCAGAGACCCAATAGAAACACGATGAATCTGGGCTCCTCTATCTTCTGTACATATTAGAGCATGTGAACCAAGTACTGTACTGGCTGGTTTTGTGTGTCAACATGACACAGGCTGGAGTTATCACGGAGAAAGGAGCTTCAGTTGAGGAAATGCCTCCACGAGATTCAGCTGTGGGGCATTTTCTCAATTAGTGATCAAGACAGGAGGGCCCCTTGTGGGTAGGGCCATCCCTGGCCTCTATAAGAGAGCAGGCTGAGCAAGCCAGGGGAAGCAAGCCAGTAAGGAACATCCCTCCATGGCCTCTGCATCAGCTCCTGCTTCCTGACCTGCTTGAGTTCCAGACCTGACTTCCTTTGGTGATAAACAGCAGTGTGGAAGTGTAAGCTGAATTAACCCTTTCCTCCCTAACTTGCTTCTTGGTCATGATGTTTCTGCAGGAATAGAAGCCCTGACAAGACAAGGACTTTTAGAGACAAATTTTAGACTGTTCTAGCTTTGGAAATACCCTGGTCATTTTGAAATAAAATGCAAAAGCCATAGTAGGCACATATTAAATTTGAAAATTAATGGACAATGTCAATCCAAATCTGACTGAGAGAGTTATTCTGAACACTTTAGGATAATGGGAAGAGGAAAGAAGCTAGAGAATTAACTGGTCACACCCTAGTCTAACTAGGAACAAGGTCAACTTCTACTTCTTGAAAGAACTCTAACGGAAAGGTCAAAACAGTCTTCAGTTACCACTACCAACAGCAAAGCCTGTGTCATAGAGCAAATCTCTATCTTTATAATTATAGAAGACAATCACAAACTCATAGCAGTCTTGCTTTAGAAGGCCTAACTAGAGCACACGCTGCAAACTACGTAAAAGCTACTCGTCCATTTAGAACTAGAATAGAGAACAATGGTATTCTAGAGAGACGCCTGAGCCCGACTTTAGGAGTGACTATTTCAGTTCAAACTTGATCTGGAGCCAAGCAAAGGCATCTCATGTGTAACACTGCTGTACGTGAGACTGCAAATATCTACCCAAAGCTTCATGAGCTAAAACTCTTAGTCCGTAGGGCAGTACCATTAGGAAGTGGTAGATCTGAAAATCTCCCTCGTGGGAGATTCGCGGGTCATGGGTGGTGTTCACTCAAAGGGGACTGTGGGATCCCGGGCTCCATCTGTGTTTGCTTATCCGTCCTCACTCTCCACTCCAGTGCCCACTTTCTCTCAGCAGAGGCCCAAAGCAATGTAACGGAACCTCTGGTACCCTGATCTCAGTACCATGATCTGCTCAGCCTTTTCCCTTGGCAACTTAATTGCCAACGTAGTTATCACAGCCAGGGAATACTAACACACGTCACAGGGGACGTTGGAAGCAGTGCTTGTCTCTCCCTCCTGCTGTTTCTTTAGTCCTGCTGAGTAACCAGGTAGAATCCTTGCCACTGCCCAAAGTCCTGAGATGAAACATCACCCGGGCAAGATCCCCCTTTCTTCCTCTATTCTGATGTAACTACATTCTTTTCAGTAATATTAGAAAAATCTGAGAAAAGCACACAATCGTGTCACCACTGTGTCATCCTCCCTCTGCAGGCAGCCCCGTGATTATCCTGTCCCATTAGAATCCTGTGGCCAGGGAGTGGGGGGCCTCCCTGATCCTAACCCCAGGATACAATTAGCCCAACCTGATTCTTCAGCGTCATACAAAATGTGCTGATGCTTAATCTGAAAAAAGAAACAAGATAAATCCAATGATTATGGCTGTCTCTAGAAAACATATCCCAGAGCGCTTTGATGACAGTTGTCAGCGTTCCCTTGAGGGCTTCTGAGAGAGGGTTATTAAAGTAGAGGAGGAAAAGAGAAAGAGTAGGTTTCAGTTCCAGCTCAGTCCTGAACCAGGAGCTCCAGCGAGAAACCAAGCGGCTGATATTCTATTCTCTCAGTAGCTCATCAAAAGATCTGAAGCTGCCCTGCCGTGGAGAGAGGGCACAGCGGAGAGGCACCTTGTTGCTCTTGCAGGGACCCAGGTTCAGTTCCCAGCACCCACATGGTGGCTCGTAACCATCGGTAAACTACAGTTCCAAGGAATCCGACATCCTCGGTGGGAACCAGGCACATACACACAAGGTATACAAACATACACACACACATACACACACACAATACACACACATACACACATACACACACACACAGAGACACACAGACACACACATATACACATACACACATACACACACACATACACAGACACACAGACACACACACACATACACACACATACACATACACACACAAACACACATACACACACATACACACAAACACATACGTACACATACACACACACAAACACATACACACACAAACACAAACACATATACACACACATACACACACATACACACACATATACACACACACACATAAACACACACATATACACACATGCACACACACATAAACACACACATAAACACACATATACACATACATACACATACACACGCACAAACACACACATACACATACACACATACACAAACACAAACACATACACACACACATACACACATACACACACACATACACACATATACACACATGCACACACACATACACACACATACACATATACACGCACAAACACACACATACACACACACACACACACACAGTCCCTCAAAGGAATTTGACAACTCCCTGGCCCCAGGATTCTAATTGGACAGGACATTCACTGGGCTGCTTGCAGAGGGAAAGCAAGAAGAGAGAAACACAAAGGGAGAAGAGCAGGCCCTGCTTCCAGTGTCCTCTGTGACTGTGGTGGCTGCTTCCAGTGTCCTGTGTGACTGTGGTGACTGCTTTCAGTGTCCTGTGTGACTGTGGTGACTGCTTTCAGTGTCCTGTGTGACTGTGGGGGCTGCTTTCAGTGTCCTCTGTGACTGTGGTGGCTGCTTTCAGTGTCCTGTGTGACTGTGGGGGCTGCTTTCAGTGTCCTCTGTGACTGTGGTGGCTGCTTCCAGTGTCCTGTGTGACTGTGGGGGCTGCTTTCAGTGTCCTGTGTGACTGTGGTGGCTGCTTTCAGTGTCCTGTGTGACTGTGGGGGCTGCTTTCAGTGTCCTCTGTGACTGTGGTGGCTGCTTCCAGTGTCCTGTGTGACTGTGGGGGCTGCTTTCAGTGTCCTGTGTGACTGTGGTGGCTGCTTCCAGTGTCCTGTGTGACTGTGGTGACTGCTTTCAGTGTCCTGTGTGACTGTGGTGACACTCCCTGACTGTGATGAACTGCTTTGGGCACAATGGAACTAAATGCACCATTACACTGCTTCAGGCCTCTGCTGAGAACACTGGATAGCTGGAGTGGGGATGTAGCATACGTATGTGTGCGTATACGTGTATGTGTATATATACATATATATATGCGCTAAACAATCATACACATAAACTAAAAATAAATAAATATCTAAAATTTATCTAAGACAAAGATTCGTTCTAACTCATAAAATATGCCGTATCCAAATATACCAAATATTCATAGTTGATCTCTTTGAGGAAATTCTAGGGCACACGCATGACAATTTCTGAAGTGTGCCGTCAGAGCCATTTGTAATGGTGGAATGCTGGTCAACCAACCCACTGCAGGTGTCAGAGTGAAAACGTTGTGTTCTAAAGGTGGACCTATGTTGACATCTATTGTGGGCCTATACACAAATGAGTAAAACTGAATTCAATAACTGGAAACCCTTTAAAGACTTATAGTAAGCCATAATCATGTCTTACAATTTCATAAATATTCATTGTGTCTTTATTGAGCATCTCACAGTGGCTAAGGGTACTGATACTCAGTAATTTAAGTAGTCCTGTAACACCTACGATCTTCCATCAAAAAACATACAACAAAAACACTTACTAGACTCAAACTAAATAAATGCCCATCAGTATCGTATGAGTGACATAGGATACAAAATTATACCCTGGGATAAAGCAGCCTGTGGTTTGGGAGACTTCTCGTTTGAACCTCAGACTTATTTTTAAAAAACTAAGGATATGACACCATCTCTTAAGTCTAGGAATTCTGGTTCTCAACGTGCCATGGTGTCTGCATAGAACCATTAGGGCAGTGGAAGTAGAAATGATGCCAAGGAGGAGATTATGTAGGCCCAAAGCAATGTAATGATACCTCCAGTTCATACACACACACACACACACACATCAGAAAGGAGATTTTTCAACAAAACAGTGCTGAAGCCATACGTGTAAGAATATGTTTTCCGGTGTGCTATCCACAGAAAGCTGTGGTTTGCACATACTATAAAATAAATACAGCCCCCTCCGGTTCTGAATTCATTTCCCGCATTCAGCCCCATTGAAACTATGCTATGTGCTCTCTTTTTAACACGACAAAACTGAGCTTTGGAAGAATAATGTAAACCCCCACCAAAACTTAGAACAACCAAAGGACTCAGCCTTTCTGACCCAAGGAAGATCCGGAGTGAAAAATCGGCCTCCTGTTTCCAGAAGTTGGCTGTAGATTCTACAACTGTCCTAACAAAATACCAGAGGGATCTAGCAGGCAGCTGTGCCGGGACACCACAAACAGCGCTGCTGTCTGTGGTTCAAAGAGTGGGCAATGAATCCCAGACCTCTTCCCAGTCACATAAACATGAATATCGATGGGGCTTCTAAACAACTGCCTGGAAACACCACTACACAGCCAAACATGGGTGTTTCTAAAGTTCCCGATACTTTCAAAAGCTGTGATAAATCTTTCAACTGGAATAAATTCATCTACAGCCACGAGCACCACCTGTACCCTGACCTAGGCCACCTAAAAGGCTACAAACATCGCTGCGCTATCCTAAGACCAGCTGATCATTTGTTTCCACCTCTAAATATCCTGCATTCTCAGATAGAAGAGGACGGTATTTCCAGGTGACTATTTTAGCAGCCTGCTCCTGCTGGGCGAGGGGGTAGGGACCCTGCAGGTCACCCGGTGCTGGCGCAGGAGGCGCCCATGCTCTCAGCTGTGCCACTGGGTTCTGACCCTGCTCTCTGCTCGCCCTCGCTCCCTCCCGGGTGTCGGGTCGCAGCAAGCACCGACCTACCAGCGACAGCACTTTGTAGGTATTGGGGTCTTTGGCGGTGCGGGCGCGCTCCGCCTTCTCCAGAGGCTCCTCTCCTAGGTCCATAGGGGCCAGCAGCGAAGTCGCAGCAGGAGACTCGGGCTCGCGGCCGTTTCCCGCTGGCCCGTGCCGGGGCCCGTGCCCTGCCTGGTCGCCGTCGCGCTCCATCGCCCCGCTCTGCCCCCGCGGGCCGAGCTTTAATAGGCTCGCAGCCCCGCCCCGCCCCGCGCCGCCCCCGCCGGACCCTTGGCTCCCAGCCCTCGGCCAGCGCTCCGGCCCGAGCCGCTCAACGCCCCGGGTATTTGGCTTCCTGTCTGATTTCGGGCCCTGGGCGCGTGGTCTATTTTGGGTCCCTGACGTGGGCGTGTCTTTAACTTCCACCCCAAACCCTGTCCCCGCCCGCGATCGTGGCACCCTACGAACCCTTGCAGGAATCGCCCCGCGTTGCCTAGCCTGAAATCGCTGTGTGGTCTGCAGAGGGCATGAGATCATGGAGCCCCAAAATAGAGCCTTGAGAGGATGCAGAGCCCCCACCCCACCCACCCCGGAGGTCTCAAAGGCGGGACGCCCGGAGCCAGGAGCAGACCTGTGCACCTTTCACAGGGGAAATGCAAATGAGCGCGTGGAGGGGTGACTTTCTTTTTCTCTCAAGAGTGCAAACAAAAATTCTCTGCCTGGAGCTGCTAAACGTGGGACACGGGGTTTACACAACACTGATGGGTTTGCACAAACACACATATGGGATATGTGGCGTCCAGGGTTGCTATCCTAATATATTTACTTATTAGCTATTTTAGACTTCCAGAGGCTTCCGGTTGTCGGGGTGTCTTGCTCCTCCGAGACCAGCACTTTAATTGAAGAGCAGGGTCAAGAACTCTAACTCTTCTTGATGAACTTATTTCTGAAGCAGAACGTGAGCAGTAGGCTCGAATTCTTGGTAGGTTTTGTTTCACCTTTGATTCTTCAGCTTAAAGCGCCTATTCCCATCAACCAAACCGCACCTCCCAGAACCCAAAAGCAGAAGGGATGTGACTGAGCACAGTAACTAAGAAAAATCACAAATTAACAAGTCATCTTTTACTTGTGAATCTTCCAACATTTTAAATGCCAAATGCATAATAACATGATATATTTTTATTTATTCCAGAAGCCTCCGGAAGTCCTGGAAGTCTAAAACAGTATACACACACACACACACACACACACACACACACACACACGCGCGTGTGTGTGCGTGTGTGTGTGTGTGTGTGTGTGTGTGTGTGTATACATATATATATATACATACATACTGACTGACCCCATGGGGTCAGTCAGCAAAGGCTAGAGTAGGATTAATGTGTACAGATATGGACATAGGTGCACAAGTCAAACAGTAGGACCAATGATTTTCTCCCCCCAATGATTTGGGGGAGGAAAGGCCACCCCCAAAAGCAATTTCTAGTTTATTTTTTATTATCATCACCACTGAGTCAGCTTACAAACCACCCACAAGAAACAGGTACACCATTTCATACTCAAACATACTTTTTTTTTTTTAACCCCAAACTTGGTTCTGGTTTTTTAATTTGAATGTTTCCAGAAACTAGATTGAAGGCCAAAGTTTTGCTCCATTGAAACTGGCCAAATACACGTCAAATTTTCTGAAAGCCCTCAACAGACACTTTCCAAAGCGGCCTTGAGTATGAAAGAAAAATGGAATAAGTGTATTGTCGGCAACCCAAAGCAATTACTGACGTTTATACCGTCCTCATTGGAAAAGCCGATGCTATCTGCAAGGTTACAATGTCTCAAGCATCTGAGGACAACCAGGAACCATTAAGGACTAATACAGCCCTCTATAGACAAGACGGAAAGTGAGCACACTGGCCTGTTAACAACAGTTGCCAGGGTTATACAAGCATTACACATCTAAGGTGGAGACTCAGATTTTTTAAAAACAAGCAGGACATTCAAACGTTTTTGTAAGTTTTCTAGAAATGTTGTGTACACACACACACACACACACACACACACACACACAGTCTTTAAACACTTTAAAAACCAAACACAGTGTAGCACATCTGCAGGGTGGACCTGGGAGACAGGCCATCAGGATGTGGCTTCCGCAATGTGTTGATGCCTAGCCTGCACCGTTTGGGTTTTTATAGGTAGTTATGAAAACCTAATTAAAATTCTAAAGTCAGAAGAATACAGCCATGTCCAGCATGCCACTCATGCTGTTTGCCCACACACATTACCCTGCTTTTGATAAAGTTTTGCCTCAGTCTTGTCTATTTTAAATGGCCAGGGCCACAGCATCCTATTCCACAGTATAAGAAGATCACGGCACATAAAGCATCAACATGGCTTCTCCGGGTACACCAAATGTGAGAAATTAGTGTTTGGTCTCCAGGTCTGCATCATCAGCTTCCAGGGCAAAGGACTCAGCTTAGTACCAGAGCAGAGATGGCACTCTAAGAATGGAAACGATTTTTATTATATTAAAACAGGACAGGGAAGCAGGAAGGGGGTGATTGGGGAACGGGGAGGGGGAGGGAAGAGGCCTTATGGGACTTTCGGGGAGGGGGGAACCAGGAAAGGGGAAATCATTTGAAATGTAAATAAAGACTGTATCGAATAAAAATAAAATAAAATAAAACATGAAATAAAACTTGTAAATATTTAAATTGGCCCATCTTGGTACTCAGAATGATAGCTGTTGCTAAGGCTAAACTACCAAACCAAACCAATCCCTCTGCACTGGAACTGTGCTGCCTCAAAGCTGAGAAACACCCCTCGCTTTTCAACTGAGTTTAGCAGCACTGCTGCATCCTCCAGCTCGGTCCTCTTGGCCAATCTATCACTGAAAATATCAAGGTAAGTCTAAAAGGAGAAGGCCACAGAGGGTTCTCATCTGTACGAGACCCAGGGGGGAAAAAATCTTGGTTTTTGTTTATTTTTAAAATTTTTGTACAACATCCTCATTTTTTCTTTCTCTTATTTTTTAAAATTCAACCCTCTACAGAAAAGGTTGGGTGACTTTGAGCGTATTCCTAGTCTCTGACCTTATAAATTCTTTCACTTATAAATTTCACTTTTTGTCTCTAAGTGCCTTTTGATTGTTCTGCATTTCTCCCGACCTTATCTGAGCATTCCAGTCTATTCTTTCCGTAGTTAAATAACCCAATCACCATGTCGACACGAATCCAGAACTATTTCATAAATTATGTGTATTTTATACATAATCTTAAGGAAAAGAGCTGCTTAGGGGCATGAACTCAACAAGGAGGGGAAGGCAATTCTTCACAGTAGGCTGTACAGAATCTTTGCCACTACCAACACCCCATCCCCATTCTTACTCATATATCTCAAACAAAAGCTGACACTGGTAGATAACTAAAATTTATTGACTTTATAAAATTTACTAATATTTATTAATATTATTGACAAATAACTTATTAGTAAAACTTATATAGTCTTAATAGTATATGTATTGTAACATTTATCCATATGATTGAGTAGCTATTAAAACATCCAGTTTAGAAACTTGTTTGGCATCTGAAGAAGTTCATTTCTACACATTTATAGTCCAAAATCTGCTTCTGAGCAGGGGTAATGGGTCAGCAGTTTGGGGCACATACTGATCATGCAGAAAAATAAAGTTCAGTTTCCAAATTACATCTGCTTATAACTCCAGCTCCAGGGAAGCCAAATGCTTCTGGTTCCAAAGGTTCTGACATTCACACACACACACACACACACATACATGCATGCACACATGGATATATACACACACTTGGCCATACACACATGTGCATATATGCACACTTAAAAATAATAAAGCAAATCAAAAAAAACTGCTTCCACTTCAGCCCAAACTTTTAAAATTGCTCTATTTCTCATTTATGAGCCTGTCTTTTCTAAGAAATTTATGTAATTTGCAGAGTGAATTTGTGCATTCATTCACTCTGCAGACCACTTGACAGTCCATCTGTGCTTGCACATGTATCAGAGGTTCTTTACACTGAATGGATGTACCACAATGTATCTTTTCACCAGCCATTGAATGTTTGTATCACTCTGAGTTTGAGCTCTGCTGTGTGTTCTGGAGAACTGGTACTTCTGTCTCTGAAGAGTAACAACCGGGAGTAGAAATGGGATTGCTGAGCTAGATGTCAAACCTGGTTTTAACGTTTTGAAAAATTCATTGGGTTGGTTACTTTTCTCCTGGCTGTGACAAAATTCCCGACAAAGACAAGGAAAGGATGAGTTTATTTGGAGTCAGGGTTTGAGTGGCTGAGAGTGTGTGGCACAAGAACAGGAGGTCACTGGTCACATTGTATCCGTAGAGGGAAAGGATGGTATTTGTTTTCTCCTATTTATCTGGTCCATCCAACCAATGAGAGGTGCTTCCCACATTCAGGATGGATCTCCCCTTAGGTAAACCTCTCTGAAAAAAAATGCAGATACATATGCCAGAAGTGTACCTAGATAATTACACACTCAAGATTAATCAGCACACTGGGAAACTTTACTAAAGTGAAAGTGTCTATATCAGTGCACAAAGTGTAAGAACACACTACAAACTCTTATTTTCAAGAAGTCTACCTATTTTGATGGGATTATACTTACCCTGTGAATCATACTGAGGGGACCTGTCCTCTAACTGCTGTGTCAACTGATCTGTGGAAGTGCACAGGCCTCTGCTTATTCAGGTGACCTTCAGATTTTCTCAGGCTGTACATGACTTTTAGGCCCTCTGCCTTCAGCTCTCTGTCCCTTTTGTCTGACTGTTTTCTGAAGTATTTCACACTCTTATAACTGGAATTATTTTGTAGTTGCACACTTGACCAGAATGGCCTAAGTGTTCATTTTCAATATCCAAGAGTTTTGTGTATTTATGTTGTAACCTGTGACTTACTGGTTTTGATTGTTTTATTTGGTTTGGTTTAATAGATGTCTCAAAATTTCCTAACTATAAATATCTGTACCTATACATTTATCTCTAACATAGAGATACACTGTACCCATATATATATATAATGTTATATTACATATATCATGGGTATAATTATATATTACATATATTATATATATATTATGTATATATATATATAGTATACATAATACAAACTAGAAGAGAAAATAGTAGATACTGAGAATATTGTCTTTGTTTGTTGTTTTGTTTGTTTGAAACAGGGTTTCTCTATGTATTCCTGGCAGTCCTGGAACCAACTCACTTTGTAGACCAGGCTGGCCTTTAATTCAGAGATCTGCCTTCCTTTGCCTCCTAAATGCTAAGATTTAAAGGCATGTGCCACCATGCCCAGCTGAGAGTAGTGTCCATTTTTATATTGGATTTGGGGGAGAGAATTTGTTGATCTCTTCATACATGTATAGTTGGAAATCCTCAACAGAAATTTATATATTGAATATCAGACCATTTTCTATATTTGTTTCAATTTTTAAATATTTAAAACTGAGACAATACTTGTAAAATATCGTGGAGGTCCACAAAGAATACCTATGACAGCCACAGATTCACAAATGTCCAACTCTGTCCTAGGGATGTACCAGGAGGACCTGCAAAGAAACCATGTCCCCGTAGTCTTCATTTTAACTCTAGGCTGGGGATTCTCTGCCTACATCGGTCTCTGCTCTGAAAGGGCAGGCTGTCGTGATCACTTTCTGGGTCTTTAGAATGACTCACGGGCATTAAGTAGCCAAGCGTGTAGACGTGAGTTAAGGTTGGGATGACTGCGGAGGGATCCGTTCTCCGCTGTATAATTGATGTGTTATTTTGAAACCATGAGGGTGTCATTCTAGATAACAAAGATAGCAAGAGACAGCTATAATCTCTTTGACTCCTTATTCAATGTCGGAATTCTCTGAGCATTCAGTCTCCACGGGTAGCTTTACATGGGACAAGAAATTGCTAGCAACGGACCATTCTTTTTCTACTTATGGTGGGCATAGTGCCCATTCTCTGGAAATGCTTTGAAGTTTTAAGGAGTCTGCATACAACAGAGTAATTTCTTTTAAACCCTATCCTGAATCACCACAGATTGAGTGGGGATTAAGAGTTGCATCACTACCTCAACTCTGTTGGTCTCTTTGGAGTTACTCACTCAGGGAAATAAATGATTGTCCTTCCTGTTTGTTTATCCATCTCTACCATGCCCTGATGTTTTCGAGCAAGGATTGGCCAGGGCTCTCATGCAGTAGTAGGTGGGCTTTACCTTGATCCCTTCACAGAATCAAGTGAAGAGTGAGAGGAGGAATTCACTGTGTGCCACATGGTTTCAGAACAGAGATGTAGGCAGAGAATTCCTCTAGCTTAGAGTTAAAATGAACACTAAGGGGCCATGGTTTCTTTGCAGGTCCTCCTGGTACATCCCTAAGACAGAGTTGGACATTTGTGAATCTGGATCTGTTGCTGTTATAGGTATTCTTTGGGGACCTCCATGATATTTTAAAAGTATGTAAAAGCTACTTTTTTTTATTCAATATAATTTATTTACATTTCAAATGATTTCCCCTTTTCTAGCCCCCCACTCCCTGAAAGTCCCGTAAGCCCCCCCTTCTCTTCCCCTGTCCTCCCACCCACCCCTTCCCACTTCCACGTTCTGGTTTTGCCGAATACTGCTTCACTGAGTCTTTCCAGAACCAGGGGCCACTCCTCCTTTCTTCTTGTACCTCATTTGATGTGTGGATTATGTTTTGGGTATTCCAGTTTTCTAGGTTAATATCCACTTATTAGTGAGTGCATACCATGATTCATCTTTTGAGTCTGGGTTACCTCACTTAGTATTATGTTTTCTAGCTCCATCCATTTGCCTAAGAATTTCATGAATTCATTGTTTCTAATGGCTGAATAGTACTCCATTGTGTAGATATACCACATTTTTTGCATCCACTCTTCTGTTGAGGAATATAGCTCACTATACTCCCCCTCAGTTTGTGGTAGAGCTGCGCATGCTTCTGAGTAAAGCCACACCCTCCATCCCACCCTATTCAGAGGTCAAGTTTGACCCTTGGTGCAAGAGTCACAGCCTAGAACACTGGGATCCACAGTCTTGTTTCATAAGCCCTTAACTAAGAGCGTTCCAAATCCTCTACTGCACACGGGAACTTCGAGATTCCTCTCTTCCTCCAGAGCACCCTGTGCATCTCAGAGTTCTGCCTCAGGAACCAGGAGAGCAGAGCACACTGGACCATTATACCTTGTGTATTAGGAAGCAAACACTCACTGTGGAGACAGGAATAGAAGATCCTCCAAGAGCGCTCATTCAGAATGAGAGAGAAAACATGTCTGGCCCTGGATTTCTGTTCAGCTTATTTAATAGTTCATCTTACTTAAAGACTCCATAAAATTGTGCAGCCGAGGGTGTCCCTAACTCTTTTCACCTGTCTGCTTGTCACACTACACACAGTGAAGACTCAGCTGTCCCTCGCACCACCAGAGCAGGAACTCACTGCGTGTCATTCCTTACATCCTGAAAATAATATTGCTAAAACAAAATGCAAGGGAGGAGGCACTCTCATACTCAGTGACAAAATAAACTTTTGAAAGAAAAAAATGTAAATATACACAGAGAAAATGTAACTCTGTGTAAAGAAAGTGTAATTGTTAAGAATCACCGTATCACTCCTGTTCCATTCCAACAAATATTTTGACAGAATGGGTGACAAAGTGTTGTCTCTCTCCCTGAATTTATAAATATTTTACCAGATATATAAAAACATGAAAATTGTCCACTTTAATGAATGTTATACGGTATGAGTTTAGACAGTGTTTAAGTTAGTTAACATTGAAACATTAGCTATTGTATAATGTTTAAATCAGTTAAAATGTCTATTTCCTGTTGAAAACTTAAACCCTCTCTTGTACTTCTTTTGACCTATACAGTTGACTATTGTTATGTGCACTCGCCCTGCTGTGCAGGGCTGGTGAGGACAGCTTGCTCCTGGCTGTAACTTGGTATCCACTCATCAAGCTCTCCGTGTCCTTCTCTACCATCTTCTATTGATCAAATAAAGAGCTGGACAGCCAACAGCTGAACAGGAGAGGAGAAGGTGGGACCTCCACGCCCAGGAAAGGGACCTGGGGAGTCGCCATCAGGTCATGAATGAAGAAGAGATACTAGGATGGCCGATACTGGGACCTCGTGGCTGGGAAGGAAGCTGAGCTATAGTCTAAGACCAGCACTATCCAGTTAGAATGGCTCAGAACCTGCCCAGCTATAATGCCTGAAGCTTATTAATAAATGTACAGGTCTGTGTGTCATTATTCAAAGCTAAGGGAGGTGTAGAAAAGCCTTCACTTTTGCAGAATGCTTCACAGATCTGGACAACTGACTGACTTGGCTGTGACTAAGTTTTGTTGTTGTTTTGTCTTCAGCTGTGGGGTTTGCTGTCCCCTGATCATTTTCTGTAAAGTATCACAAGACAAAATGTAGACACCGAGGCAAATGAAAACAGTATTGGGCTGAATCAGGAAAGGAGTCTCACAGACACGTGACAGGAGGCACAGATGGCCCTCGGCGTGAGAGCAGACGAGGAAGAGCCTTGATGTCCAGTGTTCTACCCAGATCCGACAGGACTCAGCTCTAACTTGCTTCTTGTCTTTGGATTTTCTTCTTTCTTTACTCCTACAACCATACCCTTCTCTTTTACCATGGCCTAATTTGATTGGATTAATTCCTTTGCAAACTAAAAATATTAAATACAATAGAGATCATGGAAGAGTCCCTGGGGGCAGTGACTTCTGGGTAAGTTTGAAAAGACAATGAGAATTAGTCAAAGAATGGAAGGAAGGGACCACGGGCAGGAAGACTCAGAGGAGTGAGGTGACATGGCTCCCCGGGAACTGCACGGCCAACACTTGGCCCAGTTGAGGCAGGTTTCCACTTCACAGAAGAGCCCAGAACATGTAGCTGGCACCTGGGAACAGAATGAACAGAGTAATGGAATGAGGCCATCCGTCTCCTCACATGTCTTTTACCATTCAAAGGCTGAAGTATGCATTCTGAAGGGTCTGGTAAGTGGATAAAAAGATGAGCTGTGATGATCTGACTCCACAAGAAAGATTGGTCAGTGTTGCCACGGGTAGATACTCCATTTTGAAGATCATCTCAATGAGGAAAGGTAAGCTTTCAAGCTATCGCTCTTAAAGAGCCATAAGTAAATTCGTTTAAAAATAAATATTAGGGAAGTGTAATGGTAATCATCCGCAGGCTGCAAGTCTTCGATGGAGATCTAAATCAGGAGATTCTGATGACTAGGTATCAAAAAAAAATTACAGATCAAGATTGTGCTGGTTAGTTTTTGTCAACTTTACACAAGGTAGAGTCATTTGGCAAGAAGGAAGGTTATTTGAGGAGAAATGGCCTGTGCGCAAGCCTACAGAGCAGTTTCTTAATCAGTGGCTGGTAACGGAGGAGCAAGCTCTCTGCGCTCACTCGGTGCCACCCTTGGGCATGGGAAGCAGGCCGGGCAAGCCATGGGAAGCAAGACGCCATTGCTCCCTAGGCTCTAGCTCACGTCCTGCCTCTGCGTTCCCGCCATGAGCACTCGCCCTGTCCTCTTCCAGGATGGACTGTGGTGTGGAAGTGAGAGATGAAGAAAGCCCTTTCCAGGGGCTGGAGAGATGGCTCAGTGGTTAAGAGCACTGACTGCTCTTCCAGAGGTCCCGAGTTTGATTCCCAGCACCCACCTGGTAGCTCACAACCATCTGTAATGGGATCTGACACCTTCTTCTGATGTACCTGAAGACAGCTACAGTGTACTCATATAAATAAAATAAATACATCTTTTAAAAAAAAAAGAAAGAAAGCCCTTTCCTCCCCAGGTCGCTCATGACATTTTATTACAGAAAGAGAAACACTGAGACAGAAACTTAAAAATCAATCTAATGGAACAGAAAACATCTACAAGTCTCCCATTCTGGATAATTTGGATGATTATATTTTTTGGAAGATGTCTTAAAGTTGCAAAAAAAATTTATCAAAATACCAAATTTACGTGAAAAGTTCACAATTACCGTTAGTTACTGATCTCTCTCTCTCTCCTCTCTCTCTCTCTCTCTCTCTCTCTCTCTCTCTCTCTCTCTCTCTCTCTCTCTCTCTCTCTCTCTCTCTCTCTCTCTAATTTCTCCTAATCTCTCCTGATCTCTCCATATCTGTTTTGAGAAAGGATCTTACTGTATAGTCCTGGCTGTTCCGGAACTCTTTCTGTAGACCAAGGCGGCCACAGACTCACAGAGAACCACCTGCCTCTGCCTCCGGAGTGTGGAAAGTAAGGGTGTACTTACCATAACGTATAAAACACGCGATGGGAAGGTGGCTCAGTCCCTGAAGTGCTTGCCTTGTAAGCACAAGGTCTGTGCAGATCCTCAGGCACCCACATGGGCATGACAGTGCCCAGCTCTGAGACAGCTGAGACGAGAGATGTCTGCAACTCATCAGCCAAGCGGCATGAAAGAAGCCATTAGCTTCAGCTTTGGTGAGAGATCTTGTCTCAGACACTACGATGAGGAGCAATGGAGGAAAGACACCCAATGTTACCTTTGGTTTCACACGCATGCACACCCAGGTTCACACCCATCAGCCCACATATGCACCCACACAAACATGTACACACACCAGCACGTGAAAACAGAAAATTCAGAGTAAAAAATTTAACTGTATTAGTGAAATTAAATAAACTCAAGCAAATAATGTATTTCAATGTATAATATTATTTAAGAATATGTATAGAATTATTTCACTTATATTTCTATCTAATGCTTCAACTTCATAACCATATATTGTTATGGATTGCCTCTAGAAGGTCCCCACAGTCTTATGATTTGAGTATCTAAGTTGGTGGACAGTTTAAAAGGCTGTGTAAATTTCTGAAAGTCCTGGTTGGGGGGGGGGGAGCAGGGTGGGGCTCAGACTTGCAGGGATAGCCTGCTTCCACCCAGCTCTCTTTTTCCTGCTTAGCTGCCTTGTGAAGAAAGTTTCCACCAAAATATCTGGTTATTACAATCCCTGGCTGCCTCAGACCCATGTCTCTCTCAGCTACGATGGGACAAAGTCTCTCTGAAACTGATCCAAAATAAAAGTTCCCTCCCTTGCTTCAAGTATTTGCTCATAAATGTGCAAACCGTCTTTCTCTCTCAGTCTCTCTTTCACACAACACAGGAAAAAATGGAACTGTGAGAAAACAATACAGCAACACTGATATTTGAGGGAATACACAATTTCAACTTCTGAAATCACAGCCGTATGTTCAACAAACTTGAATTCTCGGATTTAGGATAGAAACTAACAATCATACGAGCTACCTGTGGTGGTTTGAATAAGCTTGGCCCATGGGAGATGGAGGTGTCATTAGAAAGAAGTGTGTCACTGTGTAGGTGGGTCACTTTGAGGTCCTATGCTCAGACTCTGCCCAGTGCTGAACAGACAGACCCTCCTCCTGGCTGCCCATGAGACAGTTTTCTCCTGATTCCGGTCACATTAAGATGCACAACTCAGCCCCTTCTCCAGTGCCGCGTCTGCCTGCCTGCCGCCATGCTTCCTGCTGTGATGATAATGGACTAAACCTCTGAGACGGTAAGCCAGCCCCAATTAAAGGTTTGCCTTTTTAAGAGTTGCTTTGGCTGTGGTGTCTCTTCACTGTGATGGAAACCCTAACTAAGACAGAAGATGGTACCAAAGACTGAGGTTTTGCTGTGACAGGCTAGACCATGTTTTTGTTTGGAGAATGTAGGTTTTGAGACTTTGGATTTGGAAAGCTGTGGAGTGCTTTGCGTGAGACTTAATGGGCCATCCTAGTAGGAATATGGAAGACATTGGTGCTGAGGATGATTTGAACTCTGTAGAGTTCTCATGAGGTTTTGGTGAAGAATGATGCTGCTTTTTGCCTTTGTCCAAAGAGTGTATTTTGAAACCATGGACAATCACAACAAGAAAAGTTAGACATACAAAAATATTTGAATCTTATAGGTTGCAAACTGTAAAGTATATCAAAATTATATTTTAGCAATTTTAATTAATTTTGTAATTTAAAGGACCTGGAAATAAAACACGTACATACAAATTAGTCAGGTTCAGAATCTGTACAGTTGGAATAGGCTTCTGAAACTGTGAGTTTCACAGTGGGTCTTACACTTCACTACTGAATATATTTGTATGCACTTGCCTACCACCAACCTCAGAAAATTCCATGAGCATAGTTAGGAAAGCAGTTAGGTTTATATCCTCTCTGATAACTCATGGCCACTACTCAGTCCTTCCTCTTCCTTAATATTTAGCCTTTCTTGCTCTCTTTTCTACTTGCTATGCTATACACACACACACACACACACACACACACACACACACACACACACACATATATATATATATATATATATATATATATTCCACATATAAAGAGATCATGTGGTATTGTGTTATTTTCTTTCTGGCATTGTGTGACCTCAATACTATACATCCTAAATCCACCTATTTTTCCACAAACACACACACATACACACACACACACACACATGGAGCAGAGGGAAAGCACCCAAATTTTCATTATCCATTTATTTCTTGCTGAACATCTAGATGTAATAAAATTCTTTGCTATAAATAATAAAGCAGCAATAACATGGTACAAATATTTCTACGGTAGTGTATAGAGTTCTCTGGGCACATACCCAAGAGTGTGATAGTTGGGTTATATAATAGTTCTATTTTTAAATTTTTGAGAAATCTCTAGACTGATGTCCACAGTGGCTGTGTTAATTGCACCTTTAATAACAATAAATAAGAGTCCCTTCCTTCCTCTCCACACTGTCTCTAGCGTTTATTGTCGGATCTGTTGATAGTCGTGGTGACTAGGGTGAGAGGGTATCTAAAAGCAGTTTTAATTTGTATATCCCTGATAGAGACCTAGAACACTTTTCAAACCTGTTATTGGCCATTTGTATATTTTTTTTCTTTTTTCTAAATTGACTTTTTGGTTCATTTGCCCATTTGTTAGTGGCAGTTTTATTATCTTAGTATTTAATTTCAGGAATTCTTTGTGGATTCTGCTGCTGCTGATGTTGCTGCTGTGTGTGTGTGTGTGTGTGTGTGATGTGAGTGTGCTGTGTGTGTGTGTTTGTGGTGTTGTATGTGTGGTGTGAGTGTGCTGTGTGTATGTGTGGTATTGTGTGTGTGTGTGAGTGTGCTGTGTGTGTGGTGTTGTGTGTGTGTGGTGTGAGTGTGCTGTGTGTGTGTGAGTGTGCTGTGTGTGTGTTCATCTGAGACAAGATCTCTCTGTGTAACCTGAGATTTCGTGGCACTCACTTTGTGTTCCTAGGCTTCAATCTCAGAGATTAACTTCCCTCAGCCTTCCATGAGCTGGGATTAAAGGCATAATTTCCAGACCCGGTGTAAAGTCTGGATGACGGCCCCTTTTCTGACGCATAGCTGCTAAGACTTTCTCCCATCTGTGGGCGATTTACTCTGTTGATTTTTAACCCTTGCTGTGCTTTCTGTTTTCCCATGGTTCATCTGTTGACACGTGGGTTAATTCCTGTGCTATTGGTGTTTTGTTCAAAACATTGTCTGCTCCAGTCTCTTGAAGCGTGTTCCCTGTGTTGTCTTCTAGAATAAATTGTTTTCATGTGCTTTTCAAAACATAGACTGTGGAGAATGTAGGTCACAATATCAGGGCCACTTTCTCTCTGTCCACACAGCAACAGTCTGACTGACTCACAGTTGAGAGACAACGCCACTGCAGGAGATGGGCGGCCAGCAGCCCTTCAACAGTTGCCTCTTGCAGATACAGTGATGTAAACAATGGTGAACGGAGACAGAAAAGAGTCTGAGGATTGACTCGAGCATGCTCTCTGGCAATGAGCCACGGCTAGAGTCCGCTGGAAAGCAGCCACTGGTGGGAGGGCAGTCTGGCCAGCAACCGTGAGACACACACAGAGTTTCTGTTTGGGAGCAAAGCCAAGGAAGGGTGACTCTAATAGGAACTGATACAAATGACCACAAATGCTCCCAAGAGCCTTGTGGGATAATGATAAATAATAAACCGATACCAGCTACCACTTAGTCAGGCACCCACAATACACTGGGGCCAGGCTGTGGGATGAGACACTGCTTGGGAATACTTGGTGTTTTAGTGGCTGTCACAAAGCATGGATCATCATCTCAGACAGAGAACAAAATGCACTCAGTAGTGTCACAGCAATCCATGGTACCAATGAACCTCGGGTGTTAGGTTCTTTCGACTCCCAGGAGTATCATGTTAGAATAATCCCCCTCTGCCTGCTATATCTCCTACATGTATAACGTCATTGGTGGCATCCACATTTACAAGCATGTCTATGTATGAATAACATGTCTATGTTATAAAACCCATTGTATTTTTAATTTCTAAGGAAAGTAGTCCTCTGTATACAGCAAATGAGTTTACATTTCTATAAGCAATGGGTTTCTGTAGCAGCCCCCCCCCCCCTCCAGTTTTCAATATGGCAAAATGGCAATGCGGGTGCTTTCTACGTCATTGTATTTATCCTAAATGGCCAATACCCATTAACTCACTTTAATGATGTTCCCACCAAAACATCTGAGGGATAGGTACAACATTAACTTGTTGTCATCATCACTTTTGGATGAGGAATCTGAAATAAATAAATACTAACAAAATTGTCTTCAGTGCCAGAGAGAGATGGCTAAGCAGGTAAAGGCACGTACCATCCAACTGCCAGTCTAGCCAGGTGGTGATGGCGCACGCCTTTAATTCCAGCACTTGGGAGGCAGAGGCAGGCAGATATCTGAGTTTGAGGCCAGCCTGGTCTACAGAGTGAGTTCCAGGACAGCCAGGGTTATACAGAGAAACCCTGTCTCGGAAAAAATCAAACCAAAACAAAACAAAACCAACTGCCAGTCTAATGGGCTGAGCAGGGTTCTCTAAACCTTTCCAAAAGTGGACAGAGAGAGCTAACCAACCACGCAGCGTTGTCCTCTGACCTCCATGTGAGTGCTACAGAACACACCCATACACCCTTCGCGATAACCACAATGCAGTTTTAGAAACCAGATTCGTCAAGGGCGATGGGATGAGTTGGTCTAGCAGGCTTCAAACTCCAGATCTGGCTCTTTCAACTCTGCTGTTATCCTGGTCAAGTATTTTTGTTGCCTAGCAAGTGAGTCTGGCGTATAAGGAGTAACCTTCATGCAAGAATTTGTATTTCTCTTTCTGTGAATTGGGTTACTGTTCATCACCTTTTCTATGAGGAGTAGAATAGCTAGTCATTTTGAAATAACTCTTTAGACTGGATTATGAACTCTATGTACACATGTTTTTGTTTTGGTCTTTTCACTAAGTTATCATCATCATCATCATTATTATTAATTATTGCATGGTCATACTTTTCAATCTTGAGTTTTATGGCCTCTGGTTTTTATATCATACTTTATTATAAAGAATCTTCCCTCTGAATTGTTTTTTAGTTCACCAGTGTTATGCTAGTTACTTTTAAATTTTTCTACTTTTTACTGTTTGGAATATCCATCCATATTTTGTCATGGTAGATGCATGTGAACTTTTCAGTGTCCTACACTTGAATTTTCTTGTCCTCTCAATTAATCTCTCTCAACATCCTTTAAGGCACCCAAAGAAGCCACCACTAGCTGCCTATCCAATTAAAGCAGAAAATGCAGTTGAGAATATTTTGTACTAGGATTTATCTAGTTTACATTGGACTATGTATTTCATGAATCAGTCAAAACCATTAAGAGATCACTCACTACCCAGATATCTTTTGGCTCTGGTCCCTAATTTCTGCCCTTTTTTACTAGGAGGTTACAATGTCTGGGGTGCCCAATATCAATGTAAATATGTAGCTTCCTAGGTTGTCACTTGGCTCTACAACTGTATGATGGTTTTTCTCTGCATAAATTGAGCTCCCATAAACATTATGAGACAACCACATCTGTTCTTTCCTGTTAAACTTTAAGATACTTGGAAACATATACTCTGTTAATCCACTGGCCCCATGAACCAGGCTTGACCCAAGACCCCATTTATTGTTTGGCACCATGAGCTCTAGACTTTGGCAAGGCCTTGATGTGATTGGATAAGAGATGGGGCCTGGCATAGCAGTGTCAAGTAAGATACAGATCCGACTGCTCTTGGGAAGCCTGAGTGTTTTTGTTTCCCCAGACTAAGTGGCTGTGAATTCATTAGAAGACAACTAAAACCATTAACACTTGTACCTGCTGTGACGGGACACCGGTGTCTTATCTCATCAACTTAGAGAGACCCAATCTGTGACATAGTTTAGTTGGTAAGGTGTTTGCCCTGCAAATATCAGGACCCAAGTTTACCCAGTTTAAAAAAGTAACCATATTTTAAAAAATAGACATGGCTATATCACAGGAGAGGATGTAGTCTGGTGTTGATGAGAACCTTCTTTCCTACTTGTCTAAAAGTTGCTATACAGGTTGCTAAGGGAGAAAGTCTTTGTAGTGGTTTGAATATCCTTGGCCCAGTGAGTGGCCCTATTAGGAGGTATGGCTTTGCTGGGCGGTGGTGGTGCATGCCTTTAATCCCAGCACTTGGGGGGCAGAGGCAGGCGGATTTCTGAGTTCAAGGCCAGCCTGGTCTACAAAGTGAGTTCTAGGATGGCTACACAGAAAAACCCTGTCTGGGGGAAAAAAAAGGAGGTATGGCTTTGTTGGAGTAGGTGTGGCCTTATTGGAGGAAGTGTGTCACTGTAGGGGTAGGCTTTGAGACCCTCCTCCTAGCTGCCTGGAAACAGTTTTCTCCTAGTGGCCTTTAAATGAAGATATAGAACTCTCAGCTCCTCCTGTACCATACCTACCTGTATGCTGCCATGTTCTCACCTTGATGATAATGGACTGAACCTCTGAACCTGTAAGCCAGCCCCAATTAAATGTTGTCCTTTATAATAATTGCCTTGGTCATGGTGTCTATTCACAGAAGTAAAACTCTAAGATAGTCATCAACAATCTTATCCAGTTGTGAACTCTATAATTATGCCCAGCTTGGCAAAATATCCCCTTGTTGCAACAGTGACATGAATGTTAAGGAGAGCAACCAACCACTTTCTGATCTAACAAGGTACCCACAGGATAAAACCCATGCCCAATACTATAAACCTGACTGAGAACTCATGACTAGGAAGTCATAGGCCCTCGACTACCTGCTAGAAAATCTACTGCGATTATTTGGTTCAATGCACACAGTACCAAACAGCTTTCTAAATATTTATCAGTACACCCCACAGATTGCTGCAGCTTTCAATCCTCTTCAGAAAAGTTTCTTTTTGTAGTGCATGGTGATGAATACAGAAACTTACAGCCGTTCACAATGCACAGAACAAGTAACTGTTGGGTGCTGACCTTAAATGGGACTGTCAATCATCGCACATCCTCCCCACTCATAAAGGGGACCTGTCAATCACACATCCTCCCTACTCATAAAGGGGACCTGTCAATCACACATCCTCCCCATTCATAAAGGGGACCTGTCAATCACACATCCTCCCCTCACTCAAAAGGAGACCTGTCAATCATCACACATCCTCCCACTCATAAAGGGACCTGTCAATCACATATTCTCACCACTCATAAAGGAGATCTATCAATTATCACACATCCTCCCCACTCAGAAAACATTGTGGAAGAGGGAAGAAATATTTTAAGAAGCAGAAATTGGGAAAGACTCCTAAACAGTGTTGTGTAGATACAATAGGCCACTGCACTTACAAACTCATGGTAGCCATAAACTAATCAAAATTGCCACATGCATGGGGGAGACACTTTAGACTAAACCAGTCAAAACTACAACATGGATAGGGGAGTGCTTCAGCAATTGAAGGTTTCTGGGGCAGGTGGGGAGAAATGGCCCTTGGTAAGCTGATCCAATAGATGATTTTTATATCCATACGCATGAACAGCCCTGACTGGAACACAAAGGGGAACATAGTAGGGTGGTCTAGAAGGAATCAGGTGGGAATGCAGGCTTGACATGATCAAAATACATTGTAGGCACATATGAAATTGTCAAAGAAACATTTTAAAAGAAAGGCCGAGCTTAACCCTAAGTCGGTGAGTTATGTTCCTAAAGTTAACTTGGATCTGGCAACTATATCAGATGTGGCATGTCTGGGGTGTCTGCGTTCATCCTTGGGGTTATTCATCCTTGGTTTTCTTTGTAGTTCAGATATAGATTGCTTTTACTGTTTGCCTAGCTCCAGGAACACCACGCTCCACTAACTCCACCTTCAGAGGCCTTGGTGGAGTGAACTCTTTGGCTGCTACTCCTACATGCTGCTCGCTTGACAATTGCACTCACTTCATTGTATATCTTTAAAAAGATAGTGTGTGTGTGTGTGTGTGTGGTGTGTGTACGTGCTAGCAAATCTGTGTGTATGTGTGTTTATGCCTATGTGTGTGTGCTCACAAGTCTGTGTGTATGTGTGTTTATGTCTATGTGTCTGTGTGTCTCTATGTGTTTATGTGTGTGTTTATGTATATGTGTTTCTCTATGTATAAGTGTGTGTGCCTGTGTATGTGTCTCTCTGTGTTTATGTGTGTGCATGTGTGTGTGTATAAATATGAAGGAACAAGCCTGGAGGTCACAGGACATGTGACATTCAGTTCCTTCCTTTCCCCCTTTCCTGGGACTGGACTCAGGTCAGGTCCACACATGCCCCTGTGTGAAGCCATCTCACTGGCCTGGTTATATGTATTTCATTAGGGGATTTTACTTCAGGAGTGGGTGCAGAGGGAGAGGTAGGTTCAGAAAGGGTGTTATTACGTTGTACCCAGTGTCAACCATTACACCAGTGTGATGGAGTGTATACCAATTGAAACCAGTGTCCCTGAGTTCCAGTTGGTACCATCGGTGTTTTAAAGGTTTCCTTGGTAATGCTGTCAGTAGGAAGTTACACAGATGTAGTGAGAGCTGCAGTCAGAATAGGGTTAATATTCCATACTCTAGAGCACCTGCAAGCCCAGAAGCAGGGCATCTAACTTCATTCTTCACTTGGTTTCCACATTTTGAAAATGGAGAATGATTAAGATTCTGGGGATGTAGCTCAGGAAAGCATTTACCTAGCACATATAAGGAACAGCAGTTACACAAAAAGATCTGGGTATATGAAAGGACTTTGTAAATCGTGTGGGGGTGGGGAGTACATCTGGAGGCCAAAGGTCAGCTTCAGAAGTCATTCCTCAGGGTCATCACCTGGTTTCTTGAGACAGATCTCTCACTGAAACCAGAGTCTCTCCATGTGCAGCTTTCTCCTGAGTCCTCGTATGATTTCACAGCAAGGACTTGACTTTACCCTTGCCCAGCTTTGTAAATTTAAGAACCCATTGCCTAGCCATGGAGTTCCTGCTGTAATCACTACCGAGCACTTCAAGTTAAGGTATCTGGTGTGGCAAAGATCTCCTCTAAAATTCCTTGAATTTTTGTCCTGTTTCAAGTGAAATAAATGTTGGCGAATGGATTGTGTACGTGTTATGTCACTTAGATCAGTAGTCTTTTTCTATTATCATGCTACGAAAACTTTTTTAAAAGGTCTGTGAGCATGACTCTCAGCTTCTGAGCCTTCTGTCTCCGCCCTCCAAGCACAAGGATTATGGGCCTGTGCTGCCATGCCCTGGTTATACACTCTACACATCCTAACTATAAAGGAGGTAAACTGGTTTTTCTAAATTGCTCCAAACTGCAATTCTACCCTGAGGTGATGGTAGTGTAAATGTGACATTTCTGAGGAGTCAAAGTGAATGTATAATTATACGGAACGCTGAGCAAGAAAATTATCCTGTGTTTTAAATGTTGAACATTTTTTAAAAAATGATTTCTTCTGAGATCGGTGCTACAATAAAGAGCTGCCCCCACCCCCACCCCCATCCTCCACCCCCACTCTCCACCCCCATTTACACACACACACACACACACACACACACACACACACACACACACTATAATTATCTTCACTCCTAAAGAAAGAACATAAAGTTAACTTACTGCTTGCCCGTCTGGCTGTGTCCCCAACCTGGCCTGTTCTCACTTCCTTTGGGTCTGTTATTCCCAGGGGGCCCTGCGCATTGTTTCTTTGCTGCCTTGCGTGTTGGTGTTTTGGTCTGGTTTTCTGGTTTTCTGTGGCTTTTTTTTTTGAGACCTTAGTAGCTTGGCCTGGTCTCAAATTCTTAATCCTTCCTCCTCAGCCTTCAGCCTGGTATTAAAGACACACACAACCATATCTACAATACATAGAGTTTTCAGATAATAAGCAACATTCAAATATCCTTCCCTAGGAAAAATTCTCATGTTCCTTGCCTCTCTTTAGCTGCCCTCTGCCTCTTTCCAAATACCCTGTTATCATGTGACTTGTATGCTAGGCATAACAATAGAGATGCTTGCTGTTCGTAATATTACTGCGAATAGCTAAAGATTTTGCTAACTTTAAACAATTGTTGGAGTAGAAAGAAGTCCTTGTAAGTTACCGGTTTGCTAATGAAATGGTGCTCTGACATTATTCTCCTGCTTATATCAGGAGATGAAAATAAGTTTAGAGAGGCTGCTCCCTGGGTAAGAGCACTTGCTGCAAGAACATGGGAACACGAGTTCAAATCCCCCCCCTAGCTCCAAGTTCACTGAGAGACCTCTGTAAGAGACTGCAGAGCAGGCTATCTGACACCCTCCTCTGGTCTCCACCAAATGTGTGTACACTCAACACATGCACACACACATGCATGCACACATGCACAGTTAGACAGAGGCTATGTAGATAGTTTTAAAAGAAGCTTGCCGTGAGAAATTATTAAGCAAAAGCATGATTTGTTTACATAGCATCTTCTCCATCTACATTTTCCACATTATTAGGGACAATGTATCTACATGTTTTGGACTTGGGGATCATCTGCTTTATTTAACATACAGTAGGCAAATGGAAATGGAAGGAAGGAAATATGTGCACCAAATTGAATTATTCCAGTTGGTGGCTCTCCTTAACCCAATCGTCGGTGAGACAGCCAAGTCCCTCTTCTTGGCTGGCACCCCACACGGTCATGATAGAACCCAGATGCCAAGAGTTAATAAAGGTGGCTTGGATGGAGAGCAGCAAACTGGCAAGCTGTCCTCATCGTGGCCAGGATCCCAGGGGCAGCCAGGGCCCACACTGAGATCATGTGTATTTAAACTGGAAGTCTCATGTAGAGTACTGTGTATATTAGACTACAGAAAAGAATGTAAACGGTACCAAATGTTTGCAGAAAAAAAATTCTATGTAATACAGTCCTACCTTTGAGAAACTAAGTAAAAATGTTCGTGTTATTTATTATTGACATTTGGAACATTGAGATACTCTTCACATTTTCCCTCCTTTCAGTTCCTTGTGCGAATGGCTTGGTTTTCATCCCAGAGACCGGGTTTGTATTGCAATGCTCTTCACCCCCCCCCATGTCTCCCCCACCGCCCCTCTGCTGCTCAGTGGCTCCAGTGCCTCTGGGTCACACAGGAAGCTAGTCTGTGCTCCTATAGAGCAAACAGAGGAAGCTCCAGCTCCTAGAACATGGCAATCTCCTATGAAAAGAATGCAAGGAAGGGAAGAGAGGGAGGGGCGCACATGTGTCAGCACCTCAAGCCTTTTGCTAAGTAACTGTAAAGAAATCCATCAAACCCAGATTTCAAACTTTTGTGCAGGATTAATCACTCTCGGATCTCTCTTTGCTGTCCACATCCTGGAAGCAAGCCCTGTGAATAAGAATGTACTAATGTCTCAGAACACCATAGGAAAGTTGAAGTCATGTCTGCTAGGAAACCTAGGAAAAGACTTGTCCATGTATTCTATATCTGTACTACTATTTTATATATTATATGTGTTCTCTATATTCTCTATATTCTATAGTCACTACAGGGGAATCAAGATGGACATCTTTACTGTCTGCCACCAAAATTATCGATTAGGGTTAACAACAGGGATGATTAGTTAGCCAATCGTATGATTTTTTTTCTATAGCTTTTTAAGCTATAACCAAGACTTACTGAAGCCTGAAATTCCTCCATGATTAGAAGTGTCTCTATCATTCTGTGACTAGAAACTGTGTTTCTACTGCACAGAGACCTCCAACCTCAAAAAGGACAGGTCTAACTTTCCAAGCCAAGGCTGGCTTCATCTCGTCTATGTAGCACGCTGGCGTAGATCTAAAAGCCAAAGTTGGCTCCAGTAGCCCATTAGCAACCCATGGATGCTGGGAACACAGCATCTATTTGTAATTGCTATGTTACAAATGCCACTGATTAGCTGTGACACTTTACCTACAAAATGCAAAAAAAAAAAAAAAAAAAAAAATCCTCCTCCATTGGGATATGAGATATCTTTTCTACTTGTTCTGTATACTAAAAGATTATGACAACTTAGAGCATTGGGTTTTTAACTCACAAATGGGGCCACCATGGATGACGAGGTCAGTCTGCACATTTGGTTTTACTTTTGTGTTGGACTTCACTGACAGCACGCTCCTTTGAAAATAGCAGTAGCAAGCGAGAAGAAATAAAAACCAGATGTGGTCCAGTGAAGCAAGTGGTAGAAGGAGCTTCAGGGAAGCCACCAGGTATGATCAGGACAAAGGTGTCCCGGAAGGATGCAGAACAGCTTTTAGAATACAGAAATGTCTATGAAATGGCGCGTCCCCAAGTTCATTTAGCGGTCATGTGTGCCCTGGTTTCTGCTGCGTTCTCTCTGCCCTCTGCCATCCCAAGGCTGTGCTGCCTTCATTCTAACAGCCCGTAGTTCTGCATCCTAGCCCCTTGTGACTGTTTTCATCAGCCTTGAGACTGTTTTCAGAACACTGAGCTCTTACTTCGCACTGGTGACATGGTGATATGGCCCTCTCTCTAGAATGTAACCTGCCCTCAATTCAGAGTGAATCTCTTCCCAACTCAGAACTAGCAGATTGGAAACGGGTTTAATCTCGCTCATCAGATATTCTCAGTCTTCCAATCCTCCTACGTTATAGCTCTATCACCGGCAAGTCTTTACGCTTGTTTCCAACCATACATCGGACAGATAAAGAATAGGGCCTAACGTTGGCTGACATTTTGAGTGTTGCAATGACTAAATAGAATCAAGTCCTTGCTCTTTTGGGGAAGAGGAGATGTGGCTACGAAGGCAACTAATACATACCATGGAACAAGTGGTAAATTCTATGGATTAAATAGGAGGGAGTCAAGGTTGCCTGGAGATGGTTGCAGCTTTAGTCGTGACCGTCAGAAGAGACTGAGAAGGTGATATCAAAGACTCAAAGGAGGTGAGAGAGGCTCAGAGAGGGAAGACTTGCAGGAAGCCATACCCATCAGGTGCACAGCTCTAAGGCTGCAGACAGCCTGGTCTTCCGAGGACCGCCCAGATGATCAACGCAGCCGCAGGATAGTCAGGAGTGTGGGCTGGAATGACAGACAGCAGATAGATAAGATGAAAGAGATAAAGGCTGGCCTTGGAAGACAGTCTGACTGGCAAGGGTAGCAACCTGACCTTCCCATTCCTCCTCCTAAATCTCGAATACTCCAAATACTTCTTCAGGACTCTCCCCTAAGGAGCCTGGAGGACAGCCCATCCTTTATTTAGAGAACAGTCGGAGGACTCACTGTACGCATCCAGATCACCTCCCCTAACTGGACCCTCTTCCCATTTAAGGCAATTTTATTTCTTGGTTCCCTCAATAGGAGTGAGGTCAAGTTTTTACAAGTATTTTCTTATTTGCTCCCAGTTGCTATGGAGATACAAGCCTGTGGAGACGTGTTTCCTGATGGTGTTTCATCCTGTTAATCCAAGGGCAGAAAGGGGGCTCGGGAGAATCTACAACTAGAGATAAGCACATTCTATCAAGTCATTCAGAGAATCAACAAGAGATAACAGACGCACAGCAGAGGGGAGGTGCGAGTCGTGAATTCTCAGTACAGTTGCACTGAATCTGTGACAAGGAGGGTGTCCCTGGTGTTCACAGCCATTATGTTGCCATTGCACTGAATAAATATGTGCTTCCCAGACAATAGGAATGGAACGTTTAGTAGTTAAGACTTGCTGCTGTGCTCCATGCAGTCCCATCTTGGAGGGTTGAGGGAGAAGGATCACTTGAGCCCAGGAGTATGGGACCAGGAGGGGGAAACATTACCGGATCTTGTCTCATTGAAAAAAATAAAAATAAAAAGTCTTGTTATCTTTCAACACCCTTTGAAGCCTAGGGATTTTGATGGCATGTTTCACTGTATCCAGATAACATTACAGTGCCCAAGCATGTCCAGCCCTCTGATATCACAATGTTGTCATCTATAAAGTCCATGCTTGAGAACCACACAGTCAAAAGAAAACTCAAAGTTCTAAGTACATTTATGATGCTGTACTGGGCCACATCCTCAGCCGTTCTTAGCTGTAGGTGGGTGGCATGTGCCTGTAGGAAGGAGCCTTAGAATACATTGAGTCGTACACTGAACTTAGAAGACAGACAGTAATGATTTACATGCTCTGGATTATAAATCTACCTCACTGTCTCTACAATCACAAACATTTCATAAAATTTGTCCGCCATTGGGGCTACTATGAAGAATACTTTTTTCTGTCCCAGATGCTGTGTGAAGCATGTGTTAACTCGTCGTGTGTACTAACTCATTTAAACAGCCTCTAGGTATCACTAGGACACTTTACAGATGAAAACAGTGACGTCTGGATGTTCATGAAATGTTCACAGGACTCCATAGTACTGAGCGCGTCTCTGCATATAGTTAAAATCACACATTTCCACCGATTTTCGGAAGGAGGCTTGGAAAAACACTAGAGGAACACAGCAAAGCACTGAGATGCAACAGGTATCATCGGAGCCCTTGTTAGAGCCTGGCGGATGTCTCTGCTGGGTGCAACAAGGTATCATCAGAACCATTGTTAGAGCCTAGCGGATTTCTCTGTTGGATGCTGGGTGAGGGTACATTCTCCTCAGTGATGGCTGCAAAGCCATAGGAAACCTTGGTTTGCTTGTGGTTCATAGGCTGCAGTTGGCTTGAGAGCCCTGTAAAATTAGACCCAGACGCATTATTTCAGTTTTTCCATTACTGAGTCCAGTATTAACCAAGAAGCTCCGAATTTTGTGCCCAGAGAGAGAAAAATCATGGAAATAAGCTAAATGGACTGGGGACGCTCCCGACTGCACAGCTGCAGTGTGTGGGGAGGCTGATCCGCGATTCAGCTTTCTCCTGTACTCAGGGTGAGAATGCTTCTCCCCTCAACCACAGTAGATGCAGGACAAGCGGTGGCGAGACTCTAGACGCCCTCCTGGTGGGAGACACTGATCAACTGCAAGACACACACTTCTTCGCTAGCCTTGTGGCCTGGTTGGGCAGGGCTGTCCTGACGAACTGCTACATCTGCAGCTTCTCTATCTACAGATTCAACCAACCGTGTGTTAAAATTACCCAGAAAAGGGTGCTGAGTAAGCGTGGATACTTGCCTTCGCGTTATTCCCTAAGCAATAATTTGCACTTCATTAGGAATCACAGGTAACACGGAGATGGTTTGCACCTGCGGATGCTCAACAGTTGTTTTGCAGATGCTACACCCTTTTCTATAACGGACTTGAGCATCTCAGAATGCAAACTCCTGGATTATTATTATTATTTATTTATTTATTTTGGGTTTTTTTTCGAGATTGTTTCTCTGTGTAGCCCTAACTGTCCTGGAACTTACTCTGTAGACCAGGCTAGTCTCAAACTCAGAAATCCACCTGCCTCTGCCTCCCAAGTGCTGGGATTAAAGGCTACGCCACCACCGTCACGCTTAACTCCTGGAATTTTTGCCACAAGATCATCCACACGCTTTCTCTGAAATTTTCCTCACTCTCTTGTTTACTGAATTCCACTGAAATTCATCACAGTCACAGGAAACTAAATCTCACATATGACTTTGTGACATTCTAAAAAGATCCATATTGCTTACTTGTGATTTTTTTTTTATAAGTTGAATGAATGATTTCCATTGGCATTTATTTCAGAAATTCATTCTATAGTGAGGATATAATTCATTTGTATATATGTGTTTGTGTGTAGTATATACACATTCTTTTAACTTTTTCTTTTAATTTTTTTGATATTTCATGTTTTTGTCAGTCACGGTACCTTTATTGTTGGAAATTTCCTTTTGATACTGGGCTACACTCTTAATAAATGTGATTATATTAGACATAACTTAACAACCATTTCTCACCTTTTATTTTTCCTCTGATTTATTACTTCACATTTATTTTACATTTATTTTAAACTGTGGAAGTTATGTTAATCAAAAAACAAATTCAGATTATTTTTAATTCATATTTAAAATGTTTCATACACATGACAGAATAACTTGGAACTGAAAAGCTCATGTGTCCCAGGAACTGCTAACACATATTATACACTTTAGCAAAGGAGTAATAAGCTTGAAGATCACGCTTAAAATGGCCAAGTCCTGGAAGTTAACAATGAACCAACGAGAACATTCATGCAAAGCAATCCTTTGTGTTAGGATAGTGAATCCTTAGGATAGCGAATCCATATGTCCAGAAATGGTATAACCGAGTAATACATATAATAGATCATTTTTTGCATATACATTTTATTATTAGATATTTGCTTTAATTACATTTCAAATGGTATCCCCTTTCCATCTTACCCCTCTGAAAACTCCCTATCCCATCCCCCCTTCCCCTGCTCACCACCCCCCTCAATTTCCTGACTTGCATTCCCCTATTCTGGGAATCGAGCTAGAACTATCATAAGCAAGATTCTCTGACATTTATTTTTCTGAGTATGGGTTATGTTTGTCAATATTACCTATTATAACTTAATCTATTTACCTGTCAAGTTCATGATGTCACTTTTACTGACATGTGAATTCTTTCCAGTATTACATATGTCCCATGGTTTCATCATCCATTCATTCGTTGAAGGACGTTTAGTTTGCTTCCAAGTCCTAGCTGTTGTGAATACGCCAGCAGCGATCACGGCCGAACAACTTTCTGTGAAGTAGAATGTCAAATCCATTGGGCATATGTCACGGAGCGACACAGCCGAGTATAATGGGAAGTTTTTATTTATTTACTCATTTATTTATTTTCATCTGTATTTTTTATTACTTTTGTTTTTTACAGTCCAGTCATTGCCCCCCTTCCTTCCAATCCACCCTCCCACACTTCCTCATCCCATTCCTCCTCTCCACATCCCAGTCTCCAAGAGGATGTCCCCACCACCCCACCACCCCACCACCCCCCTCCCTGGACTCCCCACTCCCTGGGGCCTCATGTTAAACGCATCTTCTCCCACTGAGGCCAGACCAAGCAGTCTTCTGCATATGTCGAGGGCCTTGGACTAGCTCCTGTATGCTGCCTGGTTGGTGGCTCAGTGTCCGAAAGATCTCAGGGGTCCGGGTTAGTTGAGACTCCTGGTCTTCCTATGGGGTCGCCATCCTCCTCAGCTTCTTCCAGCCTTTTCCTAATTCAACCACAGGGGTCCCCAACATTAGTCCAATGCTTGTGTATAAGAATCTGTCTTTGTCTCAATCAGCTAATCGCTGGATCTCAAAGAGGAAGCCATGCTAGTCTCCTGTCTGTAAGCACACACATAGCATCAGTAATAGTGTCAAGCCTTGACACCTCTCCTTGAGGTGGATCCCAAGTTGGGCCGGTCACTGGACCACCTTTCCCTCAGTCTCTTCTCCATTTTTGTCCCTGCAGTTCTTATAAACAGGAACAATTCCGAGTCAGGGGTTTTTGACTAAAGGCAACCCATCCCTCCACTTGATGCCTTGTCTTTCTACTGGAGGTGGACTCTACAAGTTCCCTCTCCCTTTGAGTCCTGAGAGTCTCTCACCTTCCAGGTCTCTGGTACTTTCTAGCCAATCCTGCTGCCTCCCAGCCCTCAAGGTTGCATATTTCCATTCATTCTGGTGGCCCTCAGGGCCTCTCCTGTCTTCCCCTACCCATACCTGATCATGTTCCCCTTTCCCTTTCTTTTAATGTCTTTTTCTTTTAAAAAAAAAATGTCTTTAAATGAAATAGAATTACATCACACACACACACACTCACTTCAACTCTTTCCAGGTACCCTGTGTCCAACCTCTGTCACTCCCTACCCTACTCTGCAGCTGATGTCCTCTCTTCCTTTAGTCATCATTGTTACATGTGTGTGTATGTGTGTCCTGTTGTATGTCATGAGGGCTGCTCGCATGAACATATGTGAGGAATTATTTACTTAAGTCAGGACAACTTTCCTTTGGCTCTACTACTGACTAATAACTCTCTTTCCCTGAGCAACAATCAACTACCACAGCTACCCAGAGAGGGGTGGGGCTTCATGAAGTCCTCTGTGTGACGCCATCTTTTCCTATCTGATATTTAAGAAGAATGTAATTTCTTTCTTTCTTTTTTTTTTTTTTGGTTTTTGGATTTTTTTTTTTTCCGAGACAGGGTTTCTCTGTATAGCCCTGGCTGTCCTGGAACTCACTCTGTAGACCAGGCTGACCTCGAACTCAGAAATCTACCTGCCTCTGCCTTCCAGAGTGCTGGGATTACAGGTGTGCACCGTCACCACCCGGCTAAGAATGTAATTTCTGATAAAATAATTTTCTAATTATGAATTTAATTTGGTGGAGACCTCTAGGAAGATAATTTTAAAATTTTAAAAAATTAAATATTTTTAAAGATTTATTTATTTATCCATTTATTTATTTTTATTTATATGAGTACACTGCAGCTGTCTTCAGACACACACTAGAAGAGGGCATCAGATCCCATTGCAGATGGTTGTGAGCCACCATGTGGTTGCTGGGAATTGAACTCAGGACCTCTGGAAGAGCAGTCGGTGTTCTTAACCACTGAGCCATGTCTCCAGCCCCAAATTAAAGTTTTTTAATAACTCAAAATATGTTAGTGCCCTTCTGCTAATTTTAAAAAAAATCTGTTCTTTTATTAAATATATATGTATTTAACAGATACTCACTGGGTTGCTGGCATGTGCTGTGTACCTACCTCTTCCCAGGTATGATGCCATGCAATAAAAAGACAATGATTAATGGACAACCGAGTGATCCCCTTGCCCCATGGAGGTCTAGCCATGCTGGTAGGTGGTCACTGCTAATTAAGAAATCAAAGGAGCACATATAAACTTTAGTGGCTACGAAGAAATGATAGCAGGGCTGGTGGGATGGGGTGAACTTACTTGCCAGGCAAGCCTGATACTTCAGTTGAATCCCAAGGACCCATGTAAAGACAGGAGGAGAGAGAACCAGCATTACAAAGCTGTGCTCCAGCCTACACATGCACACCACGGCATGGCATGCCTGTACACACACACACACACACACCACTCACCACACTCACACACACACACCACACACACAACACGCTCACACACATATAACACACTCACACAGACACACACCACACACACCCACACACACACCCCACTCACACACACATCACACACACACACAACACTCTCACACACATACAACACACTCCCACAGACACATACCACACACACCACACTCACACCACACACACATATTATACTCACACCACACTCACACCACACATATACACACAACATACTCACACCACACATACACACACCACACTCACACCACACATATACACACATCACACACATACACAAACCACACTCATACCACACATATACACACACACCACACTTACACCACACACACTCACACCACACATATACACACATCACACACATACACAAACCACACTCATACCACACATATACACACACACCACACTTACACCACACACACTCACACCACACACACACACCACACTCACACCACACATATATACAAACCATACTTACATCACACACACTCACACCACACACACACACACACACACACACACACACACACACACACACATTTTTTTAAAAGGATATCTTGCCTGGTGGTAGTGGCTTACGTAAGCCTGTAATCCCAGCACTCTGGGAGGCAGAGGCAGGCGGATTTCTGAGTTCCAGGACAGCCTGGTCTACAAAGTGAGTTCTAGGACAGCCAGGGCTATACAGAGAAACCTTGTCTTGAAAAAATCAAAATCCAAAAAACCAATAAAATAAAATAAAATAAAATAGGATAAAAGTTAACAATCATTAAATGCATACACATTGTCCTAGACATTACTAATCACTCCACATCTCTGTTTAAAAGCCTAGTTATCATCTAAACTTGAATGCCAAGACTGAACTCCTTGATCTTCTGTCTTTAGCTGGCACCAGCTCTATCACGTCAGTTGCCCAGGACAAAGCCCTTGTGCCCCTAGACACCTCTTGCTTCTCCATCCTCACACCTAATTCTTTTGTGGCTCCAAGGCATTCTCTCTCTCCGTGGGACATGCAGATGGTGCCCCCTTTCCTTTCTTCTGTTTAGGCCACTGAGGTCTGGTGTTAAATCTTGGTAGCTTTGCACCTTGTGCCGCCTGCCTTTAGCTTTTCCTGTGAGAGCAATCTGTTGTTAACACGTGACGGACTGAACCTGCTATACGCTAAATCAGAGTGTGTCACTCTTCTCTCAAAGATCCCACATATGGCCCTATAGAGGAATTTTATCCAGCATCATGGCTGCCCTGGAAAGGATCACATCCAAAGACTTCCTAGGTCTGTGTGATCCCACTGGAGTACAGACATGCCTTTAATCCCAGGAGACAGAGGCAAACAGATCTCTGAGTTCCAGGCCAGCCTGGTATAGAGCAAGTTTCAGATAAAGAAAAGCTTAGAACCAGGTGAGGTGGTGCATGTCTTTAGTCCTAGCACTCAGGAGACAGAGGCGTGCATATCTCTGAGTCAAGGAGTTAAGAAGCTTTGCCCTACCATCTATCTCATCTGCCTACAGTCACCCGAGAGAGATCTGCTTCCCTCTTCCCTCCCTCAGTTCTTCAAGTCTTCACTGAAATGATGCGTTTCCACTGAGGCTTACTTACCTTGGCTCACATGGCCATATACTCCCACACTGCCCAATCCCTGATTCCTCTTGTGTTCACACCCGTCTCCTTGGGGCTCAATACCCACTATCACACATATAATCTTAAATGAAATGATGCTTTGTGTTGTGGTTGTAGCTCAGTTGGTAAAGTGTGCAAAGCTGTGGGTTCCATTCCCGATGCCACATTAAATGTGCACAGGATGATGCATGCCTGTGAACCTGGTACTTGGGATACGAAAACAGGAGAATCTGAAGTCCCAGGTCATCACTGGCTACATAGAACAATACCAGGTGTACATCACACAATCAAATAAAAGAATATAAACAACATTAGTCAGAGTAGTATAGTAGAAAAGTATAAACTTTGAGTTAGCAGACTTCAGTCCAAATACTGCCTCTGCATTTTCCAATTGGACGAGCTGGGTAGATGACTACATATTCTGACGCCTCGGAATCTCATTATGTAATCCTAGGCTGGGCTAAAAATAAGATTATAATCCTCCTACCTCAGCCCCCTGAGTGCTGAGATTACAGGTCTGTTATACCATGCCTACTTATAACACAATATTTTTATGTGAAATGATTGCTTAAAGCATCTAATGCTATACCTTTTCCTCCAAACTAGTTTCTACAAGTTAATGTAGTTCAAGTACTCAAAATGACTCACATTGGCACAAGAGCTGCCCTTTAGATCAGCAAATTCAGCAATGGCACAGGTCTTTCCAGAGTCTTCCAGATTCCCCAGAGAGTCTAGGCAGCTCAAGGAACTCCTGGAAAGTGACTACAGGTGGAAGACACAATCATCTAATGAGAGATTTACTCAAGTCCTCAATACCTGCAGCAACAAACTGGAGTCATTAATAATAGTATTCAGTGTTTGAGAAACAGGACACAGGGCTATTTCTAGGCAGCAAGCTATGCAATGTTGATGGGCAACAGAGGAAGCAGAGAGAGAGGCGTGTTCAACTTTGGTTTTCAGCTTCATTTCAAGAAGAGTGGACTTTGGGCCAAGATGGCTACTCGCCAACTTTAGTGGTAGCTCCAGAAGAGTATTGTGTATGGTATTGCAAGAGGCAAAGGTGGAGGCTGCAGGGACTGTGCTCCTTAGATCTCCAATCCATCAACATTATTTTAAAGATGTTTAAAAATCATTTCTTATTTTACTTGTATAAGTGTCTTCCTACATGTATGTATGTATGTATGTATGTATGTGCACCAATGTACATACTGACCCATGAGGCCAGCAGAGGATGTCAAATCCCCCAGAACTGTCATCATAGACAGTTGTGAGCCAACATGAGTTTTGGGAACCACCAAGTCCTATGACCTGCTGAGCCACCTCTCTAGCCCCAGTTTCTTGTTGTCTTTGATCTGGACTGAGATATATGAGTCCAGGGGTAAACAAGGACAGTAGAACTGCTAAAGCTGTGGTAGCAATGTCCCAAATTGCAAGCCAAGAGAGTTCAGCTTTAAGTCATGTGTTAAATCAGAGGGTATAACAGAAGCCCACAGAACTAGTAAAGTGTGTATTTATTGAAAACCACTTAGGTCACTGTCTTAGGGTCTCCATTGCTGTGAAGAGACACCATGACTGAGGCAACTCTCATAAAGGGCAACATTTAATTGGGGCTGGCTTACAGGTTTAGAGGTTCAGTCTATTCTCATCAAGGTGGGAGCATGGCAGCATCCAGGCAGGCATGGTATAGCAGGAGCGGAAAGTTGTATATCTTGTTGGCTTCCAGGCAACTAGAAGGAAGTTTTCTCAAAGCCCACCCCCACAGTGGCTACACACTTCTTCCAACAAGGCCACACCCACTCCAACAAGGCCACACCCACTCCAACAAGGCCACACCCACTCCAACAAGGTCACACCCACTCCTCCTAATTGTGCCCCTCTCTGGGCCAAGCATGTTCAAACCACCACAGTTGCCTTCTAAAATGTTTATGTTCACATGTGTGGAAGAGTGACGCTCTCAACCTTGGTCAGAGAAGCATCCTTTTGCAATGTACAGAACCCATACAGTAACCTATAATGAGCCAAACGGCTGAGAATAAGTGACTGTTGAAATCTCAGCCCTAAGCAGGACATCTATATTGACCCCTTCTGAAAGGTCATAGAAGACGGGGAACAAAGAACGTAAGCACCAGAGGGTGGGGAGGGGTGCTTAAAATGCTGTCTTCTAGACAAGGCCATTATTGCATTAATAAGCCTACAACAGCTGCGGTTACCTGCATAAAGCCAGCACAAAACTGGCCCCAGGAGAGGCTCCTAAAACTCCTTTAGGAGCTAGCTGCGGCTAATAACTGCTGAGAGAGGGTAGCGATTCTTTTTTTTTTTAAAGATTTATTTATTTTACTTATATGAATGCACTGTCGCTGTCTTCAGACACACCAGAAGAGGACATCAGAACCTATTACAGATGGTTGTGAGCTACCCTGTGGTTGCGGGGAATTGAACTCAGGACCTCTAGAAGAGCAGTCAGTGCTCTTGCCCTCTTAACCACTGAGCCATCTCTCCAGCCCGAGGGAAGCAATTCTTTAGTGTTGTAGCCACTGGCAAGTTGTTCACACTCTACTTCCCCACACCCATGCACAGGAAAACTAATTAAACCTACACACACCAAGAAATGAACTAGAGAGGGGTGTGTTAGGAAGATGGAAGGGGGAGCAGAAGTGCTACAAGGGGATTAAAAGAAGGGAATGGAGATAATATTGATCAAGTACTTCAGATACATGTATACAATTGTCCAAAATAAAATTTCAAGTATATTAAAACAAATGGACAAAAAAGCTTTCACCTAGTGGGCAAATTATTAATTTTTTTGGTTTTAAAAACGCATATCTTTTCCTACCCATCAATAAATAACTTCACACATCTTCCTGTCGGCCACTAAATCAGGCTGGAAAAAAATAAAAGAAGAAACATTTGACGCAGACTTATGAGCCACTATGAGAGCTTGTATCATCTCCAGTGACCTGGCAAATATTAAGCCCTTGGCTCATGCCTGGCAAAGCAGGGAGGCGACGTCACCTTCTTCACGGAGACCGGAAGTACAGCGGGTACCCGGTGAAGGCGACTCAGGTCTGTGTGTGAGCAGTTGTGTTCAGAGAGGGCTCAAAGGCCGCCTCAGCAGTTCCCACAGGAGGACTGAGGGCAGCTCGAAGGGTGATTGGAATGGAAGTGACGTCGTCAAGGGGAGTGGACGGTGAAGATACCAAGTCCTCAGAGTCAGGAAGGAACGCCTCAGATGCGTTATCCACTTTATCCTCATGTGCTGCCTGAAGACCCCAACCACCAATCCTTAAAGCACGTGTGTCCTTGAAAGCTGCCTCTCTTGTGTATCCAGACACACCTCCCCGAACTGGGTACAACTGCTTCTCAGTTGGTTCTTGTTTGTTTGTTGGTTGGTTTGTTGTTTGTTTTTCCGAGACAGCGTTTCTCTGTGTAGCCCTGGCTGTCCTGGAACTCACTCTGTAGACCAGGCCCGCCTTGAACTCAGAGATCCACTTGCCTCTGCCTCCCAAGTGCTGGGATTAAAGGTGTGCGCCACCACCGCCCGTCGCTTGGCTCACATTGTGGAAGTGTGAAGCAGTTAAAACTCCTGGGTCTGGGCTGTGGCTGAGGCTCTGTGGGAAGAGCACCTGCCTAGCGTTCATAAAGCTTTGGGTTAGATTCCTAGTGGAGCATAAATCAGGGTGTGGTCCCGCTCACATTTCATTCTGGCACTGGGGAGGGGGACGCAGGAAGGTCAGGAGTTCAAAGTTAGCCTTTGCTAGCTACCTTGAAAGTTTGAGCCAGTCTATGATAAGATACACAAGGGTCCCTGTCTCAGAACAGAGAAAGACATAAACTGTCCCCAGAGGAAACTTATTTACCCAATGGGCGGAGGTGCTAACCCACTTCCTGTGATCACGGGTGACTTTGTAAACTGAAAGGATATCAAAGTTGGTAGTGCTGCTCTTTGGTAGAGCACCTGCCCTGGGCTGAAGGTAGCAAGAAGGGAAGAAGGGAAGGAGAAGAAGGAGCAGCTATAAAGCCCCGAATTAACTTGTAAGCCCCACCTGCCTAGGAACTGGAACGCTGGGAATTGTAGTTCTTAGAAAAGTAACAAGGCCTTCTGGGAAAATAGGTTGCCTATAAGTTTGTCCCTGTAAAACCCTTCAACATGTGCCTCAAGGCCATCTCAGCTGGGAAATTCCAGGGAACGGTCATGACCAAAGCCCATCTCTTGGTCAGTATTTAATAGTTAATAAAGCCTGCTTTACATTTGGCCCAAAATAGTGGAATTGACATTTCTCTGGTCCATCTCGGGATCAACGGGTAAAGGAGGGACAAAGAGGGAGGACGAAAGGAAAAAGAAACAACACAGAAAGTGGAGCCTATAAATGTCACTTACAGACCTGTGGTGGCCCAGTCTCATCAAAATACAGAAGCCTCACACAAACCTCTCTCACCAACTGACAGTTGTTTCCTACTTTGTAAGTGGGATTCCAGAACTTTCCAACGCCTGTTACACTTTGCAAATGGGTAAGCTGCTACATCTGGATAAGAAGGTCAGTTTGATTACTCCAGCTCAATAAACATTTTCAAATTTGGGTTTCTGTGCCTTTAAAAACACATGCTTACCTTCAAATTAGTTTTGGTTTATAGACACCCCCTCAGAAGGAATGCTCGAGAAGAAAGGAACCCTTTCAAAAAGACCTCGGAGATATATGAAAAGATTCTTTGAAAGCCACTGCACTGGAAACCGCCTTCCGGTGGCTGCTGTTGGCTGTGGCGATTGGTTCGAATGAATCAAACAGCTTAGCTTTATTTTTGGTTTCTAATAGTTCACTTTTTCCTACTATTATCAAATAGACCAAATATCCTGATCCTTCCGCTGTTTCACTTTACAAGAGAACTAGCAACATGTGAAGCAGCACTCTTCTTCTCTGGTAACTTCCCCCAGAGGATTCTGCATGTCTGAGAGGCTGTGGCTAAAGAGAGCCCCTGGGTACACATTTAAGAAAATAGACATCTAAACCCTCATTTTTGTTAAATGGCAGTGCTGCTAAGACACTGAGCTTTGGGGATGCGGAATGGGAAGGTGTCATCTTTACCGAAGAAGTGACTTCCTAGATGACTGTACTGGCTGGTTTTGTGTGTCAACTTGACACAGGCTGGAGTTAGCACAGAGAAAGGAGTTTCATTTGGGGAAGTGCTTCCATGAGATCCAACTGTGGGGCATTTTCTCAATTACTGATCAAGGGGGGGAAGGCCCCTTGTGGGTGGTACCATCTCTGGGCTGGTATTCTTGGATTCTATAAGAGAGCAGGCTGAGCAAGCCAGGGGAAGCAAGCCAGTAAGGAACATCCCCCATGGCCTCTGCATCAGCTCCTGCTTCCTGACCTGCTTGAGTTCCAGTCCTGACTTCCTTTTGTGATGAACAGCAGTGCAGAACTGTAAGCTTAATAAACCCTTTCCTCCCCAACTTGCTTCTTGGTCATGATGTTTGTGCAGGAATAGAAACCCCGACTAAGACACTGACCTTGTTTAGACAGAGGTGGAGCAAGGGAATCGCATTATCCAACTCTGTGAGAGTTTTGGCAGTGTCAGGATGAACCGAAGCAGAGTAAAGAAACTACTGAGATTCCCAGTCCAGGGTATGGTTAAGGCGAAGGTTCATATCATGGGCAAAAGAGATAAAATATGCAGAAGCATCTGGAAGGGTGCAGAGCAGAGAGAAAAGAAAGCAGACTGGGTCCAACCAGGGCTATCTGTGAGAGAAGGAAAAACAGCAGGGACAAGGGGGAGGGAGGAGATGCTTGCCCCATGAGGAGAGCCAACAGGTATCTGGGAGGAGGGAGGTGAGAAGGGCCAGCGGCTTGGAGTAGGGTCTTTGAAAGGTGCCAACAATCCTTGCGAGTAGGGACAGAGGGAGCTAGAAGCTAGCGTGAGCTTTGACACACAACTCTAGGTACCAACTCTAGGTACCGTATGTCCCTCTGGCCAAGGGTAAGGGAGATGACTCAGGGTCAGGGAACTGATTTCACAAGTTCCCGAGGGGAATGCTGGTTTTTATCTAACTGCCAAAAACCCTCCTATAGTTCAAGTTGAACTCCTGGATGTTTGGACATCTTGAGACTAACAGCAGCATGGTAGATTCTGGCCATAGACCATCCATCCACTCATCCTTCTGCAAGGTTTCTAACCTGAATCCAGTCAGCCCCTCACTGCTCCAAGTTGTCCATTGATGATGGCCACTTCTGATGAATAAATATTATGCTAAGCACCTTAGGTTCACAAGCAAATTCAGCGCTCACAGAAACCCCTCGAAGTGGGTACCATTTCCCCCCTTGCTTCTATAAGGGCAGAGTAAGAGACCTGGAGTTCCGCGCAGACAATGATTAGTCAGTGGTGATGCAAGCTTGGCACTGTTACACCTATCCATGCAAAAACACGGCTCTCACTTCAAAGGGAATAAGGTCATTAATTTGGAGCCAAATAAGAATGACTAGGCACAGAAGTGAGAACTCGGATTAACCAAAATACCACGTTTCAGCATAGTAATAGATTTATGGAACTTTAAGACTAACAAAAGCCAAAAATTTAGGCATTCTAAACATACATTGGTGAAATGTCAATGTGGCGGTTTGAATAAGAATAGCTCCTACAGGTGTCAGTCCTGAGATTTGCCACAGAAAAGCCTGTTGCGCCATTTTGAGCCAAACTTGAAGCAAGCTTTATTAAATACTGGCCAAGATGGGCTTTCATCATAATCTCTCCCTGGAACTTCCACCTGAGTGGCCTGAGGCACATTTTGCAGGCTTTTTTAATAAGAACAAACCCATAGGTCACGCTACTATCCCAGGAGGCTTTGTTCTTTTCCAAGAACTACAACTCCCAGGATTCCGGGAAGTTACCTGGTCCTTGGACAAGTGAGGCTTAAAGGTATTACATAGGCTTATAAGTTTAAATACTTGGTCGCCCCAGTTTGTGCAACTGTTTGGGAAGGGTTAGGTAGTATGAACTTGCACAAGGTGTGCCACTGGAGTGAGCTTTGAGGTTTTGAAAGCCCACACCATTCCCACATGCCCATTCTGCCTCCTGTTTGCAGATCAAGATTTGAGCTCTCAACTGTTCTCGCCACCATAATAACTTTGCTTCGCCATCGTGGACTCTAACCCTTTGAAACAGTAAGCTTAATTAGACGCTTTCGTTTATAAGTTATGTCAGTCATGGTGTCTTGTCACAGAAATAGAAAAATAACTAAGACAGTGAGGTAGGTGGATTGCAGCCAAGACAGGAAGTCTCTACTGTGGGTCTCAGATGACTTTGTAGGCCTCGATGACATTGTCAGCCTTTGGGTTGGAAGAAGCTAAGGACTCCGTTTTCACATTGCATTCGTATTTTACTAATAGTTACACGGATGTTAGATCTTGCATACGTGGTGGGCAATAATAACTGTGTAAGGGTCTAAAAGTGTTCTAAGATTGGAGGAGGGTGCAGAAAGAACGGAAGTGGTAGAGGATGGGAAGGAATACCATAAAACACTGTCCTCTTGGACATGGCCTCTGTTTTACACATGGACTCAGCCTCGGTGGCTGTCCACACAGGATCTTCACAAAACTAGGTCCAGCAACATTTCAGGATGGGTGGTGGAGGAGCTTACAAGGCCCTGCCCTTCTCTGAGGAGCCACTGGAAGTTAATGACTGACGGAAAAGTAGGAGTCACTAGTCCTGCTTGATCTGGTCACTGGTAAACAGCCCTTGCTCAAGTAAATAACCTCCCACTTATATGTGTACAGACAGAGGAAGAGGGTCGGTGGTAGAAGGGAGGGGGGGAAATGGGGTACACTCAACTACATTTTACGCATGTGTGTAAAGTTGTTAATAAAAATGTTTAAAGCTTGAAGATAATTTGACTCCAAACCTGCAGCAGATTCCCACAACCACTGTTTTTTTTAATCAGGGTTGTCGAATGGTTTTTGTTTGTTGGTTGGTTTTATCCTGGAAATGTCGAGCCACACACCCACGTGCTTCTCCCACCTGGGGTTCCTCTCCCTAAACCGGACCCATGGGCTGAACTCAATCTGTGAGATCTTAAAGAAAGAGAAACTCTCAGGTGGGACTTGTGTAGCTGGAGCCTGAGATGTCTAGTCACTAGAAACGAAGAGAAACCCAGGTTGGGAATCATAATAAGCCACAGATGTGACATCAAGCCTTCTAGATGACGCATCAGCTGCCGCAGATGGCTACAAGAACTCCGGCTGTATCAGCGTGCCGAAGGAAGACAACATCCTTCCTGTTTTTTTTCCACTCTGAGCTTTGGAAATCTGCCAGAAAAGCGTGAGACCAGCCTCAGGTGGTGTATTGGCAGCACCCGGGGAATCCTTAGCCAAAAGCTCCAAGCTCTCCTGGGGATCAATGAGACTCATCTGTTGTGCCTTTCTCAAAGGTAGCCTTTCCACCGAGATAATTGGTTTAGCACAAAGGAGCCCTTGTGGTTTGGAGCTTGCGTTGATTGTTGGGTTAAGATAAGTGTGGTTCTCTCCTTCTTTCCTCCTGGAGGCCTCAGAGAGTCGAGTACTTTTGACCTTGTGAAACAGATATCCTCTCTCCCATTGAGAAGGATGGGGTGGGGGCGGGGGGGGGGGAGTGCAGTGGGAGGATGAGAGCGTCCATTGTTCCGCCGCGAGCGCGTGTTTTCGCCTCACCTTCACACAAGCTGCAGACATCTCCCCTCACCTGAGAGTTGAGGACGATGTGGCGATCAAAGGCCCTCCAGATAAGAGGAAACTCTGCCCCTCAAACAGTTCGACAACCCGAACTAGACCAACTAACAACATTCCTCTGCAATGCATTTTCTCCTCTCTTGTTCTTATGTGTCTATTCGAAATAATTACAGAAGGAACAGAAAATACATAACCATCAAAATAGGAAATTGGGTCGGGCGGTGGTGGCGCACGCCTGTAATCCCAGCACTCTGGGAGGCAGAGGCAGGCGGATTTCTGAGTTCGAGGCCAGCCTGGTCTACAGAGTGAGTTCCAGGACAGCCAGGACAATACAGAGAAACCCTGTCTCGAGAAAAAAAAAAAAAAAAAAAAAAAGGAAATTGGAAATCAGAGGCAGTTGCCATTAGTAATTATATATATATATATATATATATATATATATATATATATGGCTTTTATATTATTTCTTGGTTTGTTATATTTATTATTTTTAATTATATATATATATATGTTCTATATTACACCTTTTTTTCCACCAAACATACCCAAGTACCTTCCCACTCCCTTTCAAATTCATAGCAACTTTTTCTTTATATAGACATATATAGAGAGAGAGATACAGAGACACAGAGACAGAGACAGAGAGACAGAGAGATACATATAGATAAACACAGCCTGCTAAGTCTGTTTACTGTCACTTACATATATATGTTTCCAGAGCTAGCATCTTGCTATTAGATAATCAGTTGGTTCTGTATAAGCAATTATGTCACTTATTCCTGAGTAAGCTTAATTCTCTCAGAAGTTGTTCAATACCTTTAAGTCTTTATCTACTATTAAAATATAAACCCTTAAATACATGTTTTGGGGGGAAATTGAATCAAGTTCTACATTTACTTTACAACAACAACACATCTTGAAGGACTTTCCACACAAAAAGCTACACATTTTGTTTGGCTGCAGCCCTACAAACTGCAAAACCTGGGGACCACCCCATAGCATCAGGTTCCTTGTTATACTCAGCCACATCTCAACAACTGTTGTTCATGCAGTATTAAGCCAATCGTCTCTTCAAGGTGAATTGCCAAAGCTCAAAATAAACACTAAGGCTTTGGAAATACCGTTCAGGAGAAAGATGATATTCATTAGCAATGCTGAATGTGGCATGAAGACCTTCTGAAGAACAGAGCAAACTGAAGAGTCTCCACGTAGGCCTGACAGAGCCAGCAAGCTGAGGCTTCTGTGCCTCATCATAACCGGACCCTCCATACACTGACACTGAGACTCTTAATAATTCACACCAGAAGATGTACACAACTATCCCTCTGGTGTCCTCATCTCGAAGTTGTGAGGTGAGACTGTGGTAGAGATAGTTGATATCCCAGGGCAGTCGCCAGCTCACACTGATCTGAACAACATTGCTACTGTGTAGAGCATAGGAAAAAGTCACAGACAAGGCCAACACATGGTATAAAAGCTAACACACCCAAGGTACAGATTTACATATCAGTCATATTCATCGCTTAAATGCCAGCCCCTGTCTGCTTGTTTTATAAATCTCAAACTTTTCTGATCTCATAATAATCCTATAATAAAGATGATGTTTTGATCCTGTTTTTTTTTTTTCCAGAATAGGCTAGGTACTTCGTAAGAGTTAGAGTCCCTATGTGTAACCACAAAGTTGCTTTGCCCACTAGATGTCCCCGATCACACTAAAATTATTCTCAACAGTGTCCACATCCAGGGGTACTGAATGCTCCATTCTCCAGTGAGCAGGAAGCACACAATCCCACTGGGAGAGCCACAGAAAACATGAGGAAAACAACGTTGCCCACAAAAATCCACTTCATACCCAAAATAACTAAAATGGCTCTAGATAGCAATGCACTCCCAGTTTGCCTTGCAGTTTCCTCCCGGTCTCTCGTCATCTGTCAACTTCAGCTATCCCAGTTCCTGCGGAGATGCATCTGTTCCCTCAATAAATAAAAGTGGGACATTTAAGTTCTTTGACACTTTGACCCATGTCACACCTTTCAGTCTGCAAAACAACCAGTTTGAAGGTTCTGGGCCTCCATATGTAGGCTCCAGAGCCTGGGCGAGACCGCTTGCCTGATGTCTCCTCTCTGCTTTCAACTCCATTCCTACAAACTTGCCTGTGTGAGCTTCCAACTGGCATGGAAACCATGCAGAAATCTGCAGAAGATAAGATGTGTTGAAAGACATAGGTATGTAGGGACATTGATTAGACAGATCTGTTAGATAATCCACTCACATATAATATTACATGTATTTGAAATTCAACCACATGATAAAATTTTTCCACAACTCAAGACCTTGCATTATTTCTTAACTTTAGACATCTTCTTATTCTATGAGCAATAGAATTTGTTCTTAAATTTCACCATAACTCGTCTTCCTGTCTCTCTGCAGTTGATAGAGAAATCAAATCTATTGTTGCATTGTTTATTGGTATGCCCACTGATACAAGTGAGCCTGTGCAGGCTTCTCCTACCCTGCTATGAAAATAGCCTGAGGCTCTCTTGTCCTAGGAACATACACATGTATATGCATGCATACACATACCCTGGCCACACACGCACACATACCTGTACACCTACGTACACAATTATCATCTACAATCCTACATTCCTCGGGACTCCTACAAGCTATCAACACTCCCTCTTGCATTCCGTAAACTTTATAATTTTTAGTCTGCGCCATCGTATTTTTAATGGTCTGAATGTTGAGTCCTCCAAAATTCAGAAGTTACAATCCTAATCTCCGAAGTGGAATTCAAAGATGGAGCCCTTTAGCATGTAGTTAGGTCAGGAGGTAGAGGCCTCACAAGCGGAGCATCCATCCCTTTTATAAGACCAGCTGAGTCCGCCTGTAGCTCCTTCCAACCTGTGAGGGTTAGAGAAGAACACTGTCTGTGAAGGTGTAGCCCTCACAGACATCAAACGTCATCGCATTGATGGTGGACTTTCCAGGCCCCAGAGTTGTGAGGACCTTGTTTCTGCATCTGTTCCCAGTCGGGAGTATCTTGCTGTAACAGTGCAGTCTTGATGCATACCTCAAAGCTCCATATACTAATCCAGCTTCAATAAATCTTAGCACTTGCCTTGTCATCAAGGTAATAAACTACTATAAATATAACAGAAACTTTCATAACTACCCTTTGACCCCTTCTTTCTCCCCCTACCCAGAAATGTTTGTATCACACATGACTTACACGTTTTATTAATGACAAATATTTTAATTCATGCTATTTAATCTTCCATACCCTTAAGCATCTTTTTCAATAACGCCACTGTTAAAGCTTTCAACATCGCTTCCGGGATTTATTTTTATGAGACATGTAATATCAGACATGTAATATCACAAGGCCACACTTGAGTAAGATGTCCCTGCGTGTTCATGTTACATTGTGTCCATACAGCTGCTGGAATAATTTCTCTTCTATTTTATCTCTCTCTTCATTCCTTTCTATGTTTTCATCATCCCTGGCCTGAGCCATCACAGAAATCCCTTGTATCTGTTATTGTGCCAACTGTAACAAATAAATGCAGTGTTCATTACATATGAGCTTCAAATAAATAACCAAACTTGTTAGTATTTCCTAGATATTGCATGACCAACCCATAATTTATTTCTGGCTCTCTCTCCTTCCCTTCCCTTCCCTTCCCTTCCCTTCCCTTCCCTTCCCTTCCCTTCCCTTCCCTTCCCTTCCCTTCTCTTCCCTTCCCTAACCTCCTTCTCTTCTTCCTCTTCCTCCTTCTCCTCGTCATCTTCCTCTCTCTCTCTCTCTCTCTCTCTCTCTCTCTCTCTCTCTCTCTCTCTTCTCTCTCTCTCTCTCTCTCTCTCTCTCTCTCTCTCTCTCTAGCAGAGTCTCACTATGTAGCTCTGGCTGTCCTCAACCTCACTGTATAGACCAAGCTAGCCTTGACCTAATTCACAAGCTCTCCCTGTTTCTGCCTTCCTCAAATGATGGGATGAAGGATGTGGTTAGAAGTTTCCTCATTGGCCACAAGGTCAAATTTACATGCTTTGAGATGGCATACAAAGCCCTCTGGACTTGGCTAGTCTCACCTTTGCAGTGTCCTACCATTTGATGGACTCTAAGTTCATAACTGCCTTTGTTACCAGAGCACTTAGAGCTCACCGTGCCTTGGGCCTTGCAGGTCTCATCTCACCTGAACACTCCCAGATCCATGTATGACCGGACACCTAATTCTTCATTTTCCAGGATTAACTGACTGTCTTCCTCTGATAGACCTACCCTGTGCGTTCTTTCTGTAGACTCCAGAGTCCTCACCTTGTCCCTGCCTCTGTTCTTGGTGCTCTCAAAACCGACATACATCCACACATCTTGTTCATTTGCACACAAGTTGACTGTCTAACTTTCCACTAAAATGTACATCGCATGAGAGCACATCCTGCTTATCTACTGCCTTAGTATATTTGACAGTTTCTGATCGTGGTTGGTTGGCTTGTAAATATTAGAAGGAAGGAAAAGAAATGAAAAAGGCTGAAGCGATTGAATACACAATGGGATGAGAGCTCAACCCGTAGGCATGAGTTCCCCTGGAGGCTTAGCTTCTAACCTGTCGTAGCTTGGCTGATGCCACAGAATAACACAAACTGGGTAGCTAAAGCAACAGGAAATTATTAGCACCAAGTCCTGGAGGTTTAATGTCCCATTTCAAAGTGCATGACCAATTTCTGATGAAGCTTCTCTTCGTGGCTTGCCAGTGGCCACATCATCTCTATGTTCTCAATGCCAGGAGTGTATTGCATTGTATAAAGTCATGGAATACTATACCAAAGGCCCCACTCTCATAACTTTATCTAATTCTGATTACCTTTAAAGTGCCTGTCTATAAATACCATCAACGGAGGGTTAGGGCTTTAATGCATAAGTCAGAGGAGTACGGTTCAGTTCTCCCTCTTCCCTCTGTGTGCTCATGAATGATCAGTAAACTTCAGTAACATACTCATATCTTCCTTTGCTCCTTCCTGCCATCCCGTGTGCTTGTAATATTTTGCAGCACCTAGCTTTGTACATGGCTGCCTCCACAATCAATATTGTGAAGTCCACGAGGACCTGTGTCAACTCTTCATCACATTACATCTAGTACAATGACTGGCAGGTAGAAAGGATCTAAGTTTGCACTGATGGAATAAAAAATGCTTGAGTGAATGCCACTGCCTAAGAAAACACTAAAATATGACTTGGGTCACTAATATTCATATTATGAAGCACATCAGAACTACTCAGAGCAGTACTCCCAATAAAAATGTCAGCATATAGTTCACTGTCACGGCATTAAGGTGCCATATGTGTTCTAAGACAGTCTAAAAGGAACTGCTTAGGGATACTGTATTAATCACTATAGACTGAGTCACCTACATAATAGATTTTTTTTTATTATTCGATATAATTTATTTACATTTCAAATGATTTCCCCCTTTCTAGCCCCCCCACTCCCCGAAAGTCCCGCAAGCCCCCTTCTCTTCCCCTGTCCTCCCACCCACCCCTTCCCACTTCCCCGTTCTGGTTTTGCTGAATACTGTTTCACTGAGTCTTTCCAGAACCAGGGGCCACTCCTCCTTTCTTCTTGTACCTCATTTGATGTGTGGATTATGTTTTGGGTATTCCAGTTTTCTAGGTTAATATCCACTTATTAGTGAGTGCATACCATGATTCACCTTTTGAGTCTGGGTTACCTCACTTAGTATGATATTCTCTAGCTCCATCCATTTGCCTAAGAATTTCATGAATTCATTGTTTCTAATGGCTGAATAGTACTCCATTGTGTAGATATACCACATTTTTTGCATCCACTCTTCTGTTGAGGGATCCCTGGGTTCTTTCCAGCATCTGGCAATTACAAATAGGGCTGCTATGAACATAGTAGAACATGTATCCTTATTACATGGTGGGGAGTCTTCTGGGTATATGCCCAGGAGTGGTATAGCAGGATCTTCTGGAAGTAAGGTGCCCAACATAATAGATTTTTATTATCTCACACGTCCAGGGGGCACTGTGAGGTGAGTTGTTGGCAGGGTCGGTGCCTCCTGGGGGCTGTAAAACAATCCATTTGTAACCTGTCCTGTTGAGTTCTACATGGCTGTCTACTGCTTTGTCATCCGTCACTGCCCACCTTATAACAATCCGTGTCAATTTTCTATAAGACAGAAGTGTACTGGGTCATCTAGCATCATCTGTGTCCAACTTCCTGTCTATAAGCCAGTAGTTGGGCTGACTTGGGGCCACCACAGTGAGCTCATGGTCACTAATTCCCACTATAGAGACTCTGTATCTGAATATAGTCACAGACGAGTGTTCTGTTAATTAAGACTTTAATGTAGGAAATTAGATGGAGAGGATATTCAGCCTATAGCACGATTTTGCTGTGGAAATGAGAAAAGCAAGGATACAAGCTATCAGACGAAAGCAAGGAGAGGAAAGATACCCCAAAACCCCAAAGACAAGGAGAGGGCATAACTGCAGGAGTGAAATACAGAAGGAAAAAAAAAGTGTGCATAGGAGAGAAAAACAACAAAGTAGAAGACAGAGACTAAACAAAGGCACAATCAACTCATGTTAATGAACAGGGGCTTTGGCAAAAACACTTGGGTATATTTAGAACAGCCAATTTAAAGAAGCAGGGAAGCCTGTAATACATTTTATAAAGCAGTCCTTCAATTGTGGCCATGAGGTTTTAAAGAGTGCCTCTTTAAGGTAAGCCTCCAGGCACATGAAAATCGTTAGCAGCTTACAAAGAGTCGGCTTCCAGGGATCTGATGGTTTCCGGTGGCTTGTACTGCAGAGTGAGCCACCTCCCATCACAGAGCAGAAAAGGAAGACAAGGCACCGGGATGTTCAAAAATTAATAACAGCAGGAATTCCTTCTCATCTTCGTTCTTCCCCTCTTCGCCTCCTACCCTCTAGGGTGTCCCCTCGACTCTCCAGGAGTTCTGAATCATGATGGGTAAGGAAGACCAGGGGGAAAGGGGTGCAGGGGTGGAGTGAGAGAGGAGAGGCTGGCTCAGGGGGTGACTCACACTTCATCCATTGTCGCCATTCATAGTTTACCTTGGCAAAAACGTCAGGAATCCTCACACTTCCTGGATAGGCTGGATGTCCGTTAAGATTTAAATTAAGTTCATAGATTTTAAAATGAAGAAGAAGCGTGTAGCTCGCCAAAGCTGCGGTGTGTACATTAGGTGTTTATATAGTGGTAGAGCAGCACCAGAGAGATGAGCATGCTGCCCTTGGCGTGACCTGCTGTGATATTGCAAGGGCTTGTTTCTTTTGCCCACTTCTGGTTGTTGTTAATAATAATAATAATAATAATAATAATAATAGCAATAACAATAGCAATAATAACAATAATAATAATTAATAAAATAATGTTAGTTTTAGATTTTATACATTCAGTTTACGTATCTAAATTCATGTCTTTTTAAAATTTATTTATTTATTTATTTTTGGTTTTTTGGATTTGTTTTTTTCGAGACAGGGTTTCTCTGTATAGCTCTGTCTGTCCTGGAACTCACTCTGTAGACCAGGCTGGCCTCGAACTCAGAAATCCGCCTGCCTCTGCCTCCCAGAGTGCTGGGATTACAGACGTGCACTACCACCACCCGGCTTTTTTTTTTTAATTTTTTAAAGATTTATTTATTTATTATATGTGAGTACACTGTAGCTGTCTTCAGACACCCCAGAAGAGGGCGTCAGATCTCATTACGGATGGTTGTGAGCCACCATGTGGTTGTCGGGATTTGAACTCATGACCTTTGGAAGAGCAATCCTTGCTCTTAACCACTGAGCCATCTCTCCAGCCCCCAATTCATGTCTTCTTAATTCTGATTTTTTTCCCTGTTATTCATTCACCACGACCACCCTTTGTAATGTGTATCATTTCCTCATAAGAAATTAAACATGTGTTTACATTTCTTCTAATGACATGGATAAAGTAAAACACGTGTGAGAAAGAGTAACTGGGAAAGGAGTCACCTCCTAAAATACAGAGAGAAGGTTTGAACGGCAGAGAGCCACATAAACTTCATAAATACAAATTGTGATGCTGGTTTAACATCTAAGGGGCCCAGATGTGCCTGAACTTCCCTGGTAGAGTCCCTTTTTACCACGAGGCCACCTAAAGGCAAACTCAGCATTTTGCTATAACTCTAAAACAACTCCAACATCCTATGCCTTTTGTAAGTCACATCAAGAACTCCAAAAGAGGGCTGGAGAGATGGCTCAGTGGTTAAGAGCACTGACTGCTCTTCTGGAGGTCCTGAGTTCAAATCCCAGCAACCACATGGTGGCTCACAACCCCTGCTGATGTGTCTGAAGACAGCTACAATGGATTTACATATAATAAATGAATAAATCTTAAAAAAAAAACTCCTAAAGAGATGAGTGGTGGGCCGGGTGGGGGAGATGAGGGGGAGGCAGATAAATTACATCCCATGTCACCCCCGAGAATCTAGAGAAAGCTAGGCTTCCTGCTCACCCCCAAACTCCTCCTCTCTCTACCCATCAAAAAAGAAAATCATTTCTGCTGTTACTGAATTCAAATCCAGTCTTTAGCTGGAGTTCTTCAGCTGCAAGAAAGAAAGCCAAGCAGTGTCTTTCATAAATAGATAACTCTCATCAGAACCCTAACAAAAATAAGTAATTGATAACTGGTTTTTTTTCTTGTTGATCAAGTCTATCTCTGAAGTATACATAAAAGCAAATAGAGAAGGCAACAAAATAAATTAAAAAATAGGTGCTATAAAAATATGTGAGTATGTGTGTGTGTGTGTGTGTGTGTGTGTGTGTTTGTATGAGTGTATGTAGTATATATTGTATGTGGTGTGTGTACGGTATAGTATATATTGTATGTGGTGTGTGTACGGTATATATGTACGTGGTATGTGTGTGTGTGTATGGCATATATATATATATATATATATATATATATATATATATATATATATACACATGCTGTGTCTGTGTCTGTATGTGCCTATGTCTGTGTCTGTGTGTAGTGGTAGTGACAATGAAATGCCGAAGTTAAGAGAAAATTACTTTCACCAAGTGGGTAAACATACAGACGCTCATATACCCATAAACACACACGGACAAATGCCAATTAGCAGAGGGACCAGGACTCTCAGCTCTGGCCTTGGGTCCCCTTGCCCTGAACTTTGGAGCTGACAACTTTGGAGCTCCAGTGACAAGATGGGGCATTCTGACTTAAGTTGCCTCTGTGTGGAAATCCTGTACGGCCTCTCAAAACTCAGCAGTTTTGTAAAAAGAATCCACGTTCCCATCATGTGAGACAATGTACACTTTAACTTTCCTACGTAACTACTTCCCTGTGTATATGTGCATCAAAATATTCCACAAAACTTAAAGATACACAATTCAGTATACTTAGTGTTTTCAAAAGTACATTGCGATAGTGTTTCTTAGAACACATAGAACCTTTCAAAACAATTATGTTTTTTAAGAAATCAAAAAAAAAAAAAAAACCCTATCCTCCTATATACCCAAAGTCTATGCTGCTGAGTAAATGCCTGGGACAGCTTCCTCTAACCAGCAACCATTCCAGGCCCAAGCAGCATCTAAAGCTATGTAGAACAAAAGGGTAAAAGGATTTACCTTGATGGCTGACACAAATCCAAATTCGAGCTTTTTTTTCCGGCCATTTGCGCCATCGCTCGGCAACGGGTTAGTAATTGCCCAGTTACAGGTTCCAAGCATGTGGGCTGTGGCTTGTAAAGTCAGGGTGGCCAGGGAGGAAAACCTAGCCTGCCTGCAGTGTTTCCATCCAGTCCGTCTGAGTTGCAGACGGGGCTTGAGTCACCCTGACTCTGCTTGGTTATTGAAGTTAGATGGAAACTTTCTTCCACGCCTTGGCAATGTTTCCAGTTCTGACAACTGCTTCCAGTCTTGGGGTGCTCTGTGCTGCCTCCCCGCCCCCACCCCCGAAACACAGCAAGGCTTTATTCTTCTGTCCTCTTACACACTATTTCTGGGTTTCAAGAGAAATGCTTACAGGTTATCTCTGCTGCTCCTGGTTTAAAATAAAGACACGTTTTAGATTTCAATGCCTAATTTCTTATCAGCCATTGCTTCTCAAACCAGTTGGCTGCTTGGCTTCTCTAGACATTCTTCATAAATACAACTATCCTACCACGTTCCCTGAGTAACCCTTGTTACTCTTCCCGCAGGCGGAAGCATCTCTCTTCACGGACTCATCTGTGACTCTTAGGTAGCTGGCATCCGTTCTGATGTGGAGATAAGAACTGGAGAAATTAGCTTCTTAGGGAAATATGCATTTCCAAAAGGCCACAAAGAACTAAAATTAATGTAGCAAACCTTATACAGGAACAGTTAAGAGTCACCAAGGAAAAAGCTTCCAGGACATTGAAATTAAACTGCTTTGGGGACATCCGCTTACTTAGTGCAGGAGTCTGCACACAGGGGCATAGTCCTCTGTTTTCTGAGCCTCACTCAGTGTTGTGTAAATGCTAGACACTAAAACTTTGTGAGTGCGTATAACAACAAGGCATCTATCTGCACAAGGCCACTGAGTGGTCAACAGTACCCTGTCGTTTCCATGGCTTGTATGACAGGCACATCAGATGTGAACACTGGGTACGCTGGCCAAAGAACAACCTGGGCCCTTTGAGCTATTTTTTTTAACTTCTTGTCAATCTACAATAGTTTTCATAATACACTTTGAAAATTCCAGAAGACATTTTTAAAAATAATCTTCCCAGAAGACTTCCAATTACAATGAAATAATACTAAAATTTAGCTTGCCCCGTTTCTAGTATATTTTATGTCCATAAGTATTATGCCTTCCTACTCTAGTTTTCCTCTCCCAATACTTCCCAGATTCCCTCTCCCTCCCCACGCTGGTCATTTAAACACCCTAGTGCCCAGAATACAAGTGGTTCAATAGACACTAAAAGAAGCAATAGATTCAATGAACTCATGGCTAGGTTAGACATGCCCTGGAGGACAGGATGAGGCAGATGGCCCCAGACAGGAAGGGCAGTGAGGTGGACAGCAGAGGCTTTGGATGGATTTTCTCTCATCATAGCCATCAACTGAAGACTTGAGTCTAAACTGGTGCTCTTGATTTATGAAAGTTGACTTTAAACTCTGTCAGCCCGAAGGCAGAACCTGAGGGAAGAGCAGATGGAACCCCTGCAGAACAAATGTGTTTTCTGAGCTGTGATCCAGGTCGGGTGAAAGATCTATCTGAAGGGACTGCTGTGTCCAGTCTATCTGAACCACTGTGCCCAATCCAGTGTAAATGTGTGGCCTTGTTTATAATATGATCAAGTAATAGGATTAATTATGCCATATTTTCTATCTCTGAATGTGGAGGATAAAATCATCCTTAGGATTTAAGGATATACCACTGACTAGGGATGGTCATCAAGGTTGGCCAAAGGAAAACTCAGGGCAACCACAAGCAATTAGGATGGACTGACTGACTCATCCTACAGGAAGTAAGGGAGTCAAACTTCCAAATCAGAGGCACCTTCAACACATCTGCTGACTCTGTGCCTAACCCAAGCTGAAAGGACTTCCCTAGTTTCTTCTGAGCGCTTCCTACACTATCAAGGGTACATTCAATACCTGTGGTACCCGGTCTGTGTCCAGTAACTCACTCTCTATGAAGTAGGTACTAAGTAATTACCTTTTGTGGAAAAGAGAAAACTCAGCTGTACAAGGTAAGGAGTCTGCATCACACACACACACACACACACACACACACCACCACCACCAAGGAGACAGAATTTAACCCCACCCCACTGTCTGCAACTTAGGGATGAACTCATAGCCTCTAGACCAGGAGTTCTCAACCTGAGGGGTCAAGCAGCCCTTTCACAGGGGCCCCCTAAGATGTTTACATTACAAACCATAACAGTAGCAAAATTACAGTTATTAAGTAGCAATGAAAATAATTTTCACCACAACATGAGGAACTGTATTAAAGGGTTACAGCTTTAGGAAAGTTGATGACAACCGATGTAGACACTGCTGTCTTGCGATACTCAAGTGAGGGTGCTGTGCTAGATGAGTCTTTAGGAGATTATCAGCAGCAAACAGGGCAGGTACCCTGTCAAAGAGACAAAACAGAAGGACTCACTGCGGTGGTCCATAGACAAATTTTCTTAACTTTAAGAAAAAAATCAGCTAATTCTCCTGCACTCCTTCATCACTCCTAGAGACTGCTATTACTGACAGCTCAGCATTGTACCAAGTGGCCTCCCCAGACTTCTAAACCTATGAACCTTAATTTGCACAGTAAGAAACATGAAAAGGCAGGCCAGAGCTGCTTCTTCAGCTCCATGTCCAGTGGTACACTTTACTACTTGTTATTCCAGCTACATTCATCCTGTGGGTTTGGGATGAGTCTAAATTGTCCCGATCCTCTGTGATTGAAAGGCTGAGGTTGGCTGCTGTCTGGTTGTTTATCCAAATCCCAGTCCCCCGATTGAGGGAGCGATTGTGGTCCACCAAGGACACAGCGTAAAGAGGAAGTCATTTCCTCCAAGAGCCTTGTTTGTGTTTTTTGACAACTGTTTCAGTTTATAATCCGTTTCCATTCCCATACCCTGCCCTCTGAAAGTAAACAGAGGACAGCCATGGCGATGTGGGGGTGTGGGTGGACGAGGAGGAAGGAAAGAGATTTCCCCAGAGCAAGAGGATGTTGTTAGGACTTGAGTTTCTTTCAAACAAAATTTAATTTGAAATAAACTCAAGACCCCAAACCAGACGGAACATAGACATTAAGATCAGCCCAGTTTATGAGCACAAACACAGCCTTCAGAAACCCCATCAGCACACACTACATGGTCACACCCTGCATGGTCACACACTAGTAGATATTCTTATATCCAATTCCCACAGCACTGGTGGCTAAGGACAGACTTCTTCATGTGAACAGACATGTTCACTTCTTAACCTACCTTCCTCATCTGTCTGCCCAACCACACAGCAGGGAAGGTGTTCTCTCCTGGGTCAGAAACCAGTGACAGTTATTGCTAAGTCTTTGTGAGACAACAGACACTCTTTTTCTCAACTTATGACACTGAAAACTCTTCCTGGAAGTTTTTTGTATTTCATTTGGTTTTTTTTATTTGATATATTTTTTATTTACATTTCAAATGATTTCCCCTTTTCTAGCCCCCCACTCCCCAAAACTCCCATACGCCCCCTTCCCTCCCCCTGTTCTCCCACCCACCCCTTCCCACTTCCCTGTTCTGGTTTTGCCCTATACTGCTTCACTGAGTCTTTCCAGAACCAGGCCACTCCTCCATTCTTCTTGTACCTCATTTGATGTGTGGATTATGTTTTGGGTATTCCAATTTTCTAGGTTAATATCCACTTATTAGTGAGTGCATACCATGATTGATCTTTTGAGACTGGGTTACCTCACTTAGTATGATGTTCTCCAGCTCCATCCATTTGCCTAAGAATTTCATGAATTCATTTTTTCTAATGGTTAAATAATACTCCATTGTGTATATATACCACATTTTTTGCATCCATTCTTCTGTTGAGGGATACCTGGGTTCTTTCCAGCTTCTGGCTATTATAAATAGGACTGCTATGAACATAGTGGAGCATGTATCCTTATTTGTTTTTTTAAGGATACAATTTAGCTAAGAAAATACATTTTTCAAAACTCTGAACTAAGTTTAGAAAATAAACCAACTCTTAGAGTTTCTCTTCCTTCCAACGCTTTTCCCAACAGTTACAGAAGTTCCCTTTCTACAATGATAATTTATTGTAATTCTTTTTTTTTAAGTTTGAGACAGTGTGTCTTTGTGTAGCCTTGGCTGTCCTGGAACTAGTTCTGTAGACTGGCCTCAAATTCAGAGAGATCCACCCGCCTCCCAAGTGCTGGGATTGAAGGCGTGTCCCACATCTGGGTTTCACTGTAATTTTGGTTCAGTAAAACAGGAGCTCATAGAAATATGTCTTTTATATATGCCTACTTATCAAACTACATATAACCCAAACTACCAGTAGCACACGGTCCACTCATTCCACTGCAGGAATTTCAGCTGTGAGTGTTAAATACCATCTGTATATAAAGCATCTCAAGGGCGCTGGAGAGATGACTCCGGGTTAAGAGGACTGGCAGCTCTTCCTGAGGATCGAGATTCAGTGTCGAGCACCTGCCTGGAGGCTTACAACCATTGTTAACACCAATTCCAGGTGATGTCATTGAGGCTTTCTGCCCATCACCGGCACCAGGGATCAAGTGGTACACGAATGAGCAGATGTGGAGGCAAAACTCTATACAAAATAAAATTCTAAGCCTTTTGAAACTTGCTTAATTGCATATTTTACTGTCAATGGACAAAAAAGGAAAATCCCCTTGTCTGAGATTACTGAATTTTATTACATAAAAGTAAAATACCAGCTTGTGAAGACCACGGTAGGACCATTAGGGATCTCAGAACTATTCTTCCTTAGCACACACAAGGCACTTACCATGAGCTATGGCCACACAGGTCTTGGGGACCAGACCGCAGAGCACAAGTCATTCACTGTGACATCATGTGGCAGTTGCCGCGCTTGCTTCAGGAAGTCCCGTTTTTTTGATAGGATGGGTTTTCTTTTCTTTTTTCCAAGTTTTAAGTGAGCATATATCAGTTATGTAGAGCAGATTTCATTTTGAGATTCTGTGCACACCATGTATTTTCAGCATATCTACTCCGTGACCCTCTCTTGACCCATCCTCCTCTCCCTGACCCCATGTCCCTCTCCCTAACCAACCCTTTTCTGTTTTCAGGCCCTTTTAGTTATTTAAGAAATGGATTTCTAAATCTTGAAAACACATCCTCCTAAAAATTATCTGAGGGGGAAAAAAACATTTGCTGCTAAGCCGTAGGAATATGAACGGACATTTTCCTGAATCTCATATTTTTAAAACTGTGTTTCAAAGGATAGCTACACCAAGGGCCACTGATCAGTAGATATTAATCATTGGTCAATAAGATTACACATGAGTTTAATATTTACATATGTAAATGTGTAATTTGTTATTTAATATATAACATATAATATATTGTATTATTGTAATTCACTACCTTGTAATGAATATATACTACTTTAAAGATGAAATTTTTCATTTTTGAATGAGTTGAAAACCATGCAATTCATTGAACTCAGAATTGAGAAAAATAGAGCTGATAATTCAACCTGTAGCAATATACTCATTTTAAGTTGAAGACATAGAAATTAGGGAATCCACGTGCAAATGCATGTCCCAAAACATAAAAGTACGCATTTACAATGTTATTCATTGCTTTTTCTTAGTGATGTTGTGAACAACCTATACATAAATATGAGGATCTCAACAATCTTCACAGGTAAAGGCATACATCACAAAGGGAAAAGACCGCGTTTACTGAGCAGAGTCTGTGACCACCAGCTCAACCATCTGAGCACTGTGGTTCTGTAACAACCACACAAATCAATACCATGTGTTCCTGCCAAATACTGAGGACAGATGCCCCCACGCCCTCTTCCGGCCTCCTTGGGAACCAATGCTCATGTGTATATACTCAGGGGAGGGGAGCAGAATAAATAAAATTAAATGTAATTTCTTCTACCATCTATAGAAATGAATGAGATAGATTATAGTGACGATGTATAATATGACTCTCAAGGATTAAGGAAAAATAGAAATTTTTATTTTATAATAATTTTTTGACAGGAAATCCTCCATTTTGTCAGATGGCTTTATACATCCATTCAAATAATGGTTTCAAATGTGGGCAGATACGTCTTCAGTTGCAAAATTTCAGAGACAGGCTGTGCCTTTTCCTGATAAAAGTCAAGGCCAGTGAGGAGTTCCACATCTCGGACCCGGGCAGCATGTGCTTTAAATCTCTCTTCAATCCAAAGGTCTTCAGTTTTGTTTTCCTGAAAAATGAAACACAAAACCAGTTCCACATGGTGTTATTTGTCCACTGGCATAAAGATATTTTACTACTTAGGTGTCTGGTTTATGATTTTTTTTTTGTTTTATTTCCTTGGCTCTTCATTTGATACAACTAAATTTCATTTCAAACAAAAGTCCTAAAAGAAATACTCTTCACCGTAAATTCCTACCCACTGTGTGCTTGTGTGGATGCATACATGTTCATGTGTGTGCATGTGTGCACATGCATGTGGAGACAAGATGTTGATATTGAGTTTCTTCGTCATTTTTTAGGGTCACTCGCTGAAGCAGGAACTCAGTGATTGGGTTATTCTGCCTGTCAGCAAGTCCCAGGGATCCCCTCACCCCAACATCCCCACTGTTGGGATTGCATGCTTAAGACACACCATCCATGGTGAACTCAGGTCATCACACTTGCTTGGAAAGAGCTATCTCCCAAGCCCATAGACACAATATTTTAAAAGAAGTATCATCTAGGTAGTTATATTCTTGTTCCTACGTTCAGAGGTAACATTACTAATTTGTATAAATCAGGGTAAATCTCAGTGGTTTTTTTAAACTGTCACTACATGTCAGTATATGTATATAGAGCTGATTTGTGTTCTTAAACGTACATTGAGTGCTATATCTTCCAGTTGTTTCTCATTTGTGGCAAAGTTTATAATTTATCCATGTGATGAATCTAGACCTAGATGGGTAATTTGTTTTAGCTGCAGTCTCTGACATTTCTTCATTATGATTTAATTTAGTTTTCCAAAATTACCAAACTGATAGGTTTGGGCACTTTACGTATTGTAAATAATACTGTGATGAATAATTTTGGATGTCCTTCCATGTTTAAGAGCATAGATTTGAGAATATATAAGTGAAATTGCTAAGTTGCTAAACACATGCAATAAACTACAAATATCAAATGTTTGTCAGTTTCCACTCCGGAATCCTGATGTCTCTGTCTTTTACCAGTCGTGAGTCTGAAATCGCAGTCTTACTATAAGTCTCCATCGTTTTTTTAACTCTTATCATTATAAATGGCTCTCCCATATTGCTGTACTTTAATTCCCTCTCCATCCCACTCCCTGTGTGTCTATACATGCATACATGCGCACACACATGTGAACTAAATCTAGCATGTCATGCTTCAAGGTACTAGAATTTTTATGTATATATTCATTTAGGGAAACATTAATTTCATGTCAACCTTAGTGTAGAACTTCAATGCTTGTGTCCAGAAAAAAATATAAATATATAATTAGTCACCTTAGTGAGTATCAACCACACACACACACACACACACGCATTCATAAATACTTGCTTACATATGCAGATTCACATTTAATATTAATTCTACAGATTGCACATCTATAGAACTCTACCCACAAAGAACAGAAACATGGTTTAGATAGAGCCGCTTTTGTGACAGCTCAGATGAGATCTGAATAATCATTTTCTGGCCCCAGGTTCTCCAGGAATACTCACGGGGCAGCTTTCCATGTTGGTGGGCCGGTGGGGGATGATGAAGGGCAGGACATCCAGCCATCCCGGGCAGCTGTCCGGTGTGTGGGTTTTGTCTTTACAACTTGTCAGCACCACAAAGTAGTGTGTTGGGATAGGAACGTCGGTGCCAGCTACATATCTGAAAACATAATTGAAATGATTTGATGCCACTACAAATGTCTTTTTTGTTTTGTAGCTTTATAAGGAAATGCCAAGGCGAAGAGCCACTAAAAGACAAGGTGGAAAGTTCAGATCGTGTGGAAAGTATAATTTCATCATATATGACTTCCACACCAATGAGCCATTAGGCTCTTGCCAAAATCTATAGTATGGTCATTCTAACATTATAGCAAACCATTAGAATACAAAGAAGGGCCATGGAATTCTGAGTCCTGTGTGTGTTTCCCAAGTCCTATGGCTTCATACTTCGCCTCTTATGGCTGTGCACTTCTGCTGCACGGGGGGGGGGGGGGGGGGGGGGGGTCATCTGCCTCCTAAGACCCTCATTTAATCAACTTTAACATGGAAGTATCCACAGAGTCTGCCTGGGAGTGGATGCAGACAACTGTATGTGTTCTGGATGTCTTTCTAGTAACAAATAGGAATGTACACATCAATAGTTTTAAGAGAAGAGAATGGTATCTGCTGACCCTACTGGAGGAAACCTGTGACCTCCTATAGGATTCAGTTTCAGACTGTCTGCATCTCCATTCTGGCTTTGCCAGTAGGTGAAAAACCTATCAAACAAGTTACTTAACCTCTCCTAGCCCTGGTTTCCTCTTTTCTGACTCAGAGTTAGTGGAACCAGACATCAAGTTGCATTGTAGATTAAACAAATCCTGCATACATGCTTAGAAAACTGCCTAGTATGTAGGAAAGAGCTCTTAAAATATTTGTTAAAATTATCGAATGACAAGACTGTACTATACAATCAAACAAAAGCCAGGTATAGCAGTACCACCCAGACCCCCTCTGACACTGGGGACATAGAAGTTCAAATATATCCTCTGCACCATAGTGAGTTCAAGGCCAGCCTGTGCTACCTTTGACCTTGCCTCAAAGTCAAACAAAGAACAGTGACAGGAAAGACCAGGAAAAACACAGGGCTGTACACCTAGTGTGAGGTTTACTTTATCAAAAGGTGTCAGTAGAAACCGGAGCTCTGCATACTCCGGGCTGGGATCCTGCTGTTGTTTTGTTTTTATCCTTTTGACATTTTGATAATAAAAGAGGCAATGGGACTGGGACTTCTTTGCTGAAAGTGGAAAATAAATTTGTAACAGCCTGTTGCAATGGGTTTAGTATTAAGATGTACAGTTTGTTTAGACTAGATTTCTACTGAACTCTATTTGCATCCTCTACAGAAACTGTTTTGTGGGTTGTCCACTGTATCTGTGACAGTTACTAAGGTAAGCTCAGTCTGTACTTGGTTTTTCCTAATTATAGTTGGTTTGATTCTATATTTATTGATATGACTCTGACTCTACATTTCCTCCAGCAAAATCTCATCTTGTCTTTGTTCACATTTTGTAAATTTTCCAATAAAATTTTTTTGTTAACCATTACCCAGAAACCATTAGTTTAAGTTTTTGCCATATAATTCTTTTTTGGCTAAATATTTAGAGGGTTTAAATTGAAAATTGGCATCAATAGCAACTGAATATGAATACGCTCTGCCTATACTATGTAATATTGAGATTGTATAGTATCTAGCTAAAGTTCAGATTTTCCTTTATGATATTCTATTGCTAAATCAAAAAGTTAAATGACTTACTGTGTGATTTCATCTGGAGCATCAAAATGGCCATCATAATTATAATCAAAGATGGGTCCACTAACCACATTCAGTCCATTTCGTTCTACAGCATATTTTATAAGGAGAACCTCATGGAAGTAGTCCCACATTTCTAAAAATGAAAAAATGAGGAATTTAAAAATATCTGATTTTACTGAACATGGAAATATTTCCTATTGTTTGTATAATATAATATTGTTGGTACAATAGAATCACATTCTACTCCAGTAATTATATGTAATGACAGGATAATTCTACAAAATAGTTATGAAACTAAAATAAGCAACCATGTTAATGAGAACTCTCTATCATTTTATTAGAGCAAAATATACCTCCTTCAATAGTAAATATTAACAATTGACAGATCATACATGCTATCTTATTAATTATCATTCTGGAAACAAGACATTTACATTTCATTTATGGTGAATGTCAATAAAATTTAGCTCTATCAATAGCTCTTAACAGGTAAGAATTAATTAAGAACAAACTTAAAACAATTATCAAATTGTAGCAATGAATCAAAAATTGTAGTTAGCTGCAAAGAAATGACATCCACAGTTTTGTGCCTGTATTTTAAAATAACAGAATAAAGTGACTCAGTGTAAATAACAAACTGCAATAATAAAAACATAGGTTTAGTTCGGCAGGCCAAGGAGTCACTTTATTATTTAGTTTAACATTAATTACATATGCAACACCAAGCCTGTAATCCCAGCTATTCTGGGGGATTAGAAGAAAGGATAACAAATTCAAGACCAGCCTGGACTACCAAGTGAGTTCAAGGTCAGCCTGGTCAACTTAATCCAGTTCCTATTGCAAAATAAAGAGTGGCAGTGGACTGAGCATACAGGGCCAAGTTCGTGGGTCAGGGCACAGCGCTTGTTCAGTGTATGTGAGCCCCTAAGTTTAATGCCCAGTATGGGACGGGGGAGAATAGATACTTACCTTTGAATTCTTTATACATTGGGACCAAATTGCTTGTAATCAAAGCATCATATTGACTCTCATTAGTTCCTTTGATTGCTGTAAAACAAATGTTTTATTAGTAAGTAGAGGATTTCAGTGACCCATTCTTTGCTTTCATTAAAGCCTCTTTTCTACTGAACTTCTCTTAAATCGCGAGTCTCTTAAAACCAAACAAAACAGCTAGAGTCACATGCCAGGTGTAAACCACTCCCAGCAACTGCTGTGGAAATTCTCATGAATAACATGAAAATGACATTCCCAGATGAACGGGGGTGGGGGGGTGGGGGGGGGTCGGGGAAGACTTGAGCATTAGGAAAAAAAAAATCACACTGGTGATTTTTTATATGTGACCCCAGGAGAGACCCTCCCTTAAAAATAGACAACATGAAATTCATTTGGCTGGTTAATTTGCAGTTCAAAGCTGTCGAACACACAGCCAAGCGGAGGTTGGTTGGGTCAGCTTTTGTCCTTCTCCGTGAGGACCTCAGTTCCGGCGGTGCGCCAGAGATAATGTTTTCTTAGATGCTTGTCTCTTTCCAAATACCCTTCAGTTGTAAAATTAAAACTTAAACCTGCTGAACTCTCTCCACATCTGGGTCTGATTAGAGCTGATCTGTGGTTCCCACAGAAACATTTATTAGCCTTTAAGGAAGCTGTTGTGCCACCTCTGGGCAGCCCTCGACCACCGAAGCCTCCTCGGCCGCCCAAGCGGGTCATTTGGGTGGGGAATATATGTTTAACGCACACGCCACATCCGCTGGCTGAGGGCTTCCCAGCCGCTCCAAAAGAGTTTCACTAACCCGGAGGATAGAGGAAGCCATGGGTGATATTCTTGTCTGCTAAGTAGAAGGAACATTTTTGGCTCTCAGAAGGAGCAACCCTGACATCAGCCCGCAGACAGTCTGGAACTGTGGGAGGAAGAGATGATGTGTCTCCCTGTTGAAAGAGAGAAAAGGGGGGGGGGGGGGAAATTACACCCACAGCTGCGGCTCGCCATCGCCTTATTTGGTTTATGACTTCCTAGACTGTTTTTCATTTACCCTCTTCCTATTTTCTTAGTGAATCAGGTCTACCCCAGCCACGGGAGTGGATGTGTTCAGCTGTGTTTGCCGGTGAGGTTCTCTGCTGGCTGGGGGCGAGGGGCACTGGGAGGACACATCAAATATCCCTCGGGAAAGAACATTTGCAGAATGCAACATGAACCGAGTACCAAGGAATAATAGGAACTACTGCTGAAAAACAAAGTCTTTTTTTGGGATCGAACTTTTCTGTAGGGATTTGTTGTACATGCAAATAAGTGGGTAGGTGGGAAATGTTGGGACTACAGGGATTGGCTCAGTTCCCAGCACCCAAATGGCGGCTTACAACTCTCTGTAACTCCACATTCAAATTCAGTGAATAAAATAAACATGTTTTTAAATTGGAAAACCAAAATATAAACAAATTATATGTAGATAAGAATTAGCTACATTGGGGCTGGAGAGATGGCTCAGTGGTTAAGAGCACTGCTTGCATTTCCAGAGGTCCTGAGCCCAATTCCCAGCAGCCATATGGTGGCTCACAACCATCTGTAATGGGATCTGATGTGCCCTCTTCTGGTGTGTCTGAAGACAGTGACCGTGTACTCACATATAAAAAAAAAAAATCTTAAAAATAAAAAGAAAGAACTAGCTACATTGTTTTTAAACTGGGTTAAAAAAAATCTAATCAGCCTAAAATTAAGAGCTATAGTTGCCGGGCAGTGGTGGCGCACGCCTTTAATCCCAGCACTTGGGATGCAGTGGCAGAGGCAGGCGGATTTCCGAGTTTGAGGCTAGCCTGATGTTCAGAGTGAGTTCCAGGACAGCCAGGGCTATATAGAGAAACCATGTCTCAAAACAAACAAACAAACAAAAAAGACTATAGTTACCTAAATGCAATATAACATGTTATAACATTCATAACACATACAGCATATAGCATAATATATAAATTACAGGCATGTTCCACCAAGTCTTGTTTAGATGGTAGTGGACGGTGAATCCAGAGTTTCGCACCCACTGGGCAAGCCCCGAATGATGTCCCCAGCCCCCAAACATCCTTATTTTTGAAGTAAAATAAGTCACAGCAGACTTTAAAACTGTCAGTTCTTTTTAAATTACATTTAAAGGCTAATACGGACCCTTGCCCGCAGGTAAATACAATGCAGTATGCGGTCCCTCACTGGATGAACACGCACCAAAAAGCAGGACACGTACTCACTGCTTCCGTTGTCTCACGGGCTTCGGGGCCCTTGTTCTGCACTGCAGGTATCGGATATTTTCCTGAATAAAAACCTTGCAATAATTTAACAAGAAAAGTATGCTACATTTGTCCGGTTCCTTCTTCACTGCGCTGTGTCTACAGCAGATGTTAGCTACATTGTCTGGTAGCCTGGGTGAGGTAAGGTCACAGCAGAGAAGGCAGTGCACGCCGCACTGTTCTCAGGCGGAAAAGCACCGCCAACCATTCAGAACTCTGAGAGTTGGAGATGGGGCTGCCCGGGGAAGCCAGGCAGGGACTGCCGCTCTGGCACACTGCGATTCTCCAGTCAAAAGCATTTCCCGGGAGCTCAGTCCATTTCCCATCGTGATTAAATATAAACGTCTATCGTTGCTTTCTTCTAAGGCTCGTGAAGAATCATTAATGATGAGGACACATATTCACAAGTTGAAAAACCGGATGAAGCTTCCTTTAGAAGGCAAACAACTAAAAGCTAGACCTACCATATATGACTCTGCCCTATGCCTGAGCACACCTGCTCTCGGGGTGTTTACCTAGAGCACTCCTGGCCTACGCATCACTGAGATAGGCAAACACCATGCTGACTGCAGGATGATTCACATGAGGCACAGAAAAAGAAACGCGAGACATAGGCACAATGGGGCTTATTTAGTTATATTGTTGCAAGAAAAGTAATGCAACAAGAAATAATTATATTAAGCAAGTTCAGACAATCTTTAAAAATAAATATTGTATGTTTTCTCTTATGCATTGCTGAAACATATGTGTATACATATATATGAGTGTATACATGAGTATGTGTGTATATATATATATATATATATATACATACACAGTTTTTATATATTATATATATATATATAATCTGTATATCTATGATATGAAAGCAGAAGCCAAATTATCTCGGCAGCAGTTCTCACTACATGGGTCATGACCTCTTTCTAGGTTGCATATCAGATATCCTGCATTTCAGACATGAAGTAGCAACAAAATAATTTTATCCTTCGGGGTAAGGGTCAACACAACATGTAGAACTGTATTAAAGGGTCACAGCACTAGGAAGGTTTAGAACCAGTGCTCTGGAGACAGATAAGGGACAAGCCGGAGGGGGGAAACCTGAGGATGGGGACAGTGGGGATGGGGAAGATGCTCTGTATATAATATGCATGTATGTGAAAAGATCCTCATAAACACAGCACCATGCAGCAACTGTGTAACGTGAGAGCGAAATTAAACGAGGTGAAAGGTAATAAATATATAGAAGTCAGAAAGCAGCTAAACAGTGACCGGACAGAGGAGGCCAGAGAGCAATGAGAGCCAGCAACCTGTCCCTGGGTAAGCACAAGGTAACAGTGGGGGAGGGGGGAGAGGGGTGGGGGTGGGAGCGTCCCAAACGGTAGAATATGAAGTCTCCTAAAAACAGGAATATGTAGGTCGGACTGCAGGCCAGAGAGGGGCTTAGAATCTATGAAGGGGACATTACCTTCTGCAGAGCTTAAGTTCCAAACTGCCACAGTAGAGGGCACAGTGTACACACACAGCAAAAGCAGACATGACATATTGTCAAGAATGAGTGACAGGCACTGTCCCCGTGCCTCTACCCCATGTGGACTGTAAACCACATACACCAGTGGGACTGTTTAGAAATGTTCTTTCTCTGGGAAACAAATCAGTCTGATAATAAAACTTAATACTACAGAGTGAGTTCCAGGACAGCCAGGGCTATACAGGGAAACCATGTCTCAAAAAAAAAAAAAAAAAAAAAAAAAGAAAAGAAAAGAAAAGAAATGTTGTCTTTATAAGAGATGCCAGCCGGGCAGTGGTGGTGCACGCCTTTAATCCCAGCACTTGGAAGGCAGAGGCAGGTGGGTTTCTGAGTTCAAGGCCAGCCTGGTTTACAGAGTGAGTTCCAGGACAACCAGGGCTACACAGAGAAACCCTGTGTCATGACCAAGAGTTGCCTTGGTCATGGGGTCAGTACATAGCAGTAAAACCCTAACTAAGACAATTAACAATCACCTTCCCCAGTCCCCCTACATTAAGATACAGAGTCTAGAAAGCTTACTTACACCATTCTAAAAAAGAGTATCATATGTAAAGGTTCTGAATGAGCAGTGCCCCAGGTGGCAATAGAGAGACAACACGGGGCCACAGTGTGAAAGGCGACAACCTTGACTACTCTAAGCTCCGAGCACACCTGGGGTGCTGTTTGATTGATGGGCTACAGGTCACCATTCTATCTCACATCTCCCACAGTCAGTAAGTTCTGTTCTTTGATTGAACTATTAGGATGTCATACAGTTACAGTCATCAGGAGGGAAGGCTAGTGTGATTCAGAAGAAGACTGTAGGTTAAAAACACCGAGGATTCAGTCAGCCCAAGTGCTTACAATGTTATCAAGAGTGGAATACACTTCAGACTAAGGAAAATAGACCAGAAAGGCTGAAGACCAAAAGCATGAAAATTTCGTCATATACTTTCTGCTAACTGAAAAAGCAATCAAATTTGTTTTTCATCTATCAAACTTGAACCAACCAAGAGGCACACACTAAGACTGGGAACACCAGGACATGACCTGCTTTCTGGAGGTGGGATGAGGCAAGAGACAGGCCAGTGGTGCCTGGAAGGATGCAGAGCTTGGTCCTGTCCTCCAGCTCTGTCCACTGAGCAATGAGGCTCTCCTGCCCCACACCTTCTCTGCCCTGCCCCACCAAGCACTTCTGCAAGGCTTCAAGCCCCACCATCTTTCCAGAGACCCTGGGATTTCTGAACCCCGAAGAGATGGGGGGGGGAACAATAAAGAAAATTTGGTCAGAGACTGAGAAAATACATACTTCCCAACTCTCAAAAATCTTCAAGGAAAGTGAAAATGAGCAGAGATAACAGAGAGGGATGCTTTCCTTCCCTTTCTGGGGTGGAGACCCAACAGGTCTTGACCAGTCAGAGAAAGGACAGCTACATTGAAAGTGACAGATGCCCCTTAACTGTGGGGGTCACACAAAAGCTATAGCTGTGTCTTATGGTGCAGTCAATAAATACATACCTAGAGTATTTGTCTGACCGTATAATTTTTTTCCTATGGAAAAAATGACTTTTGTAGTTCAGAAAAAGAATGTCTATAACATGTATTGTCCCTGGTTATTTAAAGACTTACACACATGATTAGGTCATAATTTATAGGAACCAAGAGGGTTTTGTAACAATGCCCACTCATGGTAGGAAGTTGATTCAGCAGTGGGTACTTGAAGCAGGTTGGAGGCCCTGAGCTCTCATTCCCTGAAACCACACAGAGCTCAGCGCTGCAATGCATGCACAGTGTACACACACACACACATACACACAACATTATATATATGTGATATAATATATATAATATATCATGTTATGTACAGTACATTACAAATATATTACATATATTATATACATTACATATTATATATCACATATTATATATTACATATATTACATACATACTTATTACATATATATCATATATACACATTTATATAATATAGCATGATAGGTATCTTTCAATATTAGCTAATTTTTTATCAACAAAAGTCTTTGACTTCCTGATAATTAAATCATGAAGTGGCTAGCCACTGTCATTCTTGCTTTGTTTTTAGTTTTCCATCTAGTCGGACAAGTAACTCAGCTCTTCCTACTAAGCAGGCCCAGAAGCAGCACCCAAATCAAACCTGACCAGATTTAATGCTTTCAGAAGTAGTTGCAGGAGGACCACGCCTTCATATCACCATTCCTCCCAGAGCGCTCTTGAGAGAACAGAAATTACCAACACCCACCAAAACCTCAGAGAGACAAAAGCTCCGTAAAACTTTCAGACCAACCAATTGCACCTGTGCTCCAAAGAGCTTATTTAAGGCCTGATCGCTCAGACTGAGAACTGATCTACAGGGTTTCATGTGAATCTCCAAACATCCTTCTATGTAATTTTCTCAAACCACAACACACACACAGAGTAATCTCTGAATTAGAAAGCAGAAAATTACTAGAATCCCATCCTGTCACGTGGATGGAGAAACACACAAGCACCTCTCTGGGACCAGAGACAGGATGAGGGTCTTCTGATAACAAAGAAGTTAGTTTTAGAATAATAAAGAGCTTGGACAGCCTTCCCGGCACCCAGTTACAGTCTCTCCGCCCTTGGCATCCTCCCTGCTCATGTGAATTCAGGAATGCCAGGCTGCAAGGGGAAGCATCTAAAACACAAACATCCCCGTTAGTTAACTCCGCGCTAGCCCCGCCCACCCGGCCTTCTCTTGCTCAGGAACTGGATGAGGAACCTGACCTGGAACATAACCGGCCCTCTCAAAGCAAACAGAAAATAGAGATTATTTTAAGGACTGTTGAAGAAAAACACATACACCTGAATAGTGTGCCCATTCAGAGATCAATGAGGCCACCAGCCTACAAAAGGACTCAGGTAAATGTAGAATATTTACCCACATAGGAAACAAACATTAGCATTCTATCTGCAATTGAATCACTGTTGGCTGTGAAGAAAGTTTAATGAGGACTAGAAAAATATGCTTATTTTTCTGCAAATTGCCTCAATCCAACCAACAACTGCAGATAAACTAGATCCGGCCAGTTACTTTCTGTCTTTAAAGGAGACAGTGCCCTCTGCTCTGACAGAAACAGCTAGGGTTTGTCATGATTTTTCCACTTTAATGCTTCCTGGTTATTTAGTCATTCTTCTGCTTGGTAATATATAGCTTTGTCCTTATGTTGAGTGTATGTATGGTAAATGTTGAGACTAATTCACCAGATCCATATCATTTAGTTAGCAGTATTCAGGTAGTGTCATTATTGTCCTGCAGACTCGAATAAAACTCTGCCTTCCCCAAAGTCACGGATGGATAGATAGTGGTAGATTCTGCTTCCCTCTACAGTTCCCTAGTTGCTAATGAGACTGAATTGCTAATGACTAATGAGTCATTCTTCCTGTTCATCTGTCACTCTGTTGTTTCTGTATAGAGGCTGATTATCTGTCTTAGATCCTAATCACTATTCGTGATATCCATCATTTGTTTCTATATGCAATGCAAATTACTAATCTATGATGTTCCTTTCAACACACATTAGCATTAATGTAGTCTAGTTAAGCTCTTTTGTAATTTTGTTAGTATTGTTCCAAGAAGCCCCAAGGTCATAAAAATACATGCGAGGAGAAGTGTGGATTTGCCATTTGTATTTAGAACTGTAAGTCAATCAGCATGTTAGCTTTGTGTACAGTGTGAGCCAGGGATCTAGTATTTTCTTTATGATGGGTAAACCATTTTGTACCAATTGGACAACTGGGAGTTTGCCAGATAGTGAACAAGGAAGGAGATTTACATAGCAAATTCTCCACTTCAGGAAATGGAGAAAATTATAGAGTGTTAGATCCTTCAAAGAAGGATTGGGTCATGTTCACACTGTACCTTTCATAGCTAACAGCACACAGAAACATGCTCATTAAATAATCACAGCAAGAAACTTTCTAAGTCACCATCGCCTTCAAGATACAGCTGCCGCCGTATACTCCAGGAAGATGGAGGGGCAGTATCATCCTCTTCTTACTGCTTGACGTATAGGTCCTAACTATGAATGGCAAATCCATATTTTGCACTTACATTGTTATGACCTTGGGAGGTTTTTTTTGAGTAATACTAACAGAATTACAAAAGAGCTTACATTAGCAGACTGGCGTAAATTGTTATTTCCAGTTTCTCCAGGCACAACACAATGCCTTCCCTCTCTGTTTCCACCTACAAAGGCCTTTCTATCCGAACTGTAGCATTTCCTTATAAGGGACAGGAGTTCACACTCGCGTTGGGAACTCTTCAGTAAAACAGAATTCAACCCCTATGGTGCCCAGGATCAGAATCTTTCTGCTGTGCACCGCTCACTGAGCTTACCGGCTTGGGAACAGTGTATGAACTCCACATGGGCATCTTCATGGCTTTTCCAAACCCACTGATGTATTCCCTGTGGTAAAGGAGGCAGTGCTCTTTGTTCTTCTGTACGACCCTGGGCCTCCCAAATGGCAAATTTATTTTCTCCGTTGCTGCGACTAAAATTGAAATAACACAAAACATTTTTGAAATTAGTAAGATCGGTAACCACCACTAGTCTGAGTATGTATTATATGTCAGGAATTTGGATTAACATTTTACAACAACCCTGGGAGATAGGTTATTATCTCATGATGCCCACCACAAAACTAAAGTTCAGCCTGGCCAACCCAGGGGCTAAGCAAAGATCTGAAGTCTGCCTTCTCTATAGCTCTTTATTATTTAAAAGCTCTCAAGATATAGCTTAAAAGAAAAGAAAAAAAAAGACTCAAGCCGGGCAGAGGTGGCACACGCCTGTAATCCCAGCACTTGGGAGGCAGAGGCAGGAGGATTTCTGAGTTTGAGTTGAGTTTGAGGCCAGCCTGGTCTACAATGAGTTCCAGGACAGCCAGGGCTACACAGAGAAACCCTGTCTTGAAAAACAAAGAAACAAACAAAAAATGTCTGCTTTCGTCTGAAAGTTTATACCTTTCCAACGTCATACTGAAATCCTGAACCTCAGGGTGAGGTGTTTGGAGGGATACCCTTAAGAGATGATTTAGGTCATGAAGTGAAATCCTCATAAACAGGATTTGAGCCTTAGAGGTGAGACCCCAGAGAGATATTTATTGATGTCTGCTCTCCAAGGTTAAAATGAGACAGCGGGAAATCTGCTGGCGTGGCATCTGACTTTGGACTCAGTTTCCAGAACTCTGTGAAGTAAATTTCTGTGGCTGTCACCATTATCTGTCTGGGCAGGAGTTGGTGACTTCTAGCATCTGTCTACCTATCTATGTATCTACCTACCTACCTACCCACCTATCTGTATCATATATTTCTATTTATGTGTTTGTATTTATATGTTGTTAATATAATTCAATCAAGACAGCTTGAAAATATCCAATATATATATACATATATATATAATGTATTTATATGTAAATAAATTTGAACTGAGCATATGCAAGTTTTTTCTTATCATTTATCCCCAAACAATGTACTATTAGCACCGTTCTTACATCATTTATATTGTATTGGATATTATAAGTAATTTTAAAATGGTTTAAGGTTTATGGGAGGACATAGATGTCACACGCACATAAAACTATTTAGACAAGGGACTTCAGCATGCTCAGATGCCGGGTATCCACAAGAGGTCCAAGAATAATCCTCTATAGATATTAAGGATGCCTGGATTCCTATGTTACAAAAGGTTCAACTGAGGCATCCTGAGTTCAATACAAGAATACTTATAAAATAACACATAAAGGTACGACTCATGCAGGGAAACACGTGTAAAATCTCTCTACGGACATTTTGTAAATCTTTACAACTGCATGAGGTGGGTCTGAGTACTGCAGATGGAGAGATGGAGGCAGTGAATGGAAATGGTCGGCCCCAGGTTAGACAGCAGGACAGCCACAGCGGTCAGGTACAGGCCCAGCATTTCCATCTGTTCACACCTTAGACAGGGACAGGCAGACACGCATGAGACCCAGCGCTGAAAGGGAACCTTGTGGCTCCATGCTAGCGACTCTGCTCTTGGGAGTCTGTGTTGGCTGGTTCTGTCCTCCTTTACATTGTCCATAAAATCAACATTAAAAAGTCCTCAAGAGTCCAGTCTGGGAAATCTCCAAAGGGTGGTGTTGTGTACGGTGAGCTCTCACCTTCACCTACTGACTTACCCTGCTCTTCGGTGAGATTCAGCATTTGGTTGGCTTGCTCCTCTTGAGCAGGCTGCAAGAGAGAGAGAAGGGAACTGATAAGTCAGTGTTAAAAAAAAATAGCACACAGAGGAATTTCTGCCCTGTTGTGTGTGTGTGTGTGTGTGTTTTTGTGTTTGCATATGTGTGTGTGTATGTGTATGTGTGAGTGTGTATGTATATTTGTATATGTGTGTGTGAGTGTGTATGTGTGTGTATGTGTGTGTGTGTGTGTGTGTGTGTGTATGTGTGTGTATGTGTGTGTTTGCAGAGATATTGTTGGGATATTGGGAACAAGCATCTTGACCACACCTGGACGACTGAATCCCAATGCTCCTCAAACTTTTCTGTGAATATAGTTTCCTTAAGGACTTGTTAAAATTCATATTCTGACTGAGCAAGCCTCGGGAATGGTCTGAGATTATGCACGCCTTTCTGACTTAGAAGAGACATATATGCTAGTACTGAGACCACATTTTGAGCAGCAAGAGGTGTTCTTTACAGAGTGGGACAATGGGATTGTAGTCAGATAGATTAGGCCTATAAGACCTTGAATAGTGCATCATACTTCTCTTGGCCTCCCCTTATCTCTCCAGTGTGGAGAGAGTCGCCGTTGTAGATTATTAGTGATTTTTATGGCAGCTGTATTGAGGTGATCTGGAACAGAATATAGGAACTCTGAGGTTACATGAACAGAGACGGGCGCCACACGCCTACAAGGCCCATGAGGATATGGAAGCTCTACTGGACTTTGTCCTTTCAAGTCTTCACCCACAGCAGTAAGGAACTATTCCTAAGTGTACCCACTTCTACTCTAAGTTCCTCTTCTGATTCTCTGCCCTTGTCTCTTCCTAGCACAGAAGCTTAGCCTTACCAAAGGTCTCCTGGGATCTGAACTCGGCCCAGAGCTTAATCTGCTAATCAGACTGACTCAACACGCACTGCCATTTTTGTGGTGTTCACACGCTTCCTGCTAGAGTCTACACCATTGTTTAATAAAAGTGGCCACACAGCACATACACTATAGGGTGTGCCTAAAGCCAGATTATAACCCCTCCCCGCTCTTTTCTAAGTAGCTGATGACAATCATCTGATGTTACTGTAAGACAGGGGTTTAAAAGCGAACTTAAAGAGCACCAACCAAGATATTTGAATGGTTAGAGAAAGTTCAACACACACACACACTTACTCACACAGTGTATACATCATAATCTCTCACTTCCTGGTAGTTCAGAGAAATTATATACGATTACTCAGTAAGAAAGATGGCACCTTTACGTTCTCATAAAGACATGAAATTGTTACTCACGGCCTGTAGCAGGGCGCACGAACATCCTAGTGTGTCTTGAGGCACTGAAGTAGTAAAGCCACAGCCAGCAGCCGTTGACAATTCTCCTGCGTGTGATGGCTCGTAAAACGGTGCCTTCAGAAGATGATTCAGACTGCCGTGAGAACCATTGTTTGGTGCTGGTTGAATGTGCAGAAGATCTGTTAAAAAAAAAAATAAGTTCAATATAGTTCGGAAATGGAAGGCAAGAACACCTTTGTGGGATGTGGGGGACAAAACCACCCACAGTGTAATACCTGCTATCAATTCTTTCGCCTGTAGTTTTGTTTCCAGATGTGACTCTCATTTCCCAAAGTCCCCAGCCTCTTGTCTGTCTACCCTGGGACCATCCGCATGATGAATCTGCATGAACTTCTATTTCTCTAGAGAAAAGCTTCATTTCTTAAATGATTATTTTGCTCGCTAAGTATGTAGTCCTGGCTGGCGTAGAATTGGTCATCTAGACCAGGGTAGCCTGGAACTCCAGAGATCCACCTGCCTCTGCCTCCCTAGTGCTGGGATTAAAAGGTGTAAAACACAATACTTGTAAAAACCATGTTCTTTGGGCTGGAGAGATGGCTCAGTGGTTAGAAGCATTTGTTGTTCTTGCAGAAGACCCTAATTTAATTTTCAGCATCCATATCTCTGTTTCTAGATGCCTATGACTCCAGTTAGACACACATATACACACCACACACACACACACACACACACAGACACACCATAATAAAAACATTAAACCAGTAAATTCCATTCCTTATTTACAAAACATTTTCTATTTTTCCTATAAAGTCAAATTATATCAAATATTTTACAGGCATCAATTTTTTTAGAAGTTCCAAATGGTAACAGGAATTTGAAACTATGCCTAACTAGCACTTTTCGCTGAAGAGGGACTCTTTCTCAGGCCTAGTTATGGTAAGACATATAAGGGCTAACCATCTTGAGACACTGGGCAGGCATCGACTGTCAAATCTGTTAAAATCTATTAAAAATCACTATTATTATTGATAATAAATACTTCATTTTCATCTAAGTAAACAAGGACTTGGGATGGACTGTTGGGCTGTTTGAAAATACTTCCTAATGGACTTTGTGTAGTCAAACCCCCCCCTGAACTGTAGCTCATCCTGCGTCATCCACACCTGCGTCAGAGGTGCTACTTCCCTTGCTACCTAACAGGGAGAATGCCGTGACTAGGTCCACGATTGGTAAGAAACACTAGCCTCAAAAATTTTGATTGGTGCGGCTGAAGACATGGCTCAGCGGTTAAGAGTACTGACTGCTCCTCCAAAGGTCCTGAGTTCAAATCTCAGCAACCACATGGTGGCTCACAACCATCTGTAATGAGATCCAGCGCCCTCTTCTGGTGGGTCTGAAGATAGCTACAGTGTACTTACATATAATAATAAATCTTTTTTTTAAAGATTTATTATTTATATGAGTACACTGTCTTCAGATCTGTCTTCAGTCAGATCTCATTACAGATGGTTGTGAGTCACCATGTGGTTGCTGGGAGTTGAACTCAGGACCTTCAGAAGAGCAGTCAGTGCCCTTAACCTCTGAGCCATCTGTCCGGCCCCATAATAATAAATCTTTAATAGATAAATAATCTCTCGTATACATAAAATAAGTAAATAAGTCTTTAAAAAATTGTGATTGATGCTAAGAGTCAAATGATTGGTCCAAACAATCTGCAGGCCACTCAGAGAATGGTCTGGGAACTCTCCTCCTGCACTGTCTCGCCTAATGTTACAGATTCAGGCCCAATGGAAAGGCTTGTCTCGCATGAATGTTTTTGTAGGTCCTTTGTCACAATCGCAGGTTAAGCTAGTAGAACAAAGAAAACAGCTGCGGAGACAGGAAAATTCTAGAGACAACAGAATGGAAGGGAGCAGTCCACAAACCAGGCTGTGACCGCCTCAAGGGGGCTGGGGGGAGACGCCGGGAACCAGTCCTGGGGAGTCGGCCACCAACTGAGCTGAAGAAGCAGTAGTGGAAACAGGAAAAGACACACGTGGTGAGAGTAGAGACGCAATACTGGAGAAAGACAGGCAGCTGTATGGAGCGGGAGAAGAGAGCACGGGGCCCTGGTCAACAAGTGAGCTCAGGGGGCTGTCGCATCTCACATCAGAGGCTCTCAAACGCCTGGTTGAGGACTGTAGCATCATCCCTAAGGCTTGGGGCCCAAGGCCTATGTGCAGACTGAAACACCAGAGGGCGCCACTAGCCTCTGTTTTGACTTAACTGCTACTGTGGCTGCTCTCCTCAATGGTAGAACCAGAAGCCAGTGTTTGAAGAGCTCCTTCCTGCCCAGGATTTCCATCTGGGTAGAGCAAAGGAACCCTCAGCAGCAGACAACTGACACTGGAGAAACAAAGTTCACTCATTGCATCCTAGACAGAGCAAGACCTCACCCAGAGTACACACAGTCTCTCTCTGGGCTGCCAGAGAAATTTGGATTTTCTGTAGAGCATCCAGTACTACTAACCTTAGGCTCACTCCTGTGACATAATACCACCTAAGACCTCCTTGGGTCCTGTGATGGCTTGTATATGCTTGGCCCAGGGCATGGGCTTGTTGGAGTAGGTGTGTCACTGTGGGTGTGGGCTTTAAGACCCTCATTCTAGCTGCGTGGAGGCCAGTCTTCTGCTTGCAGTCTTCAGATGAAGATGTAGACCTCTCAGCTCTGCCTGCACCATGCCTGCCTGAACTCTGCCATGTTCCTGCCTTGATGATAATGGACTGATTCTCTGAACCTGTAAGCCAGCTCCAATTAAATGTTGTCCTTTGTAAGGCTTGCATGGTCATGGTGTCTGTTCACAGCAATAAAACCCTAAGACAGGTCCTATCCAGTCTAACCATCTCAACAAGGCCAGAATCCCTGACACGGGTCGAGCTATGAGAGTCAAGTTGCTGGGGGGCTGGAGAGATGGCTCAGCGGGTAAGAGACTGCTCTTCCAAAGGTCCTGAGTCCAAATCCCAGCAACTACATGGTAGCTCACAACCATCTATAATGAGATCTGATGCCCTCTTCTGGGGTGTCTGAAGACAGCTACAGTGTACTTACACATAATAATAATTTTCTTAAAAGAATTTAAGTTGTTAGGAGAACAAATTCTTTTTAAGGTTTTATTACAGTATGTATGTATATATGTATATAGTATTCATTTATGTACTGTGATGGTAGAGACGTACCTGTGGCGCATCATGCATGTGGTATCAGAGGACAATTGGTGGGACTGTTCTCATTTTCTCCTTATACCACATATGTTGCAGGGCTGACATCACCTCAAACTGCTGAGCTATTTGACCCCACCATCCTTCAAACAGTGACTTTTTGTTCTCCTAATTCATATTCGGTTATGACAAGCCAGTAGCAAGATTAAGAAAATTGCTGGGCAGTGGTGGCACACGCCTGTAGTCCCAGCACTCTGGGAGGCAGAGGCAGGCGCATTTCTGAGTTCAAGGCCAGCCTGGTCTACAGAGTGAGTTCCAAGACAGCCAGGGCTATACAGAGAAACCCTGTCTTGAAAAAACCAAATCCAAAAAACAAACAAACAAATAAAAAAAGATTAAGAAAATCATAGTCTGTACCTCTGACTGACAGTGAAATTGCAGCTTCCTCCCTGGATTGTCTAAGTGAATGATCTCTTGATATGGTAGACTAAACCAAGCATATGGAAGATCTGGTTCCTGAAACACTAATTCTGTAAAGTTTTTTTGACACTTAGTGTAGTAGCAAGTTTCTGTCTAAATACGACTTTATCATCTTCTTCAGTTCCAGACGACTTCTCTTCTCAATTATGTGAAAACATTTTTAAGCTGACTTTGTGTGTGTGTGTGTGTATTTGTGTATGCATGTGTCTGTGTGTGCACACACACACATGCATGTATGCACATTGTGCATGTAGGTACTCATGTATGTGTGTGCATGTGGAGACCAGAAAATGATACCGGGTTTCTTCTTCAACCTCTTTCAAAGAACCTCTTTTTTTGAGACACTGTCTCTCAATGAGGCCGAATCAATTGGCCTTACGGGCTGGCCAGTGAATCCCAGGGATGTGCCTGACTCTGTTCCATCAGTAACTATAACAGAAGGCTTTAGCATAGCTACTCAAGATCCCCACTCAGGTGTCTATGTTTATACAGAAAGCAACCTACTGACCGAGATATCTCCTTGGACTTAAATGTACTTATCTTTTAAAAAATTAGAACTGTTATTTTGATTTTCTAAATTTTATTAAATTATTATATAATAACTAAAATATTTTTTAAAATATCTTGGTTTCCTAGAATACAAAATTTATCATTGTAAAACAAAAGGTATCACACATGTGACTGAAAAACTCTGAATGAAGCTTTTTTCTGTCTTTTGTCTGTCTGAGGTTGTCAGATCTTGGAGTTACAGTTGTGCGCTGCCATATGGATGCTGGGAATTGAACCAGGGTCATCTGGAAGAGCAGTCAGTACTTGTTTGTTTGTTTGTTTGTTTGTTTGTTTGTTTGTTTGAGACAGGGTTTCTCTGTGTAGTCCTGGCTGTCCTGGAACTCACTCTGTAGACCAGGCAGGTCTCGAACTCAGAAATCTACCTGCCTCTGCCTCCCATGTGCTAGGACCACGGCTTGGAGACTTCCAATCTTCTTAATATAGCACCTAGCCTTCCATTTATCCCCAGTTACAACTTAGAAGTCTCCTGCAGACTCCATACTTTTGCTGTGAGCTGACTTAAACATACTCACCACACAGTAGATTATAGACTTCAATATTTTCAAATGGTTCGACAACAGTCTTCTCTTTAAAGCTAGGTCCATGTGCCAAAAAGATTGCCTGTGTGGTAAGAATGATATTAATAAATGACATTTGACTCACAGAGTTTAGGAAGAGACACACATTTCCATTCTGGGACAACCTCCTATTTGTTCCTTAGGCCTATTGGAGAATTTCTTCTAGGGATGAGAAATGTGTTTTAAAATAGTTTCCACCTGTGACCTGTACCGATCACACATCAACTGGGATCCAAAATGTATTTGCCTCTGTCTTAACAGATGGTAATGCATGAGGGGAAAGGTTGATGTCTTGAGCATTAAACACTGATTAAGTTCCTAACTCCTCTATTTCTCTGGCAGCTCTTAATTACTTGTGGGATAGAGAGACCTAAGCATTTGATTCATATCTAGTCCATCAGTTTTAACCTGACATTAATTAACAGATCTCCTAATTTAAGACTGCAAACAGCTAAACGAACAAACACAGAGTTCTTTTTGGTTAATGGCATAGCCAGAAAGATTTTTTAAAGGTAGGAGAAACTGATTTTTTAAAGGTGGGAGAAGCGGGTTGCAGAAGCCACCAGGCTTTGCTCTGGAGGAGGACTGTGAGCTAGTTAAGCTCTCTCTCCCGTGGCTCCCTCTCCAGGGTGCCTTTCCTGGGCTCAGGAGCTCCAAACTTCCTTCCTCACTATCACCGACTTCTATGTCTCTTTGGTTGCAGCTGTTTCCTCCACAGCTTCCTCAAGTAAAGAAGCCCTGCCCAGGTCTTTTCTGCATCTGTGCTCCACCCCCCAAACACAGAACCTTGTCCTCTCCATTTTAAACAGTGTCTATGCCTGAGACTTGAGTTTATTTCCAGCATAGTCTCTTAACTGCCATTCAACGTCTCTTGTTTCATATTTAATACACACTTCAGACTTGTGGGCCCAGCTATTCTCTGGCTTTCTCCTTCCGAATCAGCAACAGCCATGGTTGAACACCCTCTGGTAGCTTGCCAAGGCTCTTCTGTCCCCCAAGAGATGATGAACTCCAAACTAGGGTCTCTATATTGGCTATTACTTCTGCATGGGACACTCATTGTTTCTCGGTATTGGAGAAATTATTTGCCGCATCTTCAAATCTCTGCTTGAATGTCTGTCGCCCTGGAATCTCCAGTTCTTTCACACTAGTTAAAATTGCATACCACCCTCAAAGGCACCTACGGCAAAGACTTCCCAGCAGCGGCTACTCTGCCCTGCTTTTTCTCCGTGCCCCACAGCCCTTCGCCCACCATGCCAAAGCACAAAGGCCAACTGCTTCAGTCACCGCCTCTCTCTCTGTTGACTTGTTTCTGTTTAGCTGCACCAAGTTACCTCCATGCTCTTGAATTCATTGTCGTAACCGTGTGTTCCTCCTGCACAGCCAGAACTCCCGTTGCTCCTGCGAAAAGGCAACATTGTTATACACTGGCCTTTAACTGCGTACAGGAGGTGTTATCCTAAGTCAAGCTTTAGACTTAGATTTAAATAACTGTTTTTGAAGTTACTTTTCTGGCATCTCTGTCTCTGTCTCTGTCTCTGTCTCTGTCTCTGTCTCTCTCTCTCTCTCTCTCTCTCTCTCGTGTGTGTGTGTGTGTGTGTGTGTGTGTGTGTGTGTGTGTGTGTGGTGTGTGTATGTGAGACAGGATTTTCCCTGTCCAGTTATGTAAGTACAGAGGAGGCCTGTGATTGGACAGGGGAAAGGGGGCGGAGCTAAGACAGAGACAAGGAGAAGAGGAATAGGAGAGTGGAGGTGTACATGAATGAACAAAAGCGGTTTGAACTAGCCACAGGAAGCTATATCATAAGGTTAGAATAATGGGATAAAGCTTTCATCATTATCATTATCATTATCTTTTCTCATTACTGGCTCTGAAATTATTGTATTGACGGCTCATAAACTGCGATTTTATTGATACATAAATCTGATTGGTTAACTAGAAGCTTTAAGAGTTTAAATTTTAGACCAACCTGGTCTACAGAGTGAGTTCCAGGACAGCCAGGTCTACACAGAGAAACCCTGTCTCTGGGGAAAAGAAAAGTTTTGATTTTACCAGGTTACCGGGTATAGTGATATCGTGAGGTTGGCGGTTCAATTTGGTTACTGGAATGTGGGACAGAGCCAGAGGGACCCCGTTTGGGCATAGTGTTGTGACCTGCCAGTACCAGCACAAAAACAGGATATGCTGACTCATTTTTAATAATATCCACAACATTATTAGAAAGAACTAGAATTTTGGCTTTTACAAAGAGAATTCAAAGATGGTTGGCTCTGGGACATTGGCAAAGGAAGAAGTAATGTGAATGGATTCAAATGTTTCACCTTCAGGGTGGGCAGAGACAGCTCAGAAGATAGTGGCACTTGACACTCAGCCTGAACTCAGGGCAGTCACCGATTCATGAAAACCATCCTCTACCTCCACACACATGCCATGGCACGTGTGTCCAATCACACACATAATACAAACACAAAACATGTAATATAGTAAACAGTTTGCAAGATTTCATCTTCCAACTCACTTTTGCCCACCCAGCTCAATATAATTGAGAATTCAATAATTTAGCAATAAGGCTTTGAAACTTGAGGAAATATTAACTCCTGTTCTACAGTAGAGAAGTCTACGGGAATATTAAGAAACCATGAATGGAATGGGGACATGGCTCAGGGATTAAGAGCACTGACTGCTCTTCCAGAGGTCCTGAGTTCAATTCCTGTCAACCACATGGTGGCCCACAACCATCTGTAGTGGGATCCGGTGCCCTCTTCTGGTGTGTGTGAAGAGAGCAACAGTGTACTCATATAAAATAAATAAATCTTAAAAAGAAAAAAAGAAACCATGATCAAGGTTTACTTGGGAGTAACCATAAGACGATATACTCTGTAAATTCAATGTATATTTCAGCAAATCTGGGATTTCCTCCATTGACTGCATGGTTAAGAGTGCTGATTATTCTACTAGAGGTCCTGAGTTCGATTCCCAGCTCACAACCATTTGTAATGAGATCTGATGCCCTCTTCTGATGTGTCTGAAAACAGCTACAGTGTACTCAAATACATAAAATAAATAAATCTTTTTTAAAAAGTATTTGAAATTCTCGCTATGAATTTTATGTACAGTTGGTCAGACAAAAGTAGTGATAAATGAACTTAAGGCTTTATTAAACTGGTTCAAATTTTGCTGCTGAAGAGAAGAAAATGTTAATTTCCAAAAGATGCCTTTGGAAGGTTTCTCTCATCTACTCCCTGTCCCTGTGCCCACAGGGGCAAACACACAAACAGAATAAATAGGGAGGGGGATGAAGAAGAGGAGGAGAGGGAGATACTCATCCTATGTTAACCGCTGACCCTAAAGACAAGGCAGTACTTTAATGGCTTAAAAACCTGACTCTGTGGCTAAGAGTGATTGCGTTGAAATCACTGGCTGCTCCGCCTGGGCTCAAACGCATAAGCGACACTGTGTCTCACCCACTGTCTGTAACTCCAGTCCCAGGGCATCGGGCCCCCTCTTTTGGACGTTGAAGGTATTGCATGCACATGGTGCAAGGCGGAAATGGAGGCAAAACACACCAGCATACGTAAAATAAAAAAGTAAATCTCAAAAAGAGCATCTGACAGCTTGAAAATTCACAGCTGTCACTCGGTTTATATAGAAATGTGTCAGCATGTTGACTAGTGAACGCTCAGTTCAACCGTCACGGGAGAGAAGAAAGTAAACTAACAAATGTCTGGGATGGGGCAGCAGAGGAGTGGCTGGCTAGGTGCGTAAACTGGACTTCCTGTAGGATGTGGCTTCACATGCTTACCTTAATTCCAATAAAACGGATTGATAGTATATGTGAAGGCTATAAAAACAGTCTTATTCTGATTGCCCAGATATTGTGTCCCAGGGATAGTGGAATTATTTGACTAAAGATAATTGAGTTTTTAATCCTAGGCTGGAAGCTAGAGTGCTCTGGGAACAATGACATGAAAAGGTCTTCCGAAATGAGATTTTGGTAAAAATGGAATTGGTGGGTGTGTGCGTGTGTGTGTGTGTATGTGTGTGTGTGTGTGTGTGCCTCCATCTCCTGAGATCATTTAAAGAATAACCTATATAACGTATGTGAACTTTCATTCAGAAGTAAAAGAGAAAAAGTTCTCGGAACAGCTCTATTCCTGCATGATTGCATTCTTGTCTCCTAACCACTAGTCTGGCTCTGGAAACCTCGAGCTGCCCTTTGGGAGAGATGAGGCGATGGGAGCTGTGTTGGTTGGCGTGACTTCCAAGAACAAGATGGATGCTTTTGCTCTTGTCCCCTCCCTGCCTAATTAGCCCAGCTGAAATCCAAGTCTCTGCATGGTATGCTGGGTAACACAGGAGCATGATGGGTAACACAGGAGCATGATGGGTAACACAGGAGCATGATGGGTAACACAGGAGCATGATGGGTAACACAGGAGCATGCTGGGTAACACAGGAGCATGAGGAGACTTCTCTTGTCCTGCTCCTCACTAATCTCTTTCCTTCTGGTCCTCTCCTATGCCATCATCCTTGCTGCATCCTTACCTACTCTGACCTGAACAAGTTCCTGAATCAATCACTCTGTTTTCAGAACTCCAGAATCTTCTCACATAGCACACACATTCCATGTATGTATATATGACAGTGAAGAAAAAATACAGGAACCAAGACTATTCTAGAAAATCCAAGTCATAAATTAACCATAATTTTGTCTTGCCAATACATTGCATAGCTAAGCAATACATTGTATAACTAATCAATACATTGCATAACTAACGTCAACAACCCCAAACTCCACAACTTCCCTGTGAATGCCATAACATTGAATACACTATATATACTTCTAAGACACCAACCTGTCTCTTGCTAGACTATTCTGCTCCTAATAGCAGGAAATATGAACCTCACTGCAGCCACCTCAAGCCACCCGGGACCTATCAGTGATCTTCTCTCTTCGAGGTCAGTCACAGCCCTTAGTCATGACAGATAAGCCATCCTTGCAGAGAGCAGCTTCTTCCATGGTTCTGAGGCAATAGAACCCCCCAGTGATGACTGGGGTCTTCTCCCATACAGAAATCTCTTCTCTGCCCTCATCTGTACAGAGCTGAAGAAGTCCATCTTATATTACACAGGGCTCAGCAAGTGACGTTTCCCAGCAAAGAGAGTGGGCCCACTATGTCTTGCTCAGACAGAAGGACTTGATTTCTACTCCTAGAGCCTTGTATAGTAGTGCCCGGCAGCACGTGGGAGATTTCCCATGCACAACACTCCGCCCAACTCACCCTGACTCTGAGAGTCTTGTGAACTCAAGTCAAAAGCCATGCATCCAGAAGACTTCTCCTGTGTTCCCTGACATGGACACCTGCATGACCCGTCACTTTTGTATCTAAAAATCTTGTGCTTGGTTCTAACAGGAGTTACACTAATTATACCTGCCTCATCACATAGCCTCAGGACACACCTATTTATCTCTAGTTCTTAGACAGGTGCTGGTGTGTATTTGACAGCTGCCATTGTAACAGAAAAAAAGCTGACATTCATGCTCTCCAAAAGTCCTCAGTGATAGGTGTAGAAATTATTTAATCACAATCTAGATCTTCTACCCTGCCTCTGATCCTGGATAAACACACACACACACACACACACACACAACTGGATAAAAGACAACATGCATCCAAATGCATTACACACCGTGCACATACAGTTGCTAATAAAGTTTACTCAACAAAGGAAAAGCATTTGATAGGCAAAAGATTAGAGGTTTTAAGGGTTTTTTTTCCAACTCCCTTAAGTAGCTACTTGGGCAACTGAACCCTAAACTCACAGGGTGGTGCTAGCTAGACATTGCTGCAAGTTTTTGTTCTTGTTCATTTTGTTTGGTTTTGTTTTTCAAGACAGGGTTTCTCTATGTAGCCTTGGCTATCCCAGAACTCATAGCATAGAGCAGGTTGGCTTTGAATTTATAGAGATCTTCCTGCCTCTGCTGAGTGCTGGGATTAAAAGTGTTTGCCACACCACCGCTGCCTGGCTGCTGCTAGCTTTTGAAAAGGGTGCAAAGCCAATAGAACTATGACTCTCTACCTGGTATTCAGGTGCCTGGACCCACTTAGATCATTCAGTATCAAATGCCTCCAAACTTCTTTGAATAGTAATACTTGAATACAATGCCTCCATTTAGATGCATATGTTAGATGCATTACTTAAATCTTATGATTAATAGTAGTTTAATTTGCTGCTCATATTGTCAGGAAATCGTTTTACAGAACATAGTTTTCTAAAGTTGAAGACAGACTCAAAGAGAGACTAGTGCCATCTGGTGACAAGTTGGGGAACTGCATGTGTCTGGTCAAGCTGTGCATTTCCAGGTTAGACTAAATTCAGTTAACACCCCCGCCACCCTACTAGCCCCCCCCCCCCATTTCTCTTCCTGCGCCTGGTCTCCATGATGAGTTTGAGGCCAGCCAGGACTACATAGTAAGACTTTTATCTCAAAAAACAAAACAAGGGGGGCTAGTAAGATGGTACAGCGGGTAAGAGCACTGACTGCTCTTCCGAAGGTCCTGAGTTCAAGTCCCAGCAACCACATGGTGGCTCACAACCATCCATAATGAGATCTGACACCCTCTTCTGGTGTGTCTGAAGACAGCTACGGTGTACTCATCATATATATGAGTAGCGATAAGAATTCCCAACCTTCTTCCATCTTTCCATCTGTATGTATTATGAAACAGTAACAGCAACTACCTAACAGGAATACCACCAGCAAAGAAGTCCTGAGTTAGCATTAAGGGAGAAATGCCAGGGTCAGAACCCCTGACAGCAGGGGCTGGGGGAGGAGCTTAAGAAGCCCACAGCCAGAGGCGTCTGCTGGGAGCCTATGAGCAGACACTAACCTGAAAGCCAGCCATTGCCGGTCCACCATTAGATGAGCTTTCTCAATCCTGACATTTTTGGCGTAGTGCAGTCGTTTCGGCAAATCGGGAGTCAAGTACGGTTTGAAGTGTTGATCAGGTTTTCGGCACTGAAAAAACATGCAAGTATTTCTCCCATGACACATCAAATGAGCAGACTACCTTTTAAAATTTCTTCTTAAGGCAAGTACTTAAGCGAGTTTTAGAAGTAAGTGGATTCCGGCAAGAGCGGTGACGCCTCAGGTGGTGACAAGCACTTGCTGTGCCTGTCAAGGACCTTGGTTCAGTTCCCAGCTCCAAAATGGTGGCTCACAACCACCCATAACTCTAGTTCCCATACCCTCTTGTGGCTTCCTCGGGGTACTAAAAAACACATGGGCACATCAACTCATTCAAAGGAAACATACCATAAATTAAAAATAAATAAAATTTCAAAATAGGTAGCTTTAAGATTAGCTAATTAACTAGAAATCTAACCCTCTTTGGCCACATGGCCAAATATAATAATCATAGTTATCATTACTACAATCATTACAATGAAACTTAAATTTTGATTTAAGTTTGATGTCTTTCTTATGTTTTTATTCTTGGGTATTCATCTGAAACCTCCACAAATTTCTCCTCCCCCTTTTTAAATTAGAAAATGAAGCATATGTAGAGTTAAAGTGAGATTGATATATGTTAGTAGATATATAAATTAAGTTTATATTATGTTAGTAGATATGGACACATATATAAATTAGTTTAATTATACCAAAAAAAATCAATCAAGAGTTCATCTAAAAGAAATATCAGAATGGGAGAATAAGGAGAAATTATCAATGAAAGAGGAAAGGAGCCGGGTGGTGGCGCACACCTTTAATCCCAGCACTTGGGAGGCAGAGGCAGGCGGATTTCTGAGGTCGAGGCCAGCCTGGTCTACAGAGTGAGTTCCAGGACAGCCAAGGCTACAGAGAAACCCTGTCTCAAAAAATCAAAACTAAAACCAAAAAAAAAAAAAAAAAAAAAAAAAAAAAAAAAAGAGGAAAGGAAGTATTTATTGTACATGCCGTGTGAGAGCACAGAATGTATGAAGTTCACCACTCCACCCGTAGGGGGTGAGATTGTTTATGTATAAAGGATTTCTGTGCTAGCACCTCATTGCATTTACAATGGGTAAATTAACCTATTAACCACTGTGTATTCTGTGTTCATCCTCAATAGTTTGCTCCATCTTACAGGTTTTTTCCTGACTACTTGCCACTCATACTAATAATTTAGTGTCATTCCTACCAATAATAAACTCATAAATTCCAAGCAATAAGAATATATCTGTCACTGTATTTTAAAAACAATATTAATTCATTAATAGATCGTAAACATAGAAATATGTTGTGAAATGTTCTAAATTGGACTTACACTGAGGTTCCTTACAATTTCTTCAGAATTAACTGTTTCAAAACAGAAAGATAAATCACATTACACATAAATCACAACCAAAACATGTGCATAATTATAGCAATTTTGACCCACACATTTATTTACCTATAGCTGTCATCTTGAAGAATTGAATAAAAATTATTTAAATCAAGGAATTACTTAAGAATTAAAGCTTGGAATACAATATAGCTTTAGCCTAGTGGCTTGAGAAAGCAGGATTTCTTGTGTGCTTCTGTGTGGTTTCCCCAAATAGACAAAGGCTATAGTCTCAACATGGTCTCGGAATGTGGTAGCCATGGCTACTTCTTCAATGTCTCCCCCTGCCTCCTTCACACTTACAAGTGAAGAAGTCCTGAGGTATATTCTTGGTCCTGATTCGGGGGGCAGGTCCTTGATACATATAGAAGTTTACTTCAGGAAAATAGTCTGTCATGTATTCCACTCTGTCACAGGAGATCTGGTCCATTCCTGAATTATAAAATAAAGACCTCGTTGGGTGTGTATAAAGGATAACAATTGTCTTATGTTTGATATTGTCAAATAGGAGATGTTACAAATCTCAAACACAGGCAAACTGAAAATCTGTGAAATTTAATTCATTGTTATTATTCTTTAAATGGTAGAACTTGAAAATGGACGTAGGAAAAGAGAAGAGCTATGGAGTGAAACTCAGCAGGGACCATAAATGATCATTCGTTTAATACCGATGGATTAAAGATATTTTCATCTGAAGGTACATTTGAAGTTCATGAGCACCATGTTCTCTAGAACTGGTTAATTAAGTCTTTTAAAAGTTTACTTTTAACACCTCCTTTTAATAAAATGTGCATGAAGCCGGGCAGTGGTGGTGCACACCTGTAATCCCAGAACTTGGGTGGCAGAGGCAGGTGGATTTCTGAGTTCAAGGCCAGCCTGGTCTACAGAGTTAGTTCCAAGACAGCCAGGAAACCCTGTCTCGAAAAAAACCAAATCCAAAAAACCAAAAAAACAAACAAACAAACAAACAAACAAACAAAAAAACACCGCCATACCATGATCAGCCAGAACGATTATATTGACACAGTTGTGTAGATTCCTCTGTTTCAGCCCCTCCATCAACATTCCAAAAGCATTGTCGACTAACTGCAAGCCCTTAATTACCTAAGAGAGAAAGAACTGGGTGTTAAAATCGTTCATTAAGTTGTTTCAGCTCACTAAACAAATAGCCAATCAAGCAAAAGAAAAAAAAATCAAACATTTCCTTTGCTAAAATTGTTGGATTTGTAAAACAACAGAGACAGCATCTATGTTAGGAGAATTAACACAGACAAATGTTCTTAATGTCTATAAATAACAAAAAAATTTGAGTTGAACCACGTTTTCTATAAAGAAAGTCTGACCAGACAGTTATAAGATATGAAAGATATCAGAGTATCAATCAACAAACACCATTCAACCATAGATATTCTTCTAAGAATACCTGATGGTAGAGACATGAGTCTCAGAATTCTAAAGGAGCCAAAGAATTGCACACATTCTGAAAGATCATGTGATAGTAGACAGTTAAAAGGAAGCACATTCCACAACCAAATAATTCTATTCCTATGAAAATATTACTTGCAAAGAAACTTATCATGTTACTGACTCGTATTTTTTAAAAACTATGTATTTCATGTATGTGGGTACACTGTCACTGTCTTCAGATACACCAGAAGAAGCCATCGGATGCCCACTACAGGTGGTTGTGAGCCACCATGTGGTTGCTGGGAATTGAACTCTGGAAGAGCCTCTGACTTGCAATTTTAATTCTAAGAAAAATAAATTAGGCAAAACTTTTAAGATGGATGTGGAAATCTTTTGTGTGTGTGTGTGTTGTTGCTGCTGCTGCTGCTAGACCCCATGTTCACAGCCACAAACATGCCAGGCAAGCTGACCTGTTCTCCCTGTCCGTAAAACATTTTTATAGAGAAGAAAAGCATAGGAAAAGGTTCAAATAGCATGTTAACATTAACAAAGAAAATTGAATTGTAAACTCAACCATTCATATTACACAACCTTATATCACCCTTTCTGAATGAAAACAAATGGGCAAGAAGCTAACAGAGATAAATCAAGTTATATAAACATTGCTTGTCTCTGACTAGTGAACTGGGGTTCAGTCTCTTTAACTGTTTACAGTCTCTGCGTTCAGTGACTTTTCTTTATCAATATTACACATTGAAATGACTTAAACTTTGGTGAAATTTCAAAGTTGTAATTTTTAAGTGTTTTCTTTTTAGTGACATGGTAAGAGAAACAGAGACAGAGAGAGGGGGACAGAGGAGGAGGAGGAGGAGAAGGAGGAAGAGGAGTAGAGTGAAGAAAGAAGAGAAGGGGAAAGGAGAGGAGGAGGGAGGAAGAACAGACCACCAGGGTGGGTAAGGAAAGAGAAGAACCAGGGGAAAGGGAAGGGAAGAGGACGAAAGAAGAGGGAGGAGGGGGAAGACAAGAGGGAGGAGGGAAAAGGAAGCACATTCCACAACCAAATAATTCTATTCCTATGAAAATATTACTTGCAAAGAAACTTATCATGTTACTGACTCGTATTTTTTAAAAACTATGTATTTCATGTATGTGGGTACACTGTCACTGTCTTCAGATTCACTGTCTTCACACACACACACAAAAGATTTCCACATCCTCCCTTAAGAGGGAGGAGGGGAAGACAAGAGGGAGGAGGGGGAAGACAAGAGGGAGGAGAGAAAAGACAAGAGGGAGGGAGGAAAGGAAGAGGGACAGGGAGGGGAGAGTAGAGTGGAGAAGGGGTAAGAAAGGGAAAGGAAGTTTGTAGACTCCTTCCTCACTGGCCAAATCCCAGCAGCCTCCAAATCATAATTTCACACAGCTCAATCAAGTGTAACATTCCACTACTTATTAGTTAAATCTTATTCTTAAAGGCTTTGTTACATTTAAAAAATTAGCAAAAAAAAAAAAAAAAAAAAAAAAGTTACATGGTGTTAACTCCTTACTTCCTTTAGTCTTTCAAGATAGTCTTCTGTTCTATGGTATCATCTTTTCCAACCCTAGAGCTACCTAGCATATTAGGCCTTCCAGAACCTCTTTTCTATAGCCAAGAAAGATGGGATTTGGTGAGTGAAAAATCTAGAACAAATTAATAAACGCTTAACTTATTGCATGGGCCAAAGCACACTAAAATAGCTTTTGTGCTTTTAGCTTACAAATTTTGGGAACTTTGAACTAAAATGTGATTTCAAATATTGATAAGGATAATAATAAAAATGCAAAGCCTTCCAACTATCCCTGTTTGCCCTGAGTCTTACTGCAGGCTTTGTCCTAATCTCTCTTCTCCATTCCTCTTCACTCCCTCACAATGTGTCTTCTTCTGTGCATATGTGTGTCCGATTCCCTGCTCCCAGCTTTCCGTATATATTCAATTACCATTTGGAAACACCTCCATTTGGACACCACGATTACATCAATTGGATAAAGAGCATCTCCCCAAACCAACCCCTGTATCGGGCCTACTAACGTCGATGGCGCCTCCTCACTCACCTCTTTGCAGATGGCAGAAGGCAGAGACGCGCCATGGCTCTTCCGCCCCCACCTACCTCACACGTGTCACGCCACATCTATCCTGTGATTCAATCTCAACACCACACTTCCTTCCACTCTTGATGCTGGACTCATCCCAGATCCCAGTCCACCCTCTCTAGTAGACTATTGCAGAGATCAATGTTTCTCCCTCCTTCTTGTGCCCAATAAAAATGATCTCTAAATACACACAGGACCAGCCATTCCACTTGCCTAATAACAATGCCCCCAATGCTTCCTGTTGACCGTTTTTTATGGCCTGCAGAGATCTACATGATTAGGCGATAGGATTTTTTTTGTAGCCTTCTCTCTGGTTCCCAGTGCCCTAGTCAGGGGTTCAAAATACTATGCACACAGCACTTCAAAGAGTATAGTCAACACAGAGTAAGTATTTCCCAACAATGGTTACCTAGTATATCATTATGTCTGCTGTGGAAGGGGCCAGTAATCTATCTGTTTGTGGCCCTTCTGTGTTGTCCTGTAGTACATACGCACTTTACTGGCCGTTCACAAATTCTGTTTCCTTTTTGTTACTCATTGGAGAATTTCTAACACAGTTGGTTTTAATGTCATCTTGACACAAATTAGAACTTTCTTCACAAAGGAAGTCCCAACTTGAGGGATTGTCCTGACAGATGTGGGAAGGCCCACCTTGACTGGTGGCTGGCCAGACAAAAGGAGGGGGGTCATTTCAGGAGGAACATTAGCTTACATTTGCTTGCTTAACCCTCCTTGCTGCTACAAGGAATGGTTTTACCTTCATGTTTTTTCTGACTTTCTGAGCTCCAGACACTAGCCTCCTCCAGGAGACTACTGAGGCATCCCATCCCATAAACCGAGCAGCTGGTAGATGCTGCTCCCCAGCAAGAGACCCATTATGGGAATATTCCAATGACTGAGGCACCCAGCCTCAAGGATAGAGCAACCATTGTGTTTGCATTATTGCGGGGATGAGTTGGCTGTCATTACTATTTTAAAACCTGCTTAATAGATTCTCCTTGTGTGTGCATAATCCTCATCTCTTTCACTCTGGTCCTCCAGAGAACCCTGACTACAACACTCTCCCAGCAAACCACAATCCCTTTCCCAGCAGACCACAATCCCATCTACTGGAACAAGATCTCATATACACCTCTCAGCGCTCAGGTTCTGCAGCATTTTTCATAATTACTCATCAAACCTAAAACCACATACCTTTAAAATTAGATCACAGAAAAGAAAGGGAAAAAGTATGTAATTGTAGAGACAGGGTTCCTCCTATAAATGTAGACAACAGTTAAACTAGACAATAGATACTAAGTGTCTTTCGTAATGAGTTCTTCACCCTCTAGCCAGGAGAATAAGTGTAACATTTCAGATTAAAATCAGAATGGTACCAGGAGGCTGAAGAGGCCCACAGAGTGTGTGAGAACTGAGTAGGGCCTTGCTTGTATTAGGAATAAGTTTGGGTTTAAAAAAAAAGAAGGAAGAAATTTCACTGGTAAATAGCAACAAAAGGATCTGCAGACAAGTGTGCTCCCGTTGCTGTGGAAGGCAACTGTTAAGTGAGATTCCTGGGACATCTCACTCCTGGGAGCTTTTACATTATGGCCAATGTGGGAATTAGAAGAGACTTCAGTGGGGTTTAAAAGGCAGAAAATGCCTTTGTGGGTTGAAAATAGTATTTAATTAAAGACAATACTCGTGTGGAAAAGTTGCACGAGAGTGGCCATGCTAATGAAGAAATTGATCCCAGCAGCCGCTCCAGTGCCTGAGGTACTTGGGAACCTCACTGGGGTGTGGTGGTGTGTACGGTAGGCACCCAGGACACACCACAGAGATTGGCAGGTGACTTCACTTAAAATGTCCCTGTGACAGGGCTGAGTGGACATGCAGTATGTAGCCTTGAGTTTTCAGTATGAGAATTAACAGTGCCTCCTCAAAGTCCTCCTGGGGTTGCCAATCGAAGGAATTAAGATGTGGTTAATTAGGCAGTTCTCCTTCCTAGAAGGTTTAACAACTAGAAGATTAAACGGAAATGTTGATCTTAGACTTTTAATGACTTAGAGAGATTTTTAAAATCCTGTTTTACTCTGTAGGTTAGGCCTAGAAGATTTTCCATCTGTTGAGAAACAAACAAACAAACAAGCAAACAGAAACAGCAAGGAAACCCCATCTTACTCCAGCACTGACTGGTCCGAACGAATGCCCTGCAGAATCAGGTTCTTCTACATATATGGTATAAAAACTGGGTCTGCAGGTTAAAATGGAAACAAAGGAAGACATTAATAATTTGGGATAAACCTACAAACAGAGTCGTGCTTTTGTCGCTCATAAGCATGCTGGCTGTCCCTGCCCCCTCTGCCTCCTTATGCAGGCTAGAGGCTAGAGATGAGTCTCCTTATCTGCCTCCTTATCCAGGCTAGAGGCTAGAGATGAGACTCCTAAAGGAACATAAATAAGACCTTCCCAGATAAAAGCACTACTGTGGCTCAGTTGTGAAACGGCTTGCTTTTGTAGCTAAGACCTCTCTTAATGGGCCAGCCCTTTCCACTTCCTGGTGTCTTGCCTTTGGCTGACTCTCTGTTCTGTGTCTGCTTCTTCTATCATCATGTGAAGTTTACCTGATGCTCTCAGTCAGCTCTGACTAATCTGTGGCTCTGTCTCCTTCAGCCTGGACTATCATCAGAAACAAGAGCCAGGGCCTCTGTCATTTCTGCCCCAGTTCAATATGGTTGTGTTATCTGCCTCTCTAATGGGGGACTGACTCCATCTCTGCTGTGGAGGTTAACAAGCCTCACCCCCTCAGCACCTGCTCTCAGGTGGTGCCCATTAGAAATCAGTAGCAATAGCTGGTTTAGTGACACATGCCTGTGTCAACTCCAAACACAACTCTCACCTCCAGGAGAATAGAATTTACTGTGGAGCCAGATGCGACTGGCCACAGCCTCGGATTTTGTTTACCCCAAATTCTATATTCCAACACAAAAGCAGATTCATGGAGCTCTTACAGTAACAGAACAGAGGAAGTCAGAAATCAGGCACTTCCAAATACATTGTGTGTGAGCATCAGAGGAGAATTACAGCAAAAACGGGGATAACTCTGCTCTCAGCCCCAGAAACTATCTGGTAGTATTCTTAGCTCTTCAATGGTTAGAAACTAGGGTTTTGTTATGTTGATATAGTTCAATATTTTTTTACTTGTTAGTCACTGGATGTTAGGTCTGGCATAGACCTGGATAAAGGATGGCTACTCAGAGGGCTGCACATGGCTTAGAATAAATTGTAATTTGGCTCTGAACCGGCCCGATGCTCCACAAAGTGCTAATGAGTTAGTCAGCCTTGGGGAAGGTTTCAGTGAGAAGGACATTTCTAGAAGTGTCTATCACGCCTACAGTCTCGGCAGTCAGTAAGCCGAGGCAGGGAACTGAGGCAGGAGGATTGCAAGAAGTTCACAGCAGCCTGGTCTATGCAGTGAATTTCAGGCTAGCAGGGCTATATAACCAAGTCGCTCAAACTACCAGAAGTGGTTGGGAGCAGAGGGCAGGGGAAATAAGAGGGAAAAAAGACAGACAGACAGACAGACAGACATGAAGGGAAGGGAGACAGAGAGAGGGATGGAGGGAGGCAGAAAGGAAGGAAGGAAAAAAGGAAGTTGGGAAGACAGACAGGACAAAGAGGTAATTCCAATGGTTTTTCTTTGTCTATTTTTTCACCAGTGGTAGTACAGAAGGTTGCAATCTCGCCCATATACATACACATATACACGTTTTATATATTTATCACAATGGAGTACTCTCAGACAGAGCTGTCACTCACCGTTCAGTTTTGGGCAGGTCCAGCCACTGTAACAGTGTTGAAATCCTCTGTTCATATGGGACAGAACTGAAACAAAAAGTTTTGAAAAAAATTAATCAAATAAACCCAACATACTCTTCACTAGAGAGAGGAGTTGATGCGTCCTGCATCCATTCTGTAGTACAGGATCAAAACAGTGAAAGAGGTGTGGCACACTCTACCGGAAGGGGCGTGGCACACTCAATGGGCTGCACTGTCATCATATGATGTGATGACTTTCTACAAACATGTCTCTTCCAAAAATGTTGCTTTCTTTCCTTTTTACTCATTTCTCCTTTAACTTTGCACAGCTAAAAGGAAAACTGTTGATTATCAACAAGTTAAGTGGATAACTCTTGACTTTTACTCATTATGCATTCCCGCGTGTTGGTTGTCTTTTGGCAAACAGTGTACTTTCTTTCTGAAATAGTTTGATCAGAGAGTGACAGGCCTTGAAGTCTTTCACTCCGGCTGATGTAGGCTGATGGCTGGCTTCATATGTTAACTTGTCCCATGGGATCACTTGAGCAAGACCTCAATTAAGAAATTGTCTGTATCAGGTTGGTCTCTAAGTATATCTATTTGACTAAATAATAGTCAAGCATCATCTTGACTATTAATTGGTTTAAGGTGACACTGTGGTTGGGGCTACCCCTAGGCAGGCAGGCAAAGCAGCATCAGCGCCCCTCCATGGTTCTGCTATGTACAGAGCATGCGTGCCAGAAGCCATTGAAATACTTGATGCGAAGGAGTGCTGTAACTGGGCTGACTGGCAAAGTTACCTTTCTGACCTACGATTAAGAATAAATCACAGGAGAGAAGAAACAGAATGTTGTGGAGAGAGGAGCCCCAGTAATACAGGCAAGGAGGCAGAGGCAAGCAAATGTCTGAGAGTTCACGGCCAACCTGGTCTACAGGTCAAGTCCTAGAATAGCTAAAGCTACACAGAGAAGCCCTGTCTTCAAAAAAAAAAAAAAAACCTCAGACTGTGTCTTCTGTGACAGTCAAAAGAATGGACTGACAGACACGCCGGGTAAAGGACTAAGAGTCCTCAGGCCATGCCTCCTGGACTGAGTATGGGGAAGTCAAGATCATCACAAGCAGACGGGTGAGTGCATGCACGGGCATCCATTCATGCTGATCTCTGCACTCTAGATGTGATGTGGTCAGCTGTCTCCTGCTTCTCCTGCCTCTGTGCTGTGTCTCAGTGACACAGAAAGGCAACCTTAAATACCTTTCTCCCATAAGTTGCTTAACCACAGTAACAAAAACTAGGACAGCAGCTACAGTGCATGCCACCAAGCTTAATCCAGAACCCATATGAACGAGGAGAACTGCCCCTCAAAATGTGTCCTCGGACTTCTTCATATGTTGCATGGTGCACTTGAGGACAGTACATACACACACACACACACACACACACACACACACACACACACACACACACACACCAATACATACACATGCACACACACACCAACACATACACATGCACACATATGCACATACATATACAAACACACACAAATCAGTCTTTAAACAAACAAATAAATAAGGAAAGCGGCCCTACAGATGGAGCCTTCTGGAAAGAAACGTTCCCTACTTGCTGTAATTCCTGTAGATGGTAGGGAAGGAGCCGTTGACAGCCACATCTGATCCTGGCCAGTAGTAGCAGGCAGCTTTTAAACCTTGATACATTGCCGTTAGCCAAATCTATAGAGTGAAAGACAACATGATAATTGCTTAAGAGCAAACACATACTATCCTGCTAACACTATCCTGCTAACAACTATTTTGACTTGTTTTTCTATTTGTTCTTGTTTTTACAGTAAATTAAAATCTATGATTGGTCAATCTCCGTCAACAATAAAACATGTAGTAAGGCAGTAACAGTTCATTGTTTCTCCCACACTGATAGGATTGCATAATTCTTCACTTTCGAAGAAACTGAAGAACAGTATGGGGGAAATTAGATATCTTTTTGACAAAAGTTGAGTATTGGTCCATTTATGAATACAAGACCAAATTTCAACACAAAACTACCTGAGTAAACAACTACAAATGTTTGTAAAAATTCAAATAGTTATAATAAATAAATAGTAGTAAAACCTTCACATCTTCAGGCATTAGAAACTACGTGAATGTCGGGAAACTCGGGTGGACTGAGAAGACTAAGGCATTGTCAAGTGGAAGCAGGCTTGGAGTCGAGGTGAGACCGCTACATACCGGCTGCCCACCCCACCAGGCGGGATTGCTTTTCTCCACTGAAGAAAGTGAAAAATTCTTGTTGAGGTACACGTCATACATGTTATTGTCAATGATGCCGTGTGACTCTGGATACAAGCCCTGGAATTTTTATTACAAAAATAAGATTATGAAGTATGCTTTAGTACAATATAGGCAGGCTGCAATAGCCACAGATCTCTACTGATACCTAGGAAGACTGGTACACTTTTCATGTTACACACCTGAAGCTATCAGGAAGACATAGATTCTTATCCGACGTATATCTTGGCTTCAGCTGGGGGTAGCAGCAGATGGTTTGTACTGACTTCCTGTTGTGCTTACACTGTTAAATGTCCCCCCAGAAGCTCAGTGGTTTGACACTGTTTGGTTCCTGGCTGAGAGTACTTTTCTAGGAGAGTGTAGACCCTTTAGATCCATAGTTCTCAACCTTCCTAATGCTGCAACCCTTTAGGACAGTTCCTCGTGTGGTGTGGTGGCAACTATAGAGCTTAAAATTATTTCATTGCTACTTCATAACTGTAACTTTGCTTCTGCTACGAGTTGCAATGTAAGAATCTTTTATGCAGGATATTTGATATGTGGTCCCCAAAGGGCTCGAAAACCACAGCGTGAGAATCACTGCTTTAGAAGGTAGAGCCTGGACAGAAGAAGTGGGATATAGGTCACTGGGACAGGCCTGGTTTGTTTGTTTATAAATTTACTTTCTGTGCACGTACATGTGTCGTGGGTTATGTACAGGCTTCAGCAAGCACAGGGAGGTCAGAGGGCAACTTTGAAGGCTCCTTTCTCTCCTTTCATTATGTGAGTCATGAACATAGAACTTTACCAGCCGACCATCTCACCAGGGCATGGAGTTTTACAGCCCTGTCCTACTTCCTGTTCTCTCTCTCTCTCTCTCTCTCTCCCTCTCCTTCCCTCTCCCTCTCCCTGTCTCTCTGTTTCCTGACTACACATGAGCATGACCAAGCAGCCTCCAGCTCCAGATCCAACCATTGTGACAGAATGGATCCCATCACATTATACTCCGGAATAAGCAGAGAACTTCCTTTCTAGCTTAAATGGCTTTCTGTCTGGTATGTTCTAGCAATGAACAAAATAACTAACATACTATATAACACACACACACAAAAAAACCAACAACTCTTGCATACTTAATAACCTGTTTGTTACCCATCTTTTTTTTTAAAAAGTCACTAGAATGATTCCATTTATGAAACAAAATTTTGTTAAGTAAAACTAGTCAAAGAAATATGTATATATATGTATATATATAATGTTATAAAATATATAATTTAACATAATATATAATATTTTCCACATGGACGTATCAGTGTTTACAGAGTGCCTTATCTCCCAGCTGACTTCCAGTGAAGGAAAGGGCAATCTAAAAGTCCAGGAGGATGCTCACAGTGCAGAGGTTGCTTTGATCTCACAAAGGTGAGTTAGCCTAACGCAAAGCATGTGTGGTTAATGGATGGGGAACACTGAGCCATGCCTTTGTAGCCTGGGCTCAGTTGTGCACTTATGAAGTGTGTAGCACAAGCTTGCCCAGTTCTTGCTCAATGTGTGCCTGTCTGTGTAGAGTCAGTTCCCTGCCTGTGGTCTGTCAATCTCCCATGGGTCCAAGGACTTACCGTGACAATGGTATAATGATTTGGGAAGGTTTTGGTGGGATACACTGCTCTCATGTATTGGGAATGGAGTCCACATGTTTCTGTAAAAAAAAAAAAAAAAATAGAGTAAGAAGACGTTAGCGAGGTGTTTCCTATGTATAACTAAATACCAACAAGTTTCCAAGAAACTGAAAAAGGGATTAAAGATGGAAAGAGGGTGGAATTCTGACCCTGAAACTTTACTATAACTTTTACTATAAATAATAAATAGTCCATTTCTAGGAGTCAGATGGGCTTTTTTCCTGGAATGAGCCAGGAGGCAGTGCTGTTAGACTTTGCAAGGCCGTGTGGTTTCTGCTGCAGCAACCAACCTCTATTCTTTGCACAAACACACCACAGGTAATCCATGCACAAGGAATGCCACTGAGATACAATTAATGTTACCAGTAGACATCGAAATTTGAATTTTATATAATTATGTATGCCATAGATTTTCTCCTCTTTTGAATCATTTAAAACTCATTAAAAATAATCCAATTCTTAGCCTATACAGCATCAGAGGCATTAGAGGCAGAGTTGGCTGAGGAGCCCCATTTTGCAGAGCTTTAAGATAAAGCTGGCAGTGCTTCCTTTTAGTTCCTCTCTTCCAGTCTGATAATCACCATAACAATTCCTCTGCAGAATTTGGCTCTTGGCTGCCAGGTCCTACATTTAAAATATTCTTCGGCATAACAAAGGTCATCAGAGCCCTCCTCCTTCACAGCTCAAAAGGCACTTGAAGTGCACAACTGCAAAAACCTGTGCCACCTGGAAAAATTCTCCAAGTGAGTTCACTCCGCACCTTGTTATTTTTGGGTCAGTTTCCATCTGAACTGTGAAGCTTCCTGTTAGGTGTTTTTCACAGAGTGTGGCACTGATTGCCCTTCATTGTTCTTCTGTTTTCAGTGTGAGCAATAACCCCGAGAGAGGTCAGGACCGCTGGGGCACAGTGGCATTTCCTGTGCAGCAGGGAAGACAAAGGTGTGTTTCCACACCCAGGTCTCACGACCTCTCACTCCCAAAGCCCACTCTCCCATTATAGATCCTACTTAAGTTAATACACAACGTGAAAGCCAACGAGAGCCAAAATGTCGCACACTCTGTAGCTGAAAACAACATTCTCCTAAACAGACTGGAGTTTGTTCTACTTCCCAGCCATTGTTAGGATTCAGAGATTTCCCCCTTCAGAATCTCCAGAGTCCACTGTGTACAGTCCACATTGCAAAGAGGAGAGGTGGAGGTGTCTCCTGCTTCAGACATTATAAACTCAAATTACCATGAAGTTCTATGGTAAAATGAGATTTAATCTGTGTTGGGGTTCTGTCTAAGCTCCACCCCACACCTACCTGGCAATAGCCAGGAATGCCCCGCCCCAGAGATCTGGCCCACTATAAGAGGGGCTACTTGCCCCTCCTCTCTCTCTTTGTTCTCTGCTCTCCCACATACTCTCACCTCTCTGCCCCTGGGGCTCTTCCCCCCTCTCCACGTGGTCATGGCCGGCCTCCACTCCACTTCTCTACTCTCTCTCCTCTCTCTCTTTCTCTCTCTCTCTCTCCCTCTCTACCACTAACTCCCATCCCCTACTCTGAATAAACTCTATTCTATACTATGCCTGTGTGTGTGTGGTCCCTCAGGGGCAGAGGTGCCCAGGCAAGGGCCCGCCTGGACATCTTCCCCCACGCCGCCTAGCCACACTCACCTAACCCCCTATACTCTCCCTTTTTAAGCCCCCTTCAATCTGCTTTTACCATTTAAAGAATGGCATGGGAGAAAAGAATGTATTCAATGAACAGGAATGAAGAGTCAGTTTGTGTTATTTCCTTAGAAAGTGGGTAGGAGGACTCACGTTTGCAAATGCCGGGAGCTACTGGGTATGAATGAAGTGTAACTGAGCAGCCCCCACCCGAACCAGGACCCACCTGCAACTGTCTTCAGACTAGGGCTATTGCTTTGTGTCACTAGAGGACAGCCTGCAGAAAGCATGGATTCCCTGCAAGTGTGTTTCTTCTGAATCTAAATAGGAACTTAAGTTTAATCTAGATCCAACAGAAAGCCTCTAGTGGGACATGATGATGGCTTGCTTCTGCAGGAAAAGGAAGGCTATCAATCAGGGCAAGGTTTCGTTTTGACTACATACTCTCTAACATTGCCTCATATTTCGTATACGTAATTTATAGAAAACATCTTCAGAGAAACAAAAATCGAGGGCAGATGGCCGAATTAGCTTCCTGAGCTTGAGAAATGGGAGTTTGGATCTCCAGCACCCACATAAAAGTGGGGCGCGGTTGTGTGCATCTATCTTTAACCCCATGCCTGGGGAGGGCAAGTTGGGAAGATCCTTGGAGGGGACCTGCCAGCTAGCCTTGGTGAACTGATGTGCTCCAGCTTCAGCTTGAGACCCTCTGTCAGAAAATAAGACGGAATGATTGAGGAGCATTACCTGGTATCAGCTTCTGGCTTCTACACATGAGCACAAAAATGCAAACAGGATAAGAATGTATACGCAGGCTTACAGTCTCCAGGACCGCAAGGACAGAGAACTACCTAAGGAGCAGCTGGGAGCTTCTAAACATTACTATGATCAAGACCTTGCCACAAAGTGGTGACACACAAACAGCTCAGCAATACCCACAGACTCAAGATGGTGCCTTCTTTTTCATTGTTGACAATCCCCGCTTATACCTTCTGAGAAGACTGGCTAACCTGTTTTCTATCCAGAACTCAGTGGAACCCGTAAGGTCCGTGGGGTGTTGATCCTCCAAGTTGTGTGCCTAAGCTCATAGCACACAGAGAATAGATTAAAGAGAGGTTGATGCTAGGAAGCTGAGGGTGTAGGAAGTCATGCTGTTCTTCGTCCCATCACAGGTGAAGTCATTCAGTAGCAACAGGCGCATCAGCCCCTTGTGAGGGAACTCCAGAACCCTCTTCAGAGGCAAAGGCAGGCACAGCCACGTGGTAACTGCCACAATTCCTTCTCACCCAGCATAGTTCTGTATCTCACTCGATCTGCTGGGACCCAGCTTTCCCCAGGAAGGAAGAGAATTAGAGCATACATCTAATGGCTCAACTTCCCAGTTAGAATCCAAGTGGCAAACTTTCCTCTCACCGGTTTTGAAGGGCTGAGGTGACAACCCAGCATATTCTAATTCCCCAGGAAGCAAAGGAAGTAGGAAGGATGAACCAGTCTGTGCACATTCACCTTCATCGGGTTCCTCCTGCTAAGCCCAGTGTGAGTAAACAAGGAGTGGACCCCAGTTCAGGGATCCCCCTGGATTACATCTAATCCACTGCCTTTTCAGGGTTTCTGCAAAGGAATGGCCTCTGTGTTGCCCACTAAGTTACTTTTCCTGACATGGAAACAACATACCAACAGAAGCAGCTTAAAGGAAAGGAGATTTATTTTGGCTCCCAGCCCTTTGTTGTAGGAAATTCAAAACCACAAGAGTTTCAGGCACTTGGTCACATTGAATTCAAAGTTAAGAAACAGAGGACAGTGAATGCGTTTGCTCCTCTAGGTTTTTTTTCTTTTCATTCAGTCCAGGATTCTACCTCAGGGAATATTCCTACCATTTTTGTATAGGTCTTCCCACCTGATCAAGAGAATCCCCCAGAAGCATCCCTACAGACCTATCTCCCAGATGGGTCATCAAGTTGACAACTGAGATCTGACAACTGAGTATATAAGCTAAAAGATGTATCTAGTACACCAATCAGCATGCCACCACCGCCTCTCCATCATCACTAGGAAAACAAGCAAAGAGTCAAGGAGTCGAACTTATTCTCTGGAGTCAGAAAGTTAGAGAACTGTCTAACGATGATGAAACTCTGCCTGTGCCTTGGTCTTGTTTGTTTGGATGATATCTGACATATATTTCATACTTGCACATACCCTAAGAAAAAATTAAAAAGTTGAACCTACCATGAGATTTTAAGAGATCTCTAGCTATATAATCAGTCTAATTGGTAACTTTCTTTTTTTTATATATATAAGGCCAATAGACCATGACTAAGCGAAGTGACTGTCTTGTCTAATACTAGACATGAATGAAGTCTATAATTAGTAAAGGAACAATGAAGACAACAAGAAAACAAGACAAATTTTCAGAAACTTGCCTTAATTAAGCAGCAAAGTATGATTTATCTAACAGAGAGAGTTAAAAATAGGTACTGCAAAGAGGCTCATTACTGATACACATACAAAACCAGAATTCCATAAAATAGATGGACAGGCATTTCAAATTTTCCAAAAAGAACTCATGGCACCAAAGACTGCAATAGCTTCAGTGAAGATTTCACCAGATCTCCTCAAGTTGAGACTAGATCAAGAGGAAAAGGTCAGAAAAATCAAGGATTTCACTGGAAATTATTCTTACAGAAGAACAAAATATAGAAATAATGACAAAGAGAACATACAGATGAAGAGTCTTATAATACATCAAGTGGACCAATATACACACATTATGGGATTTCTGGAGGAAAAGGAGAAAGAGGAACCTAAAATTTCATTCAAAGAAATAAAAGCTAAAACATTCAGATCTGGGAAAGGCGATACACATCCAATGCCAGAACATCTACAGATACCCAAAAGACATGAAACCAAGCAAGCAAACCTACCATTATATGTGCAATAAAATTATCAAGAGATAACAATGAAAGCATCAGTAGAGGACTCTGTAGGACTGTAAGTAGATTCCCCTCCCCCTTAAAAAATATCAGAAGTGGGTAAAATGATGAACTCAAAGTGCTAAAAGAAAGATTAAAAAACCTACCAAACAACTTCCTCTCTGAGATGATGAAGAAAAGAGGAAGGGAAAGATAGAGAGGCAAGACAGAAGGTAGAAAGGGGGAGACAGGATTCTACAGGAGCCTGAGTTCATTAGTAAAGGGGCTTAAAAAGAGAGGATGGGGCTTAAGGGAGTGTGGCACGGCGGTGTGGGGGAAGGGGATGCCCAGGCAGGCCCCTGTCCAGGCACCTCTTCTCCCTGAGGGACCACAACACACACAGGCATGGTATAGAATAGAGTTTATTCAGAGCAGGGGATGGGAGTTAGTGGGAGAGAGAGAGAGAGAGAGAGAGAGAGAGAAGAGAGGGGAGGCCGGCCATGACCACGTGGGGGGGGGGGGGGGAAGAGCCCAAGGGGCAGAGAGGTGAGAGTATGTGGGAGAGCAGAGAGCAAAAAGAGAGAGGAGGGGCAAGTAGCCCCTCTTATAGTGGGCCAGATCTCTGGGGTGGGGCATACCTGGCTATTTCCAAGTAGGTGTGGGGTGGAGCTTAGACAGAATACCAACAATTAGCACCAGATTGTCTTGTAAAGGATACAGAGATGAATCACCTAAGGAAGTCAGGAAGCCCATGGGCAAAGGTACAAATTCAGACTGTCTTAACTCTCTGCAAGTGGTAGTAAATCACATTTAATTCCAACATAAACATAGAAAATAAAACAACAGTGTATGGGGCTGGAGAGATGACTCAGTTGGGTTCAAATCCCAGCAACCACATGGTGGCTCACAACCATCCATAACAAGATCTAAAACAATAGTGTAACTAAATATGATGATGGGTACATAATATACACAGGTAGAAATTGTGACTGCGTTGAGGGGGAAAGTGTCAAGTTCTGTACACAGTGAAATTTGTTATTGTAAAATAGATGGCTATAATCATAAGATAAAAACATCTTAAAAATATTAAGATGTGGAATGGATATTAAAAATCAAGTCTATGTTAACTATGAGACTTAATTTATATTTAAGAACACAGACAAGATTGAAGAAGCTATTGAATTGTGAATCAGTATATACAAAATTTGTCATGTGAAGTGGGTGCATTCAGGTCCACTATAAACACTGCACTCACAGACAATACTGCCTCATATGCCAGTGAGGGTAGATCTAGTGCGAAGTGTTCTTATCGAAGTACAGTACAAGGCAGAGAGAAACTGGCCTGCTACAGAGAACTGAAGAGGCTTACTATTTGTAACTGACAGCCCTATATCTCCAAAAAATAATCCTACAAAAGAAATTTATGTTACTGTCTGCTTGATACTTATTTTAGACTCCCTTTGCCACCTAACGTTCCAGGGAGGTGGTTGCAAGCCAGGCCAGATCCGTTGCATCTCACTGGGAGGTCCCAAGTCTTGTCTCTAGGCAGTCAACATTAACAGACTTGCACACTAAGACGAAATACCGCAACAAGCCTATTGCAGTATGTGTGCGGCAGCCATATTCTCATTCACTAAGTATTGATAGGTCTCACGGCTGTGTGGTTTGAGATCACACTCAGTTTCCACAACTATCATAGCTCACCCTTGGTAGCTTGATGGGACACTAGAGACAGGTAGTTAGACTTCCTTAAGAGTGATGCCTTGGGTCTGGAGAGATGGCTCAGTGGTTAAGAGTATTGACAACTCTTCTGAAGGTCCTGAGTTCAAATCCCGACAACCACATGGTAGCTCACAACCCTCCGTAATGAGATCTGACTCCCTCTTCTGGAGTGTCTGAAGACAGCTACAGTGTACTTACATATAATAATAAGTAAATCTTTAAAAAAAAAAAAGAGTGATGCCTATTTCACCGGAAGGCTACTCTAATGCACATCCTGTTTGGTTATTACTGTTCTTAATCCATAGATTACTTAGCTTTCTGTCAGTGTGACCAGAGTCTGGATAAACAAGGAAAACAGGATTTAGCATGGCTTATGTGTTTCGATGGTTTGGGATTCAGTCCTTGGTTACTGAGTTCTGTGAGGCTGAGCAGAACATACAAGAGTGTATAACAGATGAAATTCTCCTTCTTCTGTCAGACATGAAGTGACAAGAAGAAACCAAGAACAATACTCCAAGGATCTGCTTACTTGCTTTTTCCAGGTAGGTTCTAAAGGTTTTGCAAAAGTTTCCAAACATCCTGCAATAAAGCTATCAGCTGAGAACCAGGTGTTCAAAACATAAGCCTGTGAGGTAGGGGTATTTCAGTTCCAAACCCTCATACTCCAGTTACCTGGAAACTAGCAAGGAGGTCATTGGGTTGACAGACTTAAGTAGTAAGGTTTTAATGCACTGACTCTCACGATGGCATGCAAATGGCTAAAAATGTGGTTTAAGGCCGGGCGGCGGTGGTGCACACCTGTAATCCCAGCACTTGGGAGGCAGAGGCAGGCGGATTACTGAGTTTGAGGCCAGCCTGGTCTACAGAGTGAGTTCCAGAACAGCCAGGGCTACAGAGAAACCCTGTCTTAAAAAAAACCAAACCCAAAAAACCAAAAAAAAGAAAAAAATGTCTTTTAAGCAGAAACCAGAAAGGTAATTTGTCAATATTTGTCAATGGCATTTCCAGTTCTCAATGGGATAAAAATATGAAGGGACTTCCCTTGAAAACAAATTCAGTCTGGCCTCCTATTAACCTCTCCCTTTTGAACACAGGCTTCCACAGCCATGTTACCAAAAACTTTAAATAATGAGGTTAAAAACAGAGAGGTCAGTTCACTCTCCAGACCTAAGGTGCTCGGCAGAGAGTGGCACACTCCACACTTGGAAAGTTCTCAGTCTCTCTTGCCAAAGATGCAAAAGAGGGGAAATGTCTGGAGTTGTGGGGCCACTGTTGCAGGAACGTGGGCTGCCTTTCCTTGTCATCTAGGCATGAGGTTAACTGAAGAAATCCTCGAATCTTTTCATTTTACCAAAGAAACCAAGACTTGGGAAAGTCAATCGGCTTACCCAAATGTAAGGAGCCATTTACCAATAATTTGAAGAATCAAAAGAAGCAACCAATAAAACCATGATTGAATTTGAGGATTTTGTAATATACACGAGTCTGGGCAGGAGGTAATGAAAAGACAGGAAATGCAGAGCAGCCAATGCTAGGAGCCTCCTGAGTTTGCTCTCAGCCTGTGATGTCAGGCATCCAGCTTTTATTACAATCCTGTTGAGTTTCAGGAAGGCCCAAGTGTCCTAACCCCGAAGCATCACGCTGTAATAAAGGTGATGATGAGAACAGTATGTATCACAACTTAAAGCATTACAATGATCCGACAGTGATCCTATCCACCTGGAAAGGACTTACCAACCTGAGCTCTCGTGGAGTGAGAGGCGGAGTTGCTTTCTACACAATCTGGAGCCTGAAGATCAGAGCCTCTAGTAGAACATCAGTAGATGGCAAATATACCCAACAACTTTGTTGAGAACTCAGAACCCAATTTTGACAAATGCCACCTTTGAGTTGTTTTACATAACCCATTCCCATAGTTCAGAAGTTGCACTCTAGGATGGAACCCCTCAAAATAAACAAACCCATGAGCACCCCACTTAAGAAAAGGTCAAGGATATTGATCAAGTAGGAAAATTTTCCCTAGAAAAATGGACAACAGGGCTAAGCCATGAAGATCTTGAGAAGACCTGGGGCTAAGACAAGTCACAGATGCTGTTGGGGGAAATCCCTCTTTCAGAGAAAGGCACAGCAGGCTCCTTGTGTTCACACTCACTCAGTTTGTTGATGTTGGGTAACAGCGTACTCCACGTTTGTAAATACTCCGCTCTAAAGCCGTCCATGGAGAACAAGATAACTGGCGGCAGGTCAAACCTGGAAATGGAAAACAGAAACTTTATTCCTGACCTTGGTGCCTACTTAACCATGTTTAAAACTGCGATAAGAAAATGGTCCCATCCAAAAAAACAGCAGGGCAGTGGTGGTGCACGCCTATAATCCCAGCACTCTGGGAGGCAGAGGCAGGTGGATTTCTGAGTTCCAGGACAGCCAGGGCTACACAGAGAAACCCTGTCTTGAAAAAAAAAAAAAACAAATCCAAAAAACTAATAATAATAATAATATAATAATAATAATAAAGAAAGAAAATGGTCCCAGGTCAAGCCATCTTTTGAATGTTCCCATGACATAGATTTGGTTTCTGGTGACATAGTTTGTGGTATGTTTCTTACTCTAAAGCTTAATTTCTTTTTTACTTTGTAGTCATATCTTAGAATATTAACTTGAATCCACAAACCTTAAAGCTCTTTTAGATCACTATTTAATATAAATGATGGGCAGTGATTTTGGAGTTACAGCCATAGGCTATATTTTTGAAAGTTGTTATTTATTTTCACTTTTTGTCTTTTGCTTGCCTAATATTTGTGCTCACGTGTGACAGATGCACACCTTGGTAAATTTTTATTAGCCAAACTCTGCCTGTAGCCATCACTGAGAATAAGATGCTGATTCCTTCTCATTACTGACTTCAGCAAATCCCATCTCCAACAGAATTTAAAATGAGCAGTATCTTGACTTTTAAGAACAATTGTTTCAGGGCTAGAGAGGTGGCTCAGCGGTTAAGAGCACTGACTCTTCTGAAGGTCATGAGTTCAAATCCCAGCAACCACATCATGGCTCACAACAATCCATAATGAAATCTGACACCCTCTTCTGGTGTGTCTGAAGATGGCTACAGTGTACTTACATATAATAAATAAATCTTTGGGCTGGAGCAAGTGGGGCTGGAGTGATCAGAAGTCACATGGTGGCTCACAACCATCTGTAATGGGACCTGACCCCTCTTCTGGTGTGTCTGAAGACAGTGACAGTGTACTTCCATAAAGTAAATATTTTTTTTAAAAAAAGAACAATTGTCCCTACTTTGATTCTGAATTTGCATATAAATTAAATCATAGGATATATTGTGTGGGCTCTAGGGTCTTTTGCTTGGCATTTATAGTATTTGAGATTTAATCTGCCTCAAGATTTAAAATGCGGTTTGAAATGCTTGTTTAGTTTATCGTGCATGAATGAATCACAACTCAGTCCTGCTCCTGGTTGACAGGCATTTGGGTGTTTTTTTGGGTGTAGGTTTGTCATGAATAACAACTGTGAACACAGTATATTTGTTTTTCATTATATCACTTTAAAAACAGGTATAAGGAAGCAATTTCCACATCTGTGAACAAGCAGCTATATATTCCATTTCATTTAACAAAGGCATACTTTTTAAAGTTGGTTAGAGTAAATCCTTAAAAATCTAATGAATTACCCAAATATGACAGAAATCAAGTCTGACTGTGGGTGCCATGGAGGTAAGGAAACTGCTTCTGCTTCATCGTCAACGTGGCTGAGTGAAGCTAGGAAAGTTACCAATATGGCCATTACCCCCACAGTGTAGAAGAAAATCATGAAGGGGGATCTAGAACAACGGTTTGTTTGGCTGCTTCAAATACCTATTTATAGCAGAGTAATTAACAACAAATTTCCAAGTAAGATTTTGTACCAGATGCTGAGTGTAAAGGCAGAAAAAGGAGCTGCAGGCCTAGGAAATGAACTCCAGAGATGACCTGCACAGGCCGAGGGCCGAACCTCAGAACAGAGATGAGCACACAGAAGGACGCCAGATTCTTCATAAGCCTTCAAGTGCAGGCTTTCCAGGAGGTGTGATTGCTCAAGGACCATTAAAAATTGCATAAGAGAATAGGGATATCGGATTCCTACAAAAACATGTGAGTCTCAAAAACACTGTCCTAACAGTGTTAGTGCAAGAGAGAGCCAAGGGTGGCAGGGTATACAATGCAGAAGTTTTGGGGGCCTCTTTTAGAGACTTGGCAGGAATTTGACATTGGACCAGGATGTGGAAGTAAACTCAGGCAGGAATCTGATTCTGGGCAAGAATGAAGAAGTAGGCTTCAGGCAAGAATTTGACTTTAGTTTAGGACAGGGGAGTAGGCTCAGTCATCTTAGTCATCCTGATAAGCCCCTAGAAACAGAGATCACAGGACCTTTTGTGTTTATCATCTCATTGTTCCAGAACCCAGAACTGACCTTATTACTTGCACGTTATTAAAATGGTATAAAAACTATTGGGGTAATAATAGTCTGTGCCTTATAAGTGTCCCACAGTTTCAGTGCTCAGGAGGTGAAGGTAGAAAGTTCAAAGCCATCCTTAGCTACATAGTGAGCTCAAGGCCAGCTGGAGCTGGGGGCCAGAGGTGTGAATTTGTGTACATATATATAAATATGTATGTACACAAATATGTGTGTGTGTGTACATGTGTGTATGTGTGTATGTATATGTGTGTGCATATGTGTGCGTGTGTATGTATACATGTGTGTGTGCATATGTGTGCATGCATGCATGTGTGAGTATAAAACACTGACTTCCAGGCCTGATGGTTGCAATCTTAAACTCAGAGCAGCCATGGTTACCTCCACAAAATCTTCACAGGACAGGCCCTAACCACACCCTGGCCTGGAGGGCAAGCTGCTGACGGGGGGGCCTCATTCCTTCCCTGAGGATACTTGCAGATACTGGTTGGTGGGGAAAGAGGGGTGTTTTCTGCAGAGGCAGACCCATGGTTGAGGACTAATGCTCTTGTAGAAGGATCCTACCCACAGGCCAATGGCACTCACTGGGTCAGGTACATTCAGGAGAAAAGATGTGAAAGTGGGGTGGGGCAGAGGGATGGAGACTGTTAAAGAAGGGGGGAGATTAACAGGTGTGAAAGAGACAAGGTGGGGGGTAAAGGGATGAGGAGACCCTGCAGGGAAGCAATCCCTGAAGAGTTGAGAATGAGTTCAGATCAACTTTGTCAACCTGGATCAGACTAGGGAAGTGTGGTGCCAGATGGGTCACTGTCAACATATTTACAACAGGGACAATTTGGAAAAAACATGTCCGGCAACAATCATTCCAGGTGCACAATAAAGCTTAATGTTTCAATTCCTTTACAAGGCACAACATATAACTGTGTGCATGGGTTCTATAGCTAAAGGGATTAGAATAGAGTGGTATCTAGCACAGAGGTCAGCAGGCTAAAGTTCATGGGACAGTCCCCCTGGGGATGGATTCTATGAACTGGGACCCAGGCAGGGAGAGTGTGGCTTAAACATTCTGGTAGATTTGGATGAGGTCTACTCTTATAGTAAAAGCTAGGCAAGATCTGCCTCCACAGATGGCAAAAGCGATCACCAGGTCATTAACAAAATCCACTCCCAAGCTGGGCAGTGGTGGTGCACGCCTGTAATCCCAGCACTCTGGGAGGCAGAGGCAGGCGGATTTCTGAGTTTGAGGGCAGCCTGGTCTACAGAGTGAGTTCCAGGACAGCCAGGGCTATACAGAGAAATTCTGTCTCGAAAAAAAAAAAAACAAATCTAAAAAACAAAAAACAAAAAAAACAAAAACAAAATCCACTCCCAGCCTTCGCCCCTGTGTGTCTAACACTCCTGGTTTCCCTAGTGATATGAGCACACAGGACCTTTGCACACCCAAAAGAATACATTCCAACTACATTAGGTAAATTTATATTCTTAAAAAACATTTTATAAAATTAACTGAGATCCTATCCCTGTCTCCTCCATATATCTGTGTCATTTAGATATAAATTAAATAGACATATAACTATATATATGTATGTATAATTACAAATGCCATGCCTTCTTCTCTGAGACAGTGAAGATTGCCAAACTTCTACCTAATTTTACTGCTAAATATTCTGGGTTATTATTTTAGAACCTGGTCTTTCTGATCTAATAACTATCAACTCAGCCCTTTTATTTCCAAGATCTCCGTCTCAAGAGCTGTAATTTTATATGACACACTTTGGGTGGAGTGATGGCGCAGCGGCTGCTCTTCCGAAGGTCCTGAGTTCAAATCCTAGCAACCACATGGTGGTTCACAACCATCCATAATGATTTCTGATGCCCTCTTCTGGGGTGTCTGAAGACAGCTACAGTGTATTTACATAAAATATATAATTAATAAATAAATCTTTTAAAAAAATAAGACACACTTTAAAAAAGAAAGAAAAAGAAGAAAGGAAGGAAGGAAGGAAGGAAGGAAGGAAGGAAGGAAAGAAGACAACTCTCTATGTTGCTTCAACTGTCTCCCATCCAGCTCCTTGGCTCAAGCGATCCTCCTGCCTCAGTCTCCCAAGTAGCTGGGACTCCTTATCCTGGCATATACCAGGGTGCCTGGCTCGGTAAACATTTTTCCTAATGAAATTATGCTCTTTTAAGATGATGATTCTTAGGCCAAATATTCTTTTTTCAGCTTTTATCACCCCCACGCCATCCTCTAAGTGCTGGGCCCAGTGAGGGTAGTGACCACAAGGAGGAAAGGAAGGTCACCCTGATGGGGAGGTGACAGAGGACATGTCTTCAGGCATAATGAGAGCAATGGTCACACGGAGCATTTCTTTCCCTGATTTCTTTCCCTCCACTCAGCTGGAAGATGTGTTAACTGTAAGGATGTTAACTGACTGAAAAGAGTCCCAGCTGGAGTAAATTTAGTCTGCACTCCAATGCTACCCATAGGGAATGCCCTGGGAACGTTGCTATATGCCAACACATATGTTCGAAGTGATGTAACCCAGACCCAGAAAGACACATATGGTATGTTCTCACAACTGGACATCAGCCATGAGGTACAGGATAACCGCGCTACAATCCACAGACCCAAAGAAGCCAAGTGGCAAGCAAGGAGGTCCCAAGGGAAGATGCTTGAATCTCACTCAGAAGAGGAAAGAAAATAGTCGTCTGGGGGGAAGAGGGGATGGAGAGCAAAAGACTGTAGAGAGCACGTGTTGGGAGGGGCCTGGAGAGAGAGGGTTGGGAGGGGCTGGGAGAGAGAGGGTTGGGAGGGGCTGGGAGAGAGAGGGTTGGGAGGGGGCGGGGGAGAGAGGGTTGGGAGGGGGCGGGGGAGAGAGGGTTGGGAGGGGGCGGGAGAGAGAGGGTTGGGAGGGGCTGGGAGAGAGAAAGGGTTGGGAGGGGCTGGGAGAGAGAGGGTTGGGAGGGGCTGGGAGAGAGAAAGGGTTGGGAGGGGCTGGAAGAGAAAGGGTTGGGAGGGGCCGGGAGAGAGAGGGTTGGGAGAATGGGGATCGGTTGGGGGATCCTGGGAGTCTATGGGGGTGACTCTAGCTGAGACTCCAGCAATTGGGAATATGGAGCCTGAAGTGGTCACCTCCTGCAGCCAGGCAGGACTTCCACCTGCCCACAGAAACCCTTAACCCAAAATGTGTCCTGTCCACGAGATGTACAAGGATAAAGATGGAGCAGAGATTGAGGGAACGGCTAAACAATGACCAGCACAACTTGAGACCCTTTACACCGGGGAGAACTTACTCCTGACACTATCAATAGATATAATCAAATAATACACAAGAGTAATTTATCATCAACTAAGCAATTGAGTGCCTGTTGACTGCGAATCCACAAGGAGTCTGAACTTCTGTTACAAATTATATTTTGAGAGGATTGTGTGGAAATTCTCCTTGGCCTCCTCCCTTACATCAATATGTGCCTGCTGCTATTAAAGGAAGATGAAGTCCCATGTCATTTAGGCTCACCCTTCTGGACACTGGGGCTCCTGGGATGAGGCACAGTCTTCTGTCACCCATGCGATTTCTCCTGCAAAGCAGATCATACAGTTTAAGACAGCTGTGCCACATACAGAGAGAAGCAAGGGTTTATCTGGGTGTGTCTTCTCACTGACACTGATGACTGATGACTAACTTCTAGGGCATAGCATGCTCTATCTCTCTCATGTAGTGACAAGGGCAGTGGGTTCTAAAATCTTTGAGATCAGTGATCTGCACTGCTAAGTGCCAGGAAGGGACACCATTCCATCCAGAAAAGCAAACAAACAAAACAAAACAAACCAACAAAAAAAAGCAGAATCCTTAAGCAAAAGAATATTATTTCCTCATTAATGTTTGTTTTTCTCATGTCCTCATATTTTCATAATGGCTGTAGTAACAATAGATTTAATAAAACCTAAAGAGGAAGAAAACCATGAAAAAAAGAAATGGCTTACTGGAATGGTTGGTATCAAATGTAAAACACTGAAGAATCTTAACACTGCAACTAACTGACAAAGAAGAACTGAGGGAAGACACTGGTGACCCCGTGCAACTCCTGATGACACCTCCCACCCTAGATACAAGCAGGCATGGTGTGCATCATGATAGAGATCAAACAATCAATCAATAGCAGTTTCAACAATCCTCTGGCTTTAACGACTAAATTTCTGGAAATTTATGGAATGGTAGATTACTTAAGTCACAAAGCATTCGTTCCATCAGCAAAACCAAACTAGGAAACTCTCTAGAACAAATGACCCCATTTCTCCAGAATATAAAATGTCAGAGGCACAAAAAGGGAGAACAGTTTTTTTTTTTTATAAGACTTGAAATGCATGAGTCAGTCATAATAACAAGCATTTATTTGGATTTTGCTTCAATCTTTTAAAAACTATTATGAAACAAAGATTGAATATTTCAATTACACTTATGGATAGTATTAAATCTTTGTTTTTTTAGACACATAGTGAAAATGTTCCAATGCTGTGATGCTAATGCCAGCTTTGAAATAATCTTTCAGAGGGAGGAAAGAGACAAAGACAGAGACAAGGAAGATGTCAAGAAAAAAAATGTATATTTTTTGTTTAAAAAAATAGAAAAAATACAATGTTGTAGAGATGGCTCAGCAGTTTGGAGCACTCTCTGGCTCTTAACTGGACCAGACTTTAATTCCCAGTACCTACATGGAGGTTCAAACTATCTTTAATTCCAGTCTCAGATCTGGTACCCTCTTCTAGATCCGTGGAGAACAGACACAGACATATGTGCAGGCAAACACTTCTACACACAAAACAATTTTAAGAAGAAAAGGGGCTGGGCAGTGGTGGCGCACGCCTGTAATCCCAGCACTCTGGGAGGCAGAGGCAGGCGGATTTCTGAGTTCGAGGCCAGCCTGGTCTACAGAGTGAGTTCCAGGACAGCCAGGGCTACACAGAGAAACTCTGTCTCGATAAAAGAAGAAGAAGAAGAAAGAAGAAGAAGAAGAAGAAGAAGAAGAAGAAGAAGAAGAAGAAGAAGAAGAAGAAGAAGAAGAAGAAGAAGAAGAAAAGGGACTGAGAAGTTAAGAGCACTGACTGCTCTTCCAAAGGTCCTGAGTTCAATTCCCAGCAACCACGTGTCTGAAGACAGCTACAGTGTACTTGTATAAATAAAAAAAATCTTAAGAAGAAAGAAAAATATAATGCAGATCATGGTCCTAGACTCCATGGCTATGTCCTACTGTGAATCATCTAAGAGGCCAGACTCAATTGCCCAGATAAACAGGATCTATCTCACCTACTCCTTTCACAACTCAAGATAACAGTTCCTAGTAGAGAAGTAGAGATACACAGGGTTGAATTCTTCCTAACAGCAAGAGTAGAGTGCAGGAGGACAGGTAATGTCAAGCCCGCAGAGGCTACAAAGTCAGCCATTTTATTTCAACACTCCTTCCATCCTGACGCTCTTCTTCCTGACGCAGGTTTACAATCTAGCTGCTTATCTTACTGAGTCAGTTTACCTTTGCCTTGCCTTCGCTGCATTTATCTGCAAGTCATGCTACCTTTACAAAAATTATGCTTTGTCAGCAAGGATTGGCCGTGAAATGATGTGCTGCATCTAGGTGGTGGGCAGACGTGAGGGAAACACAAGGTGCCTCTCTCTGCCTCTTCTTCATCGAAATTATTTTTTCTTTTCTTTGGTTTCTTGAATTTGGTTTTTTCGAGACAGGGTTTCTCTGTGTAGCCCTGGCTGTCCTGGAACTCACTCTATAGACCAGGCTGGACTCAGAAATCCACCTGCCTCTGCCTCCCAGAGTGGGATTACAAGCGTGTGTCACCACTGCCCTGCTGATCGAAATTTTTCAAGCTTTCTAAATTTGCCAAGATATAAAAACCTCCAGCAAGTTCTTACTTCAAAAATCATTCAAACTTCCTACAAAGTACTCTCTGAAAACTATTTAAATCTAAAAAACTGTATCTTTACAGTGAGAAAGCATTACACTTAATTTGGAAATAAAAAAGTGATTGATTGGTTAGCCTACCAGACTAAACAACCGCTTCTCACGGTACAGCCAAGCAATGAACTCAGATGAAAATTTACATGACCTCAGCACAAGTCTTCAGATAAAATACTGAAGTTACAAAACTGGGGCAAAAGAAAGGAGTATACAAGGATAAGAAAAATATGGTCAGTGGATTTAGAAAGCTAAGCGAACTACAAATCACATTTGGCTTTCTAAATACTCAGGAAAAAAAATTATGGCTCAGTAGTTACTATTAAGTATTTGGAAACTGTTACTATCTCAGGCTATTTCCCAGGAAGCTTGGTTCTAATTATCTTTAATTATTTTTCATATAAAAATATGAAATATCTATGACTCATATATATCAATACAGAAGATATTCTTTACTCCTAGACCATAGAGTAATGTTTCTGAGACAGTTAAGAGTCACACAAACAAAGAAAATGATCATACGCTGGGAAGTAGCCAATCCCCCTTTCACTTTCATAGAAAACTCATGGACTTGTGGACTTAGGGACTTAATTAAGGACCCAAGGAATGCCCGATTCCCCTATGCTAAGCATATAAGAGTTACAAATACACCCTACTCATGGAGAAGCAAAAGATGTCTCTTGAAACCTACCCTGTCACAATAGCTACTGCCGACCTATAAGCAGCCTACAACTGAACTAAGACATGAGACAGAGGGGACCAGGGCACTCTACCACTTGAAATCCCTTGTTTGCATAAAAGATCTCTACGGGAACCTCTCTGGTAGAACAGCTTTTCTTTCTTGCAGTTGGTCAGACCTATAATGAAGACACCTTACAGAAGAAACAATTTATTTGAGCTTAAAGTTCCAGAAGGATATGAATGTGTTGTGGCAGGAAGGCTTACAAGTGGTGTGGCAGCCAGAAGGCTGAAAGCTCACATCCTTAACCTTACATGCAGAACAGAGAGAGCAAACTGGAAGTAGTAAAGGGCTTTTAACTCTGAAAGCCCACCCACAGGGAAACTCTTCCTGCACGAGGCCACACCTCCGGAAGCTCCCCAGACAACACCTCCAATTAGGGGACCAAGCATTCAATCTCTTGAAACTATGAAGGTCTGTTCTCATGTCTACCATTTCTAGATTAAGAGAACCCAGCTCTAGCAACATTTATATGTGAACTTCTGTCTCTTATTTCAAAATTAGAATTATTAGAATCCAATTTAATTTCACTAGCATGCTTAAACCTCAATTTTAAGCGTGGAGTGACGGGGACAGGAAGCGGAACATAAAGAAGTTCAATTCTCATGTAACATGCTGTTTTCATAAATCATCACATATGCTGAAGCATTAGCAAATAGGAACAATATCAAATCTTTATGAAGCATCTGGTGTAGCCAGAGTCACAGGATTGTGTTGGGACATTGCATCTGCAGTAAGTCTGTAAGAGTTCTCAGTCTGTAGAGTACTCAGGACACAGATCTTTTATTTAATACCTCTATTATAAAAGCTTCTCCACGTGCTTTAACTTTGGGAACTTCCAACTAGTGTCTAAAACCACACGTGCACATAGCGCCATCACTGGGTTGGAAAACCCTTGCTGCATACATAGTGACAAGTGTACAAAGCTCTTCTATCTCTTTATGAAATAAACTTCCTTTCTAAACCACATTTCATCTCACACTAGAAACATTCCATTTTTCCCTGTACATGGAGTAATAGCTAAATGTTCTGTTTCTCTCTCTTTCTCTTTTAAAATCTTTGTAGCTCAGGATAGCTCTACAAAATTCCAGTGAAGCCCTATGAGTTTCAGTGAATCCCTAGAGACAAATGCACCAACAGTCTCTGCTTACCTTGGCACACAGTCTTGTAGTTAGTGCAGCAGTCCTTCTTCTGTAGACAGTCATCCGCACAGGAACAGAGGGCTGTCTCCAGTCTGTTCTCCCCACAACGGAATGAATTGCACGTCCATATTTGTGCTGAAAAACCATGCAATGCAGTTCTGAGCACTTAGGAGCAGCATACAAAGACTACCAATGCCATGTTTCTCCCTGTGTTATTATGATACAGTCAAACTTTTGATTTATCAGATTTAATGAAAGGAAATACATAGTACAAAATAAAACAAAAAGCTACAACTCTACTCTCCTTGTATGGGTAGCGGAGAGTAATGGGGCTTCTGAAGTTGAACTTGTACTCTGTTTTGCAGATGTTCTGGATCCTGGTCCTATTTTCCTAAATTCTACATGTCAAAGCATCACTGACAATATGAATTTAATCAAGAGCCCAAACCTTGCCCAGCCTTGTCTAGAACAAGGAACAACAGAGGTTACAGAAGTAATAGTATCCAAGAATCCCCATAGAAACCAGGTCATTGTCTACAGTTTCATTTCCTATACAGTTATGACTGCAGTGTGGGCCCCTGTGTTTACTGAGAAGGGGGAAATGACAATAATTAACCTTGTGTAGATTTCCAGAACAGATGCTATGTGCAGAACGTGCAGTCCTGAGATTTAATGGAGACTTAATTTCTATGATCATGTGACAGAGAAGGTGAAGGAAGACTATGTGAAGAGATACAGATTATGTGACAGTAAAGGCAGAGGAAGGCTATGTCTAAGAAACGTAGATCATGTGACTCTGATACTGCCAGTCAAAGAATGTCAAAGCTTGCCAGTGACAAACCAGACCCTAGAAAAGAGGTTGAAACTCCTTTCTCAGCCAAAATGCTGCAAGCATTTAGATGTTGGGTTTCTAGCCTCCAGAAAAAATAAAGACTTCAGCTTGTTGTTTGTTGTTTTGTTTTTAAAGCCATCTAGATTATGGTACTTTATTACATTAGCCCAGGAAACTAACATACAGCAGAAGGCTGTGATATTGGAATGACGTCAGAATAACTAACATGCTAGTGAAAGGTTGTCAGAACCCTTACTTGATTTCACACAAGTATCTTCAAAATCCCAGCAGCAGTCTCCTCGGCCCGTGCATCCTGAGTCACAGCGGCAGCCCTCCAGTCCTCTATGTGAAGAGTCAAAGCACTTTTTCCTGCAGCTGCCTGTCACAGGGAAGACAAAGGACAGCCACACTTAGAAGCTGGCCGGTGTTTCATCCCCAGGGGGTGAGACTCAGAGAAGTAGTTAGCCTAGACTAAGGAGCTAGGTGACTCGACTGAGTCTCAGGAAAGAGGCGGGGCTTTTGCAAATTAGCAAAATGAGTAGTTTGGAAAGTTAGCTTTCAAAGGTGTGAGGACAGGTGTTCTTATGCCCTGCTAAGAGGCTTGAGGCCCAATTGTGCTAAGGGTAAGTCATTAGAGTACACACACATACACACACACACACATACACACACACAACATTAGCAACGTAGATTTGCATTTTAGAAACTCACTCCAGCCAGGGCAGTGGTGGTGCTCGACTTTAATCCCAGCACTCGGGAGGGAGAGGGCAGGCAGATTTCAGAGTTCGAGGCCAGCCTGGTCTACAGAGTGAGTTCCAGGACAGCCAGGACTACACAGAGAAACCCTGTCTCGAAAAACCAAATCCAAATAAAAACCAAATAGAAACTCCCTCCAGAAGACAAAGTGAGTACTGGATGGAAACTTGCCTAACCAGTCAGGGATTTTAACCCAAAACAACAAACAGAAAGATGAGAGTCTAAAGGAAGACAACAGCAGTGTCCACAAATGTAGCTCGACAACATAAGGTGCATTTCAGAGACGCTTGTTATGAGGACTAGAAAAGGAGGAATAAGTTAAGAATGACTCCTAATATGGGGGGCAAGGATTTCAAATATAAGCTCTCAGTGCTTCTCTATATCTGAGTGAATAGCTACCTACTAGGGAGTCTGGATGCTGAGCCTAAAGTTCAGAAAAGAGAAATAAACTACAGATACTGGTTTTAATATTTTGAGAATTTCATACATGCACACAATGTATTTTGATCATACTAACTTCATGTCTTCTCCATGACCACTTCCACAGGTCCATCTCCCACCCCAACTTCTTGTTCTTGCTTCATATTTTTAATAGTCCAGTGAATTCAATATATGTTACCCATATACACATGGGTATGGCACTACCTGACACATATTTTCTTCTTTTTGGTTTCCCTCATTATTTTTCCTTGAACCCCCTTGCTCCTCCAATACCATGTGGCTGATGATGGCTTTCAGCTTCTGATCCCCTGCCTGCTCCCTTCTCGGCACTGGGACTATGGGTGTGCTCCACCACATCCAGTTCATGGGGTCCTTAGTACCAACCACTGAGCTGTTCATGCATGCTAGGCAAGTACTAAACCAACTGTACCAACAGGACTACATCCTCAACCTAGAAATGTACACTCTTAAAAGGACCTTGGTCTGTCTACTTCACCACTACACCCTAGTTAGAAAACACAGAACACAAGTCGATGTTCAGTTTTCATTGAGTACTTAAAAAAATAATTTAAAATGCACATATGACAATGACAGTAAGTTTTAAGAATACATAAACGGTTTAAAAGCCCACACATTGCCGATTTGCATTGCAAATGAGTAAAGATTACATGGAGCAGAGAATGGTTAAAGTTGTTCAGGATTTGGGTTTAGCAAGAGATGAGATTGGGCTCCACAATTAATAATGGGCTGCCCATGCTAAATACCACAGAATGAAAAGAATGAACGAGGTCAAAGGGTCCCTGACTGGAAAGGGAGCGTGAGATGCTGGCGGGAGAGCTGAGCACCTGTGCTGAAGGGAAGAGAATAAGGAGGCAGGGCTCAGGAACCCTGGCAGGAGGTACGAGGAAGTCAAGGATCAAAATGCTGAGACAATGGGGGATTTCACTCACCCAGACAATAATCTATACAATTTGGAGGATAAAATCTTCATGAACTAAAGCCCATTTGTGTGTATCAACCACATCATGATACCACTGAAAAAGCTTGCCTACTCCAGCCAAGAACAGCCACACACACACCCAGAGACCCAGACACATAGCAGTCTGGTGACCACAAGATGACAGGAACTTTCCAGTTAATGTTAACTTTTTGAGACGGGGTTTCTCTGCATAGCCCTGGCTGTCTTGGAACTCACTCTGTAGACCAGGCTGGCCTCGAACTCAGAAATCCACCTGCCTCTGCCTCCCAAGTTAAAGGTGTGCGCCACCACCGTCTGGCAACTTTTATTTTTTTAATCTCTGTGTTCCCGTGTTACGTGGAGGAATTACGTGTCAATTCCCAAATGGAAACGTGACTGGGGAATTGTCAGCTAACCTCCCTAGGAACCTCCATGGTACAGAGATGCTAAATCCTTTCTCAGTGAAATGTATCAGTCACATTGAGAGGGACATCAAGTAAGTTAAAAACAGACGTCAGACTTTACCAACACAATCTACTAAGAAATATAGAAGTAACTTGGTTCAGAATGTTAAAGGGTTTCTCATATGAGCCTAGCAACCTAAGTTGAGTCCCAGAAACCCATAATGAATGAGAAAACCAACTCCCCAGATTCTTGTACACACACACACACACACACACACACACACACACACACACACACAGACCCACAGACAGACAGACAGACAGACACACACACACACATATACACTGCACATATGCATGATAATAAATCAAAGAAAAAAATTTTAAACTATGCAAAATGCTTATATGATTACTTATAAATGGTATATTTGCTATCCATACCAGTAGGATAAAACAAAGGGAATATGATCTTATAATCTTAAGAGTATATATCTCCTATTTTTCTTTGCTTCTTATAGGAAAAAATGAAGGTTTTATTATGGTCTACCTTTTAGGAATTTAGCATTGATTAACCATAGAGTGGGGTGTGAAAGATGTGACAGTGTTAATATGCTATAGAGGCACAGGAGGTAGCCATAGCAACAAAGACTTTGAGGGTCAAGAGGCTGGACGGAGCCATCAGATGTGTCTAGCTGCTCTAGGACCTGGGACAGGAAGTCTGCAATTAGTTCCCCTCCTCTGGACTTCTGGTTTTCCTTTCTGTGTGTCAGGGTAAAAGAGGAAGGTCTGTGAACAATCAATAACGTCAATCGTTAGGGAGGTGGGGGGGGGGGGGCTTGATAACAGACAGGTTACAAGGAGTTAAAGCCAGAAGAGGAGACTGGTTTGGGGGGCACGGTTTGGAAGGGATGAGATTGGGCTCCACAATTAATAATGGGCTGCCCATGCTAAATACCACAGAATGAAAAGAATGAACGTATTTTGGAAAAAATGTACTTTGGAAAAAAAAAGATGCCCGGGAATGTACCTTGATCTTCAGGTTTCCTGAGTCCAAGTCCCAGGCCTAATCCAAGCGACACAATCACCAACAAAGCAAGAAGAACCTATTACAGAAAGGAGAAATCCATCTCTGTGGTTGTCTAAAAATAAGAAACAAAATGACAGATACATACCTTTCCTCTAGACTGCAATCAATTCGCAGTAGTGGCAGCATGCTAATTACCAAAGGTATCAGACTCAATACCGACAAAAGCATGTTATAGTATTTAGTGGTCAAAAAAAACCAAAGAAATGTGGAGAATAATTATTTGTTTCTATTCATATCTGCTTCTGAAATAAGTTTCCATGTAGCCTAGGCTAGCCTCCAACTTGCTATCTTGTCAAGGATAATCTTAAACTCTCACCCATCCTGCCTCCATGCCTGGAGATCAAATCCAGGACTTCACGAGTGCTAGACAAGTCTTCTAATAACTGAGATGCATCCTAATCCCATGAGAAAATGTTCTGTAGGTCGTTTACTATAGATGCCCAGATTCAAATACTTTCATATCTCAAATATGTTAAGTTTAACACTCCAGACTGATTGAAAGCAGTCATTGAAACCACTGCAACTACAAACCTTTATCTTCACCTTTTTTTTTCTTACTAGACATTCCCTTGGAGAATATTTGAATGAATATACTCACTCCAGCATCCTGTAGATCTGTGAAATCCTCAATTGCCTCATTGCTAGTTACCCAAGGACAAGGAAAATAGCTAAAACATGTCAACGTTCAGTCATTAACTGAAAGGGTTTCCTTTGCTCTTTAGTTCCTGAACTTCACATAATCTGGGAGCTTCTTTATCGGAGAGTGTTGAATTCCCTGGGATCACCCCTGCTGGCAAAGCTGTGCAGCACAGGAGACTCTGAGCTTCAATCAGGTTAAACAGTGATGTGGCTACATTCTCTCTTTTACCTAAGCCATGAGTTCAAGTGATAAGAACGGGCTAGTGGGGCTGTCCATGCCATACAGAATGTGACAGAGTCCAATAAGATAGTTCAGTGCATAAAGGTGCTTGCTGCCAAGCCTGGTGACCTGAGTTTGATCCCTGAGTCCCACAGAGTGAAAATTGAAAGCAACCCCCCTCCCCAAGTGTTCTGTTTTCAGACTTCTGATATGTGCTAAGGCACATGAGTACACCCCACCCCACCCCCCCACCCCCTCGCATTAACTATAAATTTAAATTTTTTTAAATAATGCTCAGTCATGAGTTCAAATTACTTCTTGAAGATAAAATAAATCTGGTTATAATTTAAAAGCAAACGACAAACCTTGCAAAAAGAACAAATAAATGCAGTTACCAAAAACGCTTACATAAACAATTGCACGAACTATTGACTGAGTTTGCATTTTGAAAATCAAATGAAAAAAAAAGATGCATTAACTTTACCATAAAAGTTAATACAGTGCCCAAGGAAACACATTAATACGATATTAAAACATTTCTTTTCCCATGAAGTTTCACACTGCATCCCAGTAACAACAGGGAGAACTTGGAAGGTACATTTGCTCAGCGAGAGGCAATTGAGTGTAAACTACTTAAGAACAGTAGGTGGCCCAAATCTTTAATTCCAGTACTCAGGATGTGGAGGCAGGATGATCTTTGATTTCAAGGCCAGTCTGGTCTACAAAGAATATTCCATGGCTATCAGGGCTACACTGGGAAAATGTCTCGAAACAAAAGATTTTAATATATATATCCTCAGGCCGGAGAGATAACTTCTTCTGTTCAGAGTTTATGTTATAAACACAAGGACCTGAGTTCAATTCCCAGAATCCAAATTATCAGGGTGGAGTCTGGTCATGTGCACAGCAGAAGGCTCATACACATCCCCAAGGCTCCAGGGGCTGGCAGGAATATGCTAATAAGCAAGCCCCAGGCCCCATTGAAACCCAGTGTCTCAAAAGAAAAAGAGAAGCGTCCTGTGGAAAGAAAGAAAGCACTGCTAAACTTATGCTGAGCAGTGGTGGCACAAGCCTTTAATCCCAGCACATGGGAGGCAGAAGTAGACAGACTTCTGGGTTCAAGGCCAGCCTGGTCTACAGAATAAGTTCTTGGGCTATACAGAGAAACCCTGTCTGGGGTGGGGGGGTGGGGGGGGCACCTAAGGTTGTGTGCTGATGCACAGGTGCCTCAGCAAGAAAAAGAAAAGAATAATCTAAAAATACATTAAGGACCCAGAATTTAGCCCCCCGGGGGGTTTGATTCTTTGAGTGACAAACTGAGATGAAGCTAAGAGGAAGAATGCTGCAAGGTCCCTGTAATCCTGCAAAGATAAACTGAGGATCTTCGCCTGAGGATCTACTGAGGGTTTACATAGTCATGGGTCATGGCCATGCATTGCTTGACCTTTGTTAGGGAAAACAGAAAGGAGACCAACAACTATGCTAACCTGGAGGAGTCTGAGGGAAGCTGCAGCCAGGTAGATGTGGTTAAAAAAAAAACAAACTGCATTAGGTTTTGACTTGAGGTGCTGGGTGAGTACATCCAAAGAGAAGTGGGAAATGGTGACTTGGGTTGGGGGAGAAGGTATCAATTAACTTCTCATGAGAACACACAGATTGCCTAAAGAGAAGATCACTGGATAAGATAGAAGTGGGGCGATGCCTCGAGTGACATTCAATGAGGAAAAAGATACAACAGCCAAAAAGCACCTAAGTCTTAGAAATGAGCATTTCAAGATGGTCCAGGAAACAAGGGGAGAGAATATGAAAGAAAGAAAGAAAGAAAGAAAGAAAGAAAGAAAGAAAGAAAGAAAGAAAGAAAGAAAGAAAGAAAGAAAGAGAAAGAAAGAACAAAAGAAAGAGAGAAAGAAAAAGGGATAGAAAGAAAGAGATAAGATAAAACCCTCAACAACATCCATATTGTTAGGGACTTTCAAATTGGAAACATGGAGGGAGGAGGTGGATTAGTTGCTAAAGAACACTTACTTCATTATGGTGGTGGGGGGGGGGGAGGACACGGATGGACAGCGTACACATTTAGATGGGCCACGAGAAAGCAGGGTGCTGGACAGAGTCCCCACTTCTCCAAAGTTTGATGATGAGTGATAAAAGCAGGTTAATAGCCGGGCAGTGGTGGCACATACCTGTAATCCCAGCACTCTGGGAGGCAGAGACAGGTGGATTTCTGAGTTCGAGGCCAGCCTGGTCTACAGAGTGAGTTCCAGGACAGCCAGGGCTATACAGAGAAACCCTGTCTCGGAAAACAAAACAAAACAAAACAAAAAACAAGAAAAAAAACCAAACAAACAAAAAAAAAACAGGTTAATAAAAGCCAGGAGCTTTTTAATATTATATTTTGGGTCAGGGAAGATAAAAATCAGATTAAAAGATGACAGTGAGGAAGAAAGCAAAAGAAATAATCTCCACACGGAAAATAAACAATGAAATGTTGATAAAGATTAACAATTCCTTAAGAGAGATGTGTTAAGCTAAATTCTTGCTCGTATGATATTTGTACCATTCAAAAATGGCTTGAGCTCTAATTATAAACATGTGGCAAAACAAAAATCAGTCCAGCATGGTCTCAGATTTCTGTCAGAAATGCCAGATGCAATAATTTAACATTCTAACCTAAAAAGCAACACAAACGACCCTAGTGCTGGACACAATTACTTAACATTCTAACCAAATAGCAACACAAACAAACCAAGTGCTGGACACAATTACTTAACATTCTAACCAAATAGCAACACGATCGAACCTGCGTAGGGAGGCCAGCCCTTCACATCTGCCACCAAGCTTGTAAGACTAAATTTAACAGCTGTACTTACCACACAAAGGATCTTGTATTTCTTGAGACTGTCCTTCTTAACGGGCTCCTCCGTGGCTAAAGCTAGCCTGGAATCCATTGTTCCCGGAGTTGTGTAAACCTGTTTAGCCGGAAAATAAGGCTCTTTCCTCTTTTCCCTCTAGGGAGGGAAATAGGAACTGTCCTGACTGCCTCAGCTGTGGCTGACTTTTAAATCCAAGAGAAAAGCAGAGCTCTGTAGTGATTGGTTAACTGAAGGGGAAAAAACTGTGTCTAACAGTATTGCCCACAGGATAAAGTCCATTTCTCGGACATTGCGGACAGCTGGTCTTTACAGCCTTAGAAGTAATAATATATACTAATCAGGATATGTAGATAGCAAGAATAGTGTATTAATCAAACTTATAAAAAGCTAATCATTTGTTTTGTTTTTGTCTGTGGCAGGAACTTGTGTTACTTCTTATCTCCAGAGCACCAGGATTAGCTCATGTGTCCCCGAATTTACAAACTGCTGGGAACTGAACCCAGGGCTTCACACCAGCCCAGCTCCACCCTAGCTCGGTTGCTTTCTGGGTTTTGTTTCTGTCTGTGCTTTCAGGCAGGATCTTATACCACGTTAACCAGGGTGGTTTGCCAAACCCTCCTTTCTAAATCTTCTAGAGACTGACAAGAAGCCCTGTGCAGGGAGTTTCTACATTCAGACAGAGTTCATGCTGCAGTTGAAAACTAGTACATTTACTAAGGTGCTTGAGGGCTGGAGACAGCTCAGCAGTTATGGGCACATGTTGCAGAGAAAGCTCAGATCTCAGCACCTCTGTCAGGCTGCTCGGGACTGCTACCAGCAATTCCAGCTCCAGGGACCTCATTCCCTCCTCTGGCCTCCAAGGGCCCATGCACTCATACATACATAAGACCCACCCCCAACACACACACACACACACACACACACACACACACACAGAATAGACATTAAGTAATCAAAATATGTTTGATTAGAATAGAAATTCTGAAACTACTAGAAAAATTTTAATTATGAGAGGAGTGTCTTACATTTTATAATGTCTACAGTTTGAGTTATTTTAAAGCAAACAACAAAATAGTATGTGTGGTGGTTTCATATACTTGAATGCTTAGTTACCAAAGAGTGGTGCTATTTCAAGGAATCAGAAGAATTAAGAGGTATAGTCTTGTTGGAGAAAATGTGTCCCTTGAGGGTGGGATTTGAGGTTTCAAAAGCCCAGTCTCTCCTCTCCCTGTCTTGATAGATAGATAGATAGATAGATAGATAGATAGATAGATAGATAGATAGAGGGATAGATACATTCCTAGCTGTGGATCAGGATATAAAACTCTCCAAAGCTTCTTCCCCAGTACTGTGTGTGCCTGCATGCTACTGTGGTCCTAAGCATGATGATAATAGACTAACCTCCAAAAATATACTTAAGTTCATACACTTACATGTTTCTTTGATAAGAGTTGCCTTGGTCATAGTGTCTCTTCACATTGATAGACTAAGACACTATGTCTTTACTGCTTTTCGCATTATATGGTATTGGATTAGTCAGAATTTTCTAGGATCACAGAACGTATGGGTAGTATCTATATAGTAAGGGAATTTGCTGATGACTTACAGTCTGGAGTCCAACTCCCCAACAATGGTCAGCAGCAGCTGTGGATGGCAGTCCAAGGATCTAGCAGTTGCTCGGTCCCACAAGGCAAGGAGGTAAAGAAGAGAAAGTCTTCCTTCTTCCAACATCCTTATGTAGGTTTCCAGCAGAAGGTGTGGCCCACATTAAAGGTGTGTACCATGACTGGATCTGGGACTTGGTTTGTTCCAGATGACCTTGAACTCAGATATCTCCTTGTCTTACTCTCCCCTGGGATTCATAGCCACCAGGCCTCAAAATCTCCATGCAAAGAGCCAGGTCAGAAACTTGTGTCTCCCAGCCTCAAGATCTGGATCACAGGTGAGCCTTCCAATTCTGGATTGTAGTTCATTTCAGATATAGTCAAGTTGACAGCCAGGAATAGCCACTACCATGGTATTAAGCAGCTTTTCAAGTAAGAAGTTGGGGGCTGAAGAGATGGCACAAGGGCTAAGAGCACTGAGGTCCTGAGTTCAAATCCCAGCAACCACATCTGTAATGAGATCTGACTCCCTCTTCCGGAGTGTCTAAAGACAGCTACAGTATACTTACATATAATAATAAATCTTTAAAACAACAACAATAACAAAAAAAAATCTCTGTCAAAAAAAAAAAAAAAGAAGTTGGACTGGACCAAGTTTTTATTAAGTCTCCTGCGTTACCCACCGGGCTACTATGAATGCAGATGAGAATGAGTCACAGACTTGCTTCATGATGCTAAGGCTGGATTCAACAACTGTGAGCTAGAGAAGTTGAGTCTTCGATGTTTTCTTCCCTACTCTGTATTCTTTTGCCATCACGGGGCCTCTAATGGCTTCAGCATCTATGTAGTTCAATTCTTGGCCTCCTTTAGTTCCAGTTAAAGGAAGCTCCCTGTTCCCAGATCCAAGCCAGTTCCCTCACTCTAAGCTGACCTGACTGATAAAGGAATACTCATGGCTCGCCGCTGGAGGTTGCTCAGCCCCGCTTGTCATGAAGGATTTGATGACTCTATGCTGGTGGTCTTCTTCCACCTGAAGAAATGTTTTCATACATGTTGTATGATTTCAAACTTAAGGACATCTTTAAGGATGTTTGCTCAATTAGGAAGTGAGTGCTTAGTGTGTCCTTCCCCTCCCTCAAGCAGGAGGATCAGACCTTGGGTGCTTGCCACAACTGCAATTTCCTACAGGAATTTAGAAGACTGCCCGCTGAGCTTGCTTTGCAACATAATCCAGATGAAACAAAGGATGGGTTTTGTGGTCTTCTCTTTATAAACTGGAGCTGCAGAATTAAACTTTGAGCCTTGATCAGAACCTTCGCCTCAACTTCATCCTTCTCTCACAACCGGTCCGTTTCATCTCCAGCCCCCCTTTCAGGTAACCAGTTCTCCATGGCCGCTGGACAGCTACAGTGTAGTAAGTGTAAGTCATTGGATTCAGTTTAAGTACTTAGAAATAGCATTTGTTGTCTTAGTCAGGGTTTCTATTCCTGCACAAGCATCATGACCAAGAAGCAAGTTGGAGAGGAAAGGGTTTATTCAGCTTACATTTCCACATTGCTGTTCATCACCAAAGGAAGTCAGGACCGGAACTCAAGCAGATCAGGAAGCAGGAGTTGATGCAGAGACCATGGAGGGATGTTACTTACTGACTTGCTTAGGCTGTTTTCTTATTGAACCCAGGACTACCAACCCAGGGAAGCACCACCCACAATGGGCCCTCCCATCCTTGATCACTAATTGAGAAAATGCCCCACAGATGGATCTCATGGAGGGATTTCCTCAAGGGAGGCTCCTTTCTCTATGATAACATCAGACATCATTGTGTCAAGTTGACACACAAAACTAGCTTGTACAACATGTCCCTTATAATTATTGTATTCGTCTTCTCTCAAGAGAGCACATTAAAGCTCTGGTTGTTTAAATGATGTGATTTACTTTCTCAGTATTGCCTGTTTATTACACACCAGAATTAGACCTGGAACCCAAGTCTTCTAATTCCCCAATCCAATCCTATTTTAATCAATCAACTAAAAGGTTCTTGTGGTGGTTTGAGTAGAAATGGTCCCCATAGGCTCATCTGAATGTAACAGAACACTGCAATATAGGTCTGTTGTCTAATCTATATAGCCTGGGGCTTCACATTATGTTTACTCTGTCGTGAGATAAAGGTTAAGGTCAATGAAAAAAACTAAATAACAGTGGAGTCAAAAGTCATAGTCAAATCTTCAAGTTTTGTTTTTGTTTGTTTGTTTGTTTCGAAACAGGGTTTCCGCTGTCCTGGAACTTACTCTGTAGACCAGGTTGGCCTCGAACTCAGAAATCCCCGTGCCTCTGCCTCCCAGGTGCTGGGATCAAAGGCATGTGCCACCACCACCCAGCTCAAATCTTCATGTTTTGATGACATGAAAGTCAGTGAATCTTAAAATGAGTATTGTGGAATACTAGTCCCATAAGCACTGCTTGCCTTGTCAAACAAACTCTGAGAACTTCTCTCTAATATTAAGATTATTTAAAATGCTTGGAGCTGGAGTACACCCCATGGAAAGCACTGCTCTGGGTAAACGTGTGAGACTATAACACAGGGAGGATAAATATGAAAAAAATATATGCTTTGCTATACAAATGCTCTGAGATGTTAAGAATAGCGCCTAGAACCACATCAAGTCTGTCTTTTGTTAATCAAGTCACTCTCCCAAGCAAAACATCTATATCACAAAAGCCAAGTTTCCTTTTTGGCTCTGTGGGTGTCTGATTATTTTCCATCATTTCCTTGGCCTGTTGCACACCTACCACCTTCTTCTACTCAAGCCCTATCTGTGGAATCAGGATCATTAACTGCCAAAATGAAAGGAATACTTTTCGGAAGTGGAAGATCCTATTGAAATCATCAAACCCAGGGCTTGCATACTTTTAAATTAATAAATTCTGTCCCTTGACAATTTTATACATTCATATAGTGCATTTTGGTTATTGTCCACACCCCCAATACACTCGTACCTACATTCATTATTGTTAGTCACTTTTTTCTTGACAAAGTCTCTTTTTATTCATATTCATGACATTTTGTCGTTTTTTTTTTTTTCTCCAGACAGGTTGCCTTGTTTTATATCCTAGAGTTTAACAAGGGCTGTCTGTATGACCATAGGTTTGGAACTGTCCATTAGAGCCTGCTGGACTCATCAGCAGGCACACTGCTAGCTATTATGCCTCCCTCTGTCCCAGAATCCATTAGCTGCTGATAGCTTATCAGTAACATGACAACCCTAGAAGCTCCTTCCCAACCTACGACTGACCATTGGCTGGGCTTGACTTGTCCAGACCCAATGAGCAAATCTAGTATGAGTTCCCGATTGCCACACCATGTGATGCTTAGCAGATGGCACTGCACAACGCTTCTCTCTGTCTTCGGGCTCAAATGGTGTGCCTGCTTTGTAATGTTCCCTGAGCGTTGACACCAAGAGGTGGCATCAATGTGCAGCCATGGGTCTCCACCTTCTCCTCCATTCACTGCCTTCAGAGGCTTCTCTGATGAAGGCTGAGAAACGCTTTTGCTCGCAGGTATAAATGCAGATTTGTAAGGGACTTGGATGCTACACCAACTTAGCTAAGGAATAATAGTTGATTTCCCCCTAGAGCCTAAGATCTCTTTAGTCATGAGTTCTTGACTGGGTTTGCAGCCTAGAAGCATGGACTCCTTGTGGTGCGGGTCGTAATCAGGGTCAAATCAGGGACAAATCGGGAACAAATCAGAGAGTAGTTAATTGCTGCCGTGATAACTGTGTCACTACTGCATCCGTGGGCACATTTGCCTGGCAGGTGGTTATTGTAGTCCACAGTGTTCAGAGCTGGGTATGATAGTATCTGCCTCCCTGAAACCCTCCCCACCTGCAAGCAACATATTACCGTCAAACACTTTGAAAGCCATCTAACAGAAAGGAAATATCTAGCTCATTTACGGCTTGGATTACTTATATTAAAGATGTCTGTTATTTCTGGTAATAGGATCTTCTCATCTAATTCCAGTGGACAATCAAATAAAATTACAAAGGCCTGCATTTGGGGGAAGGAGCCTTCGGAGCCTCCCTGACCCATAACTCCTACACCTGGCACTGACATTTTCTTTTAGATCCATTCATTATAGGATCAAAATGATGCCTTCTGCCATCAAACACTCCCTGCATCCTTTAACTGGTTATCTAGAACGTAGGTGCCCTGTTTTGTTTTGATCACAGTGATAAGCACCACATTAAAAAACAACCCGGGGAGAAAAAGGTTAATTCCATCTTACAATTTACAGTCAATCCTTAAGGGAAATCAGGACAGGAACTGAAACAGAGGCCCAGGAGGAGTATTGCTTACTGGCCTGTCTCTTTATCTTTTGTTTATACACTCAAGACCATCTGCCCAGATATGGCACCACCCCACATCAATCATTAATCAAAAAAATGCCTCACAAACTTGCCAACAGGCCAAATTCTTGAGATTCCTTCTTTGCAGATAGATTGCATCATATTCACAAAAAAACAACGAGCACGTGTTGGTTTTTCACAGGTTCCCTTCATAGTAACTTACATTCTCCCCACATTTTAGTTCAGAGGGGGCCAAGCCTGTATCTCAAGTGGGCAGAAGTTCATAATGTATACATGTCACCCGGTGGTGGTGGTGCATGCCTGTAATCCCAGCACTCTGGGAGACAGAGGCAGGCGGAGTTCAAGGCCAGCCTGGTTTACAGAGTGAGTTCTAGGACAGCCAGGGCTATGCAGAGAAACCCTGTCTCGAAGAAAAAAAAAAAAAAAAAAAAAAAAAACAAATCCAAAAAACCAAACTAACTAACTAAATAACTAAATAAATAAATAAATAATAATTTATACATGTCTCCTCATGTTCCTGGCTTTTCATAGCAGCAGAGCTGTAAGGTTGAGGGTTATAGAGATCAGATAAGGCACTTTGAAATGCTGGAGAAGGACATCGGCTGGGGAAGGTGTAGCCTCAGTTACAGTGGAATCCTGGGATTGGAAGGATCATGGAGAAAAGCTGAGGCTTAGCATCATGTGGCCAGGTCGGAATCCTGACAGAGGAGCCAGGAAGGCACTGGTGTAGCCTCTAAAGACTCCAGCTTATGGAAGATGCAGGACTGGGGTGGGAGCCCCAAGGATAGCAGCAGTTACCCAGTAGAGCCTGCCTGAGCCCGTAAGATGTGCTCTGTGTTCTGTGAATGGCGGAGCCAAAGAAGTGGAGTTGTGCAAGGCTTTGGAGCTCCAGACAACAGACACTCAGCTCTTTATTGTGTTAGATTTTGGGTTTGCTTGAACCTGATTGTAACTATGCCCTGGTTTTCCCTTTCCATTATAAGAAAAAATTTAACTAGCTTTTTATTTTCTAGGAGCTTACACGCGGGAGACTTTGGACTTGTAAAGAGACCTTCAACGTTTAAGCCATTGGGATTTTTTAAAACTGTGGGAATTTTTAAGAGTCGGGCTGTGTTTTATGTTGTGTTGGTATTACTGTCATGTCAAGTTGACAGTTGTGCTGCTTAATTTTCTCCCAACTTGACACAAACTAGGCTTATATGGGGGAAAGGAATGTTAGTTGAGAAAATGTTTCCATCAGATGGTCCGTAGACAAGACCTTGAGTCCCTGCACTGACTCTTCTTTACCATAGACTACAACTGTAAGATGCAACAAACCCTTTCCTCCCAAGCTGCTTTTTATCATGGTGTTTATCATAGCAATAGAAACCTAAGACAATATCTGTGGATGTGTCTTGGTTTATTATTAATGGTTTTTTTCTTGTTACTGTTGTTCTAAATTTTGAAATTCAAGTTTCTTGTTGGTTGAAGTAGAATCTTCTAGAATTTTGCAAAGTCAGTAATACTTTCTAATATCCTTTCGGGGATTTTACATATAGCCAAGAACAGGTTAGATGTTTTCTTTAGATGGAGTTCACTTTCAAACTCCCTGCAGAAAATATCCTCTCTATGTGACCAACCTTTACAGATAAATTCAAAAGGATTTGATAGCATTTGTAAGATCTCTTGGCTAGTGATATCTCAGAAGTGAGATAGGAAAGATTGAGCCTGTATCAAACTGTGCCTTTTAAATGAGGAGCAACTGAATTTTAATACATAAGAATTCGGCATGTGGCTTGAGGTCTTGCAGGCTTCTGGGTTCTAAAAACCTCTGCCATGTTTGCCGATTTTAATTGTCATCATGGAGAAGCCATAATGTCCAGTTATTGTATCAAGTATTGGATTTAGGATATTATTGCGATGGTATTTTGTAGTTGTGGTAACAACTATAATCAGTTGACTTTTAGAAATAAAAGCCTTACAAAAAAATGGGGAAAAAAAGAAATTGCCTTCAATAATGTAAGTAAAGGCTACAGAGGTGGCCAAGGGGTGAAGAGTGGTTGATACTCTTCCAGGAGACCCAGGTTTGGTTCCAGCATACATATCAGGCAACTGACAATGGTCTCTGTAACTCCAGCTCTGGGGGACTCAACATCTCCTTCTGGCTTCTATGGGCTCCTGCATACACTTGTCATATGCTTATGTTCATATGTACACATACACATAATTAAACATAAACACTGAAATGATGACAACGATGACGACGACGATGATGATGATGATGATGATGCCTTAGGGTTTGATTGCTTTGAGGAGACACCGTGACCATGGCAACTCTTAAATAAAAGAGAATATTTAATTGGGGCTGGCTTAAAGTTTTTCTAGTCAACATACTAAAATCCTTTGAGACCTCTTGAGCCAGGCACTGCCATTTCAAATTACCCTCAGCACTCCTGTTTCCCATGTTCCTACTAGTATGGTCCAATAAGCCTCCCTTAGAGCATTCCACTGCTTTCCTAACCCTAAGTCCCAAAATCCATACAAAAAGTATGGTCGGACCTATCACAGCAGTACCCCAGTCCTAACTTCTATCTCACTTAAGGTTGCTGAGAAAAGACAATATTACTATGGCAACTCTTACAAAGGAAAACATTTAAGGGGCTATCTTACAGTTTCAGAGATTCAGTCTGTTATCATCACGGTGTGAAGTATGGCGGTATGCATTGGTAGTTGTGGAGCTGGGTGAACCAAGAGTTCTACGTCTTGATCTGCAGGCAACAGGGAGAGAGACTATTTGAGATGTGAGAGCTCAAAGCCTGCTTCTACAGTGGCATGCTTCCTCCAACAAGGCCTCCTCATAGCGCCCCTTTCTACCTTCACACAAACATCTACAGGGGCCATCCCTGTTCAAATCAGCGAAGAGGAAGAGATCCTTCTTTAGTCACTCACTGGTGACCAAAGGAAAACCTAGGGACTGTGACATGCCTCACTTTGTAGAGTACTTGCCTAAAATTTGCAAAGCCCTGGGCTCATATCTCAACACACGAAGCTGGACACTATGGTGGTAAACACTTATAATAGTTCACTTGGAAAGTAGAGTTCAGAGGATCAGAAGATCATCTCAGCTTCACTTCATCTGGGACTCCAAGGCCAACCTAGGCTATATGAGATCTTGTCTCCCAAAACTAAATGGGGGAGGGGAGGAGTAAAACCAAAAATGTACTAGATAGGATATTTAATCATGAGAGGTAGCTTTAGCCTGCTCTCCTGCTCTCCTTGAAGCTGTTCTGGTCAATCCTGTGGATTTTAGATATGCCAGCCCGCAGGGCAGTGAACCAAGCCCTCGACACCTGTCTTTTCCCTGCTCCCACATACCTTTCTTTGGGAGGGCCACCATGTGGTTGCCAGGAATTGAACTAGGGTCCTTAGGAAGAGCAGTCAGTGCTCTTAACTAACCATTGAGCCATCTTTCCTTACCTCCTTTTACATCTTTCTTATTTTTATGTTTAGATAAGGCAGAGTGGTCTCATTAAAAAAAAAAAAAAAAAAAAAAGCCGGGCTGTGGCGGCGCATGCCTTTAATTCCAGCACTTGGGAAGCAGAGGTAGGTGAATTTCTGAGTTCAAGGCCAGCCTGGTCTACCGAGTGAGTTCCAGCTAGGGCTATACAGAGAAACCCTGTTTCAGAAAACAAACAAACAAACAAAACCCTCCCTCTCTACTTAGATCGCTGGACTTTGTGTTCCTGATTTCCTAAGCACTGCCTTGGTTTTAAAATCTTGACATTTTATACAATAATTTGTATGCTTTTGTTCCCAAGTGCTTGCCAGGTCTGAGACCCCAGCTGTACTGCAGATACTATTTTCCAGTTCTCTCCAAGATGTAGCTGCATTCTGCACCAGTGTTATATAAAGGACCCCGTGACCCTTGACCCTGGGTTTCCACAGTGCATTTAGTTAGCTTTCACATTCCAGAACCTCCTTCTTCCTCACATCCTCTGTGTTAGCTCCCTGCTACTGTCCCAGTGTAGACAGGAGACAGACTTCAGGAGGAAGGGGTTGTTTTGCCTTATTGTACTGAGGTTTCTGCCCATGTCAGTATGCCTGTGACTTTGGGACTGGTGGCACAGTAGGTCATAAAGTACATGTGACATCTTCCTAAGGGTGGATTCTATTAACTGGGAGTTAGGGAGGGAAGAGTCTGGGATAATCCTTCTGGGGAATTTGGGTGAGGTCTGCCTGCTCAAATAGTAAAGAGGTCATCAGGTCATTAACAAAAATCCACTCCTAGCCTTCGGGGCAGGAAAGCACATATTTTAATCTCCTCCAAAGAGAAAATTCCTTGGTATGTTTAATATTTCTGGTTTCACTAGTGATCTGTGAAGAGGACCTTCGTACCCCCAACATCTCCTCCCTTCCATTTATTTTATTTTATTTTATTTTGGTTCTTTTAAGACAGGGTTTCTTTGTATAGTCCTGGCTGTCCTGGAACTCACTCTGTAGACCAGGCTGGCCTTGAACTCAGAAATCCACCTGCCTCTGGGATTAAAGGCATGCGCCACCACTGCCCAGCCCATTTTTTTTTTTTTTAAGAAAGAATAGTGGTCATAATAGAGGCCAAGGTTGAATGCATTGCTTCCCTGGCTAGTCTAATTAATACAGGCAAGCATAAGAGAATTTCAGACCAGTTAATGGAGGACCCATGTCAGGAGAAGTCATCCTCAGTTCACCTACCTATTAATTAATTTCCTGCTCCTCTGAGTCTCAGAAACCTTGACTTCCAGGCCATAGCTAGAACTTGGAAGCTATGTGGACAAGTTGGACCAGAAGAGTCCAGAGAAACTAGACACACTTAGGGGGGTTGGGAAAGGAGACTAAACCCAGAAGAAAGAAAGAAAAAAAAAAACAGGAAGAGAGAGTCACTCAAAGATGGCTTTGTGGGGAGATGATTAGCTTCAGGGAAGGTGAGTTATGGGGAAAAGGCAAAAAGATGCATGAGAAGATTGATCAATAGGAAAAACAGGAGAAAAGTAACTAATTTGGTTAGCCCTTGGTCCAGACCAAGGAAGGATGCTAGAGCTGTAGCGTGCGGGCTGAGTTTAGAACTAGCTGTCTGTGTGAGCCTGGTTGTCATCAGTATCAGACTGGATCCAGGAGGCAATGTCACACAACACAGAGATCACAACTTGGGCTAGAAGATGCAAGCGTGTGCAGGCGAAACATAAGTAAAGTCGATGCTTTACTAGACATCCAAGTGATGACATGTAGCGTGGAACCAATGACCAGGACATGATAACTGTGTTTTATAGTGCCTGTGTAGTAATGAAATACACAGTCTGGATCAGTGTAGATGAGCCGTTGGTGACTTAAAGACCACCGTGCTGGTTCTCTGCTAAGTCAACACCTCTGAGATTCTCTTCCAGCCCAGCAGGACTGTGTCCTACTTTGCCTTAAGTACTGAAGTTCACCCTAGCCTCCATCAAGTTCTTGAAAACCTTTTCTAGCCATTGCAAAAATTCCGAAGTAAATTGATTTCTAGAAATACCCAGGCTTTTATACATTCTTGTTTTACTGCCCTTACGAGGGAATCATAAATGGCCATATTCTAGAAAGTTTCTGAGGGAGAGAGCTGGAAATCCCTGTGTTGACTGAGTCCCCGGTGCAGTCTATGTGGTGGCCGAAGTTAAAGTATGGGCCACATACATTCACTTCTTTGAAACCTGAAATGAGTTGAGCTGTTTTTCTCTGTCCTGGGATTCATTTCTGATATGTCCACTACGTGGTGACAGGAATCAAATCACTTCTGCTTTTCATTTGGAGAGATATCTGTGTCCTGCAAGACATTTGAGGAAGATTCATCAAATAACTTACTTAATTGTTTTAGTGCAACACAGTATCTAAGCCCCACCCATCAATGTCTAGCGAAAGAAAATGTAATATATTAATAGGTATAATTTGGTCGGTGATCCAAATCTGTCTCAACATCCAGGATTCTAGAACTGGCTATTACCTCGGAATAAGCTATGTCCAAGAAATAAAGGGACTGTGAAAGCTTGTACATCACCCATGAATAGTAAACATGAGGGCTGCTGCACGGCAAACTCTGGGCTGAGACGTGGCAGGTGCGAGAACGTTGAACTTCTGACTTCACCCTAACGAGCCTTAATCTGAAGGAACAAAAAGTGAGGGCCCTGATATGGTGTGAGGAATGCTGTGCTAGTGGTGCTGCTGCAGCACCAAGGGAGCAAAGCAACAGTGTGCTTTCTAAGGGAAGGGGTGTAGAAAAATAAGTTCTTTTTTTCAGCTTCTAAGATACAGGAACAATATAGATCTATCATATGTATATATATATATATATATATATATATATATATATATATATATATATATATATATATATGATATGTACAATAGAGTAATACTCTACACACACATTGAAAGGTGAGAACACAGACTTCTTGCTCCATTTGGAAGCAGGGCTTTGGCAGCCTTCAGAGTGCTATCCACATAGTTATGTAGAAGGTGTCTGAGTTGCTGAGACAGGGTTTCTCTGTGTAGCCCTGGGTGTCTGGACCTCACTTTGTAGACCAGGCTGGCCTCGAACTCAGAAATCCACCTGCCTCTGCCTCCCAAGTGCTGGGATTACAGGCGTGCGCCACCACCGGACCCGCTGAGCTACTGATTTTCAGACCTGCCAAAGAGGGAGGCCCAGAACAACGCTCAGCCTTGGGGATTTCTCAGGAGAGCATGACTCAAGCCAACCTACGCGGTGTTTAAAGTCTCCCCAGCAGCTCAGAGTTTTGAAGCAGCGCTTTCTTCCTCTTCTCTCAGTCATGGACGCTCAGGAAGAACTTCTAGGCAGCAAAGAAAGGCAATAACAACCAAAATAAAGTAGGAGGGGGGCTATTTAAAAACTATCAGCAAGGTGGCACATACCGGGCTGGAGAGATGGCTCAGTGGTTAAGAGCACTGACTGCTCTTCCGGAAGTCCTTGAGTTCAAATCCCAGCAACCATATGGTGGTTCACAACCATCCGTAATGAGATCTGACCCCTTCTTCTGGGGTATCTGAAGACAGCTACAGTGTACTTGCATATAATAAATAAATAAATCTTTAAAAAGGGAATAAATCTTAAAAAAGGGTGGCTCATACCTGTACTCCCAGCACTGTGGAAGACAGGAGGATCCCACATTAGAAGCCAGCTTGAGTTAGTGACTAGAGATAGAGTAGATAGATAGATAGTCATATAATTAAAATAGTCTAAGGCTGTACTAATGGCTGCACAACTTGGTGATAATGTGAAGACTTAGTGGGTCCTTGGCTGGGGTGTCACTTAACTAGCTGGTAGAGTGCTTGCCTAGCATGTACTGGGGCCTGAGTTCAATGCTCAATAGCACATAAGCCATGCGTGGTGCTGTGCATTATAATCTATCACTGGGGCTGTAAAGGCAAGATCACCTTCAGCTACAAATTGAGTTTGAGGCTAGCATTGGCTACATGATATCCTGCTAAGAAGGAAAGGGGGGAGGGTGGTTGGCTGGAGAGATGGCTCAGTGGTTAGAGCACTGACTGCTTTTCCAGAGGTCCTGAGTAGCTGGGTGGTGGTAGCATACGCCTGTAATCCCAGCACTCTGGGAGGCAGAGGCAGGTGGATTTCTGAGTTTGAGGCCAGCCTGGTCTACAGAGTGAGTTCCAGGACAGCCAGGGCTACACAGAGAAACCCTGTCTTGAAAAAAAAAAAAACAAATCTAAAAAACCAGAGGCCCTGAGTTCAATTCCCAGCAACCACATGGTGGCTCACAGCCATCTGTAGTGAGATCTGATGCCCTCTTCTGGTGTGTCTGAAGACAGCTACAATGTACTCATATACATAAAATAAATGAGTCTTTTTTTTAAAAAGGGAAGGATAGAAGGAAGGAAGGGAAGAAAGAAATTATGAAAAATGTACAAGGGAGTTTTTAGTGAAGAAGAACTTTAGCATCTTTTAAATACTTGCTACCCTAATTTGATTTTAAAGCACTGAGCAGAAGCTTTTGGGAAAGGAAGGGATTCCCCCTCTTTTCTGTCATGATCATTCCTGAGGGAAGCCAAGACAGCAACTCCAGGCAAGCGTTAGAAGCAGAAACAATGGAAGAACCCTGTTTATTGGGCTGCTCTTCATAGCTGAGCCTGCTTTCTTATACAACCCAGGCCTAAGCCTAGGGGAGGCATCGCCCACCGTGGGCCGGGCTCTCCAATATCCATCATTAACCCAGAAAATGCCCCCGGTTGACGGTTGACATGCACTGGCCAAGCTAATAGCAGCAGCTCTTCATTTTAGGGTCCCACTTCCGGGGTGACTCAAATTGGTGTCCAGATGACAAAAACTAACCAGCACATGTCAAAAACATACTTACATTTTCACACAGAGAATTTAGCCTCTATCAAGTGATAAACGTTGAAGTGAGACGGACATAAAAGGGGAAAGGGAGAAATCACAAAACAGTTGAAGAAAATTTGCTAGAACCAAAGGAAATGTCTTATGGCCACCGTGTGCCCAGTTAACGAATACGATACAGACATTTACCAAAATGCTCGGCAGTGATGTTCATATTTCCCAAGCTTCTGGAAAGGAAAAAGGTGGGCACCTGTAATGTCTCTAGAACCCAAAGAGTTTAGGATTTCCAAGTAGCTATGATAAAAGAGAGAAGACAGTAGAATAACACCTTCTAAGAAAATCATCTTCAACCTGTAATTCCACATCCAGCCCACACTCTTGTTGAGGATGAGAATGCAAGCAGAGTTTCTACTCTACACCCTCATTTACACCAAAACAAGATCCTAAACTTTAACATAGGAAGAAACCACACCCGGAAGCTCATGATCTGACTTTAGAACAAAGTGAAACAGCCCAGAAATCAAACAGATAGGTAACAAAAGAACACACAGCACAACAAAGGAACACCCAGCACTGCAGATGTGCAGGGACAAAGGAAGAAACCAGTTCAGACTGGCAGAGTGAAACCAAGAGGCTGGCAGTGTGGCCAGCCACCAGACTCTGTGCTCTGAGGGCCTCTGCTTTGCCAGGTTCTCAGGAAACACTGGAGGTCTTGATATTTAACTAAGGGAAAGAGCAAGTCATTTTAGTTCATTGCACAGGAAAACTGATCCAGGGATCTGGAGGCATCTGTGTAAGGCTGGAAACTGGGTAACAACACATGATAGCCCACCACAGTGGCTGAATACACACCAGCTACCCGATAGGCAATGCGGGACACCCAGAGTGCAATACGCTCTGTTTTTCCCAGGTCTGGCTCTCTCTGCTCTGTTCTATTGACTTTTCCCAGAGGGTAACTCACCATTGGAAACCTCTGAGAAACTAAAGCCATGCTCTGACCCAGAAGCCTAGCCCAGTGTATGTTTTTCTGGGAGATTTCTATTAGCAACCACCACACAGTCCTCACTTTATGTCTCACATTTCCCCTGCTATTCACTATTAACAAATGAAGACACATATATCCGCAGATGAAAATATAGGCAGTGGGGAAAGTAATGCCAAAACCTAAGAGTCAGGACAGTGTTGCCATTGATAGGGGAGACATCATGGTATTGGCAGTGTTCTGTCTCTTTACCCAGTGAGGGTACACTACACATTTGTCCTGAGATTTACTTTAGTATTGCTACTGCGGTTGCTACTTGGGGTTTTATTTATTTTATTTATTTATTATTAGAAAGAGACAGGGTCTCCTGCAACCTAGACTAGCCTTTATCTCCTTATGGAGCTGAGGATGATTTCAAACTTTAGGTCCTTCTGATTATACTGTCTGGCACTACATTGCAGGAGTAGACCACCAAGCCCAGGTTCTGAGGGCCCAGGGGACTGAGGGCTAGAGGGCTTTGTGCATGCTAAGCAAATTAGCTGAGTTGTATCCACAGATTTTCTCCCTTATGGGTGACGGATTTTTTTCCCCCCGAGACAGGGTTTCTCTGTGTAGCCCTGGCTGTCCCGGAACTCACTCTGCAGACCAGGCTGGTCTTGAACTCAGAAATCCACCTGCCTCTGCCTCCCAAGTGCTGGGATTACAGGCGTGCGCCGCCGCTGCCGCCGCCGCCGCCGCCGCCGCCACCGCCGCCGCCGCCACCACCACCACCACCACCACCACCACTACCACCACCACCACCACCATCACTACCACCACCACCGGCTGGGTGACGGATTTCATTATTGGAAATATAATATTCCTAAAAGGCAATGTTCACACTAAAGCTGACACATGAAAGTATCAAATCCTGGTCCTTAACAAACTTGGCTGACAGAAACCATCCCCTGCCTTTTGCTGTGAGAGACAGATGCCACCACCTTGGTTTTTTTTTTTTTTTTTTTTTTTTTTTTTTTTTTTTTGCATTTATTTGTTAAGATGTAGTTTGACATCGCATGTATCCCCAGCCAGCCTTAAACTTGCCATCCTCATATCTGTGCTTCCTGTGAGCTGGAATTATAGACACGAACAATATGCTCAGCTTGCCACCTTAGGTCGGCTTTTTGCCTTAAAATCTATACCTGAAGAAAGGTGGTAGGTGGGACAATTTTTTGTCTGGCCCCACTTGAGTGTAAGGGAAAGAACGCATTTGTCACTGGATTATCTATACTCAACTCTCAGAAGTCCAAATGGAAGTAGTAAAAATGGTAAATGGACTTCTAAATAAAACACATAGATCCTGAGCAAAGTTGGCCTTTTATACACGTTAGAAGCTGATTTCTAAAATTCTGATATCTATATCATCAGTAAGATCTCAGACTATTCAACTAGGAGATGACACTGGAACATGAAGTATCTAATTTTATATGAAATGGAATATTCAGTGAAGCCAATGATTTGAAGTGCAAATGACTTCAAGGATAGTTTCAAATAAAGCTATAGCCATAACAGCTGTCACAGTGTATACATAGTATGTGGTAAACACACACATACATACAGAGAGAGAGAGAGAGAAAGAGACAGAGACAGACAGAGAGACAGAGAGAGATAGAGACAGAGAAGACAGAGACAAGTAGAGACAGATAGAGACACAGAGAGAAATACAAATAATATGTTAGTGGGAAGATTTGAGCTGATATCTTCTGGTGTCCATTTAAGAGGCCAGAAGGGGCAATGAGTCCACTTAACAGGAGAACACTAAGATATTCTGAAAAGCCAACATTACCTACAATGTTTTGGCCAATTTTGCTCAAGTGCATGTTTGTAGATAAAAAAAAAAAGTTATACAGCTTTCACTATTTAAATGGTTTCAAGGTAATATACTAATAATCGATCTAAAATTCATAGGAAGTCCCAGATTATATGAGGAAAGAAGGGAGATATAAACAGAAAAAGGGAGGGAATGAGAGAAGGAAAGAAGGAAGGAAGAAAAGGAAGGAATAAAGAAAAGGAAGGAAGGAAGGAAAAAAGATCTAGATACAAACATTTAGCCAACCACTTGAGTTCTTGTCTCAGAACCCTTGTGGCAGAAAGAGAGAACTGACTCCTGCACACTCCTTATGTGTGCTGTGGCATGTATGCAAGTGCACACACAATGCATGCATGCATGCACGCACACACACACACACACACACACACACACACACACACACACACACACGCATCACGGCCCAATGCCAGAATTTGTTGAATAACAACATTCAAAAGGTGCAGTGGTTTTAATGGTAGCCGTTTGTCAGATGACTCCCCCCCTTCCCCCCCCCCTCGCCAATGCAGGGTCTTCTATTCTAATCTTAATTGTTAATATTAGTTGTCATATCACACATCAGGATTTTGGGTGGATATTAATTGATCTGAGTTACAGAATGAATACAAGTTAAAGGGGTTACAACAGGGAGTTCAAGGGTTTCAGAGATGGACTGTTAGGAATGTGTCTGTATTTCTTTTTTAAAGATTTATTTATTATTCTATGTATGTGCATTGTGGCTGTCTTCAGACACACAAGAAGAGGGCGTCAGATCGCATTACAGATGGATGGTTGTGAGCCACTATGTGATTGTTGGGATTTGAACTCAGGACCTTCAGAAGAACAGTCAGTGCTCTTAACTGCTGAGCCATCTCTCCAGCCCAGAATGTGTCTGTATTGGTAAGATAATGAACCCCAACCAGCTGCAAGGAAGGGGTGCTGCTGCTGCTGCTGCTGCAACAGTAGGAACTGTTGTCCAAGCCCAAATGGGTGAGTAGATAGACAGCAGGTAGACTTCTAGTAGACCACATCTACAGAGACACAGAGCTGAGCTAAAACCTCAGGATGGTAGAGAGTGCTCTGCTGGTCCCTGGCACACAGTTACCCGGTATCAGGTGACAGATGGGTGTGGGACCATTGCTGCCTGCTGATCGATTTATGGGTCCAGATGAGGGAGTGACGCCCTTTCCTTGGTCCAGCATGTCAGATAAGTCGTTGTTGGACCTGATATAAGTTTAATGTTCCTACAATCTCAATTCACTATGAGAGGTTTATAGGGTGGCATCTCTTTCTGCCTCCACGAATAAGTCATTTGTCAGTCTGTGACATATGGGTGGTACGGGGTGGAACAGTTGTTTGTCCATCCATCCCGGTTTACAACCATCCTCCAGTGTGAAAACCGAGCTCAGAGCTGCCGGTGAAATGGAGTCCCTGGGCAAGGCATAGCCTGAAATACCTTTGTCTTTCCTGAGGTAGAGAAACTTAGCTTACAGCATAGCCTAAGTTCACCAAAGAAAATAGTTTGGTTTTTTTTTTTTTTTTTTTTTTTTTGCTACTGATGTTGCAAATTGCCATGAATGTATCTAAACAACACAAATTTATTACTTTATAGTCCTGTTGATTATAAGTCCGGTATTAATCACACCAGGCAAAAGTCCAGTTATCAGCATGCCTGCAGCCCTCACTGGACTTGCTAGGAAAGGGTGTATCATGGCCTTTCTGGTTTTGTTGGAAGCCACGCACATTTTTTTTTTTAAGTTAATAGCTTCCTTCCTCCACCTTTGAGTCCAGAAACTGCCCAGATTATTTTTTAACCATTTTTCTTTATTTAGATCCTTTTCTCGCTCTCAGGAAGGTGCCTGCTCCAATTAAAACAAAGGAATTATTTTTTGCTTTCTTCTAGTCTCTTTGAAAAACACTGTCTTCCTTTGTCAGCCTACTAATGCCAACTAAACTCTGTTTATCGGACATAGCTAGAAAGAACATGTTACCAGCTCTCTGGACAGCCATTAACCCACTCAAATTATCTGCTACAGTAACGTGGACCTAGTGCCAGGGAGGGAAGCCCATGGAGAGCAGATAGCTGTGAGTGGTGCGGGGCCCGCCTTCGTTAGAGATTAGGCATGCTGGAAGGAAATTATTTCTGGGCTATGGAGTGGGAAGTCACGGGAACTAACTTGAAAACATTTCCATCAAGGTAAGAGCTAGTGGTGAGATTAGTAACCAGATAGAGATGATGCAAAGATCTTCCAAAGTCTCATATTTACCTTGGTCAAGCTTGCTGAATGACCTGAGCAAACTATATGCATATATGTGTATTTGTACATACATATATGTATACATGTATGCATATATAGCCACACACACACACATACATACACACCTACATTCACACACCCATGCACACACAAATGCACATGCACAAACACTCGACAGTAGACCCGAATATGAGCCTGTAACTACAAACGATGACTGACTACCAGGACTTCAGTGTTTTAGAAAGGTTAGAATGTTTTAAGTCCAGAGCCAACCTGCCTCGGGCTGTCTTTGGCCCCCCGTACACTCCATGTGCTCCCCTCCCCAGAGTGTGGTCTCATTATTGCTGGGGCCTTTGTAATGAGAACTATAGTTTCCATCAACTCCAAAGCACATAATGTCACAGGTAGCACTGGAAGCCGTAATAGAGATGTCTCCGCTCTACTGTATTCAACCTACCTGATGGATCCACTAATGTATTTTAAAAGTGCTTTGATTCGTGACTCTTTTTGTTCTTTTACTGTACAATCTCCACCAAACTGTTAACTCCTTAGAACATGAAACTTGGGGTCTCCTGAATCTACATTGCTGCACTTGGGTCACTAACATATGGCTCTAAAATATGATGAGAGCTGTGTTTCCTTCGCTGAAAATACACACACACACACACACACACACACACAGAGAGAGAGAGAGAGAGAGAGAGAGAGAGAGAGAACTGGACTTGGTCAGACTAGCTTCCCAATGATGTGTTATCAAATACACACAGAAAGTGCCTTAAGCCTCTGAAGCTCACTTACCTTTTGAAAACTAGCAAACTCCTGTGATAATCCCATTATCAGAGTTCCAATTGTATAACAGGAGTATGATACACATACAAAAGAAAAAAATCCCTGTTATGGTTATAAGATATTCTGAAGAGTAGTCCAAGATTTTAAATTTATGAGTGTTTAAAATGTAAAATCATGCTAATAGTTGTAAAGTTGGAAAACACATTACTGGAGAGCTATTCTGCATAAACTTGTAGAGGAACATTATGAAGCCTGTGCAGTGTTTGTTTGTTTGTTTGTTTGTTTGTTTGTTGGACAGACACTGTGGTTTAAGGCGAGGGAGGTTGCACAGTTGTATTGAGTGAACTTGTAATGAAGTCAGCTTTGACCAGAAAGAGACCTGGCTTTCACCTTGACGTCTAGAGGATCATGACCTTGGAAAGTCACATCTCACAGAGTGACTTGGCTTCCCCGGGGTGGGGGCGTGGGTCACCTAGGCAGTCTAACAATATGAACTGGGCAGACCATGAAGTGCCAGGCCATCCTCTGGAGAAGCAGAAGGCTGAAAGGAGCTACGCAAACTCACTGTGTGAAGTCTGCCCTTGTTTAATGTCCATTGCTATGAAAAACACTCTGACCTGAAGAGAGTTAGGGGAAGGAAGTGCTTATTTGGCTTTACAGTTTCAGGTAGTCCATTACTGAAGGAGGATTATAGCATTCTGTTCGCAGTCAAGAGCAGAGAGAGCAAGTGCACGAATCTTTGTTTGCTCTCACACAGTGGGCTGCCCAGCCTAGGGAGTTTCACTGCCTGCCCTGGGCTGGCTTTTTCTATGCCAACCAATAACCTGCAATCCCACTCAGTGACCCACAGGTCAATCTGATGCTGATAATTCCTCATTAAGACTCTTTCTCCAGATGAGTCCAAGTTGCTGACTGTTAAAACCACCCACTAATGAGCGCCAATAAAACAGTTGGACATTGAAGTTTAGGTAGTTTTCCTTGGTTGGCAGTGCGTGTCTGTGTGTCTCTGTGTGTGTCTCTGTGTGTATGTGTGTATGTGCATGTTTTTGTGTGTGTGTGTACGCGTGCACATGAGCATACGTGTGTATATTTGTTGGTACTTGCATGCCATAGCACATATATATAGGAGATCAAAGGGCAACTTTTGAGAATTGAGTTGGTTCTCCTCCCATAATTTGCGTGCTAGGGATCAAATTCAAGTTATTAGGTTTGGCAGCAAGTGTTTTTCCCCCGCTGAGCCAATTTGCCTGCCTAGACCACTGCATATGAGGGATCTGAACATTTGTGGGTTTGCTTATTTCCACACTGGGGTATGTGTGTGTGATTACATTTGCAAGTGAGAAATCTTAACATCCTAACAGTGGCTGGCTGTACATCCCTTTTCACAAAACCGTCTTGGATGCTCACTCTTTGTCGAAGTCCACACAGATTCATACTGTATACCTTAGTTACTTTCTCACGGCTGCGATAAAATTCCTTAACAAGAACCTGTGTAGTAGAAAGACAGGAGTGAGTCCTGTAAGCTGCCCTCTGCCTCACACACATGTACCATGGCATGCCAGTGCACACATACATGTGTATAAATAAGTGTAACAAAATTTTGCCGCCGGTGGTGGTGGCGGCACACGCCTGTAATCCTAGCACTCTGGGAGGCAGAGGCAGGCGGATTTCTGAGTTCCAGGCCAGCCTGGTCTACAGAGTGAGTTCCAGGACAGCCAGGGCTACACAGAGAAACCCTGTCTCGAAAAAACCAAATCCAAAAACAAAACAAAACAAAACAAAAACAAATGTAACAAAATTTTAATACCTAGACAAAAGAAACTTCAGGGATAAATGACTTGTGTTGACTCACTCTGACTGGCCACAATGGGTGGGAAGATACAGCAGTAAAAGCAGGAAGCTGGCCTGCTACATCACACCTACACTTGGGAGGTAGAGCGTGACTGTGGAGTGGGAAGGCTGAGCTGTAGTGTCAAGGGCCATCACTGGTGACCAACTTCCTCCAGGTGGGGGCGCTGTTCAAATACAAAGGCCTATGGGGAACATTTCATTTTCAAACCATAATAACAACATTCTGTTTTAACTGTTTCCCAAAACTTTCTGGCATAGCTTCAGCCCTGAGATGCAACAAGTTGCCAATCCATTCTTGGATTTTTCACCAAAAACTATGTTCTTTTTTTTTTTTTTTTAATTTGTTTAGTATTATGTGTAAGTACACTGTAGCTGTCCTCAGACACACCAGAAGAGGGCATCAGATCTCATTATGGATGGTTGTGAGCCACCATGTGGTTGCTGGGATTTGAACTCATGACCTTCAGAAGAGCAGTCGGTGCTCTTAACCAGTGAACCATCTCTCCAGCCCAAAAACTATGTTCTAAAGATAAAGGCATTTTTCTTTCTTTCTTTCTTTTTTCTTTCTTTCTTTCTTTCTTTCTTTCTTTCTTTCTTTCTTTTTGTTTTTTTTGTTTTTTGTTTTTTTTTGTTTTTTGTTTTTTTTTGTTTTTTTGGATTTGGTTTTTTCAAGACAGGGTTTCTTTGTATAGCCCTGGCTATTCTGGAACTCATTCTGTAGACCAGGCTGGCCTCAAACTCAGAAATCTGCCTGCCTCTGCCTCCCAGAGTGCTGGGATTACAGCTGTGCACCATACCACCCGGCCTCTTAGCTCTCTTAACTCCGATGCTTTGACTCTTACAGACCAGTGGCTTGGCAGAATGCCCCCCAACCTTAGCTTCATACTTCTCCATGAAGTGTACGGTTGCTTTGGAGAATGCCCACAGTGAACTTCATATTTCTTCATGAAGTAGATTAAGATTGTGCAGTGTTGGCAGAAAAGAGGAAAATGTACAATGTGCTCATGACATCCTATCATGCTGATGCATGATTCATATTTTTTCATTGCTGATAATGTCTGATCACCTGGTTAAGGTGATGTCAGCTAGACTTCCCAGTTGAGAACTCTCCCCCTCCCTCTCCCCCCTCCCTCTCCCTCTCTCCCCTCTCTCCCCTCTCTCTCCCCTCCCTCTCCCCCTCTCCTCTCCCCCTCCCCTCTCTCCCTAGGTTTTCTTTCCTCTCTTCTCTTCCCTTATCCTTCTTCCCCTTGTCCCTTCTTTCTTGTTTTTTTGACTTTTTAATGAAAGGGCCAGTGGTTGTACCTAGGACCTTAAGCATACTTGGCAAATGCTCAGCCCTTGAGCCTTAAAGTTTCTTGGTTTTGTCCTTTTATGTTAAGGAATACTGTTTAATTTTCTGCTACCAGAAGTGACTAGGACAAAGCTTCCAGGTGGCTGAGTCTCTGCTGTGTTATCGACTAGCTGTCAGCTACATGAGAAAGACTCCCAGAAGAGATTAGGAGGCTTGTGCAGAGCGATTACGCACAAATATCCGTGGTGGCAGGGAGGGAGACTTATTAACTTGAGTATTTCCATGAATTCTTCGGGGATCTTAACTGAGTCAAGACTGGACCCTTGGGCTTAACCTAGAAAATGTTTTCCAGAAAAAAAAAAGTATGAAGAAGAGTTGGGGTTTACTTTAAAAAGGGCCAGGGAGATTGGCTCAGCAGTAAAGGCAAATGTTGATGGCCGGAACTCAATCCCTGGAACCCACAGTTGACCCCTGACCTCGCAGTTGACCCCTGACCTCTACACTCACGCCATGGCACTTGCACGTAAATGTGTAAACAAATGTAAAACTTTATCTGTGGATTTATTGAGAACTTTACATATATATACAATGAAGTGTGAGCCTATTCATCCCCATTTGCCACTCCAATTCTCATCATATTGCCTCAACATGCCCTCCTCCCAAACTTCATGTCTTATTTTGCTTACAACCCACTAGGTCTAGCTAGGGCTGCTCATACCCGCACAGATATAGTGCAACCCACTACAGTGGTGATCCTCAACCTTCCTAAAACTGCAACCCTTCAACGCAATTCTCTTTGTGGTGACCCCCAACTATACCATTATTTTGTTACGACTTTGCAATTGTGATACTGTTATAAGTGATAAATGTCTGATATATCAATGATACATATCTGATATACAGGATATCTAATTTGTTATTCTTGTGGGGGTCGCGACCCACAGGTTGAGAACCCCTATACTAGCGCTCGCCAACTTGCCAGTGGTCGTATCTTCAAAAATGAAGGCATTTTCCTTCTCTCAAAACTACCAACTACTTATAGCTACTCAGTAAGGGGCAGGACCTGAAGATCATTTAGCCTGCCTATGCCAGGATCCTACTCAGTAAAGAGTGGGATCTGAAGATCATTTAGCCTGTTTACTCAGCAAGGGGTGGGACCTCAGAGTTATTTAGCAAGTTTACACCAGGATGTTGGTGTCTTCTCTGACTAAAGGCTGACATTAGTATAGATCTAGAAGTATAAGCATATATATTTAGAAGGCAGTTTGACAAAACGAGCTCAAGCTTAGGAACACATAAGACCTTATCACCGACTAGAAGATGTAGGATGAGGAAGAGGAAGAGGAAGAGGAAGAGGAAGAGGAAGAGGAAGAGGAAGAGGAAGAGGAAGAGGAGAATATGGAGGAACAATAGCATCCCCAGCCACACAAGGGAAAGGCAACAAGGGGCTGGAGAGATGGCTCAGCGGTTAAGAGGGCAAGAGCACTGACTGCTCTTCCAGACGTCCTGAGTTCAATTCCCAACACCCACATGGTGGCTCACAACCATCTGTAATGGGATCCGATGCCCTCTTCTGGTGAGTCTGAAAACAGCTACGGTGTACTCACATACATAAAATAAAAAAATACATCTTTCAAAAAAAAAAAAAAAAAAAAAGGAAAGGCAACAAGAAAACTGAAGATGTCCATCTACCAGCCAGGGAGAGGCCACAGAAGAAACCAGCCCTGAAGGTCCTTTTGTCTTAGTCTTCTATCCTCCATATTTGTAACAACATAAAAAATCTCTATTATTTAAACTACCCAGCCTTTCATATCATGTCCCTAGCAAACAGAAGACTGAACATAAGCCTTCAGGCTATTCTTCAACTAGAAAATTAAAAAGTTCATCTCAGTGTTTAGTAGCTATGGTATAGTAAACAATGATATATAGGGTTTGTATATTATTTACATTTGTTGAAAAAACAAAGTTTCTGCCAGACTATGACTGGGAAATCACCAGTTTCTTGCCCAGAAGCTCTCAGGAAGTAGTGCATGCTTCTCTGTCAGAACAGAGCAGCTTCATTTGCCTGAAACCCACATGAGAAATGGGATGGGAATGTGTCTTCATTGGTAGACTGCTTGTCTAGCAAGCAGGAAGCCCTGGGTTCAATCCTAATCCTAACCCTAACTCTAACTCCCAATGCTATCCCCAGTCCTAACCCTAACTCTAACCCCACTGCAACCCCAACCCTAACCCCAACCACCTAAAACAGGATTGACAGTATAGACTTGTCATCTCAGCATTCAGAAGGTAGAGACAGTGTGGTAAGGGCTTCTCATAACAAAGGGAAGACAATGTGGTAGAATTAATATTTCTGAAGGTATTCATGACCCTGTGACACAGATCACCTAATCTGAATGTATCCTACCACGTAAGGGAGACAGAGGTAGAATGTAGAAGGGAGCAGAGGAAGGGAGTATAAGGCTCCCCCTCCCCCGCTGTGCTCAGGGCTCAACCTTTAGATGTGAATCCTCTGAGCTAGCACTGGCACAAATAAACACTTCTTCCTGGCAGAAGCCTCAGAGATGTCCTATCTCTCTCCATGAGAATTCCACAATACAAGGATCAAATACTCAAGGTCTCTTGAACTTTGCTACAGAGTGAGTTCATGGTCATCTTGGAGTACAAAATACCCTGTCTCAAAACTATAAAATACAATACAACAGTATAATACAATATAGTACAATACAATACAACAGTACAATACAATACAATACAGACTCCATGGAAACTCAAGATGGTCTATACAAGATTCCCCAGAAGACCCTTCTATTCTCCAACATTGTGTTAAAAGTAAATATTTTATTGTGGGGGTACTCCACTGGTGTACCTTTTTGTAAGTTATCTATGCTTGAGGTAGGAGTTCTCAGCAGTGCGGATGCCCGAGTCACCATGCTTCTATAAGATACTATAATAAGCTATAATGTTTCACCAAACTGGATTTGGATGGAATCCTTTCTTTACTCTGTCAATGTCCTTTATTTAGGGTTTATAAACATTTATTTACATCTCTCCCCCCACCCCCGGGATGGGAGAAATCCTGTGAAAACGAATCACCAGTCATGAAAACTAATTTAAAAAAAATTATGGACTTAAATACCAACGTTAGAACAAAGTTTCTGGAAGAAAACATTGATGAATAGCACCACACACAGCTTTAGGGTAGACAAAAATTTTCTTCACACTGAGACAATAACAAAAAAATTAAAAGTATTCATTAAAATTAATCTACGACAAAAGAGACTGTTTTAGAAAACAAGAAAAAGCTCAGGTGGTTGAGGCAGAAGGATTCTGATTTCAAGGCTAACCTGGGCTATATAGCAAGCTCCAGGTTAGCCTAGACTATACTAGACCCTGTCTCAAAAAACAAGAGGAGAGGAGCAGAGTTCAGAGGAAAGGAAGTGAGACAGGGAGGGAGAGGCAAAAGACGAAGGGAGAGGAGAGAGATGGAAGAGAGGAAGCTACTGCAAGGAGAAATGGTGGCTGTCTAAGATGGAAAACGTGAATGCAAAATGTATTCGAACCACAAACAAGCTTATGAAACAAATTTAAACAGTCCAAGGACGTGAAAAATTATGAAAAATTATGAAAGTATGAAGGTATAAATTGAAAATGATTTCTAGATGTAGGGCTTTGCGGCTGTGCCAGCGGGTGCATAGGATGTCAGAAATTTACCAGGATGACGGGACGTTGTTTTAAAATGATGTGCTTAATATCGCCACTTACTTGCAAATTAATAATAACGAGTTTATTCTGTTTGTTTTTTTTTTTAAGCATCCAATAAAAGATGACGACATGCCCATCTCTGTGCTAGCAACTGAGGCTACCACGGTGAAGACATGGATCCTGGTGGGCAAGAATAACGCGGTATCAACTGCTTCACGAGGTCAGCTCCTGACAGTCTCCCACTTGGTTCTGGCTACAGCCCTTGTGCTTCTGGGCTGCAAGTGAACTCCAAACCAAGCACAGCTCCGGCTCCACCCAGGAGGTGGTGGCCTTGTTGTCCCAGGCGACTTGCCTGGTGGGGCGGATGAAGCAGCGCGGTCAGCTAGCGGGCCACCTCGACACGCGGAACCATCAGGCAGGGATATAAATTTCGGAGGGGCTGGTAACGGATACACACCGGGCGGGCGCATTTGCCAGGCAACGAAGGAAGTAACAGAGAATGCGGCGGCTTCCTGCCGGTGGCTCCGCCCCTCCGCTCCATTCTTTCACGTTCTAAAGGCTCACCGGCCTCCTGCCGGGTAGCCCGGGAGGCCGGGGCCCGATGGTACCGATGGAGACCCAGCTGCAGAGCATTTTCGAGGAGGTGGTGGTGAGTGCAACTGTCGGTTGCCCAGGGCAATGGCTCCGGGAGGGCCAGGCTGCGGGTCCAGGCTGTGGGCCTGGGACAGCTCCTTTCCCGTCCCCCTATGTTGACATGGGCGCCTTACTGGGATGGCGGTTCCGCGCCAGATCCAAGAAAGTGTCGTTAGTCCCCGCCACGATCCCCACAAAAAGTGTCGTGCTCTCGATTGCCCGAGAATATTTCTCTAGGGGACATCTCCCACCCTACCCCCTTTCAGTATTCAGACCGTTTACTATTTTGTTGTTTGTTTGCAGAAAACAGAAATTATAGAAGAGGCTTTCCCAGGGTGAGTGTGTGGCTCGCTGACTTTTGTGGTTTTTGTTGTTTTGTTTGTTTGTTTCTTTGTAGATTTATCTTCGTTAGATTTCGCTTCAGTTGGTTTTGGGGAGTTAAATAAATCTGGCCGTGTACCCGTTTAAAACGAGTAGCAAATAATGTGATTTTTGTTTTTCTCAGAATGTTTATGGATACCCCCGAGGATGAAAAAACAAAACTAATTAGCTGTTTGTCGGCCTTCCGGCAGTTTTGGAGTGGACTTTCTCAGGTGAGACATTTCATATTTAACATCCAGTTAATGACTTCTGACACCTTCTTTTAAAACTTTTTACATCTTCTTTGATCTTTTTTCTTAAGATCGTTTAGAAAAAGGGAAAAATAAAACTGCCACCATTTTACATTCATGTATTTACTGGAGAACCTGTGTTAAAAGTTCAAGGTAATAAGATCACCGCGGGAAATGTTTTAAAAATTTTCTCCCATGTTAGATTATATAAGGTAATCCTTATCTTCTTTGTATATATTGGTTTTCAAATGGAAACAGATATTTAAACTTTTCTTGTAAAAGAAAAATGTCACTATTCAAAAAATGGCCCAGTATTTATAAATACACCCTCATAAAGATACTGTAATAGAGTTCCCGTTAGAATAGTACATTATCTTCTCATGATACATCCTAGACAGAGAGAAGAGCTGCTGGGCTCTCTTCGTCCATGAACCAGTCAGAGAGTTGCCACCCAAGTATGGATCCTAAAGGAAATCTGTTCAAGTTTTAAGCTTTTTATTTTCAAGAGGTGATGTTTTGATGAGAGCCAGAAAGGCTCCTTATCTAGCTCAGGCTCCCGTCCTTCCTGTCTGAAGCCAGCATCCCAGTTTGTGTTTCCAGAGCCCTTCATCTACAAGACTGTCTCTTCCTGTCGAGTCCTGAGTTCTAGGATCACAGAGTCATCTTCCCTCTTTTCTCTTTCATCAGTGCTGGGGCCTTCACACGCGGCTTCACACGCTCGTCTCCGAACACGTCTCCACATGCTAGGCACACATTCATGTCTAAACTACAGCCTCAGTCTCAGGCTTATTTTTATAGAATCACCACATACCATTCGTAGTGTTCTGCAATTAGCTCCATACTTTTCTCCCTTAAGAGTAAGACCGAAAGGTAATTTCAGGTAATTTTTCTGAGTTACTTTTTCTTTCTTATTTCTTATAGTGGTGTAGCATATTGTTGTATCCTTACCACCTTTATTTATTAACCGCCTTCTTGCTTTCAAATTTTTCTTTGTTTTTTCCAGGTAGAGGTTTGCTACATAGCCCAGGCTAGACTTAGCAGGCTTCCTTCCTCTGCTTCCTGGTGTCATAGGATAGACCACCACACTTACCTAGATGTTTCTCTTTACTTTTCTACTTTAAGTAGTGATACAGTAAATAATACATTGATCAGGTATAGGATTGATTATTTAGTGTAACATTAGCAAATCAAAAGCTGGTTCTTTTTTTCTTTTAGTAATGGAGGGGAGGTGTATAATACACGATATAGTCTCTGTGTAACACAGATTTGTCTGGGACTTGATATATAGTCCAGATTGGCCATGAACTCATGACCCTCCTGTCTCTACCTCCTCAGTACCAACAATTTATAATTTTATAGAAATTACCTAATTATTTCTTTTGTTTTTTTGTTTGTTTGGTTTTGGTTTTTTTTTTTGTTTGTTTGGTTTTGGTTTTTCGAGACAAGGTTTCTCTGTGTAGCCCTAGCTTTCCTGGAACTCACTCTATAGACCAGGCTGGCCACAAACTCAGAAATCTGCCTGCCTCTGCCCCCCAGAGTGCGGGGATTAAAGGCATGCACCACCACTGCCTGGCAGTTATTACCTAATTATTTCTTATGAGGGTTATCTAGTTTACATTCTCAATACCAACAACCAATATAGTTCCTTGAAGGCATACAATAGAATAGTAATAGTAAGGAATAAATGTAAGCAATATAAAAGAAATTACAAATTAACCCAGCCCAGAGTGTGTAAATATGAAATGTGATAAAGTAAATACCCTGACTCAGTGAACACCTCAGTTTTGATTGACTGAAAAGATGCCACCTATGCCACGTCTAGGGAGCGTGTGTGTGTGTGTGTGTGTGTGTGTGTGTGTGTGTGTGTGTGTAGATAAGCCTAGTGTTAGATAAGGTGGTGCTGCAGGCCTGAGCTGAAAGAGACTTAAAAACCCTGGTCTGACAGCCAAGGTTTGGGCTCCTTCCTGAGAGCCCCAATGGCGGCTCTGTGTGGAGACTGACCCATTCCCAGAACCAGCCCACCGATTCCAGACACCCCAACTCTGGACCGAGGTTCCAGCGGGGATCCAGCTCACTTATCCTTGTGAGAAATTATCAAGTTCACTTATGGAGCACTGAGAAATTTTATCTTGGTAAAATGTTACTTTGTATCTTTCAATATTTAGCATATTTTATGTTTTTAATTTTCAAATATTTGTTGATCTTTTTTTTAAAAGATCTTTTTGTTGATCTTTTGTGTGTGTGAGAGAGAGAGAAGGGGAGACAGACAGACAGGCAGACAGACAGTACATGTATACATATCAGAGGACAACTGATAGTAGTCTCTACTATGCAAGTTCTGGGAATCAAACTCAACACAGCAAGTGTGGTGCCTGCTGAGCAGCCCCCACCCCCTCAACCCCTAAACCCCCCCACCTTCCCCCCAGGCACATGTAATTGCTAAAGTAATTTCCTAAGCATTTAGTGATTTGTGGTGTGACCTTTCAGGATGTTTATATAGTGAGAGAAAGCTACAAATGAAATTGGCAATTGTAAATCACACGATGGGTGTGTAGATGCTTCCAGGATGCTCTGGAAGGCAGGCTTCAATATGGATTTTGGTGTCAGATTTAACTTAGGGAAACCTAGAAGGTTGGTTTATCTTTGGAATTATGGTGGACTCTGATTTGCCTTCATGGGGATTGAATTCATTTAAATATTCAGGAGGATAAACTACCCACCCATATTTGGACTTATCCTTTGGTAAATGGAATATTTTCATCACCCTGTAACAATACTTACAGTGAGTTAAATGAGTTTTTCAATTGGCCATGAATTTGTTAATAAAATCTTAACTACTTTTGAGGTCTCATGGTGGAAGTTTAATTTATATAATTGTAAGATTAAAATTAACATGACACATGCTGTATTTATTTGTCTGGGGACAAGGTCTCTGTTAGATATAACTTCGGCTGATTTAGAACTCTATAGGCAGTCCAGAATGGCCTTACATATGCCTGTCCCTTCAAGTTCTAGGTTTACAGGCCTGCACTACCATACCCACAGTTAAATCTGACTTCTCATCTTGGTCTTTTAGAAATTATTTTCTCTTACAGATGTTCACTGTGAAATATTTCATTTACAGTGTTGATAGATTTTTCGGGTATAATATTAGCCATTTGTGTTACTTAGAAATTGTAACTTTAGGCCCAAAATAAAAGTATTTTCTAATTTTTAGGAGTCTCATGAACAGTGTATCCAGTGGATTGTTAAATTTATTCATGGCCAACACAGCCCCAAAAGAATTTCTTTCCTCTATGACTGCTTAGCAATGGCAGTTGAGACTGGGCTCCTTCCACCCAGGTATGTTGGGGTGGGGTGGGGTGGGGTGGAGTGGGGGGAAGAGCAGCGGAAAGACCTTTCACTATAAAATTGTAGAATTGCTTTGAGGTTGTTGTGTAGAGACCAGAGGTGGGAAAGGGGCATGGAGCTCATATGTAAGTTGGCTCGTGAGGCAGGGTATTTTGTTTTAAATTTGTTTTTATGTGTATGCATCTGTGTTAGTGATTGCCATGTATGTAGGTGTGCCTGAGGAGGCAGGAGAGGGTGTTAGACTCCTCTGTCAACGTGGGTCCTGGGACCTGGACTCAGGGCTTCTGCAAGAGCATCATGAGCTGAGAACTGTGGGTCATTTCCAGCCCTGTGTTTGTTTTCTTCTCATAGTACATCATAATTAGAGTTGTGTGGCAAAGTCTGAACTCCTTCCACACTCAGTCTACTGGGAACCTAGATCGGGGCTTTCATCCAGGGACTGCAGGTGTCATCTACTGGGACCTGGCTTTCTCACAGCCTGGTAGAGTTCAAAAGTTTGTAAAAGAAGTATAGTCAAGAAGTAGCCTCACCTCTGTCTTTGCCATGGCCTTAATTAAGCCTGCCCAGACACCACAGCCATCCTCCAGCTCTCCCAGGCATGTGAATCAGCGTCCTGCTTCACAGAAGCACATGGAAATGTAATGCAGCCATCTTGAAGAAAGGACAGGCTGCCACCACCTGGTGGATGACAGGCATTTAGCCAATAGTTTATGAGAGTGGTTTTTTTCTAGTGAATATCTTTTAGTTCTACTTAATGTTTGAGCTTTCTTCTAAGTAAAAATTGGGAAGTGTTGCATATACCTGGAATACTTTAACAGTGTAGATTTAGGAGGCATGTTTGGCATGGCACTTAAAATACCCAGCTTCTACAGACCATAGCCATTAGAGATCTGTAGGACTCTCTCTTGTAACTGAATGTTCTTCTCCCCTAGGATGGTTTGTGAGGCTTTGATAAACTCTGACTCTCTTGAATGGGAAAGAACACAGCTTTGGGCCTTAACATTTAAGCTGGTTCGGAAAATCATTGGAGGAGTGGATTACAAGGTATTGTTTGCTAATTATAAGAAGTGATTGTTTCTGACATTCTTTTTAAAAACAAAGCAGAGAATATTCATAACTTGACTTTCTGCATATGTGCTGAACTCAAACCATTCAGGTGACTTACTGGGTTTTTCCCTCCCAACATTTTCAAACACACACAGGACTAACATATTTTTATGATGAAATGGGAAGTCACTGGCAGAATCCATGTTTGATGCCAGAGTTCTTTCATTGTCTTGTGAAATGAAGACCACAGAGCAGGCTTTGTTTTCTACGCTGGTCTCTTTAGAATTGTGTCCTTCCTTACAGGACGTCTGCAGCTGAGCGGACAGCAGCAGTGCAGTGTCTCCTTGGACTTCAAGGTCCAGCTCAGGCGTGTCACAGCCACAGCTCAAAGCGGTTTTCTTCTTGCACTTTTGTTAGTGTCCTTTGTCATGGGATTGCCAGTGTGTGGCCTTCTGCTTTATGTCTGAAGTCTTCAGTCTGAAACTATCCAGCAGTGACCAAGTAGATGGTTACTGTTAAATCACAGTGACCCTAAGTTAGTCACAGCAGACTTCTCAGACTATTTTCTCTTTACTCAAACTGAGTATCATTACCCAGGTGCCCAGAGTGTCACTCACACACATCTCTGCACATAGCAAAGCTGTGCCTTCTTAACCTTTGTAAGAGTAGGAACCCTTCAGTTGCTTTGATGACCAAACCTTGGCAGAATATAGAAAATTCTATTTGACATTTAAGTGATTTTCATTGTTCATGTGGAATTTTGTTCTGTTATAGAGCATTATTCTTCTCAGGTTACTGTTAGTAATGATTTGGAAAAATCTAAAAGTGTGACCTTGAAGCAGTGTACACTCCTGAAACCTGACTGTTCTGTCTCACACAGAGACTTTATACTTACACTTTCGGTTTAACTTGCGCTGTCTTCTTTCTACCTCTCAGGGTGTTCGAGACCTTCTAAAAGTGATTTTGGAGAAAATCTTGACAATCCCGAACACAGTAAGCTCCGCTGTGGTCCAGCAGCTTCTGGCAGCAAGAGAGGTAATTTAAACTCAAGCGTGCCGCCCAGGTCCATGGTCGTCGTGGTGTGTGCTTTCAGAGCACACAGTAGCTGGAGCTGCGGAGAAGGCTCAGTGGGGAAGAGCACTTGCTGTTAAATAGGAGAACAGAGTTCAGTGCAGAAACCAGGCATGCACCCTGCTGCCCAGTGTATAGCCTGTGTTGTGGGACAGAGATAGGTTGGTCAGTGAGCCTAGCAGAAAACGTTAAGATGACACCAGCTATTCATCTCTGTCCTCTGCATGCACACCCATGTGCACATAACTCACACAGTACACACACTGATAACTTGCAGTAGTTGTAAAATATTTAGTTCCTTCCTCCGAAATAAAATCAGTTCTGGTTTTTTTTTTTTTTAAAGATTTATTTTATTTATATGAGTACACTGTAGCTGTCTTCAGACACCAGAAGAGGGCATCAGATTTTCCTGTAGATGGTTGTGAGCCACCATGAGGTTGCTGGGAATTGAACTCATGACCTCTGGAAGAGCAGTCAGTGCTCTTAACCGCTGAGCCATCTCTCCAGCCCCTCAGTTCTGTTTTTAATCAAGTCATCTGCTGCTGGGCTGCATCTCAGCCCAGGTCATTTTTGTTTTCATTGCTCCTGGATTGCAAAAGGAAATTTTATAATTTAATTTCTGCTAGAGAGTTATAACAGGAGTATAGAGACTAAAGTATATTAAATCATTATAAGACAGACAGTGGACGTGTTTATCTTTTTAAACTATTAATAATACTGAAATAGTTATTCTTTTTTCTGTTACTTAGATCTATGATTATTTCAAGCATTTTAAGGTATTACTACCAAAAATGCATTCTGTTGTTAATACCCTTCATTTTTACAATTCTCTAAGAGAATTTCTCTGCTAATATCATATTTTAAAATAATAATTTGCTTTTTTAAAGACTGTGTGCACATACATGTGGAATGGTTAAGTCAAGCAGTTTACCTCACAGTCTTTGTCTTGTTTTTCGAGGTAGGGTATCATGTAACCCCAGCTGGCTCTGAACTAATTTGCAGCTTAGGTTAGGGTAGGCCTGAGTTCCAGATTTTCCTGTCTCCACCTCCCAAGCATTGGAATCTCAGACAACGATTTCCTTACATACATTTAAGATCTTTGTAGCCATTTTCAGGTTTATAACATATTCTGATTAACTGCAGTCATGATGTATAACAGACCTCTTGAATTGATTCCCCCTGCTTTCCAGAGTGAGTCTTTTTAAATCGGCATTTGGAGCGCTCCCACGCAGATACAAGCACTTTGCCAGCCGGGCTGTTGCCGCAGCCCTCTTTACTCATTTGTAAATACTTTTTTGTTGCTGTCATTGTATTTAAAGGTTGTTTGTGTGAGCTGGTCAAGAATAATGCTTTCTGCTTGTTTTAGGTAATAGCTTATATCTTAGAACGAAATGCCTGCCTATTGCCAGCCTACTTTGCAGTCACAGAGATCAGAAAACTATATCCTGAGGGAAAACTTCCACACTGGGTAAATTTTGCATTTTCTAAAATGTTAAATTCCTATCAAAATGTTATATAATTGTATTGCTTCTATATACACATACTATGTGTATGTCTGTTTGTCTGTCAGTGTGTATTTATGTCTGTCTTCCTGTCTTAGTTACGGTTTCTATTGATGTGAAATGAACACCATGACCAAAGCAGCTAGGGAGGAAAAGGTTTATTTGGCTTACACTTCCATATCTTTTTGTGCTATCAAAGGAAATCAAGATAGGAACTCCAGCGGGGCAGGAACTGGGCAGAGGCCATGGAGGCGCTGCTCACTGGCATGGTTTCCTCAGCTGCTTCCTTACAGAACCCAGGAACCCCAGTCTAGGAATGGCCTCACCCACACTGGGTTACGTGATCACTAGCTGAGAAAATGACTTGAGGCCTCACCTATGATCTAATCCTATGGGGGCATTTTCTCAGTTGGGGTTCCCTCCTCTCAGATGACTCTAGCATATGCCAAAGTGGCATAAAACTAGCTAACACAATATGTCTGTGCACATGCTGCAGCATGAGTGTGGAGTTGGGACGCTTTGAAAGCTGGTTTTCTCCTGTGTCGGAGGGACTCAGTATTATGCTATCAGGTTTGCATAGCAAGTAATTTCACCTGTTGAGCCTTTTCATCTCACTGGCCTCTGAAATATTATGAATACATATTACTTATGTATTGGAGTGAACATAGAACTCTGAGAGTGGGAGGGTCAAAGGAACAATCATGTCATGTGCTCATTTTCCCATAGTCAAGTATCCTTAAGCACCACATAGTTACTATACGTGATGTTGATTTTGGGTAGGGGCAGACTGTGTACCCCGTGCGTGTGCTTAAAGGTCGGAAGGTGACTTGCAGAGTCAGTTTTCTCTTCTGCCTTTGTGATCCTACTGATGCTCAGGCGTGGTGTCAAGCCCTGTCCCTCTTGGTTGTGGCGCTGACCCAGGAAATGTTTCTTTTTACATAATGTATTTGCTTTGTATCTCTATTAACCTATTGAGACAGTTCTTACGTGCTTAAAACCCACACTGTTTCACCGACTAGGAAGGATGCCATGGTGTAGCTTGGCTCAACTAAGGGACACATGGAGTAACAAGGGTTTGGAAGAAAAAGAGCACACTAATCTTTAATTATCTGTGCCAGGCTTTGTACTAATTCTTGTATATTATCTGAATTTCCATAGATGATGCACAGAGATGTGGGATAACATTGCTCATCTATCTATTTATTTTCTTTTTTCTTTTAGTTACTAGGAAACTTGGTATCAGACTTTGTGGATACCTTCAGGCCCACAGCAAGGATAAACTCCATTTGTGGTAAGATACATTTAAAGTTCACTTGGTGTATTATATAGTACCTGTATCTTAGTGACCAGAGATCTGTGGGCATGGCTGCAGGATGCCCCTCAGGTGTGCTCACCACTTTGTAACACTCAGGAAACTAACAATGACGTTTATTTTCAGGTGCTTTGGATAAGGCAAAGACAGAAATCATACACTGGGGCACCTTTCACATACCACCATTCCAACGGTTGGGTTTCATCTGACTAGAAACATGTTTTATTTCCTTTTGTAAATCTTAATCAGATGGGCACACCTTTCATTGTATTTTGGTTTGGGCTTTTTAAGACTAGGTCCATATAACCCAGGCTGGCCTGAAATTATGTAGGCAAGGGCCATCTTGAACATCTGATTTTCCTCTTTCCAGCTCTCAGTGCGAGCATTATAACCATGTGCTGCCACACTCAGTTGATGTGTTTGTGGGGAGAGAAGCCCAGGGCTGCATGCCTGCCGAAGAGTCTACCACTCAGCTCTAGTCCTGGCCCCGGAAATGCCAGCCAGGTTCTTCTGTGGCCATAGCAATGAGAATTCCATACTCTCCAGGCACTGTAGCACACTCACGGTAGCACACTCAACTGTAGCACATGCACTGTAGCCCAGGTACTGTAGCACACACATCGTAACATACGCACTGTAGTCCAGGCACTGTACCACACTCACTGTAGCACATGCACTGTAGCACACTCACTGTAGCACACTCACTGTAGCACTCTTAGCTATCTGCTTCCTTATGCTTGATGCAGTCATTTGATAATCCTTGAAATGCCCAAATACATTTCCAGATTGTTTCAGAGATTATGGCAGCCTCATAGCTGTCTAGGAATACAAGCTTTTTAAAAAATAATCAGATATTGATCATTTCTGATGAAGTCTGTGCAGCTTTAGACATTGGGAATATTAAACAAAGTTAACAAATTCTGAGCTCTTTAGTTTTGTAACATATTAGTCTCATTAAATGAAATATAGAAGTGACGATAATGTTGAGTTCTCTCTGAAGGTTATGCTTGTGGTATCTGTGGGATGTCTAAGAGACTTACTGCTTAGGCAATCAGGCATGTCTTCTAGGGACATCCTGAAAACAGAAATAAGCTAACAAAATCCCCCTTAACCCTGGAGAAGAGAGCTCAGACTGTTTGTACAGGTCCCCTCTTAGCACTGGAAGCAGTGTGGTGTTTGCAGTTGTAGCTGCTTTGCTGCCAGAGAGGTGACTGTGCACCGGTACAACTTCGCAGAAGCCAGTGGCCAGCCGGCGTTGGCTCCTGGACCATGCTCTGCCGAGCTAGCTCTGCCTTAAACACTTAGGGTGCAACCAGTTTGCCTGCAGAGCTGTGTACTGACTGACTATTCAGCCCTCTGGAGGAATATAAGCAATAAAAATTGTCACACTTCAGTGCCCTGCCAGCACTGGTACAGGCATTTTAAACCAGTGTGGTTGGCCATGCATATTCATTAAGTGCTGAAAAGGGTGAAGGGCTGCCCTGCTTGGTCACGCGTACAGGAACTATGTCTGTATGCATGCAGGCCGCTGCAGTCTTCTGCCAGTTGTGAACAACTCGGGAGCCATCTGTAACTCATGGAAACTAGACCCTGCCACTCTCCGCTTCCCCTTGAAAGGCCTTTTGCCGTATGATAAGGTATGTTTTAAACCCGGTGTAGCTTGGCCATCTAAGAATAGCTATCCTGTTTTGTCAAGTGTTTGATGCCAGATTGCCCCCCCCTTTTTTTTAAAGATGTATTTATTTATTACATGTGAGTATACTGTAGCTGTCTTCAGGCACCCCAGAAGAGGGCATCAGGTCTCATTACGGATGATTGTGAGCCACCATGTGGTTGCTGGGATTCAAATTCAGGACATTAGGAAGAGCAGCCATTCCCCCAGCCTCACAGGAATCCTTTCAAATTATTACTTGAAGGGGATGTGTGTGTCCCCCTGTTATTTCTACGCACATTTTATAGCACAAGTGGAGAATGAAGCAGTAGGCAAATAGCTGGCCTGAACTGAGGGATGGGATCTATTGAAAAGGAAAACTCATTGTGAAAGCAATAATTGTTCTTTAGTTTTAATTCACAATTCCACTAGTACAGGTTTTTTTTAAAAGCGTATCTTTAAAATCAGTTTAAAGCCGGGTGTGGTGGCGCATGCCTTTGATCCCAGCACTCAGGATGCAGAGGCAGGCAGACCTCTATGGGTTTGAGGCCAGCCTGGTCTAAGGAGTGAGTCCAGGGTAGCCAGGGTTACACAGAGAAACTTATCTCATAAAACCACACATAGACACACACACACAAAATCAGTTTAAATCACTCTCCCCTGATCCCGTTTCTTCCAGAATTCCATCTAAGAGATCTATAAAAATTACAATTAAGTGACCATTATACAGATAGTATCTGAAGTAAACTTTGCAGTCACAATCCAGGGATGGCTCTGGAAGCACACATGGAAGTCAGGGTGGGGCATGTGTTAGGAGACTGACGGCGGCTCAGACACCACCTGACATGTAGATTCAGAATAAGCGTAGACTGAAGTCTCTCTCTACATGTGTCCTATGCACCAGCTGTGTTAGAATGCTTGCTGTAAGAGCAGGGTCACTAGAATGACACAGGCACAGCACTGCCCTCCTCAACTGTGTGTTTAAATAGTAACATTGGCTAGAGCCACCGGGCCATAGCAGCTTATCCTGCGGGATACAAGATACTTATGAAAACAGCCGTAAACTCAGCAGAGGTTCTAAGTTTGGATATCACTTTATAGTGGTAGTTCTGTAAACTAGATTTCTTTTTCTTTTCCTTTTTTTCCTTATTTCTTTTTTTCCAAGAAGACAGGGTTTCTCTGTGTAGTCCTGTCTGTCCTGGAACTCACTCCATAGACCAGGCTGGCCTCAAACTCAGAAATCCGCCTGCTTCTGCCTCCCAAATGCTAGGAATAAAGGCGTGTGCACCACTGCCAGGCTGTAAACTAGATTTAATTATAAGAAACCATGTGGACCACGGGAGATGGCTCAGTAGTTAAGTACACTGACTGTTTTTCCAGAGGTCTTGAGTTCAATTCCCAGCAACCATATGGTGGCTCCTAACCATCTGTAATGGGATCTGGTGTGCGGGTGTATATGCAGATAGAGAGCACTCATACATAAAAATAAATGAGAACATTTATTAAAGAAAAGAAATTGTGTGTTTAGTTACGTAGAAACTTCTAGAAAAGTGTCAATTTTGCACAGAAAGGAAGTAAAGATGTTTCATTATATCTAAGAAATATGGCCAAGGACAAAAGCCTATCTAACCTGACAATTACAGACTTGACATTTTAAGTCCAGTCTCTAAAGGGGAAACTGAACGCCTTGTTTTCAGGAAGAGGGGAAATGAAAATGTCTGCTCAAGTGTTGTCCTGACTTGTAACCCTTTTAAGGCTTTCACCTTGGGCTTGAATGAGAAAGCCAAGGTGGAAACTTAACCTGTAAGCAATGAATGTCATTTTTTTCCCACTAGATTTTGCCCTCTGTGGGAAGGTAAAAAGTGCGGAGGAGATTCTCCTCTTAATTCCGAATAATTTGGTTTCACCCTTGTTAATCTTGAAGCAGTAATTCCTTTTTTTATTTCTTTTAAAGGATCTGTTTGAACCCCAGACTGCTTTGTTGAGATATGTATTGGAGCAACCTTATTCCAGGGATATGGTCTGCAATATGCTAGGTTTAAATAAGCAGGTACTGTATATGCTGGAAGCCGTACATCTGTAGATCTGCACTGTGCTATCTCTTTGCTGTAGCTCACCAAGCCAAGCAGTTAAGACCTCTTTGATGACCTTTTCAGTACACAGGTTACTCAGTGTATTCTTCTGTGGTTTATATCGTACTTTAAGAATGTTTAAATTTAAAGGGAGGTATTTTTAAAATTGGTTTATTTTGCATTGCTTTTTTCCTATAAGGCCAGTTTCAAGTTCCCTTTTGCCAGAGAAACCTACACATGACTTAACCATTTTTTTTTTTTTTGACCTTTTGTTGTTGTTGTTTGGGTGTATTTTTATAACCCTGATATCCTCAGAGTGGCCGCCTTGCTGACTTTTTCTATTTCTTTCTTTCTCTTTTCTTTTTTTTTTTTTTTTTAATTTTTTTCTCTTTTTCTTTTTGGTGTGTTGGTGGTGGACATGTGGGCGGGTTTGTGCTGACTGGGGGTTCCTTGAGGCTGGCCTCATAGTCACCGTCTTGTCTTTTCTTTCTTCTTCCTTTATTTTTGTTCTGTCTGTCTTGCCCTGCCCATCCTCCAATGCTCTAGACCCTGAACATTGCTCAGGTATGTTCACAACCTTACTGTTGTATTGTGACTAACGAGACGCTGGCCGCTTCGTAGCCGCTGATTCATTAGACAGTTCGCGTATGGTCGGGGCTTGAAATTGGCGGGACCATGCTGAGACCAAGGCCACTGAAAACCTTCTTGGGATGTGAGAGTTCTTTTTGGTGGATGGTTTTTGTTTTTGTTTTTGCGTGGTTTTTTGAAATATATATATATATATTTTTGGTTTCTTGTTTTTTTAAAGAAAGAGACAACACTTGGCATTCAGTAAACCTGTCAGTTTTGATGGGTTTTTTACCCCCAACTCCATTTTACTGTTTTCATTTTAGGGCTAAAGTTAGCCTGATGAAATTTTCAGAGTTGGAAAGATTGGTGGTAGCCTCATATCTTTGCAGGCTATTAACAAAAACAAATAACAACAACAAAAATACTTATGTTGATTTGCCTTAAAAACCAAAACAATTTCAAAAAGGAATGAAAAATAATGAAAAATAGAATATTTTCATAGAGATGGCGCTGCCTTCAAAAGTCAGAGTGGTAAGCTCCAAGCAGGGAAGGCTTTTTGGAAACCTGGGGATTGACCAAGAAATGTCACACTCCTAGGTGAGCCCACACCTCTTTGCCAGTCTTTGCCAGATGTGCCTTCTCTTAGAGTGGGTTCCTCGGCTGCGGCCCGCCTGTGGCAGGAGATAACCACTGTGCGACATGGATAGCTGCGCTCTGCTGCAGCCACAGCTCCATGCTGGGCCTCGCACCTTGGAGAGTTTGAGCACAGTAGTGGTCCTAGTTCATTTTTGTTCACAGTTTCTGAGCCCAGCATATTCAAATGGAGCAGTTTTTTGGTCTTAAGAAGACGCTCTTTCTAGGCTCTGTAGGTAGCGTTGCTGTTTGCAATACCATGGTGAAGGTTGTGCCGGTGCTTCCATTGATAAAGCCCTATTTTTACGGACATACGGCTTGGCCATAAAACTTGCTCAGTGTTGAAACTGCATGTCAAACTCACCGCAGTAGCAATACCTCTTTTATTATTTTAAGTTTGTTCTTTTTTTTCCTTCTAAAAAAAAATTACCAAGTTTCCTTGCTTGGAAGAGCCTTTGTAAAGTGAAACTGAAACTCCCTGACCACCTAAGTCCCTGACAGTTACCTCCTGTAACTTGTCACGTTAACTCTGACCCACTTTCACTTGAGTTAGAGGTAAGTATTAGATAACTTTGCAAGAATGCTTCACACTTCGTCTGAAGACTAAGTTTGAATAAGCATTACCCCATATTAGCTACCTATGTCTAACCCCATCCCCAAGTAGCCTTAGTCATGTATGTCCAACTCCTCCTCAGAGAGCCTTAGCCACCTATGCCCAACTCCTCCTCAGAGAGCCTTAGCCACCTATGTCCAACTCCTCCCCCAGAGAGCCTTAGCCACCTATGTCCAACTCCTCCTCAGAGAGCCTTAGCCACCTATGTCCAACTCCTCCCCAGAGAGCCTTAGCCACCTATGTCCAACTCCTCCCCAGAGAGCCTTAGCCACCTATGTCCAACTCCTCCTCAGAGAGCCTTAGCCACCTATGTCCAACTCCTCCTCAGAGAGCCTTAGCCACCTATGTCCAACTCCTCCTCAGCCTTAGCCACCTATGTCCAACTCCTCCCCAGAGAGCCTTAGCCACCTATGTCCAACTCCTCCTCAGAGAGCCTTAGCCACCTATGTCCAACTCCTCCTCAGAGAGCCTTAGCCACCTATGTCCAACTCCTCCTCAGAGAGCCTTAGCCACCTATGTCCAACTCCTCCTCAGAGAGCCTTAGTCATGTATGTCCAACTCCTCCCCAGAGAGCCTTAGCCACCTATGTCCAACTCCTCCTCAGAGAGCCTTAGCCACCTATGTCCAACTCCTCCCCAGAGAGCCTTAGCCACCTATGTCCAGCTCCTCCTCAGAGAGCCTTAGTCATGTATGTCCAACTCCTCCCCAGAGAGCCTTAGCCACCTATGTCCAGCTCCTCCTCAGAGAGCCTTAGTCATGTATGCCCAACTCCTCCTCAGAGAGCCTTAGCCACCTATGTCCAACTCCTCCTCAGAGAGCCTTAGCCACCTATGCCCAACTCCTCCTCAGAGAGCCTTAGCCACCTATGTCCAACTCCTCCTCAGAGAGCCTTAGCCACCTATGCCCAACTCCTCCTCAGAGAGCCTTAGCCACCTATGCCCAACTCCTCAGAGAGCCTTAGCCACCTATGTCCAACTCCTCCTCAGAGAGCCTTAGCCACCTTTGGCTTCCCTCCTTACTGGGGAAAGGAGACAGCTGTCCTCAAAATAGAAACTGACAAAATAATTTAAGAAGAGTTTTTATGATCTGATCATTTTAATAACAAGTTTCAACCTATAAAAAGTTTATGACTAAGACATAAATCCATAAAAAATAAAGTTTATAATGGAAATGCTGACATTATTAGTATTGGTCCCACCATAGTGTAAACATTGTCAAAAATTCACAATTCATCAGTAATTGTTGTCTTAGGCAACTCTGTAGTGAGGGGATCTACAGATGCAAGATAATATGCCGAAGTGCCTTGGTATATTACTTTCCGTGTGGAAAGTAGGGTGTGAACGGGGAACCAGCAGTGTAAAGCCGTCCGACCGAGACCAGTCAGACCATCTTAGTGCATCTCTCACCGTCACGGACTGTGCTCCCTGTGCTGTGCTTTCCTGTCCTTTCTCTGACAGTGCGGTAGTTAAGGCTTGGAGACTTAGGACCTGCCATATTACATTTTCCAGTAGGAATTGGGCCATGGTTAATCCTAAAATTGGTCACAGGTCATAAATAGCCCAGTTCTACAGCCATAGCAAGTGTGGAGTGTTGAGTTTCAACAGCAGTGGGAAAAAAAGAAATGTCTTCTGGGTTGATGTAGAATTTCTAGTGTTTTATTTCTTAGGAATCGAAGCATCATAAGTCGCTTATCCTTCCCGAGCTTGTGTATGCTGTGCATAGACACCAGTACTAACTGGTTCTGATTAGCAGCCTCCTTAGTAAAGTCAGGAATTAATAGAATTGAGAGAGAGTTAGTCCTCCCAACTTGTTCTGAAGACAGTATTAAAATTCATTTAAATTACTATTTAAAATTAACCCCTTGTAAGTAAAATATGTGACATGTTTAATGCCAAAGTGAGCTGTTAGTTCAGAGTGTCCCAGGCCTCTCAGGAGTGGGTCTGGGTGGGCGCAGAAGAGCTCTGCCACGTGCAGGTGGCCCATGGTGGGAAGGACGCCGGGCACAGTGGGGCTGAGGGGAATATAGGGTCCAGTGCACACTGAACTGCTATGGAGAAAAATGAGTTTTAAATACTGAATTGGATGTTGGCATTGTTAAAACAGGTTTACACTGAATATACACATAGATATAAGCATTCAATACTTATGCTAATCTGGTGATTCATAAATAAAATTATTAAAGTATCTTTCAAATGTTTATGCTGTCCACTTTTAAGATAGCCTGAAGTATGATGGAGACTCTTTGTTTTAACATAGTTATTTTATAGTAGCTGAAAACTAAAGCAAGCTAGGTGTGGTGTCACACACCTGGAATCCGAGTGCTCCGAGACTGGGGTGGGAAGACCGCCTCAGGCATGAGTTCAGCCCGGGCTTTGTAGTGAGCACCAGGCTCTGCAGAGCTATAGAGCAAAACCTTGGCTTACACACACACACACACACACACACAGAGATTAAAGCAGAAAGTGAAAGTGTGTTTACGTTTTGGTTTTTTGAGATCGGGTCTTGCTGAGGTACCCGAGGCTAGGGACACTGGACAGCAGGCTGCCTTCACAGCATACACACACAGCCTTGCCCTGGTGGCAGCAGGATGCTAGACCAGCCGTGCGGGTCTGTGTGACAGTGCCCTGCAGCTCCACGTGTCCGGCTTCCCTCACTGCTGCCGTCCACTGTCAGGGCATCACCCGCCTTTATGGTTGCTTTTTGGGAATGTGCTTGGCTATATCCAAAATAATTAGCCCAGTACATATTTTGCTTCTATTAGATACCAGGGCCTTACATACCAGAGATTACTGGTGTATTTGATTCTTGACTGAAAAGCTGGGGTGTACTCAGGAGATGTGGCATATGTCACAACCATCAACTTTAACTATAAATTTACCAACTGCTTTGACCTTGTCAAAATTTTCATATTTCTGGCATTCTTCTTTAAACCATTAATTGAGTAACCATGGAAACATGCCTGAAAACATGTAGGAGGTAAAAGTCCAGCCTTAAAAAACAAAAAACCCCAAAACCAGAAACCAAGGACTAAATAGGACACAAGACGGCCGCTGCAGAGTGAGCCGAGTGCCTTTCTCCTGAAATAGATGATGGGCGGCCAGGACGGACGGGGGGATGCTGACCGGTCGGCTGCTCGCTAGAGCAGAGGCAAATTCTCCTCACTAGGTTTTTTTTTTAAATAATTCCTACTGGAAACCCTGGCTTTCCCTCTTCTCACAGATTTTTCTGACTCTTGCATCCTTTGAGTGATCTCGCTGCAAACGTGTTGTCTGACACCTTTCTGAGGTTGTTGGTGGTTGGCAGAACGAGTAAATTTCAAGCCCTGTACACAGTAGTTGCATGCTGACTTGAGAGCGAGTCTGTAGTGTTGTGTGTTGCGCCTTGCCCTGCTTCGCGTCCTGATAACCACGTTTGGAGGAAAAGTGCCGGAGCCTAGACTGGCGGCATTAATACTGCTTTCCGTAAACTCGTAACGTGGTTGGTTCAACCGTGACCATGGCCTTGTGGTTTTGGGAAACTATAACAGGAAGCAACGGTTGATGCTCACTCGTGTGGGTAGATGTCTGTTTTATCTGCATGCATTGAGAAAGCGCAGCTGTAACAGCTTTACAATGTGGAGCTGGCGCCAGGAGCATGCAGAGGGGAGGTGGTGGCGGGGCATTGTCTCCTTCCAGATTTGTCCCCATTCTGCATTTTTCTATAAATCCAAGAAATCATATCCCTTTTTCATGGCAAAAGACATCAATAATTAAATCTAAAGTAGAGGGGAAATCATCTCTATTTCATTAATTGTGTTCATTAGAAAGGCTTGCAACTGCCTCATATTGAGTAATACAGCATTTAATTTTAAAAAAAAGTGAAGGTGTTTTTAAAACATGGCTTCACTCTGGGTAAAAGCACTTTACACATCATTTTCACAAGCACGGATCTTTTTGCCTCTGGAAAGGGAAGTTGCATTTTCATTGTTAGTGTTTAAACCAACTTCTTTTTGTTTTAGACTTTAAAATGATCTAATTTAAAGTTAAAGCTGCATTGTTTGTCTGCAGAGGAGGGAGGGGCAGGTGTCGCTCTGGGATCAGGTTTCCGTTTGGTTATGGAAAAGGCTTTCCATTTCAACACAGCATTACTGTCCCCTGTGAAGAGCCGCCTCTCAGCGAGGAAACTGTAAACTTGGGGTAATCACTTTAAGACACACAGGTTTACATTATTGCCTCATTTTCTTTTTCTAAATCTTTAATCTCTGGAAATTCAGGCCTTTCAATTTTTGAATTAGATTGCTAAACTAACAGCATCTCCCTATCACATCCATCTCCATCCTGTTGTCCTAAGAAAGGACGGCCTTTTGTCAAATTGAAATAATTCTGTATCGAAATCAAAAACTAATTGGAAGAACTGAAAAAAAAAATGTTTCCCTGGATCCTTCCTCTGTGCTAATAGGACAGGGTGCAGCTTTAATAGACTAGATCTAACGTGACCTCGACTCCATCCCATGCTTCTTGGCCTCTCCTTATGGTTACTGCCTGTTAACTGGTGACTTGTGTAACTGACCAGGAGGCTTTCGGAATACTGTATGTGATCTCTGCCCTACAGCACAAGCAGCGCTGCCCTGTGCTGGAGGACCAGCTGGTGGACCTGGTGGTGTACGCCATGGAGAGGTCTGAGACCGAGGAGAAGTTTGACGACGGGGGGACCAGCCAGCTCCTGTGGCAGCACCTCTCCAGCCAGCTCATTTTCTTTGTGCTTTTCCAGTTTGCCAGTTTCCCACACATGGTCCTCTCTCTGCACCAGAAGGTATGACTGGAGCGCAGTTGCAGCTCCTCAGAGCCGCTCCAACTGCTCCTTACCGTGCCTCATACGGCTTTGAGCACTCCGGGCTCCTGGGTTCAGAGGGGACAGAAGGCAGAGCCCTTCTGTCCTTTCGCTTAGTTGTTTGTTTGTCTGTCTGTTTTAAGACTGGGTTTCACATGTTGCCTGACTTATCTAGAATTCACTATGTAGACCAGGCTAGCCTCAAGCTCACAGAGACCCAGCTGCCTCTAGCTCCCAAGAACTATGATTAAAGGTGTGTGCCCCTATGCCTGGTTTCTATAGAACCTTTATGGTGTTTTAACTTTTCACTTTCTGACTATAAACTCTATAGTTTGTCACTCATTCTACATATACCCACAACCCACAATGCCAGGACACATGATGCAAAGTGAAAAGACTCTGTATCACCACAACGGAGTCCTAAACTAGAGGGGAAGGTATACACACACACACACCAAGGAGTCCTAAAGTAGAGGGGAAGGCACACGCACGCACGCACGCACACACACACACACACACACACCAAGGAGTCCTAAAGTAGAGGGGAAGGCACACGTACACACACACACATGCACGCACGCACGCACGCACGCACGCACACACTTATATATATAAACGTAGACAATGTAGTCTCTCTCTCTCTCTCTCTCTCTCTCCCTCTCTCCATCCATTGTTGTGATAAAACACCCTGACGAAAATCAGTTTGGGAAGGCAAGGGTCTATTTCATCTTACAGTTACAGTTTACAGTCTCCCATGAAGGGAACTCAGGGCAGGAAACCAGAACCAGAAATGGACGCCGAGGTCATGGATGGATGCAGCTTTCTTGAACGGCCTTTTTCAGCCTGCTTCCTTATCCAGCCCTGGACCGTCTGCCCAGGCGCTGCCCCTCGTAGGCTGGGCCCTCCCACATCAGTCAAGACAGTGTCCCACAGAGTCACCTATAGGCTAGGCTTAGAAAGGCATTTTGTCACTTGAGGTTCCACCTTCCCAGATGAATGTGGCTTTTGTCAGGCACAAGAAACCCGGCCAGCACGCTGGAGGCGCTTCCTACAGCATGAGCACCAGGCGTAGCCGCTAAGTGAAGACGTGAGAAGCAGCTTGATCAAAGAGCTGTTTAGCGCTCCAACGGTAAATAGACAGTTCCCAGTGCTTCGCTCACAGCAGCGGTGGTATCTGGAACGACAGACCAGACACAAAGCTGTGTGAAAGCTGGGAAGAACCAATTCAGGATGATGGGGAAGGCGGGGAAGCAAAGACGGGCGTGGCAGCTTCCTGTGGCTGCGGGAGCGGACACTGTCCTCTGATGCAGCGAGGTGGAAAGAGAATCAGAATGGAAAACCGTCGGCGTGGAGTAGCTTCCCATTATAGATATAGGTGTGGCCAAAACAGTAAGACGGTGCCGTGGCTGAGAGGAAGGGTGCTGAGGCCTGAACCAGTAGTGCAGGGGGAGCCGAGACTAGTCAGACTGAAGAGGTGGACAGAGCTAGGTGAGCGCAGGGTAGCAGGGTGGGCAGGGAGCTGCCATCGATTGCTGCCTCCCTGTTTAATACAGTGAGTTCAAGGAAGGCAAAACAAGTGGAAAAGGAAGTGTGGGGCAGCTGGTGTCAGCTATGAGACCTCAGGCACATCGAGGGGCAGTAGCCAGATGCTCCCCCCAGAACATCACTACAGCTCGGAGTCCTTTACACACGGGCACGCCGATCAAGTCAGTCTGTGCTTTGATGATTTCATACGCACATATAATATGTTCTATTTGTTCTTAGCCCCGATGCTGTCCCTCAGTAGTAAACCAAAGTCTGTTTCCAGGGGTGTGTGTGTCTGTGTGAGTGATTTTGTTGCAATGGCTTTGTCAGCTAGCCAAGGTACAGTCAGAAGGAAGGGAGTCATAGCATAGCTAGGAGGTCCAGAGATTTCTACCTTTCCTGGTTGGAGTGAAGACATTTTTTCTCTGCAGACAGGAGGTAGACATCCCTGGGCTTGATAGAAGCATGCATGGGGTGGGAGGTCCAGTGACCTCTTACCTACATATTATTGAGCTTGATTCTCGTGTTTAATTTTTTTTGATATGTGTAGTTTAAAGGAGAACAGAAAAACATAATGTAGTGGGCTGTGCATCTTATGCCCTGCATTGAGACTCAGTAGTTAATGAACACCCAAGCCAAGATACTGACTTCCAAGCACACACGCCAAATGTGTCAGTCCCTACTGTACACCAGTGAGTGTGACACGGCTTTAGATGAGGAGCTTATGAGGCAGGAAGGCTTGCACAGCAGAAGGGCTTGTTTGTCACTTTTGATTTTTTTTATCCCCCATCTTTCAACCAATTGAGCTTACAGTAAGACAGAACATCGTGGTGAGGGAGTGTGTGATTGAAGATGTTTATTACCTCATTGCAGCCAGGAAGCAAGGGAAGAGAGAAGGGACCACTGACCAAACAGTCACTTCAGGGCATGCTCCCAATGACATAACTTCCTCTCACTTCCTAACTACTGTCTCAACATTCCACCATCTTGCAATATCACCATCAGATGATAGCCAGGCCTGACTTTATGAGCCTTTGGGGATGGATCGTTTGATATCCCGACTATAACATCAAGGTGCCCTGTTAAAAACAAACTACAGCTTCCTACACCGTGGTGTTAGTCACTGATTGTCTTAGTCAGGGTTTCTATTCCTGCACAAACATCATGACCAAGAAGCAAGTTGGGGAGGAAAGGGTTTGTTGAGCTTACACTTCCACACTGCTGTTGATCACCAAAGAAGTCAGGACTGGAACTCAAGCAGGTCAGGAAGCAGGAGCTGATGCAGAGGCCATGGAGGGATGTTTCTTACTGGCTTGCTGGCCCTACCCACAAGGGGCCTTCCCCCCCTTGATCACTAGTTGAGAAAATGCCCCACAGCTGGATCTCATGGAGGCCCTTCCCCAACTGAAGCTCCTTTCTCTGTGGTAACTCCAGTCTGTGTCAAGTTGATGCACAAAATCAGCCAGTACAATTGACCCCTTGTCAACTTGACACACAAACACATCACTATTAAGCCTCAACCCTTACTTTCTTATTCATCCCCAAGATCTAAATAACTTTAAAAGTCCCACAGTCGTTACATATTAAAAGTTCAATCCCTTTAAAATGTTCAATATCTTTTAAAATTTAAAGTCTTAAAATTTCAAAGTCTCTCAACTGTGGGCTCCACTAAAATACTTTCTTCCTTCAAGAGGGAAAAATATCAGGGCACAGTCACAATCAAAAGCAAAATCAAACTCCAATGTCCATTGTCTGGGATCCACTCACAATCTTCTGTATTCTTCCAAGGCCTTGGGTCACTTCTTCAGCTCTGCCCTTTGTAGCACACAGCTTGTCTTCTAGGCTCCATCTGCCTGTACTCCACTGCTGCTGCTGTTCTTGGTGGTCATCGCATGGTACTGGCATCTCCAAAACACCGCTGTCTTCTGCTTCACCAATAGCCTCTCATAGGCTCTCTTCATGGTGCCAAGCCTCAACTCCTTTGCTTGACCCCTTCAGTCCTGGGGCATCAATTGCAACTGAGGCTGCACCTTCACCAATGGCCTTCCATGGCCTCTCACAGTGCTGAGCCTCAGCTGCTCTTCATGACCCCTCCATGCCTTCAAAACCAGTATCATCTGGGTGACTTACACAGTACCAAGTCCAGCCACAGCACAAGGTACAACCTTGGCTATCTCTGGAACACAGCGTGTGCTCTCAGAAAACACTTCTCAGAAGATTTCACCTCGATGCTGGTCTCTTCTTAATCACTGCTAATTTCTTAGCCCATGCTAACCTGCATCAATAGTCCCAGTAACGCAAAGGTTTTGCTTTAGTAGTTCTGGTATCTTGTTAATCACAGCTGATTCTTCAGTCCCAGCTAACCAAAACCACAGAATCTTCACAATCAAAACATGGCCCTGATAAGACTCTTTAATCTTCCCTCTGAAATTTCACTATGCAGGCTTCCATCTTCTACGTTGTTCTTAACATTGTCTTCCAATTATCTTCTAAGCCCCTACACAACATCCCACAGAGCTCTTAACACCTAATGGATGTCTAGCCCAAAGTTCCGAAGTCCTTCCACAGTCCTCCCTAAAACATGGTCAAGTTCTCACAGGAATACCCTACTACACTAGTACCAAGTTGTCTTAGGGTTTCTATTCCTGCTCAAACATCATGACCAAGAAGCAAGTTGGGGAGGAAAGGGTTTATTGAGCTTACACTTCTGCAGTGCTGTTCATCACAAAAGGAAGTCAGGACTGGAACTCAAGCAGGTCAGGAAGCAGGAGCTGATGCAGAGGCCATGGAGGGATGATTCTTACTGGCTTGCTTCCCCTGGCTTGCTTAGCTTGCTCTCTTATAGAACCCAAGACTACCAGCCCAGGGATGGCACCACCCACAAGGGGCCCTCCCCCATGATCACTAATTGAGAAAATGCCCACAGTTGGATCTCATGGAGGCACTTCCCCAACTGAAGCTCCTTCCTCTGTGATAACTCCAGCCTGTGTCAAGTTGACACACAAAAGCAGCCAGTACACTGAGTATACACTTGTACTCTAACATTTCTTACAGTTAGCAGGGCGAGGACTGATTAAAGGGCGAGATCATCTGATGTGGGTGCTGCTGCAGTTCATCTCGGGAAGTATTCAGAAGAACCTGCTTGCTGACTTCCTCCCCGTCATGAAGCTCTTCGACCTGCTGTACCCTGAGAAGGAAGTAAGTGTCCCTGAGTGTCAGAGTGGCGACGCCTGTCCGTCTGTGTGCTCTCTGTGGGTGGGAAGAGGACTGGGTCACACGCGTCTTTGTCCGCTAACCCGTGCCTCACTCTGATCAGTGGTCTGGGCATTTGGTCTCTTTTGTAGCTTGTGTTCTCATATGTAGACACGGGAATTGAGCAACATTATTTCTAGTATCTATCCAAAGTCACAATTTGAGTATTTGTGGAAACTCTTCTAAGCAGTTGTAGAGCTTTAAAATGTCATAATGTTCTTTTTTGTTTGTTTTTTTGTTTTTTCGAGACAGGGTTTCTCTGTGTAGCCCTGGCTGTCCTGGAACTCACTCTGTAGACCAGGCTGGCCTTGAACTCAGAAATCTGCCTGCCTCTGCCTCCCAAGTGCTGGGATTACAGGCGTGCGCTGCCACCACCACCACCCGGCTTTGTGTTTTTATTTGTGTGTTAAAAGTTGAACTACATGGGGCTCAGTGGTTAAGAGCACCGACTGCTCTTCCAGAGGTCCTGAGTTCAATTCCCAGAAACCACATGGTGATTCACAGCCATCTGTAATTAGATCTGATGTCTTCTGGAGTGTCTGAAGACAGCTACAGTGAGTGTACTTACATGTAATAAATAAATCTTTTTTTAAAAAAGTTGAAATGCATTTGTGAGAATTACAGAATTTGTCACAATTTGTTATGATTTGGGGATATGTTTAATTTCTCAAAATTAAACTTTAAGCATTTTTTGTTCATTAGTTCTGTGATAGGGAAACCTTGACTAAGCGTCTTTCATTTTGTTTACAGGTAGAATCTTGCCAACAAGAACATCCTTTTAAAACTTTTATGCTAGCCGGGCGGTGGTGGCGCACGCCTGTAATCCCATCACTCTGGGAGGCAGAGGCAGGCGGATTTCTGAGTTTGAGGCCAGCCTGGTCTACAGAGTGAGTTCCAGGACAGCCAGGGCTACACAGAGAAACCCTGTCTCGAAAAAAAAACCAAAAATCCAAAAAAAAAAAAAAAAACTTTTATGTGTAAGGCCTCGCACTGTAATGTTAAACAGTCAAAGAGCTATTGCGGTTTAACTGAGTTAGGAGGTTTAACAAATTACACTGTAAAGGGATTTCTGATATGCACATGACTATTTAATTCTCATTCATAGCAAAGCTAATTACTGTTTTCCAGTGTATCCCAGTTCCTGATATTAACAAGCCGCAGTCGACACATGCCTTCGCAATGACTTGTATTTGGATTCATCTCAATAGAAAAGCTCAAAATGACAACTCCAAGCTGCAGATCCCGATCCCGCATTCCCTGAAGCTGCACCACGAGTGAGTCATTTGTTACGCGGAGCCCGACTGTCTTGTCCCCTTAGTAGGGGCCTGTGTGTGATGCTCGCTGTCTCCCGCAGGGCCCAGTGGGCTGGTAATCAATAGACAGTTACAGTAAGGAACTGGCCAGGGGCAGTGTCAGAAACAGCCTGAGTGAGCCTTCTCATATGCTTAGGTATCTCTCTATCCATTTTCAAGACTAAATCTGGTTTTTCATATGTTACACTTTTAAATTATAACTTAAAGTGTCTTCTCTCTTATCAACATGAGAATATTTAGGGTTTCCCAAGGGTGCATGATTTGGACCTGATCTGATTTAGGCATCTTTCACCCCCGGGAATGGCCAGAGAGAGGGAGCTGATGTGGCTGGCATGCTCCTGTGTGTGTCCCAAAGCTGTGCCGACTCCCTTAGAGAACTGCGTGTCAGTCATGGTGTTAGGAAGTAGCTGGGCTTCCTTTTAGGACTGCCAGATCTCTTCCTAGAGCCTGCCCACGGTGAGGGCCATGTTAGGGGCATTTATTTTATGAAATATCGGTAGTCATCTTTTCATCGTAAAACCAATTATGAAGGCATTTGTTATTTAAGCAGATAATAAATAGAAATCTTTTTCATTAATATGTGAGTTATTTCTTCATTCTCTGAAACTTAGCCTAAGTTAGTGCCTTGTATATAGTGTGTATACTTGACAAATATCCAGTGACTGCTAACTTGGGATGAAGTCCCATCTGCAATATCACTGAAGCTTTAATCCGTACACTCACTATATATTTCATCAGAGACTGTAGTGCCTGCAGATGATTGAAATGACTAAAATGCAAATTAACTTCATGGATGTTATTTGTGTTTTTCTGTTGAAATGTAATACTTTAGGTTCCTACAGCAGAGTCTGAGAAATAAAAGTTTACAGATGAATGACTATAAGATCGCCCTGCTATGTAATGCGTATTCCACAAATTCAGAGTGTTTTACATTACCTATGGGGGCTCTGGTAGAAACTATTTATGGAAATGGAATTATGAGAGTGCCTCTCCCCGGGACAAGCTGTTTGGCCTCAGCATCAGTAACTCCCTTGCCAATGAACCTCCTGGATTCACTGACAGTGCATGCCAAGATGAGGTTTGTTCTTTTTCTTTATCTGGGAATTGATTAAAAAAAAAATCTGGTACTTTTTTTGTGATTATAAGTTTGTATGTGTACATATGTGTATATGGTCTGTGCATTTAAGAATGATTTCTTCATGGGGGCTGGAGAGATGGCTCAGCAGTTAAGAGCACTGACTGCTTTTCCAGAGGTCCTGAGTTCACAACCATCTGTAATGGGATCTGATGTCCTCCTCTGGCGTGTCTGAAGACAGCGACAGTGTACTCACATACATAAAAATAAATAAATCTTTAAAAAAATGATTTCTTCACAAAAACAGAAATTCTTAACTATAGAAGCTATAGGCTGTGCAGAGGAGCCTGAGGCAAATTGTGACTTTGTCCTTTTCACAAGAAAATGGAAAAATCTTTTTTTTTTAATTTTATTTTATTTTATTTATTTATTTATTTATTTTTTTTTTTTTTGCTTTTTTTCGAGACAGGGTTTCTCTGTATAGCCTTGGCTGTCCTGGAACTCACTCTGTAGACCAAACTGGCCTTGAAGTTAGAAATCCACCTGCCTCTGCCTCCCAACTGCTGGGATTACAGGTGTGTGCCACCACCTCTTGACGTGCATCTTTTTTTTTAATGAGTAAATTTATGATTTTATCTGTTGTAGACAAAAGTATGCTATATATTTTGTTTTTTTCCTATGATAAACATCTTTTCATGTGATTTTCATCCAAAACAGTTTTAGACTGCTATGACAAAGTTTCTTATGAAGCCTGAGTGGCCACTCTGCATTGCTGGGTGTCAGGGTTTAGTGGCGCCTTGGTATTCAGGAGATGTCGATGAAGGTTCCCTTTGTAGTGGTCACCGTGATGTCTGAAGCTGCACTTGCTTTCAGTCTTTGAATAGTTTTCTGAAAGGAGAATTGCTATGTCCTGGAATTTAAAATGTTAAGGCTCTTGCCTTATTGAATTACACACAGGGACACTTTTAGAGTTGTGTTTGTTTCCTGGAAGGAGAGAAGCTTCTGTTGGCGCTAGACCTCAAGTGCCCAGGGTGCCAGGCTGGAGCTGTAGTACAGCCTAGCACAGCATGCTGAGAAGCAGGCGTGTGGGCACACAGGACAGCAGTAGGGTCTCTTCTCGAGCTGACCGTTCAGTGGGCGTGGGGGTAGAAGGCTGGTTATCCTAGCAGCTGCTCAGTGAAGCCCTGAGAAGGACTAGGCCATCCGGAAACTGCTGTGCTCTCACGTTTTAAGGACTGATGCAAACTTAAGAGAGCACTGTGTATAGGCCAAAGAAAATGTATCTGTAGCTCTGTAGATAGAGCGTGGGCCCTACAGAAGCCCTGCTTTTCCTCCCTAATGGTGCACTGTGTCACAGAACGTGTGTTATTTCACTTTCATATGTGAGAGATTTGAGCAAAGCTCTGCTAGAAGCAAGCACGTGGCTTTTAGCAGTAATTTATTAAATAATATTGTGATAAATGTGATAATGTTTTGTGATGACCGTGATAAATGATGCTCCTCAAAGGTCCTTTGTTACGTGGTTGAGAGGAGAAGCTGGCTGCCGGCGCCCAGTTGTGCTCCTACGGCTTGTATGGAAGGCTCGCTCGCTCACTCGCCCGAGCAGAAGGATCCCCGTGTGCATGTCAGCTACTACACCCCCAGCCAGGAAGTTCTGTAGCAACCACAGTTCATTTCCAGTTGTGCAGACGTCACTGCTAAGTGTCCATTCCGCTGACGCTTGCTAAGGGAGCCAAGTCTGCAGGAGCCATTGCATTTCAGATGCATTGCTGTCTGCCGGCTGCTGAGAAGAACGACTCCTGTGTTGACAGACCCGGTTCTCATTTTCCTCTTCTTTCCTCCTCAGCCTTATTCACAGCATTGCCACCAGAGTGATAAAACTGGCTCACACGAAGTCCAACGTCGCGCTGGCTCCAGCACTAGTGGAAACTTACAGCCGCTTACTGGTCTATATGGAAATCGAGTCTTTGGGCATCAAAGGATTCATCAGTAAGACAAACTTTGCTGCTGTTTGTAATGATTAACAAGTTGTTAGCAGTCGTCCAAGTGCCGAGGACAGCCTGCTGAGACAGGACAGGAGAGCCAAAGGGCAGAGCAGGCCTCCCCTAGTGTCTGAGGAGGGAGGGAGCATGGCAAGGACCAGGATTACGCAGCTCAGAGGCCCAGTGGGAGTGGGGTGGGTCCTGTCCTGCACATGCAGCTGTCGTCGTCTGCAGCACTGCTGGAGAAGAGAGGCGAGGAGAGGCCTGAGTGTGGCCGTAGGAAGGAGTTGCCGTCCGCTGTAGAGGACAGCATGTCAGTGGTTAGCAGTTCAGAATGACAGGTGCTTTCTGACTGGAGACGCTTTTCTGATTCATTTCACCAGTAGTGTGAGTTTTACCCACAGTAACTCTTTTTCCCAGAAGTGAATCCAGCTTTCTTTGGATAGAAGAAAGAATGAACAAGGAAAGGCATTAGGTTTTTCGTTTTAGTCTAGGTTTCGGCTTTTTTGAGATAGTTCTCCTGTTGTTCAGGCTAGGCTGACCTCCGACTCCTTACGTAAGTGAGTCTGGCTCTGAACTCTGAACTCTTGCCTCTGCCTCCCGAGTGCTGGAATTGTGTGCCCCCATGGGTCTCTGTCAGTCTGTCTGTCTGTCCTCTCCTCCTCCTTGTTAAGAAAGTGAATCTGTTTAGTTACTAGCTGCAGTGGTGTGCCCTGCAGTCTTGCCTGAGGAGGTTGAAGCATGAGAATTTCTTGAATGTGAAAGTTCACTGCCAGCCTGGGTAATGGAGCCCTCGGCTTCAATTGCCAGCACTATTGATAGCGAGGTGTGTGTGTGTGTGTGTGTGTGTGTGTGTGGTGTGTATATGTATGGGGAGGGGGATGGATCTCTCATACTCAGAAGTCGGCAACCTTGACTCTGTATAAAAGTGTCAGAGAGGTAACTGAGATGTGAGGCAGGCCAGAAAGGCTCTTATGGTTTGCTTGGTTGGTTTTGCTTTATGTTTGTGTGGTTGCTTTCATGTTATTGTTCCATATTAACTGAGCTTGGCATGCCAAGCTCTGGAAAGGAAAGATAAATTCAGTGTGTAGTTAGGCTCTGGGATTTTCACGCCTACAGGTGGAACTATGTATACACTCGTGTTTATAGTCTGTGCTTATAGTAACTTTCACACACATCCTGAGTGACATTCTTCAGGTAGATACAGGGATGTCCTTTTTCTGACTGAGTCCCGGGATTCTGGCTCTGGTAGGTCAGCTCCTGCCCACTGTCTTCAAGTCGCATGCGTGGGGCATCCTGCACACCCTGCTGGAGATGTTCAGCCACCGCATGCACCACATCCAGCCGCACTACCGAGTTCAGCTTCTGAGCCATCTGCACACGCTGGCTGCAGTCGCCCAGACCAACCAGAACCAGCTCCATCTGTGGTGAGTGGCCTGTGCCGCCTGCCTGGGCTCCAGGACACCCTTCCTTGGAAGTGGTGATCTTAATCTCCTCCCCCCTTTTTTATTTGCCATAAAATTTACATTCTGCTTCTAAGACACCGTAATTCCAGTGAAGGAGTGGAATCCAAGTTTTTAAAAGGAATTGGATTTATATATGTTTCAAGTCATAATTAAAGTATCATTTTATGGAAAGCAGAGGCAAATAGATCTATCTTTGTCAGTTCAAGGCCAGTCTGGTCTACAGAGTGAGTTACAGAACAGCCAGGGCCACCCAAAGAAACCATATTTTGAAAACAAAACAAAAAAAAGGTTATTTTAATTTTGATTTAAGTGAAAACGAATTTCAGATGGAAATCTGTAGCTTAATGGAGGAGGGGACACAGTCTCGTGTAGCATAAGCTGACCTTGAATTCATTTTTATAGCCAACACCAGATAAAAATTCTGATCCCCCTGCCTCTGCCTCCTAAATGCTGTTTCTCTTAGAGTTCTATTGCTGTAAAGAGACACCATGACCATGGCAACTCTTATAAGGGAAAAGCATTTAACTGCTGCTGGCTTACAGCTCAGAGGTTTAATTCAGTCCATTATCATCATGAAGGGAAGCATGGCGGCATGCAGGTAGACATGGTGCTGGAGAAGGACCTGAGAGTCCAGCTTCTGAGGCTCAAAGCCCACCTCTTAGTCTCGCGTCTCCTCCAGTGACGACTTGGTATGTACTCCACAGCCCCACCTCCCTGTGGACCTAGGGGCCATTTTTAGTCACACCTACCTAGTAGTGAGGTGCTGTCTATCTAGGAGAGGGCTTTTCTAGTCTACAGGCTGTCTTTGTCAGAAGTGTACGAGGCCAGCTGTGTCGAGTTGTAAAACTTAGCATCAAAAATGGAGGTTATTTATATCAGCAGAGGGAAATGTGTAACTTGGTGTTGTTCCACATTCACACCTCTGGATCGGGTCTGCCGACTTCCATGTGAACCGTGCGTTCCTGCTTTCAGCGTGGAGAGCACTGCGCTGAGGCTCATCACAGCCCTGGGGAGCTCAGAGGTCCAGCCTCAGTTCACGCGCTTCCTCAACGACCCCAAGACGGTGCTGTCCGCAGAGTCCGAAGAACTGAACCGGGCCCTGATCCTGACCTTAGCCAGAGCCACCCACATCACAGGTAAAGACCCTGCAAGGGTGTGGTTAACACACGCTGCGCAGCTCCTCTCAGACCACGCTGAGGAGGCCGTTCAGGAGCAGCAAGCCAGTGGCGCTGGCCTCTCCTCAGATCGGTTAAAGATGGAGGCGCATGGCACTGTCCTTCTAAGAAATTCCCAAAGATTGTCTTAAGAATCATGTAGCGTGTAACATTAGCCTAAGTAATGTTTATGTAAGAAGTACATTCTGGAGCAGAACTCTAACGGCAGTGTGCGTTGGTTTCGGTTTGCTGGTGCCCTTTAGTGTCCGGGGTAACGGGCACAGGTGGTGTCTCCATCTGTGGGCAGCATTGTCCACGGCAGTGTGCGCTGCTGTGCTGCTAGAGCAAAGGAGGCAGGCAGGGCCTCGGGCTGGACAGCTTGGGCTTTCTCAGAACTGCGTGTCCTTTGTCTGTTTCTGAAAGTTCCTTAAAGATGAGCTGCAATGTGAAACTCCGGTCGGGCACTGTCGCGTGCACTGTTGCGCTTGGCCGCCCCATGATACATACATACATACACTGGCTTATTTTGTATATTGAGTACAGTTTTAATGTATGAGTCCTTATGGACTCATCATTCGGAAAACACATCTCATTATAGTTCCACAAAACAACATCTTTACATCTGGGAAAACAATCACAGTCCTGGACAGGAACTTTTCCAGTCTCTCTTTTCCACCTGAAACATCAGTCTCAGCACCTGTAGAAGACGCTGTCCTTTGGTTCTCTTAGAGCAACAGGATGAGTTAATTTTCGAGAGAGTGTCTGCCTGATGTTTATATCTGGGTAATTACTGGCTTTTCTGTCAGATGGTCTTCTATCTACAACTGAAATTCCACGAAGACAGGCAGCTGTCGCACCTGAGTCCTGCCCTTCGCATGTCCCTCCCCCTCCCCCCACCGTGCACAGTCCCACAGGGAGCACTGGGACTGAGTCTGGATGTGCTCATTTTTACAGCTTTGCTGACAGGGTTTTCATTCATTTTTCATTGACACATAAAAAGAATCCTACATTCTTATGGGATACTGCATGATGTTTCCACAGTGTGTGCATTGCATAATGTCCAAATGAAGGTAATTTACCTGCTCAAAAATTTTCTTCATTTGTGATAACATTCAAAGTCCCTTCTGATAATTTTATAAATATTTATATATATATTTATATATATTGTTTTTTTTCGAGACCGACTGGAACTCAATCTATAGACCAGGCTGGCCTCGAACTCAGAAATCCGCCTGCCTCTGCCTCCCAAGTGCTGGGATTAAAGGCGTGCGCCACCACCGCCTGGCCTGATAACTTTAATATTTATAATTTTTAGGACATTAGCTGTGGTCTTAACTGAGACCAGCACCTTTTGTCCTTGTTGAAATCAGGTGGTGTATAATAGTGTATAATAGTGTAATCTGGTGCCGCCTTTGAAGTGTGCAGAGAGCCAGGCATTTCACTGTTTCTTTGAGAAATGCTAAGGATAGCTGCAAATTATTATCTGAATAGCTCTGAACACATCAAATCCTTGAATGGCAGTAGGACAGTAGGACTAGCTATAGCAGCACAAGCCTGTAATCTTAGCACTTGGAGAATTTGAAGCAGGAGGATTGCAAAGTTGAGTTAAACCTAGACTTTATTGCAAGACCCTATCTCAAAAATGAAGGACGGACGGATGGACACTGGCAACTGCTAGAGATGAGTGGACCACACTTTGAGAGTTGTTTGTTTAAAAACAGGAAAGAAAAGATACCAGATTTATCAGTTTCAGCTACATTTTTGTAAATTGTTATGTCCTGTAAGTAAACATCTCTGATTTAGAGATTTACACTTGGGACATACAGGGCATGTATTCGGACATCTGCTTTTTTAATTTTGTTCTCTTGGCCTAGGAAAAACCTTATTAAAACTAAAAGAAGATTCTAAAGTCCTTTGTTTTCTCTTCACTAATTGTGCTCATACTTCCTCATAAAAAGTCCAGGTTGTTCTCAAAGGAAAAGAGTGTAGGTCCGAGGTAAAATAGAGGCGCGCAGAGGGTGGGGGCACTGAAGCGTCTCCTCAGTGTGCCCGGTTGACTCTGCTGTCTGTCTTTGACAGGACAGATCTGTGGTCACAGAGCTCTGACTCGTGTCTGTCTGTTTAGATTTCTTTACAGGATCTGATTCAATCCAGGGAACTTGGTGTAAAGATATCCTTCAGACCATCATGAACTTCACTCCTCATAACTGGGCTTCACACACCCTTAGCTGTTTTCCAGCCCCTTTGCAGGTAATTTGGTTCTGAATTACATATTAAATTCACGGTGATCTTTTCTTCCAGTCACTGGCTTTCTAGGGAGTGCTTGACTTGGTAATAACTGAAAAAAAAATTGGCTATTTCCTTTTTGAAAATTATTTTTACTTCCAAAATCTCTTGAGTTCCCTCTCATCCTATTGAGGATTAAATGTGTTTCTGAAAATGTGATTATTATGGCTTCATTTTTTTAAATGAACAGTTTTAGAATCTCAAAAGAGTTAACACAATCCCTGAAAAATTCTTTCCTAACACTAAGATGGAGAAAAATAAGCTTTATCATAGAGCTCAAAGATACTAAATTTGACTGTATTGATTTTGTTTTTAACTGTACAACAAATCATAGCTGTGGCTCCATAAAAAAGGGCAAGGCAAGCCTCCTGTGTCTTGTCTTCTCGGACGGTGGCGGCCGGCGTGGTGGACATTGACCTCCCATGACTTCCGTGAAGCTAGGATGTTGGTTCTCAGCCAGCACACAGCTCCGGAAGCCTTGCTGAGCCGCAGATTCTAGATGCCAGCCTTCGAGCTTCTGGGCGAGCGGATCTGGGGGAGGGCCGGAAGACGGGCTGAGCACGGGGACCGTAACCAGAGCCACTGCTCTGTCCTAACTGATGGTCCTGGGGAGACACTGCCTTTGTGACCTGAGAAGGAGACACGGGCTTTCTTCCTTCTCTCAAAGATTAGCATAAAACGATTGGAGAGACTTTGAATTCAAGCTTGCTTAGAATGTTTGTTTAGGAATTAGAAAAAAGAAACTCAGAGTTGCTAGGCCAGCCTGGAACATTCAGGCTTTGGTCCCTGCCTGACTCAGGCACGTGGTTCTGTAAGATGCACGGGTACTTGTTCTGCCAGAGCCAATACAGACCAAGCTTCTCGCCTCCGACCGCCCACTGTCCCTTTGTCTGTATCCAGTGACACGAACTTCTGTTCTTCCTTTTAGGCTTTCTTCAAGCAAAATAATGTACCTCAGGAAAGCCGGTTTAACCTGAAGAAGAACGTGGAGGAGGAGTACCGGAAGTGGAAGGCCATGAGCGACGAGAATGAGATCATCACGCAGTTCTCCGTGCAGGGCTTCCCACCGCTCTTCCTCTGCCTCCTCTGGAAAATGCTGCTGGAGACGGACCACATTAGTCAGATTGGGTACAAGTAAGCCGGAGCGCGCCTTGGGTGTCGGTCTGCCTGGCAGTCAGTGCTGTCCCTCTGCGCGCTCAGTTCTCACCCTTTGCCTTCCAGGGTGCTTGAGAGAATCGGGGCCAGGGCCTTGGTGGCCCACGTGAGGACATTTGCAGATTTCTTGGTGTATGAGTTCTCTACATCTGCGGGCGGTCAGCAGCTCAATAAGTGCATTGAGATTCTCAACGACATGGTGTGGAAGTACAACATCGTCACGCTGGACAGGCTCATCCTCTGCCTGGTAAGTGTGTGTTTCTAAGCCTTTTTACCACGCTTTGATCGGATCGTGTGAGTGGGAGGCCGGGTGCTGAGTTCCTTTGTTTGGCTTCAGAGAATTTCATGAATTTATGCTGTGCTTACGCTTCCTTAAGGAAGAAGGACTTTCTGAATTCCTTTTTCCGGTGCATATTCAATGATTAGTATTGTATTCACAGAAGATACAAAAGTGAATAGACTTTTCTGGCTTTGTTATGCTTTGAAACACAAATGGTTTATTCTCAGAGGCTATGGGTCAGGAAATAGTGAAAAGCTATTACCTGTCTTTGTAGCGTGCTAAACTGATGTAATCATTCCCTTTGGTAGTCAGGAGTCTGACACTTTCTTGTGTGGACCCAGCATCCTCCATGTGTTCCCTTGGCTTCTGCCTGTTAGTGTATCTCATAGGTAGTTAGTTCGTTTATTTGTTTGTTTTAGGATTTGTTTTTATTTTTATATGCATGAGTTGTTTTGCTTGCACTTGCTGAGTACCACGTGTGCAGTGTGCATGGAGGCCAGGAGAAGATGCCAGATCACCTGGAACTTGGAGCTACAGAAAGTTCGAGAAGCCGTGTAGGTGCTAAGACCCAAACCCTGCAAACACCACCTGCAGGAGCAGCCAGTGCTGCAGACTCTTGAGCCAACACTCCAGCCCTTCAGGCCAAGTTTTATGAAAAGACTGAATTAGTCTAGGAAATTATATACTTTAAAAAAAAAAAATCAGTAGTGGCTGGGTATGATGGCGCATCTCTGTAATCCCAGTAGATATGGGGGAATTGTCATAAGTTCAAGGCCAGGCTGGTCCACGTTGAGAGCCCAAGGCCAGCCAGGGCATGCTGGTAGGCTTCGTAGTGGCTTAGTTCATTCCACTGTCCTCTTGTCTGTGAAGCATAGCGTACAGGTAGTTGTAGTGTAGTAGGGACTAAGACAGGTTTACCTGGCAAAGGTAACATAGTGATGTGGGGAAATAGCATCAGAAACGAGGGGCTATCATGTGACCCTAAATGATACAACATCAAAGAAAGGTTTACCTTAAGGTAAACATTCCTAGCAGGAGTAGTAGTGAAAGAGGCCAGAAAGGGTCAAATAATCTTTAGGAGTGCTGGAAAATTGGTTTGGGGTAGACTAGATGTGTAAGGAAATTGTAACAATATAATTTTCTACAGATAGGACAAGTTCAGCTAATTTTTGTGTTTGCTTCCAAAGGCAATGCGCAGTCATGAAGGGAACGAAGCCCAGGTCTGTTATTTCATAATCCAGCTGCTGTTGCTCAAACCAAACGACTTCAGAAACCGTGTGAGTGACTTTGTGAAGGAGAATTCCCCAGAGCACTGGCTCCAGAGTGACTGGCACACCAAGCACATGAACTACCACAAGGTACCACTGCAACTGGCGCCGGTCACTTCCCAGAGCAGCAGCAGGACTGGCTGCGTGGCCGGGCCCTTTGCGCTGTGGTCTGTTGTTTCCCTCATGGTCTGTCTGTATGGAAGCAAATTAGCTGTGGAGTTAGGCTATGAATAAGAGTGAGTTGTGACTGTACTTTTAACCGACATGATTCCGTATCAAGTGAAGACAACAGTAATAAAATTAGTATGGTGTGACTCGTGGGGAGCTGGGGTGCTGCTGATTTAGGGAGCATGTGCTTTGCTCAATACCAAAAAAAAATCCAAAATGTATTTTTTTTAATTTTCATTTTTTTCATAGCTCTTTTAAGTTTGCTTTTCGGAGCTACTCTAATAAACGTCTGTCTCTTCGCTACAGAAATACCCCGAGAAGCTGTATTTCGAAGGCCTGGCAGAGCAGGTCGACCCTCCTGTGCCGATCCAGTCCCCCTATCTGCCCATCTACTTTGGAAATGTGTGTCTCCGGTTTCTTCCAGTATTCGATATAGTGATCCACAGGTTTTTAGAGTTGCTTCCGGTGTCCAAATCTCTGGAGACTCTCCTGGATCACCTAGGGGGCTTGTATAAATTCCATGGTGAGTTTGTTCAGCGTGCACTGCCATCTGACACGTCTGTGAACAGGTCGGCTGAGCACCGCTAAGTGGTGCAAGTGGTTGTGCAGGTTGGAAGTGCTGCACGGTGAAGCCAGACAGCTGTCGGAAGACGCACAGCACGGAGCCACGAGGTTTCTCTATAAACAGTGGATCTCGCAGGCTTCCGAGAGGTGCGGTTTGAACTTCAGATACACACAGTCTGTATGATCAGGAGGTCGTAAGCATGTGTGAGTCATAGGGTTGTTACAGCAGTGGTGGAGGAAAAGGCCCATCTGAAGGAAGATTGCTTCAGTGGACTGAGTTAAGAAACCTGCGCGTTTCAGAATAAGGCCAGGAAAGGAAAACATACCGTACTGCAGCAGGCTCACATTAAATGCCAGTTTCAGTTTTATAACCTGAAGATGGTGATCCTTGGAGTAGCCTAGTGAGATGGTGCATGGGAGTCATTGTTTTAGAACGATGAGGTCACGTGGGGCTCACAGCCTGTCTCAAAGCTACATCCCGGCCCTAATGGGTATTAGCCTCTCAAAAAGCAGTGGGCCGTATGCTGAGTACATGGGAGCCAGGAGCGCGGTTTGCTGGGCTGTGCTTGCTTAGGAGGCCATTGAAACTCTGGTCTAGACTGGAAACTAGAGCATGGTACAGCCTGTGACACAAGTGTGAAAGCCGCTGCGGAGATGAGTGTCAGGGGTGGCTACCGGTACCTTTATCTACAATATCTTCCTTGAAAGGAGAAGTATATTACTATACAGAGTACGTGTCAGGCTCTAGGGAGAGTGCTCTGGATGAGGTGACATGGGACCACACTGTCTAATGGGTATGCAGTAAAATGTCCCACTGTGTGTGCAGCTGGCTATAGTCTCTTCGCTGGCACTGTGACAGTTGTCTGGGTGGCCTTCCGTAGATGCCACTGTTACAGTTCCCTAGGTGGCTGTCAGATGCCACTCTGGTTTCTCACTCTTTGCCTTTTCTTGTTTTGTTGTAAGTACACTGCGGCATTCTACACCTGGCTCTTTCTCGCTTCCCCTGGGCTGAGGTTGATGATTAGCGTCAGTACGTAAGACCTCTGCCTCTCTCTGATAATTTCTCAGTCCTTTCGTAGTGACCGTTTCAACAGTGGGAACAGGACTTGGCATTTGTTGCTTTCTATCTTTTTTTGCATAGTAAATTTACAGAGGTGAAGCTGTCTGCTCAGGATGACCATCCTTACATATCATGTGCATTTTTAGGACTCTTCTACCTGATTTAGGATTAAAGTGCTGCCTGTATGCACTGGTCCAGAATGTGAAGTAATGTCCTGATCCTCTGAGCTGGTTTTAGGTAGTCATGGAGGCACAGGATTCGAGTTCATGCTTGTGGGTAACCTGGTAAACATGCTAGACTGTCTTCTGCTTGGCAGACCGGCCCGTGACTTATCTGTATAATACTCTGCACTATTACGAAATGTGCCTGAGAAACCGTGACCATCTCAAACGAAAACTTGTCCATGCAATCATTGGCTCCCTCAAAGATAACCGGCCGCAGGGCTGGTGTCTCAGTGATACCTACCTGAAGCACGCCATGAATGCCCGAGAGGACAGCCCCTGGGTCCCAGAGGACTCGTACTACTGCAAGCTGATTGGCCGGCTGGTAGACAATATCCTTTCTTCTGTCATATTTCTCCCAGACTTTCCATGAATAGCAGTATTTTAGCTTGTAAGAGCAGTTTTAAGGTAATGTTTTTATGTATTTCAAAACTTCATTTTCAGTTTTTCTCTTTGAGTTGCTTAGGCTGACATCAGACTCTTCGCCTTGGTCAGTCTGCCTCAGCTCCCAAGGAGCTGAGGCTGTGCGAGCAGACTGTACTCACCCTCGGTCTGCAGTGTCAGTCTTAACTGTGTGGTCATGGCTGGCCCCACCCTCGGTCTGCAGTGTCAGTCTTAACTGTGTGGTCATGGCTGGCCCAGAACTTGCTGTGTAGACCAGGCTAGCCTTGGACTCACCGGTCTGCCTCCCACAGGATGGCATTAAAGGTGGCCTTTATGGTTTTTTTTTTTTTTTTATCTCTGTAAAAATTTTGAAACCTTAAATTGCATCATCATACCAGACATGTGAGAATTTTCTCTGTTGCTACTCAAACTTAAGAACAGACATTATGGACATGTGTGTCAATAAAGGAAATCTACTTCTCTATTAGTACACAGCCTCTTACAGTGCAGGCAGGCGTCAGTTTGCTCCTGGAGAGCGTCAGTCTTGTTGCTCTAAATATATCCTTTAAAACCAGGGATGGCAGCAGTTACTAGCACATAGCCCTCGCACTTGGGAGGCAGAGGCACGGAGATTTCAGAAAGCTCAAGGCCAGCCTGAGCCACATAACAAGGCCCTACTTCAGTTAATGAATTAAATGAATATTAAATCCTTGAGTGCTTGCACAGTAGACATGTTAACAAACAGCAGACTGCGAACTGTAACTGTATAGCTATTGCTTTCTATTTTTATTTGTTTTTTATTTCTTGAGTTTGATTGCATGTGTACAGTTGTTAGCAGTCTACATAACATGTCTGCATACCTTGCCTAAACAAAGGAATGTATTTACTATGGTAATAGGATTACTCATTTTAAAGAACTTTTTACGTGAAATTGCCCTGTAACTATAAAAAGTAGGATAAAGAAGCCTGAGGCCTCTTTGTTGTGTGTCCTGCTGGTGCAGCATCTGCTCTCAGAGGTGCTCAGTGTGCTTAAGTCACACAGTACTTAGCTCATGATACTTATCTTGTGTTTGCTTTATTGTTTATCCTTTTGTGATTTAATTGTAGTTAAATCACTTCTTGACAGCCCATAATCAGATCAGTTGATAATCAAATGAGATGCTTACAGTTGGAACATTAGGAAATATAACTGCGAACTGTTAATCTCAGAATAGTCAAATTGTTATTGCCTTAATCTTTTGCACCCATGGCTGGCAAGTCTCCAGGACCCTTCCCAAACTGTGATTGGAGATTCAATGAGTTCCCCAACCCTGCTGCCCACGCTCTGCATGTGACATGTGTGGAACTCATGGCCTTGGCAGTTCCAGGCAAAGATGTCGGGAATGCCCTTCTCAATGTCGTCCTGAAAAGGTCTGTGTCCTTTTTTCTAACACTGAGCTCTTTGCTTCTGACGGGGTTGCTGTCAGGCAGACCTGTGCCCCAAAGCGAGCACCACACATCTTCCGGTCCCACACTTGTCTCTGAGGGGCAGGAGTAAGAAAATGAACATGGCCACATTCACTAGACCAGGGTCTGCTCACATTGTACCTTTCATAACCTACTTGATGATTGAGTTAGTAGTAATGTTAGCTCGTCACTAATGAGTCTCTACAGATGACCAGGAGCAGGGCAGGCCTTGGTCTTAGAGCATCTGCTCAGCCAGTGCTAGACAGTGGGTTCAGTCCCCAGGTACATCCTACACCCCAAAAATGTCCTGTTAAAAGGTCAGCAAAAAGTAGGGAGTAGTGAGTGGGAGAAGGTATAAAGTTCAGTAGTGTTCTCAGCCGTACAGCTGTTGTTAAAGGGCATGTGCACAAAGAACTTATTTTGTGTATATTATTTTTTTTTAAAACCCCATTATAATTTGGAGTTGATTGGTTGTGAGTCTTCTATACAAAACAAGATCCTTAGTCGAGTGTAGAGACTGTTTTCCTAACTCCGCCTTTTTCCCCCGTCTGCTTGCAGCCAGCCCTTAGTACCAAGGGAGAACATTACAGCGTGGATGAATGCAGTCGGTCTGATCATCACGGCCCTGCCAGTGAGTCCCTGACCACGGTCTGTACCTAGTGATGCAGTGTCGGCCAGGGAAATGCATTCGGAGTACGCTGACCCCAGGGGTCATGCCAGTTAATGAGCCGCCGCCTCCTTTAGTCTGTCATGCCACTGCTTTTTAAAAAGTTAGAGCGAGGCTGGAAGCGCAGCTTAGCCAGGAGTGCACCTGCCTGACGTGCACAGAGCCCTGGGTGTGAGGGCATGTAACTTGGGAGGTAGAGACAGGAAGCTTCTAAGTCATCCTCAGCTACATCATCAGTTTGAGGCTAGCCTGGGCTTCATGAGACCGTGTCAACTCATACACGAAGTTCCAGTCACTGTCACTGCCCCTTCGCTGGTCTGCGTCCCTTAGACATGTCTGCCTGACTCGCCTGTCTCTGCAGTAGCAGCTCCCCAGCCATCGTCATTGCTGTCTCAGTCAGTTACCATGCTGTGCATCCAGCCGGTCCTGCACACTGGCTCATTGGGAAGCGATAGTAAATAAGACGTTGTGCCGACCGACGTCTCTCCTCCATCATCCACCAGCTCCTGCAGCCCGTGTGGCTCCTCCCTCTCCGGCCTCCTCCTCCTCTCTTGAGCCGTAAATAATGTTGGTCTGCACCGAATTCTCTACTCCTGCTGGAATTCTCTTCACCTCTGTGAATCTGTTTCGTTATATGCTTTCAAATTAGAACACAGGCGTTGCTTTCTGTTTATACGCGTCCCAGGCCTCTCTGTATAGTAAAGATTAGCAGAGTCAGTTTGCTGCAGAGTAAGTGTCAGGCACTAACAGTGCAGAGCCTCCAGTAGCTCTCCCAGGTCAGGCCAATCAGTGCAGAGCCAGTCAGCTGTTTCAGACTCTCCATCGCACACACACAAGCCAGAGCAACGGGAAACCTCAGTGGGCAGGAAAGCAGCAGGAGTAAAGATAGGCTCTGAAGTCCAGGGCTAGACACGCGCTATCTTTCTAACCAGACTGTTCTGACTTAAAGGAGCCATACTGGATTGTGCTTCATGACCGAATCGTGAGTGTAATCAGCAGTTCCAGCCTGACGTCAGAGACAGAGTGGGTTGGTTACCCGTTCCGCCTCTTCGACTTCACGGCTTGCCACCAGTCCTACTCCGAGATGAGCTGCAGCTATACGTTAGCCCTGGCTCACGCCGTGTGGCACCACTCCAGCATCGGGCAGCTCTCGCTTATCCCAAAGTAAGTGCGTGCCCTAGAGAGACTTGGCCTCTCTGTCCCTGAGTCTGACTGACAGGGAAGTGCCCTCACTCATGAGAACTGCAGGGTGTTTTAGACAGTGGGGACCTGCTTGTCAGAAACCTTGTGTTTCAGGATTGTTTGTTTTAATTTCTTATGTGTGCAAATAGTGATATCTCATTTTCCACAGTGCTTTCAGGAGGCTTCTTCAGATCTGGGCCCCAGAGTATATCACAGAAATTGCCTTTTAAACTGAAAACGGGACTTAATCTATTTGTGGATTATTTTGCTGACTCTAAAATGCTATCAATTAGATCTAAATTCCACAAGATTAGCATTTCCACAAGTTCTCTTTTCCTTTTAGATAAGTCACCTATCATTTAACACCTGTACTTTATGTAAGAATTACTTCTAAGTCCAAAGTAATTTATTTCAGTGATCAGTCTGTTGAAAATGAACCCAGGTGAGATAGGCAAGATTTACAGGTACCGTTGTTACTAGGAGAGGGACATGCTCTGACAGAGAGTGTGCCGTGCAGATGGACAGAGTGAGCCCTGCGGACGTGAAGACCTCAGTTCACATCCCCAGAGCACACATAGAAAGTCAGACATGGCCGCACACACACCTGCAGCCTCAGTACCGTGGGGAGGAGTGGAGACAGTTGGATTGCTGGATGCCAGCCCAGCTCCCGGCAGGCCCATCTCAGGGAATAAGGAAAGAGGCAGAGCAGACACCTGACCTCTTCCTCTGGCCTCTGCACACACAGGCATGTGTGCCCACAGACACATGTGCACCACACCCATGACACCCACATACATGTGCACAGAAGGAAAGAATATTGTTACCAAAAGTAAGGGAACCTTTGAGAAGAAAGGCAAAGCAGTGCTTTTAGTCGTCTTACGCACTGTGAACCGTGTGCTCACATAATTCAAAGGATTCATCTGCTTGAACTTCATGGGAGGTTTTTATCTTCCACCTTCAGGTTTCTCACTGAAGTGCTTCTTCCCATAGTGAAGACTGAATTCCAGTTGCTTTATGTGTACCATCTTGTAGGACCATTTTTACAGAGATTCCAACAGGAGAGAACCCGGTGTATGATTGAGGTAAGTGTCATCTGGCTTAGTGCAAGTCTAAAAGATCTGTTTCCGGACAAGTGTTTTCACAGTGGCGGTCAGCTGTAAGTTGTAACATCTGTTTTGCAGGGTCTGGGATCCACTTAGGGGGCTCAGAATGCATGTAGGAAGTTTAGTGTGTGATGCACTGAACTTGAGATGCAGGGGAAATAGCTGTGCTCAAGGAGGCAGCCAGAGCTGCGGGGTGGGGGGAGGGGCACAGGACTGTGAGAATTTACACACAGGGCACTCGGGGAGTCCAGCATTTCTAAGAAAATGGGCAACATTAGAACATATAAAGTCATAGCCACCACAGGGCTGGAGAGAAAACTCGTGGCTGACAGCACTGGTGTCCTTGCTAAGGATCGGGTTTGGTTCCCAACACGTATGTGGCAGGTCAAACCACCTCTAACTCCAGTTTCAGGGCCTCCAGTTCTTCTCTTCCGGCACCTTAGGAACTGAGCTTGTACATGGTCCACATACATACACATAGGATAAAATGACACATGTTTGTTTGTTTAATTAGCTAGCAAGTGGAGCCAGGAGGCACACTGAGCCTGCGTCCCTGCAGTGCATTGTGGGTGAGGGAATGACTAGAAGGGGAGCCTGTGTCCTACTCTGAGAGACGTAACTGTAGAGAGGCACTCTTGGGCCGTTGCACTGTGACTGCGCTCTGAGTGCAGGCCGTGTCCTCTGTGCACAGAGATGCTCAGGCCGTGACTGTCCCTCTGCACAAGTGCCGTCCCATGTCCCAGCGTGGGAGGCTGGGCAGGGCAGGTTGAATTATTTGATCATTTAGTCACTTAAATAACCCAACCTTCTTTGTCGTGTAGATTGGAGTGGCATTTTATGACATGCTGCTGAACGTAGACCAGTGCAGCACGCACTTAAACTACATGGACCCCATCTGCGACTTCCTGTATCATATGAAGTACATGTTCACTGGGGACAGTGTGAAAGAGCAAGTACGTTGGCTTTTACTTTTCAGTGATGTTTAGCCCATAAAACTTAATCCGTGGTGGTAAACATTTTTGTTTGGGGTTTTTGGTTTTGTTTTGTTTGTAAGGTGTCTGGTATCTGACCTGTTAAGGCCACAGGAGAACATAATTCTAGATATGGGATAAAGAAATGATCTCTTAGCTTTCCCTGTGATGTTTGAAACAGAACATCAAGAAACCCCCTAAGGCATCAGTGAGAAGGCAACCTTTTCCATAGTCTGCTCACTTGGGAAGAGTTGTGTGGTGTGGCCAGGAAGACTCGTGGGGCGTGTGTTCTAGGGCGCACTATGGTATACTGAGAATGTGGTGGTTCAAGTCCAGGTCATGGCGGGCTGCTCCAGAGACTGGCTCCTGAGAGTTCTGAAGAGCATGAGGGGGCTTAAACCTGACAGTTGGTCAGAGTCCCAGGAAGACGTCCTCGTCTCCACTGCCCAGAAGGTTTTCTTCCCAAGTGTCAGAGTTGCTCTGTCGCGTGACACAGCATAAGCTCTGTGGTAAAGCTGAGGAATGCACCTCAAGTCAGCACAGGAAGAGGCACTTCCTGCTAGAGGTGGCGGCAAGTGGGAAGACCATGGCCATGTGTGTGACCCACGTGTAGGAAGCTGTCTGAGCTGTTTTGGGGTGTCAGTGAGGCAGACGGCTGCAGTGCACCTCTCTTCTCAGTGCCTGGCTGCTGGCTGCTGGCTGCTGGCTGCTGGCTGCTGTTCCCTTTCTGCCACAGCGCGTTGGACTCTTGTCCATTAGCTCAGTGAACAGTACTGAGAAGTGGGTTTCATCGCAACATTTCCATACAGCTCTAAGTGTTGTTCTTAGAGCTCTGTCAGAGAAAGGTGATTGCTGTGCCAGCGTGATGCTGGTCCAGGGAGCTGCTCCTCCTCGGAGCTCCTACACCTTCATAGTGACGTCAGAGTTAACACTTTCCCTCCCAAAGGAAACACTTCTTTTTTGTGTCTGTTTCTGTTACCACATGCAAAAATGGGCAGAACTGATGAAGAATTTTAAACCCAAAATGTATTCTTTGTATTGGGCCTAAACTTTGACACAGGAATAAAAAGAAACTTTGCTGACAACCAAGTCCTTCCCCTGAGATCAAAGAGCATTAGAGCTGAGAAAGCCAGGAAGCTGGTGCCTCTGAGACTGTGGCACTGCAGACATTCTGCTGCGTTGGTCTGACGGTGCGATGAGTCCAAGTGTGAAATCAATAGCACAGCTTCGGAGAGAACTGTTGCAAATGCTTTCTACTTCTGCTAGCATTGCATTCAGAAAGGATGGCCAACTTGGTAGATGTCCATCTCCTAATGGGGGCAATTGTAATTGTGGAGAGCAGGGAACTGAGCAGGTAGACAGGTCGTATATTCTTAAAATGCTTGTGTAGACAGACAGGCATGTACACACCACCTGTGCATACACAGTGTGTGTGGGAGTACATGTGTGCTTGCCTGTGTAAGAAAAGAATTGTGTGCCAACCCCCTCTCTAGCGCACTGTTGACAATGGTGTCACTCAGTAACTGTGGATCTGGTTCCCTGTGCCCTCACTGCTCAGGTGGAGAAGATCATCTGTAACCTAAAGCCAGCGTTAAAGCTCCGTCTGCGATTCATCACACACATTAGCAAGATGGAGCCAGCAGTGCCGCCCCAGGCCCTCAACAGCGGCTCTCCAGCACCCCAGTCCAACCCGGTGCCGACGTCTCTGCCGGTGACTCAGTGAGCCGGAGGCAGAGTGACCGATGGACGCAGAGGAGACTCCCATCTAAATCTGAACACTGCTGGTGGACCCAGAGCAGCCGCCATGTTCAGATTGGTTTATTCTGATTCAAATACTGGATCCCTTCTCTCTGTCTACATTTTGTCTCTAAGAGACGAAGTAAGCTACATGTTGTTAGTGCTCACACCAGTTTATTCAGGTCCCGAGGAGTGCAGGTGTTTCTGTAGTTAAGTGGCTTTTACCAGGCACTCAGATTTCCTGTCTTAGCCTTTTTTAAATTATTCTAAGTGACATCTTTATATCTCATATACATTATCTTAAAGACACAACACGTGAAATGGTCGTTACAAACTATTTTATACATGAATATCCTTCCAAATAGAGCCTTTTTATTCATTAAAGGGCCTTATACTTCACTTGGAGTACAGAAACAAATGAAGTTTCATAATCTTTTTTTTAACTGCCTATAAAATTTTTATTGTAGGTTTTAAATTTCCAGATAGTTCCAAATAGATGATGTAAAGTTTCTACCAAAGTAGATTATGAGACTTTTGCCTTTTCTCTGAGCTTTCTGTACGAAATGAGCTAGAACCCATCTGAAATGTATAAATATAATAAAGCCATGCTCAGGCGTTTGATTCCCTGACTGTTTTGTAACTTACTGTTCGCTTCTCTTGGGCCATGGTCACCTGAGTCTTCATATTCTCAGAATTTTTATAACTTCACAAAATTTAAATATAGTACACATTTTAGTTCTTTAAGGCTTATTTGATTTTGAGGTGCTAATTTGAAGGGAAATGGCACTTTAATACATTCTAAAGCCAGTAAAGTCGAACAAATAACTGTTCGACAAATAAGAGCCCCTGCGGCCTGGAGACTGCCTTAGTGTCCGCACTACAGATGTTAGCATCATCACCTGGGAACCCAGGTGTTCTCTATAAACTATAGTGGTGAGTCCAGCCAGCTCCAGCCCACAGTCCTACTGTGGCACACCCCTCCCAGGACCCTGCAGTCACCACAGCCTTGTCTGCCATGTGTGCCTATCTTAAAATTATACAATGGCAGCATTAATGTTTCTTGGCTAGGAAGGAATAGTCTTACTTTTCTCCAGAAACTTTAGGAATGACTCCAAAGTTATTCTTATCATAATCTTCAATATATTCTGTGTGCCACAAGGACTAGATTGCTGTGCTTTGAGATCCTAGAATGGGAATATTTTGCACTGGTATTTGTATGAAAATGTTGTATAAGTATATATATATATATATTGACATTGGACAGAATGAAAAGCACTCTTAACAACTTTCTCAAGGGCATATACATTCCAGTAAATTTTTAAAAAATTCAAATTTCCCTCTAGCTTAAAAGCCAAAAATCCTACTTTTTCCTCTGAATAGAATTGTAGACTTATTTATCAGAGACATTAATAGAAGACAGAAACTCTGGGTTTATAACGTGGGAAAAAAGATGACTACAGTAATTGTAGAGTAAAATCTGGCTTCATGTGCCTGTTCTCATGCCTGCCTGGCTCCGCCCTGCATGACGGCAGGGCTGGCACGCCCTGTGGCACTGTAGTTAATAGCTGCATGTGGGCATCAAGATTTACCATTTGGAACTGAATTTTAAACTTTAAAATTTTTTTAGCTTTATTATTAATTTATAAAATTAATTTAGCTGATTAAGCTTTAATGTAAATAACTAAGTACACATGACCAGGCCAGTGTATTGCACAAAGTACTTTAGAGATGCATCCTAATTTTCTACAATTATCTCAAATAATATTTATCTCAAACCCAATAGAGGCAGTAATTAGGTTCATGCTCTAGGGCTGCATATGAAAAGTCGGATGGCCAAGCCTGACTAACATGCATTGATTTTTTTTTTTTAAAAAAACAATAAAAATCCCTTTGTGGAGGCAGCTTCACTGCTGAGTCCCCCACCTTTGCTGGGAAGTTCAGGGGAGGGCAAATATACATGAGTGCCCCTGTTCTGATCATCACAGCCCATCCGCATTGCAGGTCCTTCTGCTCGGCTCCTTACAGAGCCGAGGTGAGTTCAGGATGCGTAAAGGTTTTAGCCAACGAGGGATGCTGCAGGTGAGAGGCCGGGCTTCTCAAAGCCTGGGTGGCATTAGGCGGGCGTCTAATATACATTAGTAGCTCTTTTTTAATCCCTCCAGTTCCTGCCTAGATGTTCATGAATCTCTCCTTTGTGGATACCTGCACGACAGTCATGCTTAAATATCAATGTTATGTTTGCTTCCGCAAAAAAGGGCGACTGGGTGGGTATCAGTGAACTTGGACTAAGCCCGAGATTATCCATTTTACAGGTAAGACAGGAACCAACTTTTAATGATCAGTGTCTTTCACTGTTTTAGGGATGATTATTTCTATGCCCTGTAGGAATATATATATATATATATATGGTATGTGCATAGGTAAGTATGTTACATGTGCTTGGAAAGATGCTGAGAACAGAATTTTATTATAAAGAGTTTATTAGAAAAATCACACCTTTAAACAACGTGGATACAGGCTACCCCTCTGGATACCTTTGCTTCCAACTGTGAGTTGACACTTAACATCACTGTGTATTTTAAATGCTAGTGCATTTTTTAATTGGAAATTAATTTATACTACTTCTTAAGAATGACTTCTGCTAAAATGGGAAATACATATTTCCCGATTTTATAGCTGTTTTAAATTCCACATCCTGAATTTCATACCAGAAAGGAACTGCCGGAATACATTCTTATTGAAAAAAAAAAAAGCACATTTCTTTTTTGTAAAGGAACAAGCCCTTGGGAGGAGAAGGTGTTTGTTTGGTTCTGTTTGGTTTGCTGTGACGTCCCAGATGATTCTCATTTTCCACTTACTTAGGCGGTTTAAGGTAGTCGGTCCCTGGCTTGTGGTTTCCCTCCCGTTGAGTTCCGAAACAAGCCAGGGTCAAAGCTACTGCCGTGTTCACGGTACGGGTCACCTCTTCTGCTGTCTTCCCAAGAGCTGGGTTCACTTCCATGATATCTAGTCCTGAAAGGAGCCCTACAACGAAAAAAGTGATAATGACATAGCTGATCAAAGTAACTGACCTTTCAAAGTCTGTGACAACTGACTCCCAAGTGTATCTAGTGGTGACATTGTCTGTCACACCACGTGACAGGCAGTCTAGTCCTGGGGGCCGGCAAACCCATTGGCCAAGCAGCACAGCTGCTGCTTTATTGCCTGAGGTTTACCTACCTGTCTTGTAGATTTGTTCTGTGATATAGAGGCCTTCTCTATACGATAGGCCTCCCACAACAGGTGTGCCGGTGGCCGGCGTGAAAGCGGGGTCCAGGCCATCAACATCGAAGCTCAGGTGAATGGGCCTTTTCTTCCTTTTAAGAAATAGGAGAGGCTTTCAGGTGAAAGTGGTTTAGGGATCAGTAATCAGATGTAGGGCTTACCCTGCTTTACAACAGCACCGCATGGAAACCACAGAACCCCATGGTTTCACCTAAGCTTTATTAGCAGCCTGTGCCGACAGGAACGTCGGGAGGAAACCCTAGTCATGCACATGCATGTCCCACACACGCACACAGAAGCGTCATACCTTCCCAGCAGGTAGCTGAACGTCTCTTCCATCACCTTGTCAATTCCCAGCTTGTCTACTTCAGTCATTGAGAAATACTTAATCCCCAGAGTTTTCATTATATAGCTATAAAGGAACAGACTGAAGTTAAAATACTGTTAATCAGCTGACTTTTCTTACGTTTCCTTTGGGTGGCAACATTAATATAAGTCCTGTAAACTGGGTATATATGAGCCTAGTTGTATTTTAAGACTAAATCGTTATAAATTGCACGAATAATACTATATGTTTAAGTGAACATAATGACGTGTGCTTATGAAGATAAATACACGGATATATATATATACACATATACATAGTGACAGTTAAAAAACACACACAGACTTACAGATTTGACCAGTAAGCCACACCTAGCATTTGAAAGAACATGGAATAAACTTACTGTTCCCCGGGGTCCACGTCCCGCAAGCCGATGTACACAATGTCCTTGGCGGAGATGCAGGGAGTCAGCCAGGAGAACCCTGGTATGTCTGGAAACTAGAAACAATGGTGTTTCCACTTAGATAAATATGTTTCTCTTCAACAGACCTGCATTTAATGTTGAGCAGAGTTGATGACGTCTTAACATCTGTGCCTCCGTTTCTCAAAAAGACATAAGCTAGAATTTTAAGAGAAGTTTCTAAGGAGCAGGGAGGAGCTCTTCCTCCTGTGGTTCAGATAAGTGCTTCCCAGATCCTAAGACCCTGAAAGCCACTCATGGCCACACTCTTGTATCAGCACTCAGAAGGCAGGCAGAAAGTTCAAGGACAGCCTAGACCACCTAGCAAGAACCTATCACAAAACACACACACACAATCTTACACACACAATTTCATGCATAATATAATCTGCACAGCAAAGCTGACATTTTGATAGGCTCAGATGCAAAGGGGGTCACCTGTGAAAAAGGAAAACCCTGTGGTATGTCCTTAGAAGAGACAGGAACCAGGAGCCCCGTATGCCCATGCCATGTAACATACTTGGCATGATTCTGGGCAAGTTGGTTACCCCATGCATCTCTGCAGGCCTGTCTAGAAAGGGTTAGTCTGCCCCATCTACCACAAAGGGGAGAAAACAGTCAACCCTCGGCACCCATGTTTCCTCCAGGCATAGACTGAGGATGCAGTTCATGAGCCTGTAGTGGCTTGGTCGACACTGGACAGATCCACACGTTCTCCCTCGACAATACAGTTGTAACTGTTTTCATAGCACTTATATTGCATTATATGTGATCTGGAGCTGAGCTAAAGGACGTGGGAGGATATGCAGTGTACAAATACTGTTGGAGAGGCTCGAGCATCCTTAGCTTTAGTATCTGAGATGGTGGGACCAATCCCTCGTGGGTACAGAGGCAAGTCCAGATGGATGCAAACTGCCCGGGAAGAGCCCTGCCACCGTCATCAACTCGTCTCTTCCTTATTTACCACAGAGAGGATACCTTCGGCTATCTCAAGAATAAAGTGCGGGAGGGCTCTCCCTACCTGCCTTCCACCTCTGGAACCGCTGCAGAGTTCCCTCACGGGAGCATGCCGAGGAGAGGAGCCTCTTACCTTTCCTTTCAATTCCTTCAGGAGAAAGGCCACCGGTTGCCCGTGCAGATTCCCAGTGCCGGTTGTCAGCGGAGTGTTGATATCGGTGTGAGCATCCACCCAGATGACACACAGGTCAGGGTGGACCCTGGCGTGGCCAGAGATGCTTCCAATCGCCATACTTGGGAGGAAAAGAATGTGTGTGAACGTCAAGTCTGTCACGTCTGTCATCACATACTTCAGATCACTAGCTCACACACTGCGCCCATGTGATTATCTTTTATGCCCGGTTAGCTCTTCCACAGACCTAGAAGGTGCCGGTTAGACTAATTTAACAGTAGTGAAGGTGCCTCTCACCAGTCACTAGCCTTAATCATGTCACTAAGAAAGACATGGGTGATTTTACCTTAAAAAAAAAAATCAACTCAAGCCGGACGGTGGTGGCGCACACCTTTAATCCCAATATTTGGGAGTCAGAGGCAGGCGGATTTCTGAGTTCGAGGCCAGCCTAGTCTACAGGGTGAATTCTAAGACAGCCAGGGCTGCACAGAGAAACCCTGTCTCGAAACCTTCCTTTCCCCCCAAAAAATCAACTCATAATAAAATCACAAATCATAGCATATCCAGAAAAGCACTAGCTACACAAATTCCTTAGCCTCGACACTCTTTAGTTCTCTGGGCTGAACTCTCCTTTCCCTCAATAAATGCTTGATTCTCTGTGTTCAATTATGGCTGAGCCTTTCAGGTTTTCTTTTTATTTCATTTGCTTTTGTTTTGTTGTTTGCTTGTTTGTTTGTTTTTAAATGCAGCCTGTTTATCATTGGGAAGAACCCTCAGGAAGTTCTCTCGCCTCCCATGGCCTGTGTCTCTCTGCCAAGTCAGCTACCTGCTTGATTCCCATGCAAGGACCTGTCCTAGTCATCAAAGCCATCCAAATAGTCCTGACCCCCAGTCAGGAGACCGGAACGGGAGGACAAAGTGGTACCTCGCTCGTATAGAAGCTCGCACAGCAGGCCAGATGCAGGAGGCCAGTGTCCTCACACCTGAAAACACCTAATGGCCCTCAAGAGTCCCGAGCATCCGGATCTCCAACAACTCAGGCCTCGACCTGCTTGTTCATTTGGCTTGATGTCTGCTGTTCCTTTCTGGCCTTCAGGTTGTCTTAACTGTTCTACTTCCAAATGTTCCCACTTAGAGAAGAAAGGGAACTACACACACACACACACACACACCCGCAGCTTTCCGGTAGAAGCCATCCCTGCACACAGGTGCCAGGAAGGGACTGAGGGCGTCAAAGGAAGCAGCGTCTGCTTCCCGAGCTGCAGGAATGTTCTCACCTTTCTGCTCCTCCGGCCTCCCCGGGACAGGATCCCGCTGGCAATATGGATATGTGTCCATACACACAAATATATACATACATATGGAATGGTGCTACCATTCCTGACGAAAAGTTACTCAGGAGGCAGAGATAAAACTTTTGTACATACTAAGTGTGACACAAGGAAATCTAGGCTGTTGATTTAGGACAGAAGGTGAGATACAACACAAAGGCAATTGTTAAGCCGGTCATGTGTGCACTTGAGTTCTTTGAAAAGTTTTATAGTGCCTTTGTAATGAAAAGCACATATTATAAAGTTGTTCACCTGAATGAATTGTATGCATAATCAGTAATCAAGTTTGGTAGAGTGTAACTTTCCCCAGTGGGTTAATCTCTAAAAGATTATGCTAAAATCCACAACTTACATATTTTCTGTTGTATGGACAAAGATATTTTAAGACTTCGATAGAGCTTGATCTATGTTTCCATAGTAAAGTAACCCATACAATGTCTCTAAAGAATTACATATAAATATGTATGTATGTATATAATAAATGTATATATATATATGGTTTTAAAATAAATATTTCATATGTCCCAAATGCATAGAAGTAGTTAAATACTGTAGCTTTTCTAAGTTTTCTTTTTTTTATTCGATATATTCTTTATTTACATTTCAAGTGATTTTCCCTTTCCTGGATCCCCACTCCCCTTTTCTAAGTTTTCTGACCCTGCTTCAGTGATCCTGGTTTTCTTCCCACGCTATATCAGGGTTGTGTCTAGAGCCAGTTTGTGATTTCTCTCTGGGATCGTGTCCTGAGGAGCTGAAGTGTGAGATTAGATAGATAGATTTTATATAATTTATATATAAGTATATATTTTATGTATTATTTATTATAAAATATATAAAATAATATAAAAATATATTTTATATGTATGTATATATTATATATATGTAGAAATATGTATGTGTGTAAATACATATATAAATATATAACATTATGTTACAATGATATATAAATATATAAATATATATTTACATATGTACTTTTATAATTCTATACATTTTATATAATACATATATATTATATAACTATATATATGGCGTGGGGGAGGGAGAGAGAGCCCCTTTCTTGGTCTCCCTATGCTCTTCATGCCCGCTCCCCCCCCTCCCCCCCGGATGTAGGCAGTTCACCTGTGGTCTCCCCCCAGCACCACACTGACTTTTCCATTCTTCTGCACCTCCGCCACCACACCGGCCAGCTGTTCATTGGCTTTTCCCACAGAGCGTGGGTTCTTCACAATTTGGAAGGGGCTGTCATTAGGGACATCAACAAAGGCCAGGTCGCCGTAGTCTTTCACGTCACACTCTGCAATTAAAAGTTTAATGCTACTAAATAGAAACAGATCACAAGCCAGCCCTCTAGCCACTTCATGCCACTACGTGCATGCGTGCGTGCGTTAACAGGCCCTCCCTATTTCCTGAGTCAGTCCATGGAGACCGGATGCTGAAGGATGATGAAGATAACGTTGTGATTTTTTTTTTTTTTGGATTTTTTTTTTCCAAGACAGGGTTTCTCTGTGTAGCCCTGGCTGTCCTGGAACTCACTCAGTAGACCAGGCTGGCCTCGAACTTA